>NC_080169.1:4023820-4653820 GCF_950295315.1 Erinaceus europaeus
AGCGTTCTCTTCAAGAAGTTAAGCGATTTATTTTCTCTTTATAATGTTAGTAGAGGCTCACCATAGGGCACGTGGAAAATAACAGTCTCTGTTCACTTTTGGGAAAGATGACAAGTTGAAAACAGTTATTACCCTTTTCCCTTCCTCAGCCCAATACTAACAAAAGCCATGAAGGAAATACAAAAATTAGATGAGGAGCCAGGAGGTGGGCCACTTGATATAGTTCATATTTATCCCTATGCAAGGAACTGGATTTAAGTCCAATTCTCACCCACAAGGAGACAGTTTCATGAATGGTGGTGGAGTAGGTTCTTGTTCTCCTCCTCCTCCTCCTCCTCCTCCTCCTCCTCCTCCTCCTCCTCCTCCTCCTCCTCCTCCTCCTCCTCCTCTTCTTCTCCTTCTTCTCTTCCTCCTCCTTCTTCCTCTCTCTCTCTCTCTCTCTCTCTCTCCTTACCCACCTTTACCTACCAAAAATAAAAGAAGGCCACTGGGAACAGTGGAGTCAGGCAAGCACTGAGTCAAGTCACAACCTTGGTGTCAAAACAAAGAAATGAACATCTGCAGTTAGAATCAGTCTGCAGTTGGATAGTCTGCAGTTGGAATTGGAGGTAAGGGAAGAACCGAAAAATGACTAGAATCCTCGAGAAATTCTCAGTACACCAGAACCAGACAAACACAATTGCCAAACCCCCTAGAAAAGTTGTTTGGTCTATGTAAACACGTTTGCAAGGTGCAGATAGGAGATGAGACTAGGGTGTTTAAAGAGTTCAGCAGAGCTTAGAGACACCTTGGTATTTTTTAAGGACATCTTGGATTTAAGGACAACTGTGAGACTTAAGACAAAGGAATTCGCTTAGTTCTTTTAACAAATGAACTAAGAGAAGGCAGGTGAAAGTGATTCCTCCACAAAGCACCAGTCTACATACCTGGCTGCTTAGAAGTCGATGGCAATGTCTATTAGCACAAGAATGAGAAGACCGATTCCATTAATGAGTCTGGTAAACTTTAAAAACATAGTATTGGTACTTTGGTAGAGTTCATTCTAAAGCACACTTTTGTATTATTTTAGTAAGATTGTTTCTGTGTCCATCCTTTCAAATTGTTAACCTACGCAGTAAAAATCTGAGTGGAGCCCAAAAGTAACAGATTTTCGTATAGCACTAAGATGCAAGATAAAATTCAAGTTCTAACCGATGAAAAAGTAAAAACACACAGAAACAATTACTGGTGTTTCTCAGGTGTGTAGAAAACCACTAGGATCGACATTGCTGCCATCAAAAGAAAAATCCCTCCACTAGTATTATTTGCCATCTTGTCTGATACTTCTTTCCTTGCCCAAACTCTCTCTGCTCACTTTTCACCCCGAAATTCTCCTCTATTCTTTCCGGAATTTACTTCCCTAAACCTTGAACCACTTCATGGAAAGTCACCTCTTTCTCCTGCTTCCTGAGGTCCCCAATTCCCCTAGTATCTCTCAGGAAGATGCCTTCTGCCCTCACAACCTACCAGTGGAATAGACATTTCATCAACTCCCTGGACAACCTCTAGACCATTTCTCCTCCCCTAATGTATATATAGTTGTTCTGTGCTTTTTACACTCATGATTAGACCTTTTTGTCAACTGCAATATCACTTTACTGAGTATGTGCCAATTTACAGGATTATTGTCAACAGAAATCAGAGAAACAGCAAAGGATAATACAAGATAAACCCTCAATGAACTGTGACCCACTGAAGCATAGTAGGGAACGCCGTAGGGAGAAGGGGTGTGTACTAAGAGAAGGTTGGGGGTATAGACTCCCTTCTACTTTGACCATGAAGCCACACTCCTCACCCAGGGATACTTATATATATCTATATACTGTTATTCTTGCAGTTGTTTAAGATTCAACATCTAAAAGAATTTACATTCTAAAAGAATTCCTAGGGGGGCGGGTGGTAGCACAGCAGGTTAGGTATAAGGATCCTGGTTCGAGCCCCTGGCTCCCCACCTACAGGGGGGTCGCTTCACAAGTGGTGAAGCAGGTCTGCAGGTGTCTATCTTTCTCTCCCCCTCTCTGTCTTCCCTCCTCTCTCCATTTCTCTCTGTCCTAGCCAACAACAACAATAGTAACAACAAAATGGAAAGGGTGGCCTCCAAGAGCAGAGGATTTGTAGTGCTAAAATCTTGTAGCATTTCTCTCAGTACTACAGTTCTAACACTGTCTGATACTACTTTACACCTCAAGATTCACACATCTAATTTCTCATTTGAAAGTTAGGATGTTAGCAGTGTTTTTGGTTCTAGCAGGACCAGAGTCACCAGGACCCATCAGTGTAAGTGACGTGGCTAGACTAGAAATGAAGGGGGGGAATAATCAAAAGCTTATCCCAAAGTATTATATTGTAATAACTGGTGTTTTCTAATGTCTTATATTATTATACATAGCAAATATCTCTCATATATATTGTCTCTCTACATATTTGTTATGTACTAGTCTAGGTAGACAGAGTAGCTGTTTTTTTTTCTATTTTTTTCTATTTACTTATTTATTTATTTTGCCTCCCAAGTTATTGCTGTGGGTTGGTGCCTACACTACAAATCCACTGCTCCTGGAGGCCATGTTTTCCCATTTTGTTGACCTTGTTGTTACCCTTGTTGTTGTCATTATTATTATTGTTGCCATTGCTGTTGGATAGGACAGACAGAAATCGAGAGGATGGGAAGACAGAGAGGAGGAGCAAAAGACAGACAGCTGAAAACCTACTTCACCACCTGTGAAGTGACTCCTCTGCAGGTGGGGAGCCAGGGGCTCGAACTGGGATCCTTATGCTGGTCCTTGCGCTTTGCACCATGTGTGCTTAACGCAATGCACTACCGCCTGGCCCCTAAGCAGCTCATTTTTATCCCACATTTATGATAACTGAGTCTGAGATTGAGCGGCTGGCCTACAGTCAGGTTATTATGTCTGAAAAAAACTCAAATCCAGGATGCAGAGTCATTGTCACCAGACTGCCACACTTGATCTGACAAACTAGGTTAAGTGACTCTCACTATCCAGAACCAATTCCAATGTTCATTCTCTATCCAACAACTTCTCCCTGCTCCTTCAAAGAAAAGAGACTCTCTTTATTTGACAAAGAGCTTTCAGTCTTTGTCACAGGACTTCACAGAACTAAGTACAATGCAAGAATGCCAGATGGGCCAAAGGATCCACCCCTCTGCCTTTGAGTACAGGCAAGGGAAACACAGATATGCATTTGCACAGCAACCCATCAGATGCAGATGCAGGTCTATGTCTATCTCCTATGTCTGTGTCTATGTCTATGTCTGTCTATGTCTATGTCTGTCTATGTCCTATGTCCTATGTCTATGTCTATGCCTATGATGATGTCTATGACGTTTATGTCTATATCTATGATGTGTATGCCTATGTCTATGCCTATGATGGTTATGTCTATGTCTATATCTATGTCTGTATAACAGACTGAGTTCCCTAATACTGCCAGAATTGACGCATCAGCCTTGTAAGTGAGGTAGGTAAAACACAGAAAGAGAAGGGAAATGGAAACTGGGGAGTACATAGCTTCTGCCAAAGGAATGTGCCAGCTTCGGTCAAGCATTTTTAACTCCTGTATTAACCCACTATATAAATCAGAAATTCACATTTGTTCATGTGGAAACTCAAGTTCTAAGTTCCTCTTACATTGTGATCCTTTTCGACTTTGGACTCCAGGAGTGTTTCAAGATAACCCTTCTCTTTGAGCAGAGAAGCAAGCCAAGGTCCTCATCATGATTTCATGGACCCTCTCCTTCCTGTTCTCCATTCCAACTTTGATTATATTTGGGAAAAGGAAGCTCTCCAATGGTGAAGTGCAGTGCTGGGCCTTGTGGCCTGATGACTCCTACTGGACTCCGTATATGACCATTGTGGCCTTCCTAGTGTACTTCATCCCTCTGGCAATCATCAGGTAAGAGGCCAGCAGGCTAAACTCATACAGGAGCTTTCTTTTTTCACCAACTATTTCTTGCCTCCACTGTAGGTCCCTCTTTGATCCTAATGTCCTTGAAAGAACTGTCCACAGAGATTTGTTTGACACTACAACTTAACTCCTCCAAAGGAAAGTGAGGAATTAATTTCTACTTAGTTTCTACAATGAGACTGGCATCATGCTAGGTGGTTAACAGTTATCCCATTAAACAGGTTGCCTGGTAATGAAGCACAAAGTAAGTGTGGACACAGAGAAAGTACAGGCGCGTGTTGTGCGGGACTTGGAGTTAACAATAAGCTCTTTCCAGTGGCTGGGATGAAGGGGACTGGAGTCAAACCTATGAGGACATTCCCTGTATCTTGCCGCCAGTCATGATTCATCAACAAACTTTTAGCAGAGAAAACCACAACCACCTGGCTGAGGAAGGCGCTTACTTGGTCATATAGCAGGACCTCGGAAAATATGACTGTCCATGTGTAGATGGGATTCCATAGGAAGACATGTCAAATTTCGTGTTGAACATATACAGGGACCATGCTCTAATTCTGTATTTTTTAAAAAATTTTTTCCAATGTAATTAATTTTACTTACATGGCTATCTCCATAAAACAATAAGCATCTCATTAAAAACCATTACAGATTACATTTTCTGATGCACACATAATGCTGGACAATTCATGTATACTAAAATCTTATTAAATGAGACAGTTTATTCAAAATGATAGTAAATTGACATGTTACTTATTTTCCTGCACTGACAAACTCTAATGAACTTACTGAGTAGTGCAAATACAATGTAAATTACTTTGTATTTCTTGATACTTAAAGATAATGTTTATATTAGATATACATATTTATTTTATTTTTTTTCAAAGCTATTAGGTTAAGAATGGAGAGAGAATACATCTTTAAAGAATTATTGGAACTTACAGCAAATACTGAACTTCTCACCAAGTTCTCATATAGTGTGGTTTAATTTATAGGTTAGCAATACAGTTAATTTTCAGTCCTCTTAAATTTTGACACACAAACCATCCATGATATGTCACATAGTTTATCCTGAGTGAAGGAAGATGAGTTTTTAGTTTTGTATAAAAGAAATGCTTCAGTAAGCATCCCAGAACTTAAAAATTGTTCTTGTGCATGAAGATTGCCTCAGAACTCATTTCAGTATAATTGACTGATCTAGAATGATGTTTGCTTGAAGAATTTTGATGCATTTTCACAAATGGTCTTCTAGAAAAGCTGTATCCCTGCCAATTACAAACAAGAGCTCTGGTGATTTCTTCCTCCAAATCTCTAGAAGGCTGTGTCATTTCTTCATTATATTTTTTGCCAAACAGAGAAGTTAAAAGAATCTTATTCTTTCCATATGCATGCCTTTGATTAAGTGGCTATATATTTTTCTTTTTTTATTTTTATTTATAAAATGGAAATATTGACAAAACTATAGGATAAGAGGGGTACATTTCCACACAGTTCCCACACCCAGAACTCTGTATCCAATCCCCTCCCTTAATAGCTTCCCTGTTCTTTATCCTTCTAGGAGTATGGACCCAGGATCATTATGGGATGCAGAAGGTGGAAGGTCTGGCTTCCATAATTTCTTCTCTGATGAACATGGGTGTATGGCGATCCATACTCCTAACCTCTCTCTCTTTCTCCAGTGGGGCAGGGATCTGGGGAGGTGGGGCTCCAGGACACATGGTGGAATCGTCTGCCCAGGAAAGTCAGGTTGGCATCATGGTAGCATCTGGAACCTGGAGGCTGAAAGAGTTATTTTTCAAGTGTTTTCTGACAGTACAGGAATTGCTAATACTTCCCGTTTTCTTCCTATTTGGTCTCATAAAATGCTAACACTCAAGAAATCTTATCTGTTACATAATTTAGCCCCTGAATTTTTTTTTTACATGACTAGACTTCTGGCTAAAAGAAGATTATTGTCTTCTTTTCATCAAATGTCCAACTGGGCAGGAGCAGAGTGGTTCCTACAGCCAACCCAGCAACTGAGTTGGCATCAGAGACTATCAGGTCATTTCTACACATTTTTATTTTGGCTTAGTGTGCTTCTCTCTACCCAGTTGGTCTTAGGAAAGAACTTGAAGAGTAGGAAACATTTGTTTAGATAACTGGTCAAAGGGTAGCCATGGAGACATTTAAAGAGACACAGAGAAGAAAGAGGCTGGAGAAAGAGGAGAGAGGCTAGCAGCAATGATAAACATTTCAGAGTGGGAGAAACAGCATGATGGTTAAGCAAAGTGACTTTCATGCCTGAGGCTGTAAAGTCCCAGGCTCAATCCCCTACAAAAAGCCAGAACTGAGCAGTGCTCTGATCTTTCTCTGGGTATCTTTCTCATTAAAATTAATGAAATATATTTAGAAACATTGAAGAGAGCAACTCCATTGCTGGCACTGGCATTTCAGTAGCTGCACATGTCCTTGATTCTTGATTGATATCCCTTCAGCTCATGAAATAAGACAAAATCCCTGCCCAGCAGGCCAAATACAGCTTGTGAAGCTCATGGCTCACAGTGTGTTATTTGACAAGATCTATCTTACAGGTCTTTCGCAATCTGAATTTCATCCAATAATTCAAGCTGATTCTTCCCAATACGATACGACTTCTTAAACTTGCCTATAGCCGTGTGTGTGTGTGTGTGTGTGTGTGTGTGTGTGTGTGTGTGTGTGTGTGTGTGTGTTTCAATGTCCTTGAAAAAAAAAGTATAATTTGATGACTAAGGGTCTGATTTGCAAAGCGGTTTCCCTCAGGTCTCATCACACCAAGATCTCCTCACATACTGTCCTTGCTCCCAGCAGTAACTGAACTATTGCAATTAAGTGACTCTCCTTAGTCATTACCTTCACTTTTTCAATCTCTTGCTGAAGAAAGAGCTTCTTTGGGGGGAACATGGCATCTTCCTGCCCAATCAATGGCTCATTTTTCTTGAACCAAGACCAGACCCAAAGGTAACTGAATTAGGACGTTTTTCCAACTAGTTCCGGGATACATTGCTTATTATCTTTTATTTTTCACAGTGAAAGTTCAAGTCTTAATTTTTTTTTTTTTTTTTTACTTTGGACCACACGTTGGATCACTGAATTTGATTCCGTTGCTTATGATTCTTTCAGATAAGGGTAAACTCTTAATTCCAAGTGTAAATAGCATGAATAAATAACTCAAATCATCTATTCACTTAATTAACTTACCCTGCCCTGATATCATACACATGCTTGGTGTACATGTGTAGAAGTAGGTGTATATGAATAGCTATCATTCCCCAACCTGACAGACTATGTGTGTAATTGTTTTGATTCGCATTCAGTCACCGCAAATGAAATAATATGCATTCCGCCTCCCAGAAGTCCTCTCATGTTTTTCTTTTCATTTCACTTCCTTTCTTAGATGTCTCATCCACATATTTAATCATATTTTGATGTTAACTTTTTACATTATTTTAATTGTAAAATTTTTCAATGTTGGGAAAACATTAAAATATGTATTTTATTTCTCAATCATTCCAGTATGATTTGCTTATATTATTAGCTGTACATTAGAAACTTTTAAATATATTTTCAGTTTTCAAGATTTTTATTGAGGGGATTAATGTTTTACAGTAAGTTGAGTTGGTAGTACATGTGTCGAATTTCTCAGTTTTCTGCAAAAACCTCTCACTCCCAGCCTAGGTCCTCTCCCACCAGCAGGCGCCAGGACCTAGAAGACCCCACACACACCTGTTGTCTTTTACTTTGGTGCAATACACCAAACCCAGTCCAAATTCTGCTTTGTGTTTCCCCTTCTGTTCTTATTTCTCAACTTCTGTCCATGAGTGTGATCATCCCAAGTTCACCCTTGCTGGGTCACTTATTCCCAACACTATTTTAAGGGAATAATCCATCTTTTAATTGTAAAATGGAATTGCAGTACCATCCTATGTATATTACATATATTTATTATAAGGTTCTGACCTCTGTTTGCCTCACTTTATTTTTGGCACTTTATTTTATTTTCCCCTCTGTTCTCTATAATTAGAAACAATCTTTTTAAAAGGAATTTTTAAATTTTTATCATATTTATTTATTGGATAGAGACAGTCAGAAATTGAGAGAGTAGGGGGAGATAGAGAGGGAGAGAGACAGAGAGACCCCTGCAACACTGCTTCACCACTTGCAAAACTTTCCTCCTGCAGGTGAGGACCAGGGGCTCAAACCTGAGTCCTCACGCGCCGTAACCTGTGTCAACCAGGTGCACCACCACACCAGCCCCAGGAATAAGCTTTAAATATTAACATTTTATTAAAACATTAAAAATATTTTCCTAGTTTGTCACTTGGAATATGATTTAATTTTGCTTTTCATTAATAGCTGTTAACTCAATTAAGAAAAAGAGTGAACTCAAAAACATCTAAAAATGTGCTTTTTCTACCATATATGCCATATTTTTAATTTATTGTTGCTTTAAAGTAATTTAATATTTGACAAGACAAGGTTGCTTGTCTTTTTTCAAATACCTAGTGTTTTTCTAGAGAATGCTAGAGTACATTCCCTTTGCAGCCTACACCACAGTCCAAACAAAGCACTTATTGGTTTTTGTGCTGCCTCTGTGTACACAGCATTCACTATGTCTGACCTTTGGACCAAATTCAGCTTGCCTTGTTGCTAGCAAATCAGTTCACATTTTTTTCTGTGTCTCATAGAAGTACTCAATCTACATGGAGCCCTCTCTCCCAATTCCAAGCTAATTTGTGTCTTAGAACTTCACACTCTAATCTTAAATTTTAGCTTATCCATGTTTCATGATAGTATAAATGTCTACTTGTGTAGTTGTAGTTCCTGAATACAGCTATGGTTTCCTGTTTTCTGAATTCTAAATTCAGTGCACAACAGACATTCCAGGAATGCTAGATGGACTACAAAATTCAAGTTTGATTGATGAAGTTCATGAATCACAAAATAGAGGTGTCATGCTATTCTGCCGTAACTTGTATGTATATTCCCCCACAATATGGAAAATTCTGACCACTTCATATAAGTCCTCTACAAATATATAGGAGAGAGAGAGATGAAGAAATACAGAAGGAAGAAAATGATAAGAGAGGAGTTATCTTGGCAGACTTTGAGAAGAGCTCTGTATGAATAAAGATTTAGCTGTTTTGTCATCAATTAAATCAGGCTTACAGAATTTGAAACCATAGTGATGGACAAAAAAAGGAACACATTTTTTTCTGGGTCAATACAACCTCTGTAGTTTGAAAATTCACTTGGTATAACTATCTGATTATTGCCAAGAGGTCATTAACCCCCATATAATTGCTTCACTTTTACCACAGTTATTTTCCTGCTACCTAATTGATTTTTCATTCTCCTCATTTTATCTCTGTGAGATGAAGGCAGAAGCATAAAAGATCCATGGTTGACAATTACAAAAGAATAAGTGGAAAGAGTTTGTCATGGTATAATGATTTCACAGTATATGAAAAAAAGAAGTCTTTATATATGAAAAAAAAGAAGTCTTTTATTTTTGTTAGTGGGGATCAGATTGTAAGAAAGTGAATTTTGAGTTTGACATAGTCCTATGTCAGACAAATTTATGACAAGACAAAGGACTCCAGCTAGTTGGTCAGAACTGCTCATGGGCAGGAGGATTAGTCAACATATCAGTCAGAGAAGCAGAAATCTGGGGGCAGGTGGTGATGCACCTGGTTGAGTACACGTGTTACAATGCCCAAGGACCCAGGTTCAAGCCTCCAGTCTCCACCTGCAGGGGGAAAGTGTTGCAAGTGGTGAAGCAGTTGTCTCTCTGTCTCTCCCTCCCTATCACTTCCTTCCCTCTCAATTTCTGGCTATCTCCATCCAATAAATAGATAAATAAATAAAAATTAATTTTTTTAAAATAACAATCTACATATTGTTGTCAAAGGAGTAGTCAAACATTTCTAGCTTTTAAAAAAGCTGCTATTAGTAGCTTACAAGATCATAGTAGATGTTCGTGATTGAATTTTCAATTTTTATTTTGCTCTAAGGAGAATGGTAAATTGAAAATATGGTAAATATTTTCCTCAGCATATGAATTGTTCTAGAATTGCTACATGGTCCAGTTGTAACCTATGGCATAGAAGGGGGAGACTTTGGAAGTACTTTTAGAAAAAGTTTTCCACTCTCAGGAAACAAATTCAAGAAAAGATTATTTATCTTTTGGATTTTAATGTCTCTGGATTGACCCCGTTCTTGGCAGTGTGATTTGAAAGAGAACTACACTTAAAAAGAAAGAAAAGAAAAGCGAGAAAATAAACCCAATTTAGGGGGAGTTCAACCTTGACTCTTCACGACCGTCATTATGGAATATAGGAAAGCGAAATTTGGATTGGAAATTTTCTCTAACTTACTAGCATAAGAATCCTAACTGGTTCCCAACTGTCCATATTTGTTGCCAGATAACAATGAATTCTGAACTACTGTCGGCATCAAAATGAACTCATCTTTCAGAACCTTCAGCAAATCTGAGCCTTTAGGAAATCACGAGTATGCCTTTGATGTCTTCTGTTTTGAGAGCCCATAAAACACAATACCAATGGACAACCCTCCCCCATTAATATTTTCTTAGTTTCTCACGTACCTAGCCACTGACATCCCTCTAGCACCACCCCCAAAGATTGGTTTTTGTCTGCATATATGTCTGTGAGTCCTAGCTCTACACACACTTTTAAATTCATTTATTACTTCTATTTTTAACATACTCATCCTCTGTCTGATCTTGGCCAGGGGAATGGTGGCACAGAACATCTGGGCGTCTGAGTTCAAGAAACTCCATGAATCACAGAGAAAGAAAACTCTATAGCATAGTATGACGATGTCATGGCAGAGGAAATCAGGGAACCCTGTAAGATTCACATCAGTGTGTCCTAAGCTAGTTATAAGAGACCAAGAAGGCATTGGAGACATTCAGGAAGCTACTAAAACCATGTGAAATCTCTGTAGGTCAAATATATCCCTAAAGGGACCATGTGAGGCATCCTTGCTGTGTACCACATGCTGGCTAGAAGCCTTTGAAGTTAGGCAAGTTACTGAATCTCTCTAAACTGCTATCTCCCCATTCAGAAAATCACAGCAATGCTATCACTGATCATATAAGCTTGTTGCAGAGGTTCAGAGAGATCATTTCTACAAACGGGGTTGACATAATTCTATGTTGACTGTTAGGGTGAGAAAATTGTCATCATCGTTTTTCAACATCGCAGCCGAACACTGGTGGCCAGGAAAACTTGATTTGAATTTGGTCTCTGACATGACCTTATCATGAGATGTCAACCCTGTTTTTCACAAAACAGGACTCAGTTCCTATAAGGAATCATAAAATCAAACAAGAACCTGAATAAAATAAAAATAAAATGGGGCTGGGTAGTGGCACACCTGGTTGAGTGCAAATGTTACAATGCACAAGAACTCGGGTTCGAGCCCCTGGTCCCCACTTACAGAGGCAAAGCTTTGCAAGTAGTGAAGCAGTGCTGCAGGTGTCTCTCTCTCCTCTCCATCTTCCCTACCTTATCAATTTCTGGCTGTCTCTATAAAATAAATAATGATAATAAAAAATATTTTTTAAAGTACAATGAATTTTCTTAAGTATTTGGCATGCCCTGCCTAGAACCTTGTGACTCCGCGAGTTTAATGAGACACGGGTATAAGCTGTTTTATAGAAGAGCTGGCAGGAGGTACCAGGTAGTGGTGTACCTGGTTGAACACACGTTATAATGTACAAGGACCCAGTTTCAAGCACCCGGTCCCCGCCTGCTGGGAGGAAGCTTTGTGAGTCCTGAAGCAGTGCTGCAGGTGTCTCTCCATTTCTCTCCTTCTCTATCTTTCTCTCCCCTCTCAATTTCTGGAGGTTTGTATCCAATAAATAAAATAAAGATCAAAAAAATAATCAAAAGCTAGACGGCAACAGGGCTCAACACTGACCTCTTCTGACAGTCCACTGTATGGCTAGTAGGGTAGAAAAGCACGTTGAATTACTTTCATTTCCACTTTAGGATTCCTGAACCAAATGGCACGGTTGCTTCTGAAACATATTTCTCCTTCATACCCTCAGGTCACTCCTCTGGAGTCATTTTACAAAAAGATGGAATGAAACCCAAAGGCAATAGAGTCAATAGGCACTCCCACTACTAGCACCATCTCACAGCATCCTTTCTGCCAATGCACACCGTGTAAACCCCTACTGTGTGTCAGCACCACAGCCATCTTTTGCTGTGGGAAATTCTGAACGTACAAAGGGGTATAAAATGAAAAGCGAGTTTACTCCCACTTTCCCCTCATCCCTCTCTCCAGAAGAGAGATTGTTAGTAATTTCTCACATAATTCAATTCACATACAATATATACATGTGCCTTTCTCCTTTTAGATACAAATAAATAACTAGTTATATGCATAACAGTGTCTGATCTTTAGGGGGGTATTGTATGGTTCAAAGGAAATAAGGTAAGGGTTACATGGAACAAAATTCCTAATGTATAAATTAGTACTTAATTTTCTATTGTGTGTAGCATTTATGGTCAGTGAATACTTGACATATCCATAAATTCTGGATTGTGATCAAAATCCACTATGTCTCCTGGTGATTAGAACCTTGACTGGTTTCCAGGGAAACATGTTTTCTTGCTCTAAAATATATTGAAATCAAGGTAGAGAGTAGACTTGCTAAGAATTTATTTTTCATTTTCCTTTAATGTAGACATATATATGTTTTCCGGAAAGGCTCCTGGGTGGGTAGATGAGAAGGTGTAGGAAGATCTAAAAGGCCCTGAGTTTATCTGAAGTATTCAGAGGGGTTCACTGAGCAGGCACTGGAAAAACAGTTGGGAACAGAAGATCATAACACTGTCATTAATTAAGCTATATTCTAAAGATCATGAAAAAGCAATTAGTGCTTTATTAGCTATTGAAAACTAGAACTCTGATTTTTTTTTTTAACTAATGATTCTCAAGAGAGAAGTTGGTTAGTTTTGAAATAAAGCAATTCTTTTTCCTAAGGTTTATAGCCAGGCACTTAATATGTTTGAAATGTGAAATAACATTAAAGAAAAATATAATCATTTGTCAAAGACACATAGATTAAAAAATATTGCTACAGGTTTTGAACATCTACTTGTACTCAGTAATCTGCAAGTAGCCGGTCAGAGCTTCACACTCAGGAACATTGGAATGGCCCTCTCTGTGTTCTCACAGTAGGGACCAGGACCCCCCCCCAGTTGTTTTAATAGTACCTGTGTTCCTCTCCACAGTGTCATCTATGCCATCATCATCCGAACTATCTGGATTAAAAGCAAAGCCCATGAAACAGTGATCTCTAACTGTTCAGGTAAGTCTCTAGTCTGCATTGCCCAGCTCTGGGCTCATGTATTACCTGCAAAGGGATGTATATACATAAATGTATATACACTTGTCAATAAAGGTTGAACTGTTATGTCAGATTCCAGTCAATAGACAAGCTTCACCAAAAATTATCCTGAGGTAGACTCTCCCTCCTCCTTCTCTTGACCGCCCTGAACCATCAGGAGGAGGAGGAGGAGGAGAGGACTTTCTATGAGATCAACCTAAGCCAGCAGAGAGTGTCCTGGGGCTATGAGATCAACCTAAACCAGCAGAGACTGTCCTGGGGCTATGAGATCAACCTAAGCCAGCAGAGAGTGTCCTGGGGCAACATTTGAGCCACAGCCCAAAGGTCTTCTCTGTCACTCAAGCCTAGTTGGGAGGCACCTTGGAGAACTCTAAGATTAAAAAAATAAATAAATAAAAATAAAAGGACAGTTCAAGAAAGGTATTACGTATTTATGTATTCAGTGAAACACAGGGACAGACATTTTTTAAAAGACTTTCTTTTTTTTTAATTTTTTATATTTATTTTTCCTTCTGTTGCCCTTGTTTTTTATTGTTGTTGTAGTTATTATTGTTGTTGTTATTTATGTTGTTGTTAGATAGGACAGAGAGAAATGGAGATAGGAGGGGAAGACAGAGAGGAGGGAGAGAAAGACACCTGCAGACCTGCTTCACCACCTGTAAAGTGACCCCCATGCAGATGAGGAGCCAGGGGCTTGAACCAGGATCCTTGAACCTGGTCCTTGTGCTTTGCACCATGTGCACTTAACCCACTGCGCTACTGCCTGACTTCCGAGGGACAGACATTTCTACTTGACTCGAATGACTGTCCAATCTATCTAGAGATCATTCCTTGAAAAAGTCCTTTGAATGATTATAATGTAGGCCCGGGTTTGACACCCAGCCACTGTTCCAGTCGGAGATACAGTCATAAGCAGCTGATGTTCACACTGAGTAATGAAAGTAACATAGCAGAGTGCCCGGGATGCTTGGTGATTTTCCACCCAGGAGAATTCATCTGTGACTCATTCAGCCTCCATATAGGGCCTGGTGCTTCCTGCATGCTGACCTAGTCTCTCTGCGCCTTACACCTTATTTTGTTTCTAGAAGAACACGTGCTGCCAGGATGGGTAAGCACAAACTCATGCATTTCTGTTTATTGTAAATAGTCATCATCAAAGGTCAGAATATCTGAAAAAAAAAAAAGTTCCTGAGTTTACATTTCCTCTTTCAGTTTTCAAATAAATATATTAAATATCCTAAATGTTGGAATAGAGCATCCCTAGCATAGGATTCCAGAAAGAGGAGGATGAACTAGAAATGCAGCTCTCAGGGAGGACTCATAAATTTGGGGATGGGGTAGTAGTTCAGATTGATAGAGGCAGCTCGGTAATTACTATTCGCACGAAAACAATTAAGAGAGAAATGCAGTTAAATGCTTACCTCATATGCTATAAGCAAGTAAATTCCTGATGCAAAATTTAAATCGAATAGAGAAAGAAAAAAGGAAGAATGTGGTCCAGGAGGTGGCGCAGTGGATAAAACGTTGGTTTCTCAGGCATGAGGTCCTGAGTTCAATCCCTGGCAACACATGTACCAGAGTGATGTCTGGTTCTTTCTCTCTCTCCTATCCCTCTCATTAATAAATAAATAATTTTTTTTTAAAAAGGAAGAATGTATTGTTTACATTCAGGAAAAAAATGTTAAAAGGCCTGAAAAGTGGAATATAGTCATTACACAGTAAATCAATGGGAGTAGGAAAGTTCTAAAAATTACTGAAAATTAGTGTGGAGCATATTGTGAGAAATGAGAAAGTATATATTTAACCTCTGCCTCAGATGTTGGAGGAGAGCTGCTAGAATCCTTGTCATTCCCTACGTGGTAAGAACATTCTGTGTTGAGTAAGCTGACTGTAGTTGAGTTCTTGCATGACTCTTAGACAGGGTAGGTCAACAAAGGAGTATGTCAGGGTGAGAAGCTTGGGATTTTCAACCCAGTCCTCATCCTTCAGAGAGGGAAGAGAGGCCAGACATTGAGTTAATTACTAATTGAACATGTTGCAGGCTGGGCCGTGGCACACCTCCTTAAGTGTACATAGCATGAAGTGTAAGGACCTGAGCAGGAATCCAGGTTGGAGCCCCTGCTCCCCACCTGTGGCCGTCAGGCAGCAGCATGCCCCCCACCCCCACCCTTCTCTCATCTTTTTTCTCTCATCTTGACGCAGAACTGCAGAACTGTCTCCTCTACCCCTGGGCTGGACTTCAGAGGAATAAGGAAAGGAAGAGTCTGAGGGTCTCTATTGGAGGATGAACAAGCACTGCAGTTAACTAATACCTAAACCTAAGGAACACAGAACTAGTGAGCATGGGTGGTTATAGATAATGATTTCTAAAAATAAGAAAACTTTGTACTAAACAATTCTTCTATTCATGTTCCTTTGAAGAGAAGACCTAACCATCTCTTACAACCCCCATCTCCAAGTACCACAGTTTGGAGTTAAATTTTCAACATATGAATTTTTTTATTTATTTATAAAATGGAAATATTGACAAGACTCTAGGACAAGAGGGGTACATTTCCATATAATGCCCACCCCCAGAGCTCCATATCCCATCCCTCTCTTGATAGCTTCCCTATTCTTTACCCTTTTGGGAGTATGGACCCAGGATCATTATGGGGTATAGAAAGTGGATGGTCTGACTTCTGTAAGGTGGCACACCTGGTTAAACATACACATTATAGTGCACAAGGACCTGGGTTCAAGCCCCTGGTCCCCACCTGTAGGGGGGAAGCTTCATGAGTGGTGAAGCAGGGCTGCAGATGTCTCTCTGCCTCTCTTCCCCTTTTATCAGCCCTGCTTTCTCAATTTCTCTTTGTCTCTATGCAGTAATAAACAAGAATATTTTAAGTCTGTATGCTCTGATTCATAACTAAAGATCAGTTGATTTTCTGTCTATCGTCACTACCAGGCAGCTCAGAAGTTGTCCAGTAAACAGGATTCCCAGCGTTGTGTTAGCACAGAAGGATCACTGCTCATCAACAAAGGGACATGAGCAATGATGAGTGGGAACAAAAGCTCATTTCATGAACACAGACTGCAAAATTCAAATCATCATTAGTTTAAGGACCACTCTGCTTCCTGGAAAACATGTCTATTTCCTTCCCCTCCGAGGCTCATAGAAAGGGCTTGGGGATTTAATATTTAATAATATTTAATAAATGATCTAAAGACTTCCCCAGAAACAAGTATGCAGAGTCAGAATGAGCACAGACGAGGATTTGAAATCGTGTAAGTGATTCCTACATAAACAGGCAAATTCTTGAAGCCCAGTAGCAACTACTTCTACAAACAGAACATTCCCTGCATGAGATCAACAGGCTGGGGAGGAGCCTCCATGGAGCAGAGAAAATAGAAAGTGCTTGGATGTGACTGTGTCAGGTAGCAAGGCATGGAAGATGTCAAGTGGTCCGTGCTGTATCCAGATTAGGTGTTTCAAATTAAAGGCAGGAACTGAGTTGGAGTCCCATCTACTTCTAGCTAAACCCCTGAAGCTCTCAGGATCTTCTTTATCAGTAAGTGTGGGTAACAGAATTTCTCCACAAATAACTACCTTTACCAAAAGACATGTAGGACTTTGGACTTCATGGAGAAGTGTCAAGATATGAATGAAAGAAGCACCTACCATCCTCCTAGACAGTCAGATTCAACACCATAAACATGTTTCTCCCCAACTGAGCTACAGATCCATGTCATTCTTATCCAGATTGAAATGGGGCACTTCTCTGAGTTTGAGGCATCAGTTCTGAAATATACATGGAAAATTCAGAGCCAAGAATAACAAAGACACTCTGGGAATTATAGAACAAGATAGAGGAGATTTGTAAAACAAAATGTGCAGATTTAACGAGTCAGTGTGATTAACAGAGTATATTACTGATACAATACTACAGACAGAAAATAAAATAACCACAAACAGACCTACACATACATAAGAACTTAGTAAGTATCAGAAGACCATAGAGAAAAAAATGAAATCATTTATTTACCTCAATTCATAGGCAAAACCCAATTTCAGGAAAATTAGAAACTTAAATTTAAGACAAAAGACTCTTAAAACTTTTTAAAATGCAGAATGATATTGTTAGATGTTGGGATAAGGGAGGATTATTTGAAAGATATATAAGATATATTACTAAATCATTAAAATGGTAGATAAATTTGACTCTGCTATGTTTTTGTTTTCAGATCCTGGGTCTCACACATATGTGATTTCACGTCCTTTAGACTGTCCTTCCTGAAAGGGGGAGAGAGAGAGAGCAAAAAAGAGAGAGAGAGAGAGAGAGAGATAAAGGGGGAGAGAGAGAAAGGATGAGAGAGAGACTGGCCAGGAGAGAGAGGTAGGGGACAGGTGGTGGTGTACCTGGTTGAATGCACCTGTACAATTCATGATGACCCAAGGTTAAAGCCCCCGGTCCTCATCTGCAGGGGAGGAGCTTCATGAGTGGTGAAGCAGGACTGCAGGTGTCTCTCTCCGTCTCTATCTCCCCTCTTGATTTGTCTTTATCTGTACCCAAATAAATAAATGAATAAATAAAAGACTTTAAAAGAGCGAGAGAACATCAGAGCTGCTGCTGGTGTCTTGGCACTTACACTTGGTGTGGAGTCCGAACCGGGGCAGTGTACATGGCAAGGCATAGACCCTATAAACTGAACCAAGCTCTAGTGCTCTCGGTATTTTAAAAGTAAGTCACAAAACGGTGGACATTATTTGTAATACATATGATACCAGGGTAAAGACAGTGTCCAGAATATGTGAATAAATTCTAACAATCTGTTGTTAAAGTCCTCCAAAGATAAATGCATAAAAATAAGTGAATAGACATTTCACAGAACAGAAAATAAGAATGATCAAAATTAAGATTCTTTTTTTAAGTTATATTTTAAATTCTTTTTTTTTATTTAAGAAAGGATTAATTAAAAAAACCATAGGGTATGAGGGGTACAACTCCACACAATTCCCACCACCCATTCTCCATATCCCACCCCTCCCCTGAGAGCCCTCCCATTCTCCATCCCTCTGGGAGCATGGACCCAGGGTCATTGTGGGTTGCAGAAGGTGGAAGGTCTGGCTTCTGTAATTGCTTCTCCGCTGAACATGGGCGTTGACTGGTCAGTCCATACTCCCAGCCTGCCTCTCTCTTTCCCTAGTAGGGTGTGTCTCTGGGGAAGCTGTGCTCCAGGACACATTGGTGGGGTCTTCAATCCAGGGAAGCCTGGCCGGCATCCTGATGGCATCTGGAACCTGGTGACTGAAAAGAGAGTTAACATACGAAGCCAAACAAATTGTTGAGCAATCATGGACCCAAAGCTTGGAATAGTGGAGAGGAAGTGTTAGGGAGGTACTCACTGCAAACTCTAGTGTACTTCTGCTTTCAGGTATATATTTTGCAGTAGTTTATGGATACGTGTGAACATAAGCTCTCTCTCACAGAAACTGGTGTATATCTAGGTTTTGAGACTTTGCTAGAAAGTGAACCACCCGAGATGAAACTAGAGTACACTATGAAAGGAAAGGTCTCACCCGAGTAATGAAGCCGAAGAGTTGTCATTCCACACATGAAGTCCATGGACACAGTCTGAAGTGAAGCATGTTGAGGTGGCAATCGTTGCGTTTGGTTAGGTTGTGATCGGCGGATGCAATATTATTTGATATGGATTGGGAGAGGCATACGGGAAAGTGGGCCCTATCCAAGGGTTCCAGGACTGGGGGAAGTAGGGGCTCTATAGTGGAGATGTGAGGTTCCTGCTGTCTTAGGGTTCAAAAAGACAATCGATAGTTAATATTATCATCACATTATTTGGTAATTGGGTTAACTTTGAAAAGTCCTGTTGTTATGGTTTGCTGTACAGTACCCAGTATCTTGTATATAGCTGTGCTATTGGATGCTTCTGATCTACTTGGTCTAGGCTTTTGAGAGAGTCCACATGTCAAATACACAGCCTATATATTAAAAAGATTCAGTTTGTGTTTTGAAAAACTTTGAGACATACAATTGATTTTCTCCCTCTCATATTAATTAACTAGTGATTTATATGTCTACATTTTGCTAGGAGTGTACATAAACACCATTCCCACCACCAAAAGACTGTGACCCATCCCTCCCACCCACTCCCACCCCCACTGGCCCAGGAAGCTGCATGTCTACCCCTCACCACTGGGTTTTTACTTTGGTGCCCTACTTATAATTTAGTCAGGTCCTGCTTTTAGTTTCCCTTTCAGATCTTCTTACTCAACTTCTGTTGATGAGTGGGATCATCCAATACTCATATTTATCTTTCTGACTTAGCCCACTTAACATAATTCCTTCTAGCTCTGTCCAAGATGGGTCAGAGAAGGTGGGTTCATTGTTCTTGATAGCTGCATAGTATTCCATTGTGTATATATACCACAGCTTTCTCAGCCACTCATCTGTTGTTGGGCACTTGGGTTGCTTCCAGGTTTTAGCTATTATGAATTGTGCTGCTATGAACATAGGAGTACACACCTCTTTTTTGGTTGGGTGTTATGGAGTCCTTGGGGTATAACCCCAGGAGAGGAATTACTGGATCATATGGAGGGTCCATGTCTAGCCTTCTGAGAGTTTTCCAGACTGCTCTCCACAGAGGCTGGACCAATTTACATTCCCACCAGCAATGTAAAAGGGTTACTCTGTCCCCACAACCTCTCCAGCATTTGTTGCTGCTGTCCTTTTTGATGTATGCCATTCTTACAGGAGTGAGTTAGTATCTCAATGTTGTCTTAATCTGCATTTCCCTGACAATCAGTGACCTAGAGCAGTTTTTCATATGCTTGTTAGCCTTTTGGATCTCCTCTGAGGTGAATGTTTTGTTCATATCCTCTGCCCATTTTGGGATGGGGTCATTTGCTTTTTTGGTGCTAAGTTTGCTGAGCTCTTTATATATTTTGGTGATTAGTTTCTTGTCTGATGTATGGCATGTGAAGATCTCCCATTCAGTGAGGGGTCTCTTTGTTTGTTTAATAGTTTCTTTGGATGTGCAGAAGCTTTTCAATTTGATGTAGTCCCATTGGTTTGTTTCTGCTTTAGTCTTTCTTGCAATTGAGTTTATTTCATCAAAGATGTCCTTGAGGTGTAGGTGGGAAAGTGTTTTACCAATGTTTTCCTCTAAGTATTTGATTGTTTCTTGTCTAACATACAAGTCTTTGATCCATTTGGAGTTGATTTTTGTTTCTGGTGAGATAAAGTAGTTCAATTTCATTCTTCTGCATGTTACAACCCAGTTTTCCTAGCACCATTTATTGAAGAGAGCCTCCTTTTTCCATTTAATGCTTTGGGCCCCCTTATCAAAGATTAGATGTCCATAGGTGTGGGGATTTATTTCTGGGCTTTCAATTCTGTTCCACTGGTCTATGTGCCTATTTTTGTTCCAGTACCATGCTGTTTTGATGATGATGGCTTTATAATATAGTTTAAGGTCTGGGAGTGTGATGCCTCCATTTCTGTTTCTTTTCCTCAAGATGGTTTTGGCAATTCCTGGTGTTTTCAGGTTCCAGATAAATGATTGTAGTGTTTTTTCTATTCTCTTAAAGAAGCTTGGTGGAACTTTGATGGGTATTGCATTAAATTTGTATATGGCTCTGGGGAGAATATTCATTTTGATGATATTTATTCTTCCAATCCATGAGCATGGGATAGCTTTCCATTTCTTGGTATCAGTTTCTATTTCCTTGAGTAGTGACTCATAGTTTTCAGCATACAAGTCTTTCACTTCTTTGGTCAACTTTATTCCTAGGTATTTGATTGATTTTGCTGAAACAGTAAATGGGAGTGATTTCTGGATGTCTTCTTCTTCAGATTTAGTGTAAAATTAAGATTCTTAACCCTTGAGACTTTGGAAAATATACATATAAATCTCAGACATAATTTTCCATCCACATAATTGGTGAAATTTTTTATATTTCTAAATGTTGACAAAAAAATAAAACTCATGGTTTATTTGGTTGTATAATTTCTCAAAAACTTTATAAGCTTCTGATCTGTTTCCTTCTATTTGATTGCACCAGCAGCCATATCAAAAAAGTTGTTTTGATGCAACATACAAGTTTTATTGACTTATTTGTTATTCTTCCTCACTTAATCTCTGTCTCTCAGTTGAGTGGAAGGTAGCTTGAGGTCATCTGAAACTGGAGATGTGTAATCACATCCTTAGTCTGACCTTTTCTTAAGGAATGACGCATAGTCATGACTAGCCTCTGCTTCCTAGAATCTCTCAGTGTTAGATCTTGATTTCGAGACCAGGACTAGTTTTATTGGCATGGATTTGCATACTTAAAATATGTACTTGTTGGTTTAAAACGCTGCTTGCAGGGGACTAGGTGGTGGTGCACCCAGTTGAGGACACATGTTATCTTGCTCAAGGACACAGATTCAAAGCCCTAACTCTCCACCTGTAGGGGTGAGAGGCTTAACAAGCAGTGAAGCAGTCTCTGCAGCTGTTTACCATTTTTCTCTCCTCTATCTTCCCCTCTCCTCTCAATTTCTCTCTGTTCCACCAAATAAAACAGAGAAAAACAAAAGCAAAAAAATAATAATAATAAGGGAAAACTGGTCACTGGGAACGGTGGATTCATAGTGCTGACAGTGAGATAATTGTGGTGGCAATCGAAAATAAATGACGAATAATAAAAAGAGAACTCTGCTTGCATACTTGCTGTGAATTGAGCGGCACAGAGTATGTGTAGCTAGTGCTACTAGAGGTCAAAAGGAATTGACATTTGCAATTCTACAAAAAGTCGAATATTAAAGACTTATTTTAACTTCTCGTTGATGTTCAGAGACCAACCAACTTTTGTTTCAGACCATCTGTTTTGTTTTGCCTTTTCTCTCATACTATGCTAATAAGTGCAGCTGATAACAATCAGCAAACACTGGTATTCTGTTTACCCTCTGTGGTAGTTCATTTTATGTGTCAACTTGAGTTGGCTAAGAGATACAAGTAACGAATAAACCATTGCTTCTGTTATGTCTGGGGAGCATTTCTGAAAGCATTTGAATCAATAGAACAAATAAGGGAGGTCTGTTCACCAAAGTGACTCAGCCGGAAATCATCTAATCCACTAAAGATCTGATTAGAACAAAAAGGCGGGAGTCAGGCGGTAGCACAGCGGGTTAAGCAGAGGTGGTGCCAAGTGCAAGGACTGGAGTAAGGATCCCAGTTCAAGCCCCCAGCTTCCCACCTGCAGGGGAGTTGCTTCACAGGTGGTAAAGCAGGTCTGTAGATGTCTTTTTCTCCCCCTCTGTCTTCCCCTCCTCTCTCCATTTCTCTCTGTCCTATCCAACAACAATGGCATCAATAACAACAATAGTAATAACTACAACAATAAAAAAAATAACAAAAAGGTAAAGTTTGGGCAAATTTGAATTGGGGCATCTAGCTCCTCCTACCTTTAGACACCATATCCCCCAATTCTTAGATCTTTGGACCAAAGACAAAATGAACCATATTAGCAGTGTGACTGTCTAGTCTTTGGACTCAGACTGATACTAATGTCTCTCCTGGTTCTCAGACCTTTGAATTTAGACTGAATTATACCACTAGCATTCCAGGTTCTCCCACATGCAGACGAGAGACTTGGTTTTCTAACTCCAGTACTCATGTTTCAACTCCTATAATATTTCTTCTTCGAGACACACAAACTTCCTTTTCTTTCTGTTTCTCTAACGGATCTGACTACTAGAATAACCTTGTCTCCTGGGCTCCAGGCTTAGAAGGCACACAATCTACCATCCCAGGTATCAGATGGGATGTGTCTGCCAAATGCATTTCGACCATCCTCGTTCCCAGGATCAGTTTCCTTGCCAGCTGCTGCTTGTTCACCATGACAAAATAACATGTTCTAGGTCTTTGTTATGACAGCATTGCATATGAGGCACCAACTTCTGCTTTAATTATGGAAACACTAAGAGGCTTGACATAGACACCCCCAAATATTAAAACCTGGACAGAAATAGAAATGTATTGATTGTTCAGTTAAAACCCACATGACAGCAAAGGTAAAATAATTAATAATAATAATAATAATAGAACTGCTATCTTATTACAGAGTCACTCAGAAATTCAAGCAGATGCTATTTTCCCATGTGTAATAGATGGCTGCTAAAGCATCAGTCAGCATCAGCATCTGGCAGGAAGGTACAGGGGAAGAGAGGATAGAGGACTACCTGGGTGGTTCATCTGGGTCAGCCCTAGGAATCCTATATTCAGATTCTCCTCCCCCCTGTTCCTTGGGCAGAATGCAGTCACATGACCATGACCTGTGGAGAGGGAGGCTGGGAAATGTTGTGGGTTTTTTTTTGGGGGGGGGTGGATTTAGTGGATAGCTAAACTATGTCTGCTGTAATGATTTCTTTTTTAGTATTTTACTTTATGTATTTTTTAGATAAATAGAAATTGAGAAAGATGGGGGAAGAGAGAGAGAGAAATAGAGACACCTGAAGCTCTGCTTCACCCTAGAGGTAGAGGCTTAAGGCTTGAACATGGGTCCTTGCACATGTGGGCTCCATCTTGTGTGCTGTTACCCAACTTGCTGTGACTATTTTATGACTTTCAGAGTTCCAGGTTCTATCTAAGTTCAGGAGTTGAAGCAAAACCTTAGGATGTGAGTTAGGGGGTAACTCCTACTTATTTTGCTGTGACCACTGATTTACTGGAAGGTTAAGAGAGAGAGGAGAAAGGAAAGAAACAAGTAGGAAATAGATAAGTAATCAAATTTTGGCAGCTAAGATGATAAACCCTAATGTGTTAAAAAATAATTTCACATTCAGATTATCGTATGGATAAGGAGGCCACTGATGATAAAAATAAATAAATGGGGAGTCCGGCGGTAACACAGCGGGTTAAGTGCAGTCGGTGCAAAGTGCAAGGACCGGCATAAGGATCCCGGTTCGAGCCCCGGCTCCCCACCTGCAGAGGAGTCGCTTCACAGGCGGTGAAGCAGGTCTGCAGGTGTCTTTCTCTCCCCCTCTCTGTCTTCCCCTCCTCTCTCCATTTCTCTCTATCCAACAATGACAACATCAATAACAACAATATTAACTACTACAACAAGAGCAACAAAAGGGAAAAAAAATAAGTAAATATTAAAAATTTAATAAGTAAATAAAGTTTAATTTTAAAAAAACAAGCAAAACATCTAACATGTTTAATCACTTAATCAATGTGAAATATAAAAGATTCTCAACATATGGAATAAGATTTGGTTGTAAGTATTATCAGACATGGCTATATATGAAAAAAATCATTTATCTCTGAGGTCCACAAATAGAGTCCCCCACTCATGAGAAAAAAAAAAAAAGAAAGAAAGTATACCTTATTTTAATTCCCATAATCCAACTGCTACCTCTTCAGATGCTGAGCCTACAATAAGATGGGTTCCCAGTGACCCTGCCAAAGGTCTGAAGTTTGAGGAAGGAGTGGAGAAAGAGGAGGAGGAGGAGATGGAGGTTGGGGGGGGGGGGGGACTGATCACTTGGAGAAAGCATTTCCACTGGGGAGTCTTACTGGGGATGTAGCCTTGAATTAAAACAGCCTTGGGCAGCCTGCTGCTTCCAGTCAGAATCTAATGGACCTGCAGACTGCAGGCTTCCCCAGCTATTAATGCACAGTGATGGCTGAATTTAACTGCTTTTCACTCCAGCTCAGCACCGAGGCCTGAGTAAAAATAATCCTTTTATCTCCCAATAAAGGAGAATTACGGCATTTTGTAGCTCAGCTCCTTTTGAAGAACCATCTTTAGAAGTCGGAGGCTTTGCATTTCTTGGGGTGGTGAGATTAAATTAAGATGCTTTTCACTCATCTCACTGAGAGATCGAAAGGCAGGTCACTGATTATATTGTCACCCAGTCGCCCCCATAGAAAGCACTGAAAGTTTCTATTTTAAATAGATTTCAGGCACAGATGTCACTCTCCGGAACGATTCTAAAAAATCAGCTAAGCCTTCAGACCCATACTGTTTAGGAGCCAGTGTTTGCCTCATAAATGGGGAAACTTTGAAAAGATATAATTTAGCCCAATGTCTTTTTTTGCCGACTCCCTATGGGTATAATGCCACCCTGATAATTTTTCACGTATGTAGTTGCTATCTATAGATAACAGCGCTGTATAATGGCCTATTTGAATATAATATTGCCTTCTGTTCAGTTCCATAAGGACAGCTCATATTCTCCCTAAAATGCTGCAAAGACCTCGTTCATCCCAACTAATAAGGAAATTGACGTGCTGGTATGCCTGGCATCTTGGCATCACCATTATTTTATTTTACTCCTATACAGAATAACTGTAGGGGGGTGGCATTTATGTCTCTTTTTTGTTTATATATTTTTTTTACTATTTTGTTTTATTTTTATTGCCACCACGGTTGTCACTGGGATCCAAAAGCTGCATGATGAATTCACTATATCTGGTGGCCTTTTAATTTTTTTCCTTTCTTTTTGTCAGTAGAAACAGAAAAATTGAGAGAGAAGGAGGAGACATGGAGAGAGACAGAGAGAGACCTGCAGCAGTGCTCCTCTGCTCTCCGAGCTTTGCCTCCGCAAGTGGGGATGGGGGCTTGAACCAGCCTGGGTCCTTGCACATGGTAACGTGTGCTACCAAGCGTGCCTACACCTGTCCCTTATGTCTTATTTTCTACATAGGGAAGCTGAGGCTGGGAATTATTGACAATTTGCCTGAAGTGTATGTCCTTCGTAAGATACCGCCTTGGAAGTCAGGGCTTGACACTATTGGCACCATTGGTGTTTTGAACTGATGATTGTTTATTGTGGGGAAGTCTAGGCACTGAAGGATGTTTAGCAGCAACTTACCCTAACTGGGACAACCTCAAAGGTAATTCTCAGGGTTGGTATCAACCCAGACTGGAGAAACACTGCTGTAAATGAGTCTGAAGTATTTGGCTCCTTACTTCAGAGAGGTTTGGGGGTTCCGTGTTAAGCACAAAATTGTTAGACAAACCACCTAAACGTGACTTTACAAGCCTTACCTTAAGAAATAAGAAGCCCTATCCCACCAGAGAAAGATAGGAACAGGTTGGGAATATGGGTTGATCTGCCAACACCCATGTCCAATAGAGAAGCAATTATAGAAACCAGACCTTCCACCTTCTGCATTCCATAAAGAATTTAGCCCATACTCCCAGAGGGGTAAATGTTAGGGGAAGATGACCAGAGATCTCTGAACACCAGTTCCATCAGGACCCAAGGAGAGAAGGGGCGGGGGATGGACACTTGAAAGTAGTAGGTTTGACTTAGAGAGGCAGAGAAGGCAGGGCCATGGAAAAAATAGTCAAATATAGATATAGTTATAGAAATAATATTCAACCTATAGCTATGATTTTGGGAGAACTGCTACAGTTTCCAGTGAAGGGGATGGGGACACAGAGCTCTTGTGGTGCAGAAGGTGTGGAATTATACCCCTATTATCTTTATAATTTTATATCAATATTAAATAACTAATTAAAAAATGAGAGAAATAAGCCCATTGACTTATTTTTGGTTTTGGCTTCCTTGCAATTAGACATGAGTCATTAAAGACGCCTATAAACCTTACACATTTCAGCCATCAAGTCGCAAAACTGCTGTGACTCCATCCTGACTTGCCTGGTCAGACAGCTTCATAAGTGTGGCCCAGACCCTCATCTCCCCAAAGCCCTACCTAACTAGGGAAAGATAGAAACAGGCTGTGGGTATGGATCTACCTGCCAATGTCCCTGTCCACTGGAGTTAAAGAAGCCAGGCCTTCCACCTTCTGCACCCCAAAAAGAATTTTGGTTCATACCTCCAGAGGGGGACAAATGTTAGGGGAAGAGACTAGAGGCTCTGAACTTCGTTCCCCTTCTCACAAAGACATTAAAGTCTTCCTCCACTTTGGTCTCAATTCTTCTTCTCTTCCCTCAATCCAAAATCCATCTAGGCTCCAGACAAACAAGATGACTCACAGGGGTTCAAACACAACCCACGTTTGTCTCGTATCTACGTGTTCGCTGAAGCTGTGCCCACTGCTTCCCACATCTTTCTCAACCCCATGCCCACACTCAGCTCCAGCACCAACATCTCTGCACCTGCCACACAGTCCTCCTAGCACAGCAGTCGGGGTATGACTCTCCTGTTCTCTCTTCATCTCTCTCCTCTCGTTTTGCCTTGTGGAGAGTAATCTTCCCTTCTGCTTAGAAAGAGTCTAGAGAACATAGACTCTGTTCTCACGTCTTGTCCAGATCTTATCTCTTAGCAGATGTGCTAAGCTTGTTGAGTTGGCCTGATTTCAAGAGCTAGGAGATAGAATAAGTAGTGCAAAGAAAACTTTAGTCTGGTTTATGTGGGGATTAAACCAAATGTCAGATATGAAATTCCAGATCAGTTGTGTCTGTTTGCCATTTGGAAAGCATTGTGGGGCCAGGAGGCAGCACACTTGGTAGACTGTACACATCACCGTGTGCTAGGACCAGGGTTCAAGCCCTCCGCCCCAGCTGCGGCTGGGTGGTGGAGGAAAGCTTCAAGAGTGGTAAAGCAGTGCTATAGGTGTCTCTCTGTCTCTCTTCCTCTCTGATTTTCCCCTCTAAATTTCTGTCTCTATAAAAAATAAATATATATGTATATTTTAAATAAAAAATAAGAGCAACTGAGCTCAGTAGCTCCCCTCTAACATATAGCTGAACTGCCCCGTGGACGTTAGGTTTCCTGATTGGGCACTGAGTTGTGCCATTGAGTTCTCATCAAATCAGCACCCCACCCACTCTCCCCTCACCAGAGGTGTACCCACTGCCAGGGCCAGATTCCTTCAGAGAAAGGGCACCCTACACCAGTTTACACAAAGACACCATATGAGTGGGGGAGTCCCGGCAGTAAAAGCTTACACACAAAGAGATCTTGAGTCCACTCCCCACAACTGACAGAAATTCACTCCTTTGCAATAAGAACTACTGCTGGGATGAATTCTACCCACCTAATCTATGTTTATTGTATCACTATTTCTTAACTAGCTAGAGACTTGTGTTAATTTACTCAACAAATCTATAGTAATCTCTCACCAAGTTTAAGGATATAGGAGTAAAGAAAACAAAGCCCCCTTACCCATCAAACTTGGATAGTAGTACGTTTTTACATTTAATTCACATGTGTTTTACTATGAAACATAATGCATAAGGTCAAAGTTCTATCCATACTTTTGTTATTTGGGGCAGTGTGTGTGTGTGTGTGTGTGTGTGTGTGTGTGTGTTGAAACTTTGTTGAGAGTAGAGTTTCAGGTCTAGCTGAGTATTCTAGGAAGATAGTTTGCCCTACATTTCTCAAGCATGTCAATAATATCACCCTTTATGGTTGCCAAAATAACTCCACTTCAGCTGACCAAGGGCATACAACTAAAACTCTTGATAGTGTATACATCCCAAAGCATTTGCAGTTTATATTAAGTGCAAAGTAACGGTTTTCCTTATTCAGCTCAGTGCTGTCTTTACTCTGAAATTACGTGAGAAAGTACTCCTGAGTAGTGGTGAGTAGGATGTAAGTGTCACCAGGAAAGCTGAGGGTTTGCCTTCCCTGCCCCGCTGGGCTGAAACAATCCTTCACTTTAACGTTCCTTCTCTTGCACTTGCAGATGGGAGGCTGTGCACCAGCTATAACCGAAGACTCATCTCAAAGGCAAAAATCAAGGCCATCAAGTATAGTATTGTCATTATTTTTGGTAAGCGTTGTCCCTTACTATGTTTCACGACTGTATGAGTATTCCAAAGGCAGGTCTGCACCTCAGACTTCACAGCTAAAAGCTCACAAAAGAAAAGTTCTTAGAGTCATGCCTACCTTTGACTCCTAGCCTCCCTTTCTTTATGAATGCTGTTGACCTCCAAGACCATATAGGATGTTTACCTTATAGGCCAAAACTATAGAGCAGTCTGACAACAACTGGATTAGGACATAGGTTGGAGAAGCTGATGCTTACCTCACCAAGTTGGCCCAGTGGTTTTCTCTCTACCATAAACATTGTTTGTGGTCTGAAGGAAGACAAACGTGGTACGTCATTTCTTCTGAATATTCAGTTTCAGTGTCACTGCAAACCCCTCTAATGGACATTTCCCTTCTCTACTGCTTTCTTCGTTTTTATCCTTTTGCTCCACACTTAAGACCTATAAATTCACCTCATCTTAGAAAAAAAAAAAGCATATCGAGAGCATTTAATATGTGTGTATTCGAAAACCTTCAGAACTTTCCCTCCTGTAAATCCTTTTATCTAATGACCTTGCTTATTTCACTAAGAAAATACAAGTAATCAAAATAAAACTTCTTTATTTCCCAGACTTCACATCCATGAACCTAACTGAAGCTTTACTGTTGCTCTCCTTTTTCCTAGTAGTATGAGTAAGCTGTCTCTGCTATTCTCCACATCCAAAGTGTTTGAGTCCTGAATCCTTTTTACTCCAGCCCACTCAGGAATTTTGCTGCTCCAAAGATCCTGTGTGCCCAAAAACTGCTTCTTGGTTCTGTTGTTCATAAATACTGCACATATATACATAGATATACATAGATATAAGCACTATATATACACTGTATGTACTATAATAGGTCACTCATGGAACTCTCCAGTAACAATCCCACTTTATCCTCTCCTTCCAGCATAACTCCTCCCATTTCACTTCTCATTTACTGTTTCTATTACCTTTCTCCCTTTCTCTCTTTCTTTCTTTTATTTATTAAGCTACTCCATATCAGGTTCATCATTTCCAAAATGTCAACACTTAGCTCTCAATCTGTGTTTCACTTGACTCTTAAACAACATTCTACTCTCCTTCTTAAAGTACGTTCTTTATTTACAAATGAATAGCTAAAGCCTGGGAGGTATTTTGCAGCGGCTGCAGTACTGAACTTAAAAAAAAATCACTTCTATGACTTTGACTTGAGACCTTTCTTCTTACTGCCGATACACTTGTGACATTCACTTATCAAACAAGCATGCTCTCCTAAACTCTGAAGCTATAACTCTTCCCATTGCTGCCTCATTTTGACAAACAATACCATCTTTTGTCCAGTGTAAAAGCCAAAAACCTAAGGAATAACCTGTCATCATTCCACTTCACTCACACTGCACATATCTAGGCCTGGAGGCTCTCTCTACAAAACAGACCTCAAGGGGGCCGAGCCGTGGCACACTCAGTTAAGCACATATAGCACTAAGTGCAAGGACCCAGGCGAGGACCCAGGTTCGAGCCTCAGGAATCAGTAAAGCATGTCTGCAGGTGTCTCTGTCTTTCTCTTTCTATCTGTTTATCTCCCCTTCTCTCTCAATTTCTCTCTGTCCTATCCAGTAAAACAGAACAAATGACCGTCAGGAGCGAGGGAATTATAGTGCTGGCACTGAGCCCCAATGGTAACCCTGGAAGCAAAACAAAATAAAAGCAAACAAACAAAACACAAAACAAGACCTCAAAGCCACTGATTTTTCCTCACATATATGACGCCTACCTTGTTCAGAGTCCCCACCTACTCTGCCTGGAAAAGTACAACTGAACTTCTTCTGTCTTCTCTTGTTCCTCCTCTGCAAAACATCTCTTGTGGTTAGTTTTTTTTTTTAAAATGTAAATCAGAAGACAGAGATTGCTCATCAGGTAGGGTATGCGTTGCTATCACATGGCCCAGCGTTGAGCCCCGAGCCCTGCCACAACATGGTATATGGGAGATATTATGGCATTGAAGGAAGTCCAGGTGATATGATGTCTCTTCTTTCTGTTTCTCTCTCTCTGAATGTCATGGGAGTCCAAGTGGGAAATCACACTCAGGCAAGGTCATCAGTTCAAACCCAAACAAACAAGCAAATGGATCCCTATGGCTCAGGCACTGTCATTGCCCCTCTCTCCTGTATGTACTTTCTGATTACAAATGGATCCCTATGGCTCAGGCACTGTCATTACCCCTCTCTCCTGTATGTACTTTCTGATTACAAATGGATCCCTATGGCTCAGGCACTGTCATTACCCCTCTCTCCTGTGTGTACTTTCTGATTATACTGGGAGCAAGTATTTTCCTTTGTCCATATCTTTCTAGGGCTGTGTGACCTGTCACCCACCCAAGTCCCCAGTCTCACTCCCATCATGCTTCCCCGTGTTCATTCCATACTAGTCACCAGCCTGGGTCGCCTGTTATTTCTTCAAAATGTCAATGTGTTCAGAAGGGAACTTGCACAATTTCCTCCACCTGAGATTCTCAGCTTCACATGGCTACGATCTACATAATTTTGCTTTCCAACAATGTAACTCTCCAGAAAGACTTCCTCAACCAGTTAGGGAGCCCTCCTTCAGGGTTTACTCTGCCTCACTTTTCTCCAGAGGTCTTACTTACAACCCAGGATAGGCATTCGTGCATGTGCTTATTGTTTGTCTTTCCTGTTAGAATAATAAATCTATGAGAGCAATGACTTCTTTTTTTTTTGTCCTTACATTATCATCACCAAGGCTTAAGTAGATGTTCCCCACAAGCTAGGCGCCAGTGTATTACTTGTAGAATGAGTGACGAAGAGAATACAAGAATGTCAAGGATTTTGTGTTATTTTCTTTTGATTTAACTCAACTACTACCTTTCTCTTCTGGTGCAGCTCATAGGAGGTCTAAGAAAGCATAGTTCTTATATTAGCTGCATGTCACATTATCAAAACAGTTAGCCTCATCTTTGTAAAATGCAGCTGCAAAATGTCAAACAGACCACAAGCAGTGCAACTCAGACATCAGAATATGGGCACAAAATAACACCACAGGCAGGTCAGCAATAAGGCATATACAACCCACCAGGGATCAAGCTGTTTTTTCCAGAGACTTCTGAAAGAGATCAAAGACACTCTTGCCTTCCCCAACAATTAGAAGCCTAACACATGTGCACTGGAGTTCATGCTGGGTCAGAAAATGTACCTTACACGTGTATCCCAGGGCCCATGTAACCCTTTCTAATCAAGATCTATATGTCCAGGACCTAGAGTACATCTAACATAAAAGCAGAACATTCATAAGAAAGTTGTTTCATGTCCAGAGTCCTATCATGGCCTCTCCTATCTTAATTCATAAATATCCTGTCCTATGATCCTGATAGAAATATATAAATAGTACTGTCTAACATAGTTGTCAAAAGATCAATATAAATTATGGGAAAAATAAAATATTCATTATATATATATATGAATTTGTGGCTGGGTAGTTTATGCAGAAGTAGGGTGTATACTTTGCATGTGTGAGACCTCAAGCCTCAACACTACATCAGGTGACAAGAGTGATTATTTATTCTCTGTCACTTTTGCTGAATCTTCCTATCTCTGTCCTTCTGTTGCAAATAAAAATTTAAGATGCCTCTATTAAATTAAAAAAATATTGGGTTTATATATGTATATAATTGAACACAACCACACTAAAAGAATAATAAAGTAGGGGGCTGTGCGGTAGTGCAGTGGTTTAAGTGCATATGGCACTAAGAGCAAGGACTGGCTCAAGAATCCCGTTTTGCAAGAAGGACAACAAAAGGGAAAATAAATAAATAGAAATTTTTTTTAAATTAAAAAAAAAAGAATCCCATTTTGAAGGCAGAGCCAAGATGACTAATTTGGAGCCATAGCTTCCATGAGCTCCAAGAGGCAGCAGCTTGCAACCCGGGATCCACTGGGTAGAGTAGGATACTGGGCTGTCTGTAGGAGGGTGAGCATGGGCTGGTCAGAATGACACCAAAACACAGTCCAATAACTCTCTCTTGGGCTGACAAACTGAGGTCAGAGGGACAAAGGAAAATCCTTTGATTATTTCTGAGCTCACCCCCCCACCCCAGAACCTACTCCCAGGGGCAATGCAGTCTCTCCTAGCAGGCTCCCTGCTGAGCTATGTTCTTCACCAAGATTCCTGGCTCACCAGGGGTGTCAGTCCAAGCCTCTTCCTTTAACTTCTCTCTCTCTTTCTTTAAGTGGCTGGAGCTCTATTTGAGTGACAAAATGTCTGACCAATCACAGCCTCATCCCTGCCTGGGAAAGACTACCTGGAGGTTTTTTTTGTTTTGTTTTGTTTTTTATACTTCATACAGTTGGCTGTCTTTGCTCAGGCTGCCTGCGGTCCAAGCTGCAGATTGACTGTTAGGGGTTCTCTACTCTATTTTATCTTATTTCATTTTATAACTACTATTATTATACACATGTGTCCCTTTTCCATCCACCTTCTTCAATGATCAGATCAATACAACAATAACTACAACAACAATAAAAATACAACATGGGCAACAAAAGGGAAAATAAATAAAATAAAAAAATAAAAATAAAAATTTTTTTAAAATTAAAAAATAAAAAAAATAATTGTAAACAATAGAGGAGATATCACAACTGACACCACAGAAATCCAGAAAAACATACGAGACTTCTACAAAGAACTATACACCGCCAAGCTAGAGAATCTGGAAGAAGTGGAAGAATTCCTGGAAACATATACCCTTCCAAAATTGAACCAAGAAGAACTACAAAACCTAAATGCACCAATCACAGACAAAGAAATCGAAACAGTTATTTAAAATCTTCCCAACAACAAAAGTCCTAGACCAGTGGGCTTCACAAATGAATTCTACAAAACTTTCAGGAAACAGCAAATACCTATACTTCTAAAGCTCTTCCACAAGATCAAAGAAACAGGAATACTCCCTTCCACCTTCCATAAAGCCAACATCACCCTGATGCCAAAAGCAGATAGTGGTGCAACAAAAAAAAAGGAAAACTACAGACCAATATCTCTGATGAACAGATGCCAAAATATTAAACAAGATCCTGGCCAACCGGATACAACAGTATATCAAAAAGATTGTTCATCATGACCAAGTGGGATTTATCCCAGGAATGCAAGGCTGGTTCAACATAACTAAGACAATCAATGTCATTCACCACATCAATAAAAGCAAAACCAAACACCACATGATTATCTCAAGATGCAGAGAAAGCCTTTGACAAAATCCAACACCCATTCATGCTCAAAGCACTACAAAAAATGGGAATAGATGGGAAATTATTCAAGATAATGGATTCCATATACAGCAAACCTGCAGCCAACATAATACTCAAAGGACAGAAGCTGAAAGTATTCCCACTCAGATCGGGGACTAGACAGGGCTGTCCATTATCACCATTACTCTTCACCGTAGTAGTGGAACTTCTTGCAAACTGGCAAGAGAAAGAAATCAGAGAAATACAGATTGGAAGGGAAGAAGTCAAGCTCCACTATTTGCAGATGATACGATAGTATACATAGAAAACCTAAAGAATCTAGCAAAAAACTACTGGAAGTTATTAGGCAATATAGCAAGGAGTCAGGCTAGGAAATCAATGTACAAAAGTCAGTGGCATTTCTTTATGCAAACACTAAATCTGAAGAAGAAGCTGTCCAGAAATCACTCCCATTCACTGTTGCAGCAAAATCAATAAAATACCTAGGAATAAACCTGACCAAAGAAGTAAAAGACTTGTATACTTAAAACTATGAGTCACTACCCAAGGAAATAGAAAATGATACAAAGAAATGGAAAGACATCCCATGCTTATGGATTGGAATAATTAATATCATCAAAATGAATATTCTCCCCAGAGCCATATACAAATTTAATGCAATACCCATCAAAGTTCCACCAAGCTTCTTTAAGAGAATAGAACATAAACTGCACTCATTTATCTGGAACCAGAAAACACCAAGAATTGCCAAAAGAATTGAGGAAAAGAAACAGAAATGGAGGCATCACACTCCCAGATCTCAAACTATATTATAAGGCCATCATCATCAAAACAGCCTGGTACTAGAACAAAAATAGGCACATAGACCAGTGGAACAGAATTGAAAGCCCAGAACTAAACCCCCACACCTATGGACATCTAATCTTAGATAAGGGGATCCAAACTATTAAATGGAGGAAGGAGACTCTCTTCAATAAATGGTGCTGGGAAAATGGGGTCAAAACATGCAGAAGAATGAAACTGAACCACCTTATCTCACCAGAAACCAAAATCAACTCCAAATGGATCAAGGACATGGATGTTAGACCAGAAACTATCAAATACTTAGAGGAAAACATTGATGGAACACTTTCCCACCTAAACCTCAAAGACATTTTTGATGATACAAACCCAATTTCAAGTAAGACTAAAGCAGAAACTAATCAGTGAGACTATGTTGGTATACTTCTAATTCTGCTTCTAAAAACCCCTTCTGTTTCATTGGTTTAATCCCCCCTGCTTAACACTTTATTCTATTTACATAACCACTGTTAACTAAGCACCACCCTGCCTGCAGGGCATTGGTTTAATCTCCACTGGTTCATGATGTCTTTTTGCTCCGCCCCCTCTCCTAGTCACACCCTGATTTGCACCAGTCACTTTTTGCTCCACCCTCTCTACGTCACATCTTGTTTACACCCTACTTGGCTAGTATATATATAAGGACAGGATTGTGATTATAGTTAGTTTAGTTTAGCTTAGCTTGGCTTCGACTGTGCTGCGTTCTGCATGAATAAAGAGATACTGCGTACAGCTCAGCCATTCCCTGGTCCTCTGTCTCCCGCCCGTGAAGCTAGCCCAGCAAGACTACATCAAATTAAAAAGCTTCTGCACAGCCAAAGAAAATATCACACAAACAAGGAGACCCCTCATAGGAGAAGATCTTCACATGCCATACATCAGACAAGAGACTAGTCACCAAAATATACAAAGAGCTCAAAATTAGCACCAAAAAAAGCAAATGATCCCATCCAAAAATGGGCAGAGGATATGAACAGAACGCTCACTACAGAAGAGATACAAAAGGCTAACAAACACATGAAAAATTGCTCCAGGTCACTGATTGGTAGTGAAATGCAAATAAAGACAACACTGAGATACCACCTCACCCCTGTGAGAATGGCATACATCAAAAAAACAGCAGCAACAAATGCTGGAGAGGCTGTGGGGAGAAAGGAACCCTTCTGCACTGCTGGTGGGAATGTAAATTGGTCCAATTACTGTGGAGAGCAGTCTGTAGAATTCTCACAAGGCTAGACATGGACCTTCCATATGACCCAGTAATTCCTCTCTTGAGGATATACGCCAAGGACTCCATAACACCCAACCAAAAAGATATTTGTACACCTGTGTTCATAGCAGCACAAATCATAATATGAAGTAACCCAGGTGCCCAACAACAGATGAGTGGCTGAGAAAGCTATGGTATATATACACAATGGAATATTATGCAGCTATCAAGAACTATGAACCCACCTTCTCTGACCCATCTTGGATGGAGTTAGAAGGAATTATGTTAAGTGAGCTGGCTAAGTCATAAAGATAAAGATGTGTATGGGATGATCCCACTCATCAACAGAAGCTGATGAGAAAGAAGAACAGAAAGGGAAACTAAAAACAGGATTTGACTAAATCTGGAGTAGGGCACCAAAGTAAAAACCCTAGGATGAGGGTGAGGATGGATATTCAGCTTCCTGGGGTGGCAGGTGGGGTGATGGGATGGGACATAGTTTTTTGTGGTGGTGGGAATGATGTTAATGCACACTCCTATTAATTTGTAGTCATATAAATCACTGTTTAATTAATATTGGAGGGGAAAAATTATTGTATTTCTCAAACTTTTTAAAGCACAGGCTGAGTCTTTTTAATACATTGGCTGAGTCTTTGATATGTTGACTCTTTCAAAAGCCTAGACCAGGGAACAGAAGCAACTGGTGGTACAGCTATATACAAATAATGTCAAAGGATATAAATTATGGTGATGTTGAGTATTATACAGCAAATCATAACAAAGGGATTTTTCAAAGTTAACCCAATTACCAAATAATGTGATGATAACAATAACTACCTATTCTCTTCTTGAACCCTAAAACAGCAGGAACCTCACATTTCCACTATAGAGCCTATATTTCCCCCAGTCCTGGAACCTTAGGGTGGGGTGCATTTTCCTGCATGCATCTCTCAATTCATACCAAATAATATTGCATCTACCGATCACAACCTAATCAATGCAATGAGTACCACCTCAGCATGCTTCACTTCAGACTGTGTCCAGAGACATCAGGTATGGAATGACAGCCCTTCAGCTTCATTACTCCAGTGAGACCTTTCCTTTCATAGTATTCTCTAATTCCATTCTACGTGGTTCACTTCCTAACCAGATTCCCATGAGATAGAGCATATGTTCACATGTATCCATAAACTAAGGCAAAGTATATACCTGAAAGCAAAAATACACAATAGTCTGCAGTGAGTCAGTATAAAGTTCCTTAGATACCCTCCTCGTCTACTTCTGATTACAGTTCTTTCACACACTCCAAAGCTAACCTTAGCAAAGCAAGGACTGAAAAAGCTGAATAAGGGTAAGAGACTGGCATACTTTAATGATGATTCTTTAGTCACTATCAGGCCACCCCATCAGCTGGGGCCCTACTCGGGGAGTCCTGAGATTCCCAAACAGACATGATGGGCATAGACCGCAAATAAATCTCTCTCTTCATTGTTACTGGTCATCTCTATCAGGAACAACAAAAAAGACCCCTTTGTGGGCCCCCCATAAGACCTTGCCCTCAACTTGGATCAACAACGGTAGAGAATGTTCCATCCTCAGAGGATGGACAACATACTCTATGCTACATCTGAGGAAGATGGGTTGATATTGGGGCAGCTTGGAATGTTCCTACTCATGACCACAGAATGTGAGCTCAGATCTACAAGGTTTCAGAAGTCACATAGGCTCCTAAGTTGAATATGGGCCCCAGACCAAACCGAATCGATGGGGTTTACAGTCAACAATACTTATACCCCTTTCCCATATTAGGGAGCTACTCTCTTCCCTGATATAGCTTTCTCTCCCTTTTCCAGCCATGACATCATCTCCCCAGACAGTAACTTGGATCCACCTGCATATCAGATTTCAGGCTCAGGGGAAAAAGAAAAAAAAAACTAGTATAGCCACAGGCCCTTTGGAATCTAACTAAAATATGCCTACTAGCTATCTACAATATGCGGACCCCCCCCCCAACTCTTCATCTGCACTATTCCAGCCTTTAGGTTCATGATTGGTCAACAGTTTCTTTAGCTTTGTATGTTAACTCTCTTTTCAGCCACCAGGTTCCAGATGGTAGCATGATGCTGACCAGATTTCCCTGGACAGACGACCTCACCAATGTGTCCCAGAGCTCTGCTTCCCCAGAGCCCTGCCCCACTAGGGAAAGAGAGAGACAGGCTGGGAGTATGGATTGACCAGTCAATGCCCATGTTCAGTCGGGAAGCAGTTACAGAGGCCAGACCTTCCACCTTCTGTATCCCACAATGACCTTGGGTCCATACTCCCAGAGGGATAAAGAATAGAAAAGCATGCCTGAGGTTCCAAAGTCCCAGGTTCAATCCCTTGCACCACCATAAGCCAGAGCTGAGCAGAGCAATGCTCTGGTCACCAAAAAAAAAAGAAAAAAAAAAGGAAAGCTATCAGGGGAAGAGATGGGATACGAAGATCTGGTGGTGAGAATTGTGTGGGGTTGTACCCCTCTTATCCTATGGTTTAATTAATGTCTCCTTTTTTAAATAAATTTTTAAACATTTTTTTAAATTATCCCATTTTGAGCCACTGGCTCCCCACCTGCAGGGTGGTCACTTCACAAGTGGTGAAGCAATTCTGCAAGTGTCTGTCTTTATCTCTCTCCTCTGTCTTCTCCTCCTCTCTTGATTTCTGTCTGTCCTATCCAACAACAACAGCAATAGCAACAACATTAACAACAAAATGGAAAAAATGGCCACCAGGAGCAGTGGATTCATTGTGCAAATCATCAAGCCCCAGCAATGACCCTGGAGGCAAAAAAAAAAAAAGAAGAAGAAGAAGAATGAAGCAGTCAAAAGGTTACACCCGCACATAGTAATAACCACAAGCAAAAAGCATTCAAGAGTTTCACATCAGAGATATGAAATCTACAAACAGCATTTCTGTAACTTGAGTTTTCTGAGCAGATGAGCAAACCCTGATAAAGTTTCAGATTAAACAAAATAATCTTTCCTCCATTTGCAAAGGCACTGCATTTCTACAAAAATAAAATCAATGCTTATTAAAAATGGCTTTGTCTGTATGTAAACTTGGGTTTCTAGCCTGGTTTAATTGTAATCAGTATTCTCTATAACATAAGTAAGCTGTCAGGCGTTCAAAGGATGTAGAAAATGTGGGTGAGATCACCTCTATCATGCAGGAATAAAATTTTCCTGAAAACTCAAAGCCACTCCCACAAATATATAAGCCCACCTTTGTCCCAAACACTCCCAAAGGCAATTTTGTCCCTCTTTGCTACTAAGCCAGTGCTTTAGCACAATGTCAATTTCAGTTACCAACATCCCAGTTGTCTTTGTTGATGTCACTCCCTTGCAAGGCATTGTCGAGGGTTAGAGAGAAGGATAGAGAGAATGTGGCAGGGAAGTGGGAGTGTGCAGTCAGCCCTAAAATGTTTTCTTCTGTGACGGCAGGTATTGATTAGTTTGCATCTCCCATGAACTAAAAGACAGATGCACACAGATAGGCAAAGGGACCTATTATAAGGACTTGTCTGACAACTTTTTAGAATTAAGAATTGCAAAGTTCTCTGCAAAGACAGAGAAGTTAACGGTGTAGTTCCAGTCCAAGCCCAAGTCAGAAGACAGGCGAAGACTGATGTGCCCACCAGAACCTAGTCAGGCGGAAAGCATGACTTCTCTTCGATTCAGCCTTTTTGTTCTAATCAGCCCTTCAGTGGAAAAGAATGAGTCCCACTTGTATATGGAAAGACTGTCTACTTTACTCAGTCTTTCAGTTCAGAATCTAATGTAGAAAGACGCTCTGAAGCAACTAGAAACAATGTTTAGCCAGATATCTGGACGTCCCCACTCACGGCCCAGTGAAATTAACCTTCACACTCTGAGCTTTATTTCCAGCCCATCTCCTCTGAGGATTTGGAGCCAAACAGAATCAGTTGATGTGGAGAGGGATATTAAGTGGGTACTTTCTCAAATGGCTAACTTGAAAATGTTTATTTTAAAAAAAGTAATAAATAAGAACACTATGAGAGTTCAGCTCCGCTTCTCAAACCTTTGGCAAATTCTCCTTGACTTGAAACCAAGAGCCACTATGTTACCAAAATGTATCCTTTTATGTCTATGAAGAATTTTCTCCCAAATTATGTGAGATGAGAGATTAAGGTCACACAATAGGTTCTTTTCCTCTAGATTTTCAGTGACAAGTCGTAACAGTAACCACATTGAGTATTCAGTCATTTATTCATTCCTTTATTTATTTATTGGAGGATTAGTGGCTTACAGTCGACAGTAAAATGAAATAGTTTGTACATGAATAACATTTCCACATAACAATGCAACCCCCACTAGGTCTTCCTCTGTCATCATGTTCCAGGACCTGAACCCTCACCCTACCCCAGAGGCTTTTACTTTGGTGCAGTACACCAAGTGAATCCTCTTTTTTTAAACTTTTATTTATTTATTTATTCCCTTTTGTTGCCCTTGTTATTTTATTGTTGTAGTTATTATTGATGTCATTAATAACTTGGATAGGACAGAGAGAAATGGAGAGAGGAGAGGAAGACAGAGAAGGGGAGAGAAAGACAGACACCTGCAGACCTGCTTCACCGCCTGTGAAGTGACTCCCCTGCAGGTGGGGAGCCGGGAGCTCGAACCTGGATCCTTATGCCAGTCCTTGTCCTTTGCGCCACCTGTGCTTAACCGCTGCGCTACCGCCCGACTCTTGAGTCCTCTTTTTAACAGACAGGGAAGTCTGAAGAAATTTACTGTCTTAGGAATGCATTTGCATTAGACTGGAGAAAATAGCATAGTGGGTATGCAATAGACTTTCATGGAGGCCAGACGGTGGTGCGCCTAGTCAAGTGCATGCATTACAGTGTGCAAGGACCCAGGCTCAAGCCCCTGGTCTCCACCTTCAGGGAGAAAGCTTTGCAAGGGGTGAAGCAGGGCTGCAGGTGTCTCTCTGTCTCTCTCCTTCTTTATCACCCCCTTCCCTCTCTATTTCTGGCTGTCTCTAGCCAATAAATAAATAAAAATAATTTTAAAAATTACATCACTTTTATGTCTGAGATTCTAAAGCTATAGGTTCAATCCCTGGGACCACCACAAGTCAGAGTTGAGCATTTTTTTGAAAATTGAAAGAAAGAAGAATGGGAAAAAAAGAAGGAAAAGAAGGAAGGAGGAAGAAAGAAAGAAAGAATGTATCTGTGGGATATGTATGTGTATGTGGGTATGCCTAATTAAAATGACACAAATGCTAACATAAACAACTATTGTAAATATCCGAGAAATCTCGGGGGCTAAGAAAACTTAGCCAATCTGGAGAGACCTTTGAAATCTTCCCTACTGTGATTTTAATACTCTCTCTTCCCTCAGGCTTCATCTTCTGTTGGAGTCCATACTTTCTCTTTGATATTTTGGACAACTTCAGCCTCCTCCCAGACACCAAGGAACGTTTCTATGCTTCTGTTATCATTCAGAACCTGCCAGCCTTGAACAGCGCCATCAACCCTCTCATCTACTGCATGTTCAGCCACTCCCTCTGCCTCCTCTGCAAGTAAGAAATATTCCTGCCTGAGTCACTGCCAGGCATCGCCGGTGGTACTGCACTCAGATTTTGATGTGTGTTTTCCTCATTCTAGAAATCTCCATAAGGTTACCCATGAGCCACTGGAGGTTCAGAAAGGTTCTGCTAGCTACTGTGACAAATCAGAAATGCTCACACCATGACCCAAGCTCTTTCTCCTATATTCCATCACCTCCTAGAGCAATTGTCTTAATTGGGTCACACAGATTATCCTCTGGTTCAACGCTTCTTCACATCAGCTGCCTCACTAGATGCTGTTATGATAATGCTACCATTGCATAAACAAATACTTAAGAGGTTAAGCGATGATATTTTTTACATTACAAGAATAACTGATGACAGAGTTGAAATTAAATGTCTCCCATGACAACTCAGTCATTTTTGCTATTTTGGGACTGTTTTCCAACACCAGCTATAGGGACTCGGTGGAAAAAACATATAGGAGATAAAAGAGGAGAGTGATTTAAGGTCTGAGTTTAATGCCCGTATCCAAATTTTAAGTCCTGTCATTGCTGGTTCAGAGCTACATGTGAACTCAAAGCTACATAGCTACTTTTCCTTGCCTCTCAAGCTGGGTTATTAGCAGCGTGTGTCACTTGGTCAGGGATGTCTCTGTTCACTGGACTCTGATTCCTCCACTGTGAAAGGAGGTCTTCAAGTGGTGACGAAGGAAGGTAAAGACTGTGTGACATCAAAAGTGCTTAGTGCAGAGTCTGCGGCTTAATATATTCTCCACAACTGTATCTTCCACTTCACTTTTCTTTCTTTCTTTCTTTCTTTTTTTTAATTTTCCCTCCACTCAGCTAGGTCCTCCTCCATAGTTGTTTACTAGGACCTGAAGCCTTTCCCTCCCCTGAGTGTCCTTTACTTTGGTGCTGTACACCAAGTCCAGTCCATCTTCTGCTTGTGTTTGCCCTTCTGTGCTTATTAATTAACTTCTGTCCATGAGTGGGATCATCCCATCTCCAGTCTTCTTGTTCTGACTTACCTTCACTTAACATGATTCCTTCAAGCTCCATCCTAGAAGAAGAGAAGAAGGCGAATTCACCATTTTTTTATTATTTTTTTTTCCCTCCAGGGTTATTGCTGGGCTCGGTGCCTGCACCATGAATCCACTGCTCCTGGAGGCCATTTTTCCCCCTTTTGTTGCCCTTGTTCTTGTAGCCTTGTGGTTATTACTATTGCCATTGTTGATGTTGTTCGTTGTTGGATAGGACAGAGAGAAATGGAGACAGTAGGGGAAGACAGAGAGGGGGAGAGAAAGACAGACACCTGCAGACCTGCTTCACCGCCTGTGAAGTGATTCCCCTGCAGGTGGGGAGCCGGGGGCTCGAACCGAGATCGCTACGCCGGTCCTTGCGCTTTGCGCCACATGCACTTAACCCACTGTGCCACCGCCCAACCCCCTAATTCACCATGTTTTAATAGCTGAGTAGTAGTGCATTGTGCATGCATACCACAACTTACTCAGCCACTCATGTATTGTTGGACACCTGGGTTGCTTCCATGTTTGGGCAGTTATAAATTTGGGGGGGGGGTTGGTTCCTTGGGATCTATCCCCAGGAGAGGAATTGCAGGGTCATAGGGTAGGTCCACTTCTAGCCTTCTGAGAGTTCTTCAGACTGCTCTCCACAAGGTTCCACTTCATCTTCCCTGAGGTCAAAGTTTTTTTTCTGTTTTCTAGGGAGCACAGATCACAGGATTCAAGAGTGACTTGTCAGGAGAGAAGCAAGAGGCTTGAGATGCAGATTCTGTCTAAGCCAGAATTCATCTAGGCCATGGAGCAATGGAAGAAGCCCCATCAACTCTTCCAGATTCCCTTTACCACTTTGGACTTATGCCTGAAGCCTGAGCTGACTTCTCCAGCCTGCTCTAGTCATCGCTTTTGAGAGCTGCACACCCCTGGCATCTTACTAAATAAGAAACGACTGCATCTGGAGGAATATTGACCAATATGAAGTCAGCAACTATTAATACCATCTCTGTCTCCTTCCCACTGGTTGTCACCAGAACCCAATGGACAAGGAGATTACTTGGACCAGGGTCCAGGCTTGAGAGAGTTGAGGAGGCAGGCAAACACTAACAGAAGCCTGGTTGTACATAAGTCTCCTAGTTACAATTGAGGAACTAAATAAAAGATTTACTGAAGCCTACACTTTCATTCCATTTTTTAATTTTTTTTTTTTTAGTCAGAGGTTCAGTAGTTGTAGCCAAGAAGATGTTTGTCCTTGATAAACTGACAAATTCATTTTCAAGCAATGGTGCTTTGCTTCTCCAGTGCAGATGGCGTGGGTTGGCAGACGGATGTATTGGGAGCAATCAACCTCAACAGTTCTATTGTATCAACAAATGTTTGTGGAAACAACACAACTGCTGGTCCTCCAGAGCAAAGTCAAAACTGAGGGGTGCTTGCACTCATAGGAAAGGAAACAATGCTAAAAAGTTAGGGACTCCTGATCTTCCGGCTCTGAGAATTGAGACCTGGACCTAATAAGTTTTGAGGACTTTCCGGGGTGCCACCCTTTGCTTTCAAGTTGTGGTCACTCTTGTTTTCATTCCTAACAGTTTAGAGACACTTCTTCCTATACCCCCCTTCCCCATCTTTATTTATTGGAATAGAGACAGCCAGAAATTGAGAGGAAGCGGGAGACAGAGACAGAAAGACACCTGCAGTACTGCTTCACTACTTGCAAAGCTTTCCCCCTGCATGTTGGCTATGGGGGCTTGAACCCATGCCCCTGCTCATTGTAACAGTTGGGCTCAACCAAGTTCACTGCCACTCAGCCGCCCCACCCTCTCTTTGAAAACTGTGCATGCTCCCATTAATAAGCTCCTGAACCCCTGTGACTTTTTCAGGCATGATGTTTCTGTAAGCTTTTTTTTTTTCCTGTCATTTTTGGATGTTGTAGACCTCGTCTATCTAACACCTCAACCGGGAAGTGCTGGTAGAACTTATTTTGACAAGTCTGGAGTTTGGTATTTATAAGTACAGTCCAAATGAAATATGACTAAATGTTTTCTAGTCAATTTTTACCATACGGTTTTTTTTTTCCATAAGTGGAAATGGCATTATTTAATTTGATTACATATACATCCCCACCCACGACTCTGGGATGTGCATGAACTCCTTATTTTTAGCCTCACATATATTCTTGACATTAAAATCTCCTTGGCAAAATCTTCCTTCCCAGAATTATTCAAAGCTTAAATCTTTTTCTCTTTTTGGCTTACTGCTAGTGGAGTCATTAAAATGTGCAGTATATTTTAATAACGCCCCATTCCTCATTATGGTGTCAACTTAAAGATGCCATGTTTAAGGTCACAGTGCCTTTTTTTCCCCTATAAGTTCTCTTTTCCATTCCATTCAACCTGGGGGTTGGGAGGAGTATCTCCTTAAGCAGAAATAAGTATTCTCAGTTGCCATATTTCTGAGAATTAGTCTCTGAGTTTGAGAGTCCTAGCAATCATACAATCTTACTTTATACCTATAGTTTAGATAGGTGTCTCTCTGTGTGTGTGATCAGCTACAGGCGAGAGACCCTGTAAGCTTTAAGTGGGTGAGAGGTGCTTCTCGGCATTTTGCTTTGGATCAAGATGTGCTATGGTAGCCCCACAGGATGGTTGCTAAAATAGGCACCTGCTTTGAAGCCAATTAATAGTGAAGTCTGGCAGGTGTCCTGATGGAGAAAACAGGAGGCCTGGGTTCTCTTGACAGATGCTTTCAATCTCTGTCAAGCTCTGGTCTGCAGAAAATATTACATGCCTGCCTTATCCATCAATAGATTAGCAAAGTTAAGGAGACAGTTGGGGAAGGCTTTGGGCTCTTTAAAAGCTGTAAATTTGATTTTTGTCATTGCTACAATACTGCATCTCTCATACCATGGGGAGACAGGAGTTAAGGTAGTAGTATAGGTTGCTGCAAAGGAAGCTGACATGGTGAGGAAGTTTGCTTCACCTTGATGTGGACTCTGGAATGTCTGTGTCTGCTGAGATAGGGATTAAGTACCATGGGGACATTACAAATCATTCATTTTATGACGTTGGGCAAAACATTTGGTGTCTCCAGGTATTAATTACTTCATAAGCTGGTAAAAGAGTTATCAGAGGATCTTGTGAGTTCTTTACAGTTTCACACTCTGAGATTGCAAGGATTCAACCTACAAGCTAGCAAGATAGCATAATGGTTATGCAAAAAGAGTTTCATGCCTGAGGCTCCAATGTCCCAGTTTCAGTCCCCAGCACCACCATAAGCCAGAGCTGAGCAATGTTCTGGTCTCTCCCCCTCTGTATCTTTCTGTCTGTAATTTAAATACAATATCAACAAAATAACTGAAGTTACATCCAGAGGGTCAGAGCTACTGGAGTTCTTTGCCTAGAGAGATCATTGATTCTGATTCGGGGCTGAGTCATTTGCCCTTTAGAAGGGCAAATTTCCATTTATCACTGTGAAATCAAGAGTCATTTCCCAGTTGGGAAATACAGTTACACTTCTTAGAGAAAATGAGAAGATTGGTGTTGTCAACTCCACAATTGGTAGCCTTAAACACCTAGATGAGATCAAATAGGTACCAAAGCACTACATAAAATAAAGGTATTTATTTCCCCACCAAGATGACAAAGACAACTAGAGTTGCATTATTGCATAGCTTCAAACACAGGTGAAAATGGGGAATAAGGAAAGTAGGGAGTCCAGGTGGTAGCGCAGAGGGTTCCGCACATATGATGAAAAGCTCAATGACCAGTGAGGATCCTAGTTTGAAACCCCCGGCTCCCCACCTTCTGGGGCGGGGGGGGGGGGGTCGCTTCATAAGCAATTTTTCTCTGTCCTATCTAGCATCAACAACAATAACAGAAATAATAACAACAATGGCAACAAAATGAAAAAAATGGCCCTATGGGAGCAGTGGATTCATAGTGCAGACACTGAGCCCCAGCAATAACCCTGGAGGCAAAAAAAATAAAAAGTTAAAAAGTAGGTATGCTTCATAGATTTACTCATACAACTGTAGAAAATAAGTGTCTTTACTGAACTAAACTAAATATAAATGGTTTTTAAAAATGTACCTGCTTTCAGGACTGTATAGAATTCATTTTGATTGAAGTTGAACTTTGCCATGCTTCATTTCCCCCTCTTTTTGCCCCATAAAATAATGACACCTTTTCATCTGTAATTAATTTGAGACTAATAAAGTGTCCTTTTTAAATCAAACAAGTATATCACTTAAACTTTCTTCTTCATTTCCTTTCTTACTTCATCATCTTTTACTACTATATATACATTTACATAGCAATGACTTTTCCTCTCCTTTCTTTTTTTTAAATTTTTTTTTCTCTTTAATTATTTATTTTTCCTTTTGTTGTCCTTGTTTGTTTTATATTATTGTTGTAATTGATGTCGTCATTATTGGATAGGACAGACAGAAATGGAGAGAGGAGGGGAAGACAGAGGGGGGAAGAGACAGACACCTGCAGACCTGCTTCATCACCTGCTTCATCGAACCGGGATCCTTAGTTGGTCTTTGTGCTAAGCGCCACCTGCGCTTAACCTGCTGTGCTACCGCCTGACTCCCTTCCTCTCATTTCTATATCCACAGAGTTGGAAAGAACCATGTTGTTCTTTCAAAGGTTGTAGTCAGTGGGGGACAGAGTCCAGTCCTACAGCCACCTGACTGATGGGTCTTGTCATGAGGGTGTTTATCTATCTGGAAGGGGTTTTACCATGGGGAATGAGTCACCAAATCTTGGTGACCAAGACCCTTGTGATAATTTTAAGACATGACTGACAAAAAGAAAAGAAAAGAAAAGAAAAGAAAAGAAAAGAAAAGAAAAGAAAAGAAAAGAAAAGAAAAGAAAAGGGGGCCAGGCAGTGGTGCACCTGGTTAAGTGCTCATATTACAGTGCACAAAGAGCCAGGTTCAAGTCTCTGGTCCCCACCTGCAGTGGTAAAGCTTCATAAGCGGTAAAGCAGGGCTGCAGGTGTCTCTGTCTCTCTCCCTCTCTATCTCCCCCTCCTGTTTCAATTTCTCTCTGTCTCTATCCAATAATAAATTAAAAATTAAAAATGGAAAAGAAAAAATCACTTTCTAAATGCAAGTTTCTGGTAATATTTTTCCCCAAGATCTACACAACTGGCTTCTTGTTCTATGTGGGAGCAAGATGGCGTCTCTAGGGTCTCCTCACTTACATCATGACTAGTACAGAAAGTCTGTGCCTTCACTGGTACCCTCCAACGTGAAAGAGAAAGAAAACTAAATAATGAAGTTATTCAAGCAGTCTAAAATAAGGCACTTGACAAGAGAAATGGGAACACAGAGCACCTGGCGCAAATGGAGAACCCATAGAAAATCACACAGACCTCCCACCTTCTGCACCCCATAAAGATCTTTGATCCATCCTCCCAGAGGGATAAAGAACAGGGAAGCTTCCGATGTACCCCTCATATCCCACAGTCTAGTCAATCATTATTAAATCACTAACATAAAAAGAGAAGAAAAGAAAAGAAAAGAAAAGAAAAGAAAAGAAAAGGGAAACACACTGGATATCTTTATCCAAGTATTTCAATAACTTTGTAAATAGTTACAATATTCTCATTAATAAGCAAAGGTTGCTAGACTGAATTAAACAAAAACTATCTATTGTTTACAAAAGGCATGCTTAAAAGGCTATAGAAAGTTTTAGAGAAAAAGCCATTCATTCCAGGGGCCGAGCAGTGGCACACCCAACTAACCACACATATTACTAAGTGCACAGACCTGGGTTCAAACTCCTTCTCCCCACCTGCTGGGAGATGCCTCACAAAAGGTAAAACAGGTCTGCAAGTGTCTATCTTTCCTTCCCCCCTCAATCTCTCCTTTCTCTTACAATTTCTCTCTGTCTTATCTAATAAAAATTAGCAAGAAAACAAATGCCTCTTAGAAGTTGTGGATTTGTAGTGTCAGGACCAAGTCCCAGCGATAACCTTGGTAGCAATAAAAAAAATTAAATTAAAAAGCATTCATTCCATGTAAATAGAAACCTAAAGAATGCTAGTAGTGCTATCTCAATAAAGAATGTACTTTACGGTAGTTGGGTGGTAGCGCAGCGGGTTAAAGCACATGTGGCGCAAAGCACAAGGACCGGCTTAAGGATCCTGGTTTGAGCCATGGCTCCCCACCTGCAGGGGAGTCGCTTCACAGGAGGTGAAGCAGGTCTGCAGGTGTCTACCCTTCTCTCCCCCTCTCTGTCTTCCCCTCTTCTCTCCATTTCTCTCTGTCCTATCCAACAACAAATGACATCAGTAACAACAACAATAACTACAACAACAATAATAACTACAACAACAACAATAACTACAACAACAACAATAACTACAACAACAATAATAACTACAACAACAATAAAAACAACAAGGGCAACAAAAGGGAAAATAAATATAAAATGTTTTTAAGTTTTTTTAAAAAAAGAATATACTTTAATGCAAAAATAATTAGTAGGTTTCAGCCAGTAGACTTCATAATGATACATGACTTATTTTAGTGAGATAATTTGAATTTCTATGCATTTACTAAGGCCTCCAATTATACACTTTTAAAAGTTGCCAAAACTATAAGACAAATTGGCAAATCCATAACCATAGTTAATTCCATTTTGCACTTAATTACAGAAACTGATGTAGAAATTGGCAATAGTAAAACATGAGGAATGATCTCAGTAATTAACACAGAATGAAGTCTTCAAACAGCATAAAACAGTTACAAAAGTTCACCATATGTGAGGCCATAAAAGGAGATTCAAAACTTTCAAAAGAGTGGCCTCAAACAGTCTATAGTTTCTCTGGTCATAACACAGTTATGACAGAATGCAGGAGAAGAATTGCACTTAGAAAAACTACCTTATGTTAGGAAACTATGATTTATAATTTTCAATAACTTCTGGTTAAAGAAAGTATAAGTAAACCAAGAATCAATGGTAGAGAATTATCATAAATACCAAATGCTTGGGATACAGGTAAAATAATACCATGAAAATAGAAGAGAGACCAGGTGTCGGCACACCTAGTTGAGTGCACATGTTACAATGCACACGGACCTTGGTTCAAACCCCCAGGCTCCACCTGCAGGGTGTAAGCTTCACAAGTGGTGAAGCAGAGCTGTAAGTGTCTCTCTGTCTCTATCCCTCTCTATCTTCCCCTTCCTCTCAATTTCTGGCTGTCTCTATCAAATAAATAAAAGATAATGAAAAATAAAAAGAGAATAGAAGAAAGTTGAAAAACCAATAAGAAATGCATCTAACTCATGATGATAGAAAAATAGAGACTTAAAAACTCATGAATCATAAAACAAATACATAATTGAAAGGCTCAGCAAATAAGTTTTTCTTTGAAAATTTAATAAACCTTTGGTAAGACTGGTTAAGAGAAGTTAATGAAGGCACAAAGAAGAAGTTTTGTTTTTGTTGTTTTTTTAAGGGTATCACTGTAGATCCTAGAGTCAGTAAAAGGATGGTGAGATAACATTATGATCAACTTTACACTAAAGCAAACTGCACATACAGACTAACATGGAAACTCATTAAAGTTGACACAAGAAGTGGCGGCAAAACTCTGTAACAAAACTATGAAAGACTGTGCTTGTGTCAGTAAGTTCCTCCACCATTCAAATAAAATCAAGTCCTACTTAATGAACTCCTCAGTAAGCTAAATAAAGAGCAGCTTTAGTGAATAAATAAGGTTATTTAGAGTCAAAAATATCATGTCAAACTTACATTTAAAACAGGAAAATTTTAATTCAACTTTGCTAAGACAATAAATAAAAATCTCAATGAAATATCAGCAAATTAAATCCAGCAGAGGATTCAAAAATTAAGACATGACCACGGTCAATGCAAAATGACCTAATGTTAGAAAACCACTCAAATAGCTCATTTTAATAAGAGATCACTGGGTAAAAACAATATATTAAAATGTTAATGGATACAGGGAAAACATCATAAACATTAACTGACATCTTGGCATAATAGAAGATTTTCACAAACTTGGGGTAAAAATAAATTTCTTAAACTTCGAAATATTACATGTACAAATCTCGAGGAGACATACTTAATGGTGGAAATGGGAAGGTATGTGTTGGCTCCCCAGGTGTCTATCTTTCTCCCTCTCTATCTTCCTCCTCCCCTCTCAATTTCACTCTGTCCTATCCAATAAAATGGAAAAAATGGCCGCCAGAAGTGGTGGTTTTGTAGTGCAGGCACAGAGCCCCAATGATAAACCTGAAAGCAAAAAAAAAAAAAAAAAAAAGAAATTGCTAACGTCATCTTTTCTTTCAGAATAGTACTGAGATCCTAGCTAATGCAATAAAGCAAAAACAACAACAACAACAGGAAACAGATATACACTTTGGTACTGGGGCGGGTGTAGATAACTCATTTAACAAAGTTAGCATCTTTATTATTCAAGAGGCCCCAGTCAGCCCTGGAACCGATGACTCAAACCTGGAGAACTCCATGGGAGTAGGCAGTCCTATAGTTTCTCTCCCCCTTTCTCTTTTTGTCTCTTTCTCTTTCCTATCTTTTAGTCTCCATATTTATCTATTCCTGTGCCTCTCTGTCTCATTTTCTGCTCTCTCCTCTCTCTTTAAATAAAAAAAGTAAAATAAAAGTTACAACGCACAAGGATCCAGGTTTGAGTCCCTGGTCCCCACCTGCAGGGGGAAAGCTTTGCTAGTGGTGAAGCAGGGCTGCAGGTGTCTCTCTGCCTCTTTTGCTATCACCCACTTCCCTCTCGATATCTGGCTGTCTCTATCCAATAAATATAGATAATTTAAAAAATTAAGTTTAAAAAGGTATGTAATTATACCTACCAATATATGTGAAAAATTATTCATAATACCATTAATTATAAGGGCTCCAATGGTAAGTGAAATAATTATCCTTCAACAGTAGACCATACCAATAGATCACGATAAATTCCATGTAATAGAACGAATCCTTTAAAGTAACAAAAATGAAAAACTAGAGTGGCTTGCCAGAACACTAAAAAAAAAAAAAAAAGAAAGAAAAAATTATTAAAACTATAAAGCAATAGTAAAGTAGGTTGAAAACATGCCATATGATATCATTTCTATAAAATTTAAAGTCCACCCAAACTAAACAACTGTGTGTGGAATCCACACACAGGCAATAAAACTCCCATGCTTTTCAGAGAGTCCATGATTGTTCAACAATTTGTTTGGCTTTATATGTTAACTCTCTTTTCAGCCACCAGGTTCCGGATGCCAGCAAGATGCTGACTAGACTTCCCTGGACAGACGACCCCACCAATATGTCCTGGAGCTCCGATTCCCCAGAGCCCCACCCCACTAGGGAAAGAGAGAGAGAGGCTGGGAGTATGGATCAACCTGTCAACACCCATGTTCAGCGGGGAAGCAATTACAGAAGCCAGACCTTCCACCTTCTGCATCCCACAGTGACCCTGGGTCCATACTCCCAGAGGGATAGAGAATGGGAAGGCTATCAGGGGGGGGATGGGATACGGAGATCGGGTTGTGGGAATTGTGCGGAACCCTGTACCCCTCTTATTCTGTGGTTTTGTTAATGTCTCCTTTCTTAAATTAAAAAAAAAAAAACTCCCATGCAAAGCAAGACAGTTCATTTTTATAAAACCTAAGATTGAAGAGTGGAGAGGGAGAGGACTATGTTTGGGAAAGGCCTCCAGAAGACAGGGGCCGGGTGGTGGCACAACTGGCTGAGTGCACATGTTACAGTGCTCAAGGACCCAGGTTCAAGCCCCTGGTCCCTACCTGTGGGGGGAAAGCCTTGCAAGTAGTGAAGCAGGACTGCAGGTGTTTCTCTCTATCTCTATCACTCCCTTCCCTCTTGGTTTCTGGCTGTCTCTATCAAATAAATAAATAAAGATAATGCAAAAAAAAAGTTTTTTTTAAAAAAAGAAGAAAGGCCTACAGAAGGAGGGATCCACACGATTTTATTTCTCACTGTGGGCAAAAGTTGTAAGGAAATTTCCTTTCTAATTATTCACTAAGTTCTATGTTTTTATTTAATGTACTTTTATGAAAGTGTATTGTATTTCTCAGTGAAAAAAATTGTGAAGAATTTTTAAATATTATTTTCAGAAGCAGTGCATAGAAGGAAACTCAACTAGAAATAAGAAGGTGGCCAACTGGGTCTTCGTTTCTATAAGAAATAGCAGGGGCCAGGCGGTGGTGCACCTGGCTCAGTGCACACATCACACGGCACAAAGACCCAGGTTCAAGCCCCTGGTCCCCACCTGCAGGGGGAAAGCTTCACAAGTGGTGAAGCTGGGATGCAGGTGTCTCTCTGTCTCTTCCTCAATCTCCTCCAACCTCTCAATTTCTGTCTCTGTCCAATAAAAATAAAAATAAAAAACTTTTAAAAATAGCAGAGAGAGCTGAAGGTCTGTCTGTGACCCTTGTCTGCATCCAGAGCCAACGTGCACCATTAGTACCCATAACAGAAATGTCGATGCCAACATTTTTCAAAATCTGCAGAGACACCATGGTTCTTCCACAAAGATGTATAAGTCACTATTCATCTTCTTCTTTCTTCTTGCTTATTGAGTAGACTGATCTCTTCATTTCGTAATTTCATTTTTAAAAAGAGTCTCCTCCCAATAGAGCATATATGTTATTATGTCTGAGGATCTGAGTTCAAATTCCTGTTATCACCTGCAGAGGAGAAGCTTCATGAGCAGTGAGGTAATACTACAGGTGTCTCTCATCTTTGCCTCCCTCTCCCCCCCTCTTTCCTCACTGTTACCTCTGTCTTCTACCTGCTGTTAAAGAAAAAGGAAAATATAATTATCATCTTACAAACACTAAACCCTGATTCCTCCAGAGGTTTTAAAAAAATTGATTAACTAACTAACTAATTAATTAATTAATTAATTAATAGAAACTGTTGGGGGGGGCAGGTGGTGGCACACACGGTTTAGCGCACGTAATACAAAGCTCAGGACCTCTTCAAGGATCCCGGTTTGAGGCCCCAGCTCCTCACCTGCAGGGGGAAGCTTCACTAGTGGTGAAGCAGGACTGCAAATGTCAGTCTTTCTCTTTCCCTCTCTATCTCCCTACCTCCTCTCAGTTTTCTCTATTTCTCTCTGTCCAGTCCAATAAAATGGAAAAAAAAAAAAAAGGCCGCCAGGAACAGTGAATTCATAGTGTAGACACTGAGTTTCAGCAATAGCCCTGGAGGAAAAAAAAAAAGTTGCCTATGCATGTAGTTAACTAGAAGAGAGTTTCATCAGGAAGCATGACCATGTGTTATCTGGGAACAAGGGTGGATGTAATATAATATTAGAGCTCCTAGAACAGACTTTCTCAAATACCTTGTTATCAAGATCATTTTATGCTTACTGATGTGAACTACATCCACTGATGCTTATTACATCAAAAATTAAAACAGAAAAAAAGTAACAAATTTTAAATAAATTTAAAATTTATTTATAAATTCATTTTAAAATAACAGAATCTTGATCTACGAACATAAATGTATTTTATATGGAAAATAACTATACGCTCCAACAAAATTTGTGAGGAAAGTGACATTGCTTTTATCTTCAAAAATCCCTTTAAATTTAGCCTAGTAGAGACATCTGGATTTCAGCTCTTCTGCGTCAATCTGCAGCAATATGTTATTTTGATAGAAATGCATAAAGGAGGGAGTCAGGCTGTAGCTCAGCGGGTTAAGTGCAGGTGGCACAAAGCACAAGGACTGGCATAAGGATCCCGGCTCCCCACCTGCAGGGGAGTCGCTTCACAGGCGGTGAAGCAGGTCTGCAGGTGTCTATCTTTCTCTCCCCCACTCTGTCTTCCCCTCCTCTCTCCATTTCTCTCTGTCCTATCCAACAACGACGACATCAATAACTACAACAATAAAACAACAAGGGCAACAAAAGGGAATAAATAAATAAATATAAAATAAAATTAAAAATTAAAAAAAAAGAAATGCATAAAGGAAATCAGGCTTCACACAAAAAATACGGGGTATCTTAATCTGTTTCTTTACTCTGTCAGTTGTGCTGTGTAACCTCTGACAATTCAGCTGTGCACAGAAAAGGAAAAAGAAAGAAAGAAAAGTCAAATTAGTTTTAACCTCCCAGACTCCCTTAAGAATTCTCAAGGACATGGCCCCTCAGACACTAGAGGGCATTTGAAGAATGCTTCCTTAAAGGAAAGAACAGGGCTGTTTGTTTTGCTCTGTAAACTGCCTTAGCCTCTATGACAATACTGCTGTCACTGATGGAAAGCTGAGTGTGGACAGACTAAGGACTCACACTCATCTATCTGCAAAATGAGTTACAGTACAGATTACAGACAAGTCTGCCTGAGGTTTTGCTGCGTAAATACCTAAGCAGTTGAGTCTGATGATTAAGCCCACCTCTGCTGGGGGCCAGAGCCCCATCCTACTCAAACAAGTCACTGAAGGTGATTCCAGTACTGGGAAGAAGTCACTGCTTGAACTAAGGAATAGAAGTGTTAATATTCACCTCGAAGTAATGACATTTGTGGGGACCGGCTGATGGTTCACACTCAGTTAAGCTCATAGAACACAGTGCACAAAAATCCAGGTTCGAGCCCCCGGCTCCCCACCTGCAAGGAGAAGTCACTTCAGGAGCAGTGAAGCAGGTCTGCAGGTATCTCTCTTCCTCTCTCCCCCTATATCTGCCCCTCCTCTCTCAATTTCTCTCTGTCCTGTCCAATAAAGTGGGGGGAAAATGGCCACCAGGAGCAGTGGATTCATAGTGCTGGCACTGAGCCCCAGAGATAACCCCAGAGGCAATTAAAAAATATATATATATATGGCATTTGTTAGAATTTGGTGCGGATAACAAAATAACTTTTGGGGCATGGTCCTGCTTGAAAACAATGAAAGAAATCCATTTTGATTCTACGAAGTTAAGTTTCATGAAGCAGATATATTTTTTTAATTTGTTTTTGTTGTCTTGTTACTTTTTTTTCCCATAACACTGCTCAGTTCTGGTTTATGACAGTCCTAGGGATTAAACCTGGGACTTCAGAGGCTCAGGCATGAAAGTCTTTTATAGAACTAGTATTCTATATCCCCAGCCCACAAATATTCTTTGCAATGATCCAGAAAACTTCCAAATGGGGCATAAAACAGGAAGTTTTTATAGGACAAATAATAAGGAACCAGAAAGAGAGGAACAGAAAGTAAATAAGAAATTAAGAGAAAACAGCAGACTAGGCCAGGTATTTGGAGATGAACTGATAGTATATTCCAAGTTTCTGGTCAAGGAGAGCATTTACAGAGTGACGAAAGCCATCTAAGTTCTGGTTTGCTGAAGTCAAACCCTGGGGCAGGAGCAGCTCATCTTGGTTTAGAATTCATTTCAGAAGATCTGTGTTATTCCTCTCTTGATCTCAGACCTCATCTTCCTCTACTGTGCTCACACACACTTGACTCCAACTGCACTAGACTCCTTGTCTTACCTTTATCACAGCACCAAAGCTTCCTTTAAGGCACCATGGGTTGGGCTGGAATCTGGGTTGTCCACATGACAGAGCAGTGTACTATCCAAGTGAGCTATTTTGTTGGCACTATAGCAGAGTGTTGCTGGTTCATATTCATTCTTGTTTTTTTTAACCATCTTGAATATTTTTTCTTTTTAATTTATATTTATAAAATAGAAATATTGACAAGACCATAGGATAAGAGGGATACAATGCCATACAGTCCCCAACACCAGAACTCCATATCCCATCCCCTCCCCTGATAGCTTTCCTATTCTTTATCCTTCTGGGAGTATGGACCCAGGATCATTATGGGGTGCAGAAGTTGGAAGGTCTGGCTTCTGTAATTGCTTCTCCACTGAACATCACACTCATACTAAGCCCTTATTATTTCAGAACCAATTGCAACTGATAGTAAGGAGTCTGACAAGATGCTACTCCACCACCACCCACCACCCCCATTCTCCCCCCTCCCTGTTGTTCTACCTTCTTTTCTGACCATATTGCCATTGTCATCCTCAGTTTAATGAATTTCAGATATTTTCTTCTCCCATTCTTGCTTTGCTCAGTTGTAAATAAATCTTGTCTCCCTCTCTCCAGTACCAGTGCTACAGTGTCTGACTTCACCAGCATGGCAGGTGCACGTGTACAAGGGTCTTGGTACCTTGGGTTTCTGGTAACACTAGCTCCTTGCCCAAATCCCTTGTTTTCTTCACATTTTTTCTCCAGGTACATCTTTTAATTCCACAGCTGTCAGTCAAGGAGCCTAATGTCCTTCACTTGTTTCTGTGGTTTTTCTCTGCAAGAGTGTTTCTTGCCTCATAATCTTCTATATAATATAATACTCACTGGTGTCTAGTTTTTATGAGCTGTGCCTCCCATGAGATTGGGATCTCTGTCTACTTGGTTTATTATTGTATCTCCAAGGTCTGAAGAGTGCTTGGAACTGAGCAGGAACAAATAAACAATAGTTTCATGAACTGGCATAAGAACACATCTGTTTCTTGCAAGTAATCTACATCCAAGAGAAGGGGGAGGTGGAAATGCATATGCCTCACTTATTCTTCTCAAATTCTGAGTCAGGTTGGACCATCCCTCCTCCTTTTGATGATGAAAGGTTGAGTAGAAGTAGGGGGACTGGGAGCTCCTGTATGTCTGAGAGTGGGAACTAGCCTGCCCATACCCAGCCACCAGAAGCAGAAATCCTCATGCTCTTCCCAGACCCCAGATGATACCCATGAACACTGCTGCCCCCACGTCCACTGGCCAACAGAGTTCTGCATTCAATAGAGCCCTGGAGACCCCACCCTGGGTGGGACCCATCGTCCTTTGGGAACTATTCCACCAGAAGCCTGAGCACCAAACCAGAGACAACTGGCCCCTCCCGACCTATGCTGAGACACAAAGACCCACCCTCCCCTCTCCTGCTACCACTAGACTTTGCCTGTTTTGCTTGGGAACCAACGGTTCTGTGTCAGCCCAAGTTGGGTCCACCGCAATGTTGCAGAATGGGCTCCTCCAGGAAGTCGTCAGGTGGCATTTCCCTTTAGGTGGAGACACCCAGCATTTGCTGAGGCCCCGTGTGCACTTGCTAGGCCTCACACAGTCTGCCCAAAGGCAGCCAGAAGGCTTTCAGCCCAACACAGGACATCATACCACTGGCCACCCCAGGAGCACCTCTGCAACCTTCCCAGGCTGGTGATGCACCACATGTCCTAGTTAATCATCTTGATCATGCTGATCATTCCAGGAACCACTGAACCCTGGATGGCCTACCCCCTGCCATCCACTTCTGAAACAGCAGTGCAATCTGAAAAGGGTTGACAAAAGACTAATGAGGAGTGGTCTGGGAGGTGGCATAGTGGATAAAGCTTTGGATTCTCAAGCATGAGATACTGAGTTCACTCCCCAGCAGCACATGTATCAGAGTGATGTCTGGTTCCTTCTCTCTCTCTCTCTCTCTCTCTCTCTCTCTCTCTCTCTCCCTCTCTCTCTCCTTCTATCTTCCTGAAAAATAAAATCTATTAAAAAAAAGACTGAATGAGGAGACTGAAAGAAAAAAAAGTTAAATTTCCAGCACAAATTAAAGGAAACCCCTAAAATAAAAAGCAAAACAAAACAAAAAACTCTAATAAACCAGCGGCCATTAGAATTTTTGATGTAAAACCTGAAAATCTAATCCACATGTTTGCAACTGACGTGATAAAACTCATGAAAGAAAATCGCAAGTGAATAAGAACAACATAAGAGACTCCAAAAGAGGATGAGAGCCAAAACCAAGTATAAAATAAGAAGCCAAGTGCCAAAATAAATGAATTATTAGTGTTATTAGCTAAAGTGAATGCCACAATAGACGAACAAAATAGGACAATATCAGAACTAAAGACCACACAGGTGAACTAAACAATACAATAAATGAAGTAAAAACTACAACAGTTGAACTAAAAGCTACAATCAATGAGTAAAAGAACAAAAGAGCTGAACTAGTGAGTAGACTTGAGGGACCTGCAAGCAGAACAGCAGAAACTGAAGGTTCAGCAAGTGAAGATGGAGCAACAAAGTCCAACAGAAGAGTGACAGACCTAGAGAAAGTTCTGTCAAGAAAATAAAAGCAACACCAGAGACATATCTGGTGACCTGGAACAGAACAACATTTGAATCACAGCATACCAAAAGGAAGTGAATGAGAAAAAGGGAAGAACACATACTTGATGAAATAATGGATAGAAAACCATTATACAAGCCAATGGAGTAGGAAAAAAAGAAGTAAGGGCAACCATACTCATATCTGACAGAATGGACTTCAAAAATAATTACAGAAATAAAAGCCAAGGGTGGCCACTTCATAATGCTAAGCTTAATAAAAGGGGGGGGATGGACTTTCCAATCCACTGCATTCGTGGTCAGTAAGCTATGGCCAAGAGGCTGAGCCAGCTACCAATAACAGAACCACAAAGCTAATGATCTGAAGATTAGATTAAAAAGGAAATGGTTGTAAACCCAGGTGCATAGCATAATGGTTATGCAAAGAGACTCTCATGCCTGAGGCTCCAAAGTCCCAGGTTCAATGCTCCCCCACCCCCTAACCCCCCCCCCCCACACCACCACTGTCATAAACCAGAGATAAGCAGTGCTCTGGTAAAACAAAAAAATTACACTGGATTACGAAGCACATAAGACAATAAAACACACTAATAAGCACAAAGAAGCTGTCTGACAAAAGATAATGGTATTTGATTTGAGTAGAGGGGGAAGAGGGAACATGCAAACAAGGGCTAGAGAGTGAGCAGTTTAGAGAAACTGACCCATAGAGATATCTTGGGTTCTGGTAGTCATAAGTTCTTTGCTGTATATCAATGACCTAATGTAAATGTGTCAACTGTTGCATGTATGAGTAAAGTAATTCATTTCCATGATTGTATAACCAGACTGCCATCAATAATTCCCTAGCAAAAAAAAACATGACCATGTGAGATTCTTTACTTTCAGTTAACAAGCTGACTGTCAGACTCATTGAGCTACTAACTTTAGAGAGGGGGGAAGAGTAATAAAATATGAAGCTTTTGCAAGATAGGTACTTTGGGAAGAAAAGAGAAGTAGACGAGTCTTTTTTGATATTCTCTAGGTTACTCTGAGGTTCAGAGTTTAAGTGAACAGAAAGGTCACTCAAAGTAAAATCCATACTGAAGTGATACATTCTCCAGACCACATAGGAAACAATTATTGTTTCTTCAAGGATACAGTAGTGTTGATACAAAATAAGGTTGGGGAAAAAATGAGGTTGGTTTACTTTACAACTGAGAAGGGAGGAACTAAATGATGTCCTTACTTTCACCTTTATACCTCAGTGGGAAGGAACCAGTTTCTGGTGTACCAATGTTTTATATCTAAATGTTGGAAGTTACTTCAACGGGAAAAGAGAGGGAATGTGAGGGGGCTGGAGTTCCAGTGTCCTGATGGGGAAGGTATGTAGCACTTCAGCGGAGAGAACAGTGTGCTAACATGTTTGGGTGAACAGTAACTGATGCAGGTTCAAGCCCCAAGTCCCAAACCTGCAGAAAGATTCACAAAGGATGGAATTGTGCTGCAAGTGCCTCTCTTTCTTTTCCTTTCCCCTTTCTGTCTCTCTTCATTTCTTTCTGTCTCTGGCAGAAAGACAAGGTCAGTGGAATTGTCAGGCACCAAACCCAAGCAGTAATCTTGCTGGGATAAAAAGGTAGGGGGAGAAGAGAGGGGTTGGGGATAAAAGGAAGAAATGATGAAATAGAAATGATAACCCCCCTCAGTGATTTTCTGTGGCATGGTGGGCCCAGGCTGAGTTTTAGCAACAGGCCCAGTCTTGCAGCATCTACTGAAAGAGTTCACTTAGAAGGCACTCCTAAATCTGTGGAATTAAAAACAGTAATAATAATAATGAGGCATATCTATCCCAAATGGAAAAAAGCAAAACCATTTTACAAAAAGCTTCAAATTTTTAAAGCTTCCAAGACAGGAAAAAGTAATATACCAAATTCTCTCAATCCTCCTCCCAAAAAATAAACAACAAAGAAGTTAGTGGGAAAATCAAATGAGATGAATCTTAAGACTGACAGCTCGAACCACTAAACAGCCAAATAATCTGATACACATAGTGGAGCACAATTAAATAAACCTCTAGTGAATTTTCTTTATTAAAGAACAAGGATTCAGTAGGAGAAAAGCAGGTTTTAGAAGCCCAGGAGAATGGCAAGCCCTTACAGCTAGGATGGAAATGAAAGGGAAGAGGACCTAAAACCTTTATTATCCTCCTTCACTGGAAAGCCTCAGAGAAGGACTAAGCAGCAGTACCCCACAACACCTCACAGTCAGCCCACAGCACTTTCTTATGTCTGCCTAGACTATCGTTCCTTATCTCTATCTTTCTTTTTTTAAAGACCTTATATACTTATTCATGAGAAAGATAGGAGGAGAGAGAGAATGAACCAGACATCACTCTGGTACATGTGATGCTGGAGACTGGACTCGGGACCTCATGGTTGAGGATTCAATGCTTTATCCACTGTGCCATTTTTCATTTCACTTGAACCTCACGTCCTCAGAGCCCTGCCGCACTAGGGAAACACAGAAACAGGCTGGAGGTATGGATCCACCTGTTAACACCCATGCCCAGCAGAGAAGCAGTTACAGAAGCCAGATCTTCCACCTTCTGCATCCCATAAAGAATTTTGGTCCATTCTCCCAGAAGGATAAAGAGTAGGGAAGCTTCCAATGGAGGAGATGGGATAAGGAGCTCTGGTGGTGGGAACTGTGGGGAATTGTACCCCTGTTATCTTACAGTCTTGTTAATCATTATTAAATCACTAATAAAAATTTTAGAAAATAAAAACAAAACTACACAAGTTAAACAAAAATAACAAAAAAGAATACTGCCCTTCTTTCCACCCTTCAAGATAGAAGTATCACAGTGTGGCAACAGGCAGCACTGTTCCTGACTGGCATCCTTTGGAAACTGCAGAAGAGAGTGTGCTCTTCAGTACCAGGTAAAGGCAAGAGCCTGGAATCTAGGATGAGACAGCCAAACAACTCATGTGGAACAATACAGGAATTCAAGGGGAGAAAACACAGGCCCAGTCATTCATGGTGCTCGAAAGTGATTATTCCCAAATGCAGATTTGATGACATCAGATCCTGTTTAAGATCACTGTCTTGTCCCTATTCCCACACACACCGCCTTAGTTCAGTCCATAATTAACTACTGCTAGGATAATTGCAATAAACTTTTCACTACTGCCAGTCTCCACCTCCCACCCCCAACACCTCACAACTTTCAGAATAATCTTTGTAAATCTCAAGGCTAAACATGCTATGTCCCAATTCTAGGAATATTCCACAAAGGTTAAAATATAGATATTATATAGACCTTAATTATCATCTACCTACTCATTCATTTAGCCATACTTATCAAGTGCCTACTCTATGCTAGACTGCTGTTAGTGTTGGAGGCACCAGAGTGAATCAAATACAAAAGGTCCCTGGCTATGAAGTTGTTGTTTTCGCCGGGTTATGTTGTTTTCGCCGGGCTGGCTTCATGGGCAGGTAACAGATGGCCAGGGACTCATGGTTGAGCTGTAGGCAGTATCTCTTTATTCATGCAGGACGCAGCACAATCTAAGACGAGCTAAGTTAAAATCAAAGTACAGTACAGTACTACTCACAATGCTGTCTTTATATATACTTGCCAGGTAAGGTGGAAACAGGATGTGACATAGAGAGGGTGGAGAGAAAAGTGACTGGTGAAAATCAGAGTGTGACAAAGAGGGGGCAGATTAGGCGAGAATCCTATCACTGAACCACAAATGCCCTGGAGGGAGGGTGGAACTTGTTAACAGTGGTTATGTAAATAGAATGAAGTGGTTATGTAAATAGAATAGTGTTAAGCAGGGGGGATTTAAACCAAATGAAACAGAAGGGGTCTCATGCATACCAACATGAAGTTACATTCTAGTAATTCATTCAATACTCCTCTCTCTTTGGCCTCTTCTGTGACCTGCATTCTGTAGACTTGGCTCCAGCTCTTAAAAACCAGTCGTGTCCGACTCCTCCCTACTCCATGTGCACTGATTTTGCCTTTGTTGTCTAAAAATCAGTCATACTAGGAGCATTTACACCACAGAAATCAGCAAGCACTACAAGTTAGCAGACATGAGGCTTTTCATTTTCTTCTGCCATAGCTGATGGCTAAACATTTACCTGCACCCCCTGCTTACATTCCAACAATGCCAAGCCATTTGTAGCTTGCAAAATATTCCAAATTGATATGCCTTAGCCCATACCACTCTGTGCCTGGCCATCTGTACTTTACTTTGGTGTCTATTTAATATCTATTTTCTGCAGAACAGTTTCAGCCCCAAATGTTAGAAAGTACTTTTCGTCTTTCTCTAAGTTGCCCTTCAGAATGCAGAGACCTGGAACACCAGTCAGTGTAGACCTAATCTGTACACTTCTTGAAGTTTGATCTTCATCCTTCTTCGTGACTGATTCGCTAATATCTCCAGCCATTAACATAGTGTCCAGTCCCATTCCTAATCCACTATAAAATATATTCCTCCTGAATGAATTGGAGACTGGGAAATAAAACAATGTAAGTTGTGTTGGTGGGGTAGTGGTGAGCACAGCTGCCTTCCAATGGAAAAAAAACATTTTATTTTAATAGCTACTATCAGACTTCATTTGAGTAAGGAAGGCAAGTGTGAGCTCTGAGTCAAGAATGGAGATAAAACTGCAGAAAATCATTGGAATGTTTTAGGTAGGTATAGAAATACATAACACTGAAATTTTCTGTGCTAAGACTATACCATACCTGCAAGACATTCATAATACAGAAGCCCTATATGAATGTGTGATATGGTAAATGTTGGAGAAAGTGACTGAGTCTCCTTGCTACACTTATGGGGTACAAGTCAAGGGGTGTTTGAGCACTGTGGCAATGTGATCACCACACTGAATTCAATCAACAGAATTAGGAACCAGAAACCAGAGGTAACTATAAGTAATAAGCCCAGGAATATATGGAAATCTTAACAAAAGACTCTGGATTTTTCAATGTCCTTACAATTGGGTTTTCAATTCCATCGTAACTAGATGTGAAAGGAAGGATAGTCCAGATTTACATCCTGACCAGAAAGGAGTGGGGATAGAGAGATGCACTGGTCCCTGAAAAGACAAGTTGAGGATGTTTTAATCAAGAAAGAGGGTGTGGCACCTGCTCTAGTCCTATCTTTAGGTTCCTGATTACTAAACTATTTGTTCTGCTTTATATCTTAATGCTTTTCAGCCACCAAGTTGCAGTTGCTGCCATGAAGCCAACCTGACTTTCCCAGGTAGATGACCTCACCAATATGTGCTGGAACCTCACCTGCCCCACTAAGAGAGGACAGAAACAGACTGGGGGTAGGGATCCACCTGACAACATACACGCTCAGTGGAGAAGCGATTATAGAAGCCAGAACTCCCACCTTCTGCTCCCCATAATGATCTTTGGTCCAGAAGGATAAAAAATAGGGAAGTTTCACATGGAGGGGAGGGGATATGGAACTCTGCTGGTAGAAACCGTATGGAATCGACCCTTCTTCCCCCACAATCTTGTTGATCATTATAAAATCACTAATACAAAGAAGAAAGAGGTGTGTGAGACACATGTCAAAAAACAGCTTCAATGGAGAGCAGGAAGAACAGGTATGACCAGTCCCCAGGACTTCAGGCTAAAATAAAGCTAAGTGAGAAATGAATGGCAAGGAGAGGCACAGGAAGGCAGTGCTGTAGAAAGAAGCAGAAAACAAAGCACTCTCATCATGTCATTAACTGAAGAGTCTTGTGTCCAGCCTCTAATTGGTCATTACAAAAAGAAAAAAAAAATCAAAGTTATAACAACTAGTGCCCATGAAGTCCATGTGAGTCACAGTTTACAGGTATCCTAGGAAACTTCCTTCTACAGAAAATACCCTGTAGTGTAGGGAAGTGAGTAACTTTCCTGCTTACTGGAAAACCTTGTCTAGGCCCCGCAGTCTCCCACCCCCAGTACCGTCATCTTGCAGTGATCCTATACTAAAGGGTTTGAGTGAAGAGCATCTCAGCACACTGGCCATGACCAGACAAGTGATGTCAGAGGAGACATAGAGGAGACATAGTTGTGGTTGATTTTGCTCATGTTTCAAGTGAAAACAGTAATACTGCCTGACAAATTATTTTTATAAGAACTATTCATATTTGAAAAGATAGTGTGTCGTATTTTAGCTCTGTTGATCCTATAATCCCTCCCACCAGAAGGCTGTTTCAGGTAAAAGGAGAAAACTCTTGGATAAAGAGCAGGAGGAAGACATTCTGCTAATAAGGGAGGGACAAGATGGGAAGCACACTGCATTATCTGCCCTTGAATACCACTCCTGGGATTGTAAAAGGACTAGTGTCAAGATCCCACTTCTCAAGGGCCCCTGCTATGCCACCTCATGATCTTGGTTGGCAAAACCTAGCTGCTATTGTTAAGAAAGAAAGAATAAGGACCAGTGGAGACAGTGGCATCGCAAAACGCTGACTGAAAAGGGAGGCTCCTATCTGCCTTTGGGATGACAGGCCCAGTTCTGTTAGGGGAAAAAAGCACAAAGGCTCTTTATTCACCGGATGTTACAGAATTATAGTGGCAGAAGCCAGCCAAATAGGCCAGGGAATGATTAAGAAACAAAAACACAAAACAGTGTGTGCAGTATGGCCTGAAATCCCTATTAGAACAACCACTGTTCACACACACACACACTCTGCCTGTGCCCACACCTTCTTCAGGAACATTCTAGGTCTTCTCTTGCTGAGATCTGCTTTTCTCTTCTTAAGGTGAAGGATGTGAAGCTAGAGTCCACTGCAAGAGTCTGGAGGGCTGGCAGGACCGGGGAGTGAAGGCAGGTAGGACAGAAGAGCTGACAATGAGGGCTAAGTATGTATGGAAAATCAGGGGAGAGATGTTAATAGCATAATCAGTAAATGTTGTACTAGGACACTGAAACAAAGCAGGGGGCAGGTAAAGACAGAAAAATATGCCCTGCTTGCCACATGAGATAGAATTTCTAAGAGCACAAGTCCAAAAGCCATACCCCACTTAGGGTTCCATGACTTCAACATTTTGCTGACCGTTTCTGAGTCTCATTTGTAGGTACCGATACTGCCTCTTGAGGGGATGGGAGAGTGAAATCAGGAGAAACAAAGCCTATGAAAAGAGCTATGCAAGGATCTGGGTTCGAGCCCATGGATCCCCACCTGCGGGGAGCATTTCTGATTATTTTTCCGGTTAGCTTTAAAGTGAGTGAGAGAACTGTAATAGGAAGTAGATGAGGAGGGTATCTAAGTCTAATTAGATACTATTTCATTAGGAACTTTATACTGACTTACTGCAGACTATTGTGTACTTTTGCTTTCAGGTATATATATTGCCCTAGTTTATGGATACATTTGAACCTCCCATCTTATGGGATCTGGTCTATATCTAGGTTTTGGTACTTTGTTAGGAAGTGAACCACCTGGAATGGAATTAGAGAATACTATGAAAGGAAAGGTCTCACCTGAGTAATGAAGCTGAAAGGTTGTCATTCCACACCTGAAGTCTCTGGACACAGTCTGAAGTGGAGCATGCTGAGGTGGCACTTGTTGCATTGATTAGGTTGGGATCGGCAGATGCAATATTATTTGGTATGAATTGAGAGAAGCATGCAGGAACGTGCACCCCACCCTAAGGTTCCAGGACTGGGGAAAATATAGGCTCTATAGTGGAAATTCTGTCTTAGGGTTAAGAAGACAACAGATAGTTATTGCTATAATCACATTATTTGGTAATTGGGTTAACTTTGAAAAATCCTTTTGTTAGGATTTGCTGTATAATACTCCAACATTACCATAATTTATGTCCTTTGATATTATTTGTATATAGCTGTGCCACCAGCTGCTTCTGTTCTCCCTGGTCTAGGCTTTTAAGAGAGTCAACATATCAAAGAAGACTCAGCCTATGTATTAAAAAGACTCAGCCTGTGCTTTAAAAAGTTTGAGACATACAATCAATTTTCCCCTCTCATATTAATTAAACAGTGATTTATATTACTACAAATTAATAGGAGTGTACATAAACAACATTCCCACCACCAAAAGAGTGTGTCCCATCCCACCCCCAACCCCCGATACCCTGGGAAGCTGAATATCCACCCTCACCCTCACCCCAGGGTTTTTACTTTAGTGCTCTACTCCAGATTTAGTCAAATCCTGCTTTTAGTTTTCCTTTCTGTTCTTATTTCTCATCAGCTTCTGTTGATGAGTCAGATCACCCCATACTTGTCTTTATCTTTCTGACTTAGTTCACTTAATATAATTCCTTCTAGCTCCATCCAAGATGGGTCAGAAAAGGTGTGTTCATTGTTCTTAATAGCTGTGTAGTATTCCATTGTGTATATATACCACAGCTTTCTCAGCCACTCATCTGTTGTTGGGCACCTGGGTTGCCTCCAGGTTTGTTCCTACTCTTGACCACAGAATGTGAGCTCAGATCTTCAGGGATGCTGAGGTCACATAGGCTCCTCAGCTGAATATGGGCCCCAAATCAGATCAAATCGATGGGATTTACAGTCAACAATATTTATACCCCTCCCCCATATTACGGAGCTCTCTCCCCCCATCCAATAAAATGGGGAAAATATGGCCTCCAGGAAGAATGGATTCAGAGTGCTGACACCGAGCCCCAGCAATAACCCTAGTGGCACACATGGTTGAACACACATGTTACAATGTGCAGAGGACCTGGGTTAGAGCCCCCAGTCCCCACCTGTAGGAGGAAAGCTTTGCAAGTGATAAAGCAGTACTCAGGTGTCTCTATTTCTCCCTCTCTACCTCCCACTGCCATCTCAATTTCTGGCTGTCTCTATCCAATAAATAAAAATAATAAAAAAAAATTGTAAGAAATCATTTAAAAAATTAAAAGAAAAAGGTGAGTGCCTAGGTCTCCTCTGCAAGAAACAGAGTTAAAGGAAGCACAGGTGACTATAGATGGAGCCCCACTGAGAAAGACCATCTGTGGGTCTGTGGGTCAGGCTTCTCATGAGGAACGAACGCAGAGCTCTCTCTGGCTGAGTCACCAGCCTCATGGGATCAGGAGTGACAGGGTTCGCTTTTGATAACAAGATTCCTCACTTTCTTCTTTCATTTTGACTTGGGGGGCGGTGAGAGGGCATAAAGGGAAGACTCCTTTTGAGCAGAAGAAGTTTTTGGAAAAAGGAAGAGACACTCTGAATATAGACAAGTCTGGCTGGGAGGCCTGCAGTCAGTGTCTCAGCCAGAGGAAGCAAGCAGCACCCAGGAACTTGGCAACAGTAAGTATGGGGCCTCTGGGACATCACCAAGTCCATTTCCCTAGCCAGAGCTTCTTGACACATGAAATACTATAGTCTTGATTTAAACAACATAGGCTTTTATTTCTAAACCATGAACATATCCCAACACATGAAAATAAATATTATCATACAGTGTACTTGAACTTCATTAGAGCCAAGTTCTGATGATGTCTTCTGCCTAAGTCAAAGGTACCTTTGCACAGTTGAAATTATATAATGTTATAATGTAATGTTTGCTCAATACAAAATTTCTAAAGTGAACAGAAAAGCAAGCAAGCAGAATTTAAAGAAAATGTGAAACTGTCTATAGGTGCTAAGCATGAAATGTTTGCTACTAGCAGTGCACTAAAAATATAGAGTGGGGCCAGGTGGTGGTGCACCAGGTTAAGCACATATAGCACTAAGCTCAAGGACCCATGCAAGGATCCATGTTCAAGCCCCAGGCTCTCCACCTGCAGGGAGAAACTTCACAAGTAGTAAAGCAGGTCATCAGGCTTCTCTCTCTCTCTCTCTCTCCCTCCCTCTCTCTCCATTTCCCTATACTCTCTCAGTTTCTCGGTATCTTAACCAGTAAAATGGCAAAAGAGAAAAGGTACCTTTGCAAGTAAGTGTGTTATTGAAATATGACAAAGTGTAAGTAAATCTTCGGTATAAAAGTGGCTGGATTGGGATCATTCAGAGTGTGTGCCTTCATCCCAAGAGGCTTTCATGTGTTCCCTGTAAGTCACTGACTCAGCTACATCTCTGAAGAAAACACCGTCTCAGATTTCTGGCTCAGGGAAAAAAACAAACAAACAAAAAAAAAAAACTAGTATAGCCACAGGCCCTTTGGAATATAACTAAAATATGCCTACTAGCTATCTACAGAATGGAGACCCCCAACTCTTTATCTCCACTATGCCAGCCTTTAGGTTCATGATTGATCAACAATTTCTTTGGCTTTGTATGTTAACTCTCTTTTCAGCCACCAGGTTCCAGATGCTAGCATGATGCCAACCAGACTTCCCTGGACAGACGAGCCCACCAATGTGTCCTGGAGCTCCGATTACCTAGTGCCCTACCCTGCTAGGGAAAGAGAGAGGCAAGCTGGGAGTATGGATCCACCTGTCAAAGTCCATGTTCAGCGGGGAAGCAATTACAGAAGCCAGACCTTCCACCTTCTGCAACCCACAATGACCCTGGGTCCATACTCCCGGAGAGATAAAGAATAGGAAAGCTATCGGGGGAAGGGATGGGATATGGAGTTCTGGTGATGGGAATTGTGTGGAGTTGTACCCCTCTTATCCTATGGTTTTGTCAATGTCTCCTTTCTATAAATTAAAAAAAATTTAAAAGAAAACGCCATCTGAATTTAGCACCATTTTAGAAGGTTCTTGAAGTGTATTTGCATGGCATTAAATCATCTCTGTTTTGCATCTGAATTATTCCACTTGCAGTAAATGCGTAAAATTCAGACATGTGATAGGAGGCTGCTTGTTTTTATTACTATATAATATTCTGTGTTCAAATCTGCATCTCCTATATTTCCCATTTACTATTTACAAATGTTTAGGTTGTTTCAGTTTAGGACTAGTACAAACAGACTTGCCACACAGATAGCATTTGGTACGCATGTATGTGTAATTGTGCTGAATGTATACCTAGAAATGAGATGCAGAGGCTGGGTGGTAATGCACCTAGTTGAGCACACATGTTGCAATGTGCAAGGACCCAGGTTCAAGCCCCTGGTCCCCACCAGCAGGCAGAAAGCTTTACAAGTGGTGAAGCAGGGTTGCTGGTCTCTCTGTCTCTCTCCCTCTCTATCACCCTCTTCCTTTTTGATTTCTGGCTGTCTCTATTCAATAAATAAAGATAATAAAAATTTAAGAAATGATATAAGGCATACATAATTTTTCATTTTAATATATATCAAAGATTTTTTTCAGTGTGATTTAGGCTTCTATGCTGCCCTTAAGAAGTCAAAACCACAGATCCACAGATATACACCTTATCTTCTTTGCCAGAGAAACCTTTGTTCATTTTTCTCAGAGAATGTCAGGTTCATCATCACAGGCACTACCTTTGATTAAAGGTCACAGTTACATGCAAAGACTAGAAATGCCAGTGCAGTCAACGGCCTTGGCAATGGCCGTTGATATAAAGATGGTGTTTGGAGTTGAGAAATGGCCACTCACTACCTTCCTTCATTCCTGGTATTAGAAATGGCTACTCATGCATATCAGATATAGCAAATATGTATGTATAACCATTAGTACTTGAGAATAAGAAAAAAAAAGGTCTTTGGAGATATAATTAAATAAAGAATGTTAGTATTGTAGAATTGTCTGCAATTCACAGTTGACTAATATAATCAAGAATGCCATTATAAAAAAGTACAATGGGGCAGGGGAGTTAGCATAATGGTTATGCAAACAGACTCTTATGATGAGACTCCAAAGTCCAGGTTCAATCCCCTCCCCTTCCCTGCACCACTATAAGTCAGAGCTGATCAGGGATCTGAAAGCACACACAGACACGCACACACAGAGACACACACACACACACTGGAAGGTCACACATAGAGGAGAAGAAGCAATGTTGTTATAGATGTAGAGACTGAAGTAGCTACAAATCAAGGAATGCTAGTTGCCACCAGAAGCTACAAAGTGGTTTTCCCATATCCTCCATAGAGTTGGTCCCGCCAACTGATTGCAGACAGTGGCAATGGTTTCAGACAGCACCCAGAACTATGAGAGAAAAACTGAGTGATCCTTGTATCGTGATGATAATTTCTCTCTGCATCTTGTTCATGAACTTCTATAGATTGTAAAAGAGTTATTCAACTAACAAGTGAGAAAAACTCATGTAGTAAGGCATCAAGCCAGACCAACATGTAAACCTTAGATTCGGTGATAAAGACTGGGTTTGTTCTCATATGAGAGACCAAAAGCCCTGGAAGGGTTTTAGGAACGGTGATCTGATCTAGTAGCGTAGACTCTTTATGCTGCTATGTACACAGTAGGTTATAATGAAGTGGAGCAAGAGGCATGCAGAGTGGATGCAGGCATTTGTCCCTGGTGCTATTATCACCAGGCCTTGGATTGACATTCACTACAATGCCAAGGGGAGCATTGGCAACTATATAGCACAAGTCAGTGATACACGGTGAACAGCAAACGCTTCTTAATAATTCAAATCCAGGGAATCAGGCATAGCACAGTGAGTTAAACACATGTGGTGTGAGGCACAAGGACCAGCTAAACACACATGGCGTGAAGCACAAGGACCAGCATAAGGATTCCGGTTTGAGCCCCTGCAGGGGAGTCGCTTCACAGGCAGTGAAACAAGTCTGCAGGTGTCTGTCTTTCTCTCACCCCCTCTCTGTCTTCCCCTCCTCTCTCCATTTCTCTCTGTTCTATCCAACAATGACGACATCAATAACAACAATAACTACAACAACAAAGAAAACAACAAGGGCAACAAAAGGGAAAATAAATAAATATTTAAAAATTTAAAAATAAAAATATTTCTTTAAAAAATAATAATTCAAATCCAATAATTACATGACAGGATTGTAGTAATATTAAGATGGATATCTTTTAGAGACACTTATTGAGATGTTGATAGTTAATATATTCTGGTGAAGCAGAAAAATAGATGCATATTCCTGTGTCAAAACCTGTGTTCATATTTCCCTCGTGTCCTGGCCTTACAGTAACCAGAGGTTGCTACTTCTGCACCCACCCCCGCAATCCTAAGCAGGCAGCCTGAGGTATCCCTTTGAAGATAAGAGATGCTAAGGTAGAAATCCAGGTTGCCTGGAGCCAGAGAGTAATTCAGGCCCAGGTGGAAGAGATAAATTCTGGGCTGCAGAGCTGAGTTGCATTGTTTTAAAGTAAAACATTAACCCTGACTGCATCCCTATAGAACTAATTCTTGTCCTGCTTGTATGTAACTGAAATATAAACATGCCTGTAAGATCCTATAAAGCTGGAAGTCACCCCTATGAAAGGCACAGAAAAATTACTGAAATTATTCAGTTCTTTTGCCCACTGGTGTATAAAATCTCTCTCTTTTTCACCTCACTCTGCTCTGGTCTCATGTTTGGGGATGAATTTCTGCAATGCTAGTTCTCTAAAATAAGCTAGGAAAATATAAAAGCAATAAAAATCAATCTGTTCTGTTAAAATTGAAGAGAATAGGAACAGAACTATGATGGGGACAAGGGGTCATGTGCCATTTTATTCATGGCTTATTTGACTTGAGTCCTAGCTACTGAGTTTAAGGAAATCCAATGTGGTTCTTTCCCACCATTATGCGCCATGACCCCAGGGCCTCCCAGCCCCTCTCTTCTACTCCTCCTCCAGAATTCTTTGCTTTGGCGCAATGCACCAAACCCAGCCCAAGGTTTTTGGTTTTGTTTTTGTTTTTGTTTTTTCCCATTTGTGGCCTTCTTTCTTAAATTCCATGTGTAAGTGACATAATCTGGTACTTATTCTTCTCATTGGTCTGATCTCACTTTACATGCTTCCTTCAAAGTTCATCCAAGATGAAGCTAAGAATATGACTTCAGGGGGCTGGGCAGTGGTACCACAGCGGGTCAAGCGCACATGGTGCAAAGCACGAGGACCAGCTTACGGATCTGGGTTTAAGCCCCACCTGCAGGTGAAGCACTTGATCTGCAGGTGTCTGTCTTTCTCTCTGTCTTCCCCTACTCTCTCCATTTCTCTCTGTCCTATCTAACAACAATGACAGCAATACAACAATAATAATAACAGCAACAAAAGGGAAAAAATAGCCTCCAGGAGCAGTGAATTCATAGTGTAGGCACTGAGCCCCAGCGATAACCCTGAAAGAAAAAAAAATGACTTCATCATTTTTTCCACAGCTGAGGAGTATTCCACTGTGTGTATATACAACAATTTCATTAGCCACTCATCTGTTGTTGGGCACCTTGCTTACTTCCAAGTTTGAGCTATTGAAATCATGCTGTTATAAACATGGGTATACATAGGTCTATTGGATAGATTTTTTTGCCTCCTTTGGCAAATACAGATATTATTTATTACCTACTTACAAATTATATATCTATATTATATGCAAATATTTGTGGATATAATAACATATATGTAAAATTTTAAAGGAAAAGATAGACTATATAAATAGATATGTGTTTCCACATACCCATGGACATTTCTGAATATTTCTAGGATACATATGATTTGGAAAAATGGATCTAAACAACTACAAAAAAAAAATACTCAATATTGCATTAAGTGTTCCCTTAATAGAGACCAGATTTTGACCTGGGCATATGAACATTCTTGATTTCAAGGATTAATAATCTCATGAAGGGAAGGCAAACAAATCTGAATTCAATTCAATATGCTGCTTCTAAAATCAAAACTAAGTACAGAACATCTTCAGAGTTCTTTATATGGGAGAGGAATCCTGAGAGGAAAGTTGAAGCTTAAAAATGAACTCAGTGGGAGCCAGGCGGTGGAGCAGCGGGTTAAGTGCACATGATGTGAAGTGCAAGGGCCGGCATAAGAATCTCGATTTGAGCCCTCCGCTCCCCACCTGCAGGGGAGTTGCCTCACAGGCGGTGAAGCAGGTCTGCAGGTGTCTGTCTTTCTCTCCCCCTCTCTGTCTTCCCCTCCTCTCTCCATTTCTCTGTCCTATCCAACAACAACGACAGCAATAACTATAACAATAATGATAAACAACAAGGGCAACAAAAGGGGAAAAAAATTTAAAAAAAAAAAAAAAAAAAGAACGCAACATGTTCCGGGAGGTGGCACAGTAGATAAAGCATTGGACTCTCACACATTCCCAGCAGCACATGTACCTGAATGATGTCTGGTTATTTCTCTCTCTCCTCCTATCTTTCTCATTAATAAGTAAATAAAAATTTTTGTTCCTCCTCCAGGGTTATTGCTGGGCTCGCTCGGTGCCTGCACCATGAATCCACCGCTCCTGGAGGCCATTTTTCCCCCCTTTTGTTGCCCTTGTTGTAGCTTCGTTGTGGTTATTATTATTGCCCTTGTTGACGCAATTCGTTGTTGGATAGGACAGAGAGAAATGGAGAGAGGAGGGGGAGACAGAGAGGGGGAGAGAAAGACAGACACCTGCAGACCTGCTTCACCGCCTGTGAAGCGACTCCCCTGCAGGTGGGGAGCCGGGCGCTCGAACCGGGATCCTTACGCCGGTCCTTGTGCTTTGCGCCACATGCGCTTAACCCACTGCGCCACCGCCGGACGCCCAATATTTTTTTTTTAAATGAACTCAACAGAAACATGTAAGAAAGACATTCCAAGCTACTTTGGGTGTGTGCTGTGTGCCCCTCCCTCCCCAAAAAAAGATACAAAGTGCTTGCCTTAGTACTTGAGACAGTGACCTTCTTTGACAACGTGGCTTTTGCAAGTGTGATAAAGTACAGATGAGATGCTGAGGGTGAATTTACACCATATGACAGGTGCTCTTATAAGAAGAGTAAGAGAAAGAACACTATGTGGAGATATAGACAAACACAAGAAAACAAGAGAGGTAGAAGTCAGTTCTCCAACCAAGGGAGTAGCGAGGGTCACTGGTCAGCACAGCATTAGGGAGAGTGAGCATGGCCCCATCCTTAATTCTCAGCTGCTTTCCTCTAGAGCTGGAAGAATAGTTCAGTTGGATAGTGCATTGCTTTACCGTGTGTAAACCAGGTTCAAGCCTGACCCCGACTACACTGAAGGGAGCTTGTGCTGTGATTTCTTTCATTCTCTCTCAGCCTCTCTGTCTCTGTGTATCTGTCTAAAAAAAGAAACATGTTCATTATTATTAAATCACTAATAAAAATTATTATTAGAAAGAAAGGGAGAGGGCTGAGGGTTAGCACACCTGGTTGAGCGCATATATTACCATGTGCAGGGACCAGGGTTTGAGCCCAGCCTCCCCACCTGCAGAGAGTTAATATCAGAGTAGTGAAGCAAATCTGCACGTATCTCTCCTCGTCTCCTCTTCCTCTTCTTCTTTTTTTTTAATTTCTTTATTGAGGAATTAGTGTTTTACATTCGACAGTAAATACAATAGTTTGTACATGCATAACATTCCCCAGTTTTCAATATAACAATACAGCCCCCACTAGGTCCTCTGTCATCCTTTTTGGACCTGTATTCTCCCCCACCACCCACCCCAGAGTCTTTTACTTTGGTGCAATATGGCAATTCCTGTTCCTCTTCCTCTTCTTCCTCCTCCTCCTCTTCCCCCTTCTTCTTCTCTCTCTTTCTCTCTCCCCTCTCAATGTCTCTCTGTCTAAATAAAATAGAAATCAAAAAGGAATAAAGAAGGAAAAAAAGAAAATAGAAAGGAAGAGAGAAAGAAAGAAAGGAAGGAAGGAAGAAAGAAAGAAAGAAGAAAGAAAGAAAGAAAGAAAGAAAGAAAGGAAGGAAGGAAGAAAGAAATAACTGTCAGGAATGGTGGATTCCTAGTTCCTGACACGGAACCTTAGAGATAGCCTGGGTAGCAATGAAAGAGCAAGAGTAAGAGACAGAAAAGGAAAAGGAAACCAATCCCTTCCAGAACTGTGAGAGGATACATTTCTGTTGTTGTAAGCCATTCACTGTGTGATATCTTGTGACAGGAGCTCTAGATTAATACAAACTAATACACTAAGAGGAAGGAGCTGATTTAGCGGGTGTAGGACACTGAAATAACAACAGTGTGTAGCAGGCACTGCCAGGCCTGAAATGCAGCTGGAGCAAGACAGGAGCCTCCAGGAGAGGCGTGTGGGAGAGGAGCTAGCTCAGCTGCATAGGGGTGACTGGTCCCAGAAATACACAAGGGACAAAAGTGGCAATATTTGGTGATTGGTTGAATGTGTGGGGGTGGGAAAGGAGAGGAGACAAAGGAGAGAAAGCAGCTGCTGGTGTGGTTCCCATCAAAAATAAAAAGAATTAGTTTAAGGCATGAGACAAGATAATGAACTCAGGATTTTACAGGCTGACTTGGGGAGGTTTATGGGACATGCAAGTGGGTCAATAGACAGCTGAATGTATAAATGGAACATGCAACAGACAAGAGCTAAATCCTTGCAATCAGTAGTATAGGTGACTACTACTGGAAGATGAGTAGGCAAAGAAGAAAATCAAAGAGAACCATGAGGAACAAAGTCAGGTAAGTGATGGTCAGAAAGAAAGAAAGGAAGAAAGGAAGAAACGAAAGAGAGAGAGAGAGAGAGAAAGAGAGAGTGAGAGAGAGAGAGAAAGGAAAGAGAATGGAAGGAAGAAAGAGAAGCTGTAGGGCTAGCAACTCAATAGAGAGAGATGACCCAGGAACCAAGTTTGTGGTGGCAAGGCAATACAAATCTTTATTCATCCGAGCGCCCCAGAGTTGGGTGGTAGCACATTTGGCTAAACCATGTGGCGCAAACTGCAATGGTCGGCATCAGCCTCCCTGTCTGCACTCACCTGTTCTTCTCCAGGTCGGAAGAGAGAAGAGACAAGACAGAAATGGAAGTGGCTTGACAATACCATGCATGGTTAGGAAAGGGGTGGAGAAAGGCAAAAGGGGCTGGGAATGGTATGGACCTCCCCAGCAACTGTTGCTAGGGGTTCAACTGGTAGGATTAGCAATACCCTATGGGGAATTAGGAAGGAGACCTTTAGTCATTTGTAAGACAAAGCAGATATGTAGATAATAAAAGGAATGCAGGGTGGAGCAGGCTTAGTGTTTTAAGGAATGCTGGCTCCTGGAGGTGGAAAGATGCAGAGTGTTTTGTGCGACAGGGAAGTCTGATTTGGTGGGCAACCTTTTGAGGTTCCTGTGTCCCCCTCTTTTGCTCAACCTCTCCCTAGAGAGAGAGACTAACAGGACAGACTCACCTCTCAGGCCAAGCCCTGCCAGGCTCCACCACATCCCCGCAATATCCCTACAAGAAGTGGAAGCAAAGGATTTGTGGGAATCTTTGAAGTTGTGACACATAAAATGGCTGATTGCTGAGCATAGCCATGGTAGTCAAAGGACCAAGGATGACAGGAAGTAAGAGGTCACAGGATTCTTGTAAGAGGAAAGTATTAATAGTAGGGTTAGAGACAGTAGAGAGATGAGAGGATATAAGAAAATAAAAGGGTAAGAAGAAGCAGAAGACAAGAGATTTAAAAAAAAAAAAAAAGGAAGGGACCAGCAGGTGGTTGACCCAGTAGAGCACACGCACCACATACAAGAACCTGGGGTTTGAGCTCTGACCACTACATGGGGTGTCTGCAAAAGGGAAGCTTCATGAGCTGTGGAGTTATGTTGCATCCTCTCTCTCTCTCTCTCCCTCTCCCTCTCTCTCTGTCTCCTTATCTCACTCTCTGTTCCTCTCCCTAGAGGAAAAGAAATTGAAAAGGAGCACATATCGAGTGCCCGGCTCCCCACCTGCAGGGGAGTCATTTCACGGTGGTGAAGCAAGTCTGCAGGTGTCTGTCTTTCTCTAACCCTCTCTGTCTTCCCCTCTTCTCTCAATTTCTCTCTGTCCTATTCAACAACAGCAATGACAACAATAATAATAATAAGGACAACAACAAAAAAAACAAGGGCAATAAAATGGGGGAAAATGGCCTCCAGGAGCAATGGATTCATAGTCCAGGCACAGAGCCCAGCAATAACCCTGGAGGCAAAAAAAGAAAAAAAAAAGGAGTACAGAATTGCTGCATTTTGCTTTTACATTTCTAACTTTATAACTGTTAAAATAAAAAGTAAGTATGTATTGTTTTAAGCTACAAGCACAAATGAATACACTGCCATTGACCTGGGGGAGGCTTTCAGAGGACTGTGGATGGGCATTATTCAGCAATAATAGGCATGAAACTCCTCTCCACCTCATTTTGTGCAGGGAGGGTGTTCTGTACTGTGTCACATTCAGATGGTCAGAGAAGCTACATAACATATTGTCAGCATTTTCTGATATTCCTCACTCCATTTCTGGGTCATTCACCCACTTAGCAAGATGCTTTTTATATTGTCAACAAAGTCATTTGTCAGATGGTGAGGTCAGTGTCCACCCACAGTCCTCTGAAAGCCTCCCCAGGGTCAATGACAGTACACTCAGTGCCAGTGGGGGCACTGCCATTCCACCAGATACCAAGCTTCTTTTTTTTAATTTTTATTTATAAAAAGGAAACACTGACAAAAACCATAGGATAAGAGGGGTACAATGCCACACAATTCCTACCACCAGAACTCCATATCCCATCCCCTCCCCTGATAGCTTTTCTATTCCTATTTCTTTATTCCTCTGGGAGTATGGGCCCAGGGTCATTGTGGGATGCTGAATGTGGAAGGTCTGGCCTCTGTAATTGCTTCCCAGCTGAACATGGGTGTTGGCAGGTCGATCCATATTCCCAGCCTGTCTCTCTCTTTCCCTAGTGGGGCGGGGCTCTGGGAAATGAATCCTCAACTCTACCACTGCCTGGGCCCTAGAGGTCCACCACTGAGAGCAAGGGGAGAGAGAGAGAGAGAAGGAGAGAAGGAGAATTTGAGCAAATCACAGATGCAAGAAGGCGCTTATCCAGGATCAGACAGCCTGCACAGCCAGCACCAACACCAGCACCCTGCTAGCAGCCCCTGCCAACCATGACTGGCATCCCAAACACTTGCAAATTGGAGGTAAAGAGCCAGGAGACCTCTGGCTGCCAACAGGCACCATTTTCTCCACTTTGTGTTTCCTATCCCCTTAATAAAAGCAATTTTCAACAAACTCCAGAGCATTAGTTTAACACGCTGAGCTCTGGCAGTACCATCTTGGTTCTTTTTATTTGAAGCACATGTTCATTATAGACTTTCTTTTAAATGAATCACATTGTTGGCTGCAAAAGAGGTTATTTCTCTAAGCTCACAGGAGGAGATGATGACAGTACCACAGTCTCTGTGACATGCCAGCCAAAAATGACTGGAGTCAGAGCTCTGTCCCTACTATGTTCTGAGATAAAGATCAGCAGATACATTGTCAAAAGGAATATTACATTCGACTTCCGGAGGCGGAGCTACTAGCAGCAGATCGCTTTCTCTCCTCTCCTCTCCTCTCCCGGATCAACTAGGAATACCAAAGGAGACCACCCGGACCGAAACAAGACAGGACTAGAATGACCACAGAAACCCAGTAAATCACCCGTGAGTACAAACACGCGTGGCTGGTGACAGAGAGGAGAGAGGGGCCTAAGGAGAGATTAAGTGACTGCTAACAGTCTGTCAGTGGAGACACCACCTCCAGTCTGCTCCACCAACAAGGGGACAGCTGAAGGGAGGAAAGGACTCCCCAGAGACTCACCAAGTACAATTCTGAGTCTCCATTGCTACTACCCTCAGAATCTGGAGCAGCAACAGGGAGGGACACCAGGGCACAGAGATCTAACCGGGAAACTCAGGAGAAGACCAATACCTCGGTGGCATAGCTGAAGGGCTGTGAAAGTCTCTTTGCATAACCACTGGATTATCTCTGCCACACCCTGCTTTATCTCTTGGTCAGGAGTCATTGATTAAGCCAAGAAGCCTATTGATAGTTTAAAAGCCCTCAGGCTACCATAGCCTACAGGGGAAAAAAAAAAAAAGGCTTTTACACCACTGAACTCCAACTCAGGGATTGAAAAAACTGTTAACTTATATAAAATGGTTAAAACAACAAGAAAAAATAATGGAGACTCGAACCAGGACAAGAGTCCAGCTAAAAGTCCTCCAGAGGGCGAAGCACAAAACAACGAGTTCAACATCCAAACATTAGCTAAGGAAATAATAACAGGAGTGAGTAAAGAATTTGAAAAAATTGTAATCAGAACTGCAGGAACAACAAATGAGAATATGGAAGAAAATTCTAATAATCTCATGGTTATTAGAGAGCTGAAAGCTGAAATTGCTGAGCTAAGAAGGCAACTAGCTGAACAAGCTAAAACAGTATCAGAGCAGGGCAACAAAATAGATGAACTCCAGAAAGCAGTAGAGGGCAGAGAGAATAGAATCAATGAGGCTGAAGACAGAATTAGCAAGATTGAGGATGAATTAGAGACAACTAAAGAAGAAGTAAGAGATCTCAAAAAGAGATTAAGAGATGCTGAAAACAACAACAGAGTCCTATGGGATGACTTCAAAAGAAACAATATACGCATTATTGGCTTACCAGAGGAAGAAAGAGAAGGGGAGGAAGAAAGCATTCTCCAGGCCATAATAGCTGAAAATTTCTCTAGTCTAGACAACACCAAAGACATAAAGATTCAAGAAGCCCAGAGGGTCCCAAACAGAATTAACACAGACCTAAAGACACCAAGACATGTCATACTTAGATTGGAAAGGAATAAGGATAAAGAAAGGATCCTCAAGGCTGCAAGAGAAAAACAAAGAGTCACCTACAAAGGAAAACCCATAAGATTAGCAGCAGACTTCTCCATACAAACACTACAGGCCAGAAGAGAATGGCAAGATATCTATCGAGTGCTCAATGAGAAAGGCTTTCAGCCAAGAATACTATATCCTGCTAGATTGTCATTCAGACTAGATGGAAGCATCAAAACCTTCTCAGACAAGCAACAGTTGAAGGAAGCAACCATCACCAAGCCTGCCTTGAAAGAAGTTCTGAAAGGTTTCCTATAAACAACCAGACCACCACAAATAGAACACATATCAAAACACTCTAAAACTCTACAAGAATGGCGTTAAAATATCTTCAATCTTTGATATCAATAAATGTGAATGGCCTGAATTCACCTATTAAAAGACACAGAGTAGGAAGATGGATCAGAAAACACAACCCAACAATATGTTGTCTACAGGAAACTCACCTAACGTAACAAGACAAACACAGACTTAAAGTGAAAGGATGGAAAACTATCATTCAAGCCAATGGCCCACAAAAAAGGGCAGGAACAGCTATTCTCATATCTGACATGATAGACTACCCTATGATCCTGCAATTCCTCTCCTGGGGATATATCCTAAGGAACACAACATATCTATCCAAAAAAAATCTGTGTACACATATGTTCTTGGCAGCACAATTTGTAATAGTCAAAACCTGGAAGCAACCCAGGTGTCCAACAACAGATGAGTGGCTGAGCAAGTTGTGGTATATATACACAATGGAATACTACTCAGCTGTAAAAAATGGTGACTTCACCGTTTTCAGCCAATCTTGGATGGACCTTGAAAAAATCATGTTGAGTGAAATAAGTCAGAAACAGAAGGATGAATATGGGATGATCTCACTCTCAGGCCGAAGTTGAAAAACAAGATTAGAAAAGAAAACACAAGTCGAACCTGAAATGGAATTGGAGTATTACACCAAAGTAAAAGACTCTGGGGTGGGTGGGTGGGTGGGTGGGGAGAATACAGGTCCATGAAAAATGATGAATGAAATAGTGGGGGTTGTATTGTTGAATGGGAATCTGGGGAATGTTATGCATGTAAAAAAAAAAAAAAAAAGAAGTAGAAACGCAAAGCAGAAATTGACTGAGTTTGGAGTATGGCACCAAAGTAAGAAAGCAGAAGTACACTAGAGTTTGCAGTGAGTACCTCCCTAATACTTCCTCTCCACTTTTCCAAGCTTTGGGACCAGGATTGCTCAACAATTTGTTTGGCTTTGTATGTTAACTCTCTTTTCAGTCACCAGGTTCCAGGTGTCATCAGGATGCCGGCCAGACTTCCCTGGATTGAAGACACCACCAATGTGTCCTGGAGCTCAGCTTCCCCAGAGACCCATCCTACTAGGGAAAGAGAGAGGCAGACTGGGAGTATGGACTGACCAGTCAACACCCATGTTCAGCGAGGAAGCAATTACAGAAGCCAGACCTTCTACCTTCTGCAACCCTCAATGACCCTGGGTCCATGCTCCCAGAGGGATAGAGAATGGGAAAGCTATCAGGGGAGGGGGTGGGATATGGAGATTGGGTGGTGGGAATTGTGTGGAGTTGTACCCCTCCTACCCTATGGTTTTGTTAATTAATCCTTTCTTTAATAAAAAATTAAAAAAAAAAAAAAAAAAAAGGAATATTACTTTGCATTCACCTGTCCTGCTTGACGGGGGCAGTAACACCAGGCAGCAAGGCCCCCGCCCACACCCTAAAGGGCTGTGAAAGATAATTTTGCTAGACAGAGGTGGACTGGTCCCAGAGCTCTGTGATCCTAACCACAGAATTGATACTGTTCCTGACTCAGTTGTCACCATTTCCTGCCCCACCCACTAATACCACTATCAGTAACCCCAAAGGCAACCCCAATCAATCCTCTTGCCAAAGGCCTCTGAATTCAAACATGCATTTTTAGGGTTAGTATGACTCTTCCAATATAGGTCACCTAAGCTTGCGTTAGCCTTTATTTTATTTCCTTATGTAGTTTTTAAACTAAGCACTGATTAACTCTGATTTATGGTGCTATTGGGGATTGAACCTGGTATACTGAAGGCTCAGGCAGGAAAGTCTTTGCATAACCACCATGCTAACTCTGTGACCCAACCTTCTTTTGTCTTGTCTTTTATTATTATTATTATTACTATTATTATTAGTATTTGTGATTTAATAGTGATTAACAAGACTGTAAGATAACCCACACAATTCCACACACTTCCCACCACAAGAGTTCCGTGTCCCATCCCCTCCATTGAAAGCTACCCTGTTCTTATCCCTCTGGGAGTGTGGACCAAAATTCTTTAGGGGTGCAGAAGGTGGGAGTTCTGGCTTCTGTAATTGCTTCTCCACTGGACATGGACATTGATAGGTCAAACCACGAGCCAGCCTTTTTTTTTTTTTTTCTGGGGAAGATTATTTCTGTTTCTTGTTACTCTGTGGCCATGCAGCCTGCAAGTTCCCCAAAGCTTCTTTTATAAGCCTGATATTCTAAGCTGCTTCAAAGAAACAAAAAATAGTCACTGCTTGATCAGAGTCTGGGACATTCACTCACACTCACACTCCACAAGGAGCAGACCTTAGCAGCACCTTCCTCTCGGTGTAGACCCAGCCAGGGCTGTTTGTCTTACAGTCCCACTCTGTCTATAACAGGGTAGGAAGTGTAGACCAGTGTCTTAAACTTTCTGAGAAGTGGAATGAAGTCCTTTTTTGGATCTCCTACCCCTATATTAGAAGTTGCTGTTCCTCCTCACCTCGCCAGAGCCCTACCTACTAAGGAAAGACAGAAAGAGGCTGAAAGTATGACCTGCCGACACCCATGTCCAGCAGAGAAGCAACTACAGAAGTCAGAACTCCCACCTTCTGTACCCCATAAGGAATTTTGACCCCTATTCCTAGTGGGGGAGAAATAATAGGGGGAAGATGACCATGAACTCTGAACTCCAACTCCATCAGGACCCAGAGAAAGAAGAGGGAAAGGGAGGGAGATTTGGATGTAATAATAGATGTGTGTGTGATTGGAACGTAAGAGAAGATGGGACCATGGGGGAAAAAAGAGAGTCAACTATATACAAATGTAAACAGCTACAGAAATAATAGTTAACACTTATCTGCAAACTTGGGAGAACTTCTATAGCTTACAAAGGAGGGACTGAGGATTCAGAACTCTGGTAGTGGGCCAGTGCAGAGTTGTACCTGTCACCTTTTAATTTTGTAAACCAATATTAAATTACAAATAAAAAGAAAATTAAAAATAAAGAAGTTAATGTTCCTGACACTTTAATGGCATGTATCGAGTACCATTTGGCTACTGATCTTTGCCTCCAGGGTTATTGCTGGGGTTCGGTACCCACACTATGAGTCCACTGCTCCTGGTGGCCATCTTTTTCCATTTTATTGGATAAGACAGAAAGACACTGAGAGGGGAGGAGAGATAGAGAGGGAGAGAGAAAGATAGACCACTGCTGACCTGCTTCACCGCCTGTGAAGCAGATCCCCTGCAGGTGGGGAGCCGAGGCTGGAACTCAGATCTTTGCACTTGGAATTACGTGTGCTTAACTAGTACAGCACCACCTGGCCTCCTATAAGCTCCTTCCTTACCTGGGAATCACACTGGGAGGCAGATGTGAATGTTGCCAGATCCCCTAACAAACTCTACAAGTCAGGGAAGTAAATTCACTGGAGGATTTATAGCAACCTTGATTAGTAACTAGCAACAGTTGAAGAGTAATGGACTGACTCATTTACACTTAATTTCCAAAAATCGTAAGAGATGTGGCTATTATTTAAATTACTTGAAAGTTGATCTTATTAAATCTAACAAACATATGTAAGACTGGCCTTTGTGGTAAGCAGAATACTCCCTCCACTCAAGGAGATGCATGCTCTCATCCCCCAAGTTACAAGTATGGGAGGTCACATAGAAAAGAGGAAATATGCTTTAAAATGGAATCAAGGCTACTAATCAGGTGACCTGCGGATAGATTATTTCCTAGGGTCAGGCAATGGTGCACCCCACTGAGTGTACACTATGCACAAGGTCCCAGGTTTGAGCCCCTGTTCCCCACCTACAGTGGGGAAGTTTCACAAGCAGTCAAGTAGGCTTGCAGGGGTCTGTCTTTCTCTTTCCCTCTACAGCATCCCCTCCTCTCTCAATGTCTCTCTGCCCAATCAATCAAATAAAATAGAAAGAAAATAGAAAACAAAAAGAGGAAAAATGGCTACCAGTAAGCAGTCGATTCATAGTGTTGGCACAGAGCCCCAGTGATAACCCTGGTGGCAATTAAAAAATTAAAAGTTAAATAAATTTTTAAAAATAGTTTATTTCCTTTCCTTTGGGTAGATCCGGCATAATCCAAAGTATCCTTAAGTGAATATGGAAGCAACAGAGAGTGAAATAGGAAGGTAAATGAGAGGGGTCCATGATTAGGCGGCCTAAGAATTTTGGCATGGCCAGGCAGACTGGTTTGAAAGAAAAAGGTGGGGGCAGCAAGTTAGCAACTGAGAGTGACCTTTAGAAGCTGGAAAGGACAAAGAAGTCACGCTTCCCCGAGAGGCTTCAGAGAGAATTCAACCTTGCCAACATTCGGACTCATTAAAGACCTCTGACCTCAGGCACTGTGAAGATAATAAATTTGTTTCAAGTCCCTGTGTTTGTAGGAAATTGTTACGGCATCAATAGAAAGCCCTCCCTGCCCACCCCGCCCCCAACCCTGAGTCCTTCAACATTGGTGCTACAGACATTGTGGGTTGGAAAATTCTTTGTTGCGGTTGCTCCCTTGGTGAATTGTAGGCTGTTTAAGACTCCTTTCTTCCACTCACTAGGTGGCAGTAGAAACCCCTCCCCACAAGTTGTAGCAACCAAGAACAGCTCCAGGCCGCTCACTGTAGTTGCCATATTGGAACATACATACACTTTCACACACTGGGATTCTGGTCCTTGAGCTAAATAAGGCCTTTGATTCCAACTAAAAATTAAGGACAGAGGAAGTCGCCAACAACACTGTCATCTGTGTCTTGATGTCCATCACATTTACAAAGCCAGTTCCTCGGGAAGAGAGAAGCAGTAGTTTGCTGAATGTGTTGTTAAGAGAGAAGGGTAAAGAATGAAGGTGTGGTTGGTGGAGGACAAACGCTGGACACTCCATACCAGTGAGTCTCCACTTAATGTCCTAGACAGGTCCTCAGAAAATGAGACTTTAACACGGGGAATAAAACAAAAGCAGGTTCTCAAATAATGGTGCTTTTTTGTTCAGCAACTGTCAGACTTATTTTTAACATTATAACACAACTATTTTTTTTTCTTTGAAAACGTGAAGTCCTCTCTGTCCTTGAAGGTAAGCTGAAATAGGCACTTGACAAAGATTTGATTTCTGCTCCTAGAACCTCAGCGTTTCCACAAAGAAGATGTCCATACATTTTTTTTAACTCTCGATATAAAATAAAAGGGCTAAAAATGTACTGTGGTCAATGATTCTGAATCAAAAATACAAGGTAGGAATAGAGCTAAAAATGGAAGAATCATGCCAAGTATTTGAAATCAAGACTTACACCTCAAAAAATATAGACATGCCATTGGTAAGTCATATATATGCCAATTGTTACTGGGAATTTCCAGAGCAGAGACTAACCTGGGCAAAGAATAGGCAAAGGGAACAGTAACCTATATAAGACAAAAATGTACAGATGAAAAACAAGGAAGTTTCATATAATGTCCCATGGCTCACAATTTAGAATTAACTAACTAGAAGTGACCATTTGAAAATAATACCAAAGATGCCTAGCTAAACTTTTTCAAAAGAGGAAATAGTATTCTCAGTTTTTTTGGTTTTTTTTAAATATTTATTTTATTTATTTATTCCCTTTTGTTGCCCTTGTTGTTTTATTGTTGTAGTTATTATTGTTATTGTCGTTGTTGGATAAGACAGAGAGAAATGGAGAGAGGAGGGGAAGACAGAGAGGAGGAGAGAAAGATAGACACCTGCAGACCTGCTTCACCGCCTGTGAAGCGACTCCCCTGCAGGTGGGGAGCCGGGGTTCAAACCGGGATCCTTATGCCGGTCCTTGTGCTTTGCGCCACCTGCGCTTAACCCGCTACAGCCCGACTTCCGTATTCTCAGTTTTTAAAAATACCTTTTTAGACCACACTGGGCTTTGAGCAGGTAGCTGGATGGTCTTACAGAATTTGTGCATTGTGTGAGTGAGGTTTAATAAAGTCACAAAGCTGCTCCAATTTTTCTACCTTCTACTAGAGAAAGAAAAACAAAACTACCACTGAAATTTCACTGCTCTGAGATGACTTTTTTTCCCAAATAAAAGAAGAAAAAATAGAGAGTCAAAGAAAGGGAACACTGCCACTCTGCCAACCCTTCCTGTTGTATGGTAGGGGCTAGGCCCTTGCTTGGGTTGTCACCATGATAAATCGAATATGTTATCTGGGTGAGCTATCTTGCTGGTCCCCACTTTATATATGGAAAATTATGTCAACTCTGAATGGGGGCACATTACTATGCTCAAGGACTTCAGTTCAAGTCCCCAGCCTTCGGCTTCAGTGGAAGAGCTTCATGAGTGAGGAAACAGTGCTGCAGGGGTCAAGTGATGGCAAGCCTGGTTAAGCACACAAGGACCCAGGTTCAAGCCCCCAGTCCCCACCTGCAGGGAGAACGCTTCAGGAGTGATGAGTCAGGGCTACAGGTCTCTCTCTCTCTCTCGCTCTCTCTCTCCCCTTTCATTTCAGTTTCTCTCTGTCTCTATCCAATAATAAATAAATAAAAATATTATATTTTTTTAAAAAGAGAAAAGGCAATGCTACAATGTCTCTCTCTCCCTCTCTATCTCCCCATACTCTCTCAAGTTCTCTCTGTCTCAAAACAAAACAAAAAAGGCCACTGAGATTTGTCATGCAGGCACCGAGCCCCAGTGATAAGCCTGGTGGCAAAAATAAATAAATAAATAAATAAATAAATATGCCACTGGTGAAGAAATTCTTCAAGAGTAGACACTAAGGACTTTACCTAGATTCTTCTCTCTCTCTGATCATCTATTGTATAAGCATGTTTTTCACTCCAACAAAGACTCCACCGTTATCAAATAGGAGTAATAATAATAATGCCGACCTGTGAGTATATTAACAGTTTGTCCTCATCAAGACTTTGATAGGGTGTAGGGACCCTGGTGGTAAGTAATTTAAGATTGTTCATTATTACTATTATGACAATTATTATTGGGGCCAGGAGGTGGTGCATTTGGTTAAGCACACACATTACAGTGTGCAAGGACCTGGATTCAAGCCCCTAGTCCCCACCTGCAGGGGGGAAGCTTCATGAGAGGTGAAGCAGGGCTGTAGGTAGGTCTGTTTCTTTGCTTTATCTCCCCTTCCCCCTTCAACTTTTCGGTCTCTGTTTAATAATAAATACAAAAATAAAATATATAAAGAAAACATTTAAAAAATTCTTGTTAGTAGTGCTTCCAATGATCAATAGGTCTCAGTCCACAGGACTAACCCTTCCCACCAGGACCCTGCCACACACTGTGTGGAGAGAGGCAGTACTAGGATGTGGCCCTTCTTCTAGTGTTTGCCCTTCTTCCGTAGCCAGTTAACAGCGTCAGGTTGAGCCTGATGTAAAGTTTCGAGACCTCCTTTGAATCTGGAGAGGTGGCAGTCGTTGACTATGTGGGTCATAGTCTGTCTGGAGCCTCAGGGGCAGTTCGGGTCATCTCTGGCTCCCCAGCGAGGGAACATAGTGGCGCAATGACCATGGCCTATTCGATAGCGATTGAGGAGGGCCCGATCATAACGTGCTAGGTCAAAGCCGGGTTGACGCTCGCAGGGGTCTGTGATGAGGTGTTTGTTCTTTACCTCAGCTGACTGCCAACTCTGTTTCCAAGAGTCTGGAACAGAGAAGTTCAGTGTAGGCGTAGGGGACCAGATTGGGTGACAAGACGTCAAGCATTGGACAGGATGGGCGAAGATATCCGCGTATATTGGCAGGTCCGGTTGAGCGTAGATGTGGGAAATGAACTTAGATGATGCTGCATCCTGACGAATATCTGGCGGGGCGATGTTGCTAAGAACTGGCAGCCATGGAACCGGGGTGGAACGGATGGTTCCAGAAATTATCCTCATGGAGGAATATAATTTGGAATCGACCAAGTAGACATAGGGCCTACGGAACCATACTGGGGCACAGTATTCTGCAGTGGAGTAGCATAATGCCAGAGATGATGATCGTAGTGTGGAAGCGCTCGCGCCCCATGAGGAGCTGGCCAGTCTTGCAATGATGTGATTCCTCGTGCCCACCTTTGCTGCAGTTTTTATGAGATGGTTGTGAAATGACAGAGTGCGATCAAGAGTAATGCCAAGATAGACTGGCTGGGCTTCATGCCGGATTCTCGTATCGTCAAGTTGCACATTAAGCTCACGCGAGGCCGAGGCATGGTGTAGGTGGAAAACAGATGATACCCTTTTTGCAGTGCTAGGGATTAGTCGCCATTTTTTACAGTAATCAGATATCAGAGACATGTCTTTCGTGAGTGTTTCCTCGAGGATGTCAAACTTGGATGCCTGAGTTGCACAGCAGATGTCATCGGCGTAGATGAACTTCTTTGAAGAAGTTTCTGGGAGGACATTGATGTAAATATTAAATAGCGTAGGAGCCAGAACAGAGCCCCGGGAGAGGCCACTTGAGACAAGTCTCCATCTGCTAGACTTGTCACCCAGATGCACCCGGAATCTTCTGTTTTGGAGAAGAAACGATATAGTGTTGGCCACCCATGGAGGCAGGCATCTTGAGATCTTGACCAGGAGACCACGGTGCCAGACCGTGTCATAGGCTGCTGTGAGATCAACAAAGACAGCACCCGTCTTTAAATTCTTCTGGAATCCATTTTCAATGTAAGTTGAGAGGGCCAGGGCTTGTTCGCAGGTAGATCTTCCTGGGCGGAAACCAGCTTGGGCGGGTGATAGGAATTTCTCTGTAATAGGAGAAGTTCGTGACAGAAGCAGCCTCTCAAGGAGTTTGATCTGGAGGCACACACATGGAGGAGTCCTGTCAGGCCGTAAGCCAGCCCCCTCCCCCTGCTCTACTCCATCCTCCATTGCTGACACTATGGTCTATTTACATCATCATTGTTTTGCCTGAAAGATCTATCTTCTTTCTACCTCGACACCCACCCTGCCCGCAGGGTCCATTAATCCCGCCAGTTAAAACTCTAGCAACCGTTGCTATGGAAGCTTTCCACCTTCCTGCTCTTTGTTTTCTCCACCCCCTTTCCCAGCCATCTCCGTTCCTGACTTGCCACTTCCAGTTTTACCCTGCCCACTTCTGTTCCTGGTTTCGCTCTCTTCTTCTCTTATTTCTCTCCCACATCCCGGCTTGGAGAAGGGCTGGTGTGCAGAGCGAGAGGTAGCAGTTGTGGTTTGGCGCCATGTGGCTTAACCCGCTGTGCTCACGCCGGACTCTGGGACTCCGCATGGATAAACAATTGTATTACCATGCCACCACGAGTTCCTGGTCTCTCTCCCACGACTGACACTAGCCTGGCAGAGCGCCATGGAGAAAATCCAAGCCTTCTCTAACAAGGCAGGATAGTTGACAATCTCACCTTCACACTTTGTGGTCTCAGCCTGCAAAAGCCCTGCCCATATTGCACAGGGGGCCTTTAGCAAAGCAGCTGCTTAGGGTTTCTCACTCTGCACCTGGGTGGACACACGAGAGTGGCAGGACCTGTGATGAGTCGGTGGTGCAGAAGCAGCTGGAAGGGCAGAGTCACAACTCTGTTCTAGCCAGTGGTCATCCCATGAGATATGAACAGATCTTATTCTTAAAAAGTATCTGGGGGGGGGGGGGGATCGGGTGTTAGCACAGTGGGTTAAGCGCATGTGGTGTGAAGCACAAGGACCAGCGTGAGGATCCTGGTTCGAGCCCCCCAGCTCCCCAACTGCAGGGGAGTCGCTTCATAGGCAATGAAGCAGGTCTGCAGGTGTCTATCTTTCTCTCCCCCTCTCTGTCTTCCCCTCCCCTCTCCATTTCTCTGTCTTAACAATGATGACATCAATAACAACAACATTAAAAAACACTAAGGGCTACACAAAAAAAGAAGAAGTGGCATACCTGGTTAATTACTCACACTACAGTCCAGAAGGACCTAGGTTCAAACCCCAGGTCCCCACCTGAAGGGGGAAATCTTGACAAGTGTTGAACCAGGTCTGCAGGTATCTGTCTGCCTCTCTCCCACTCTGTCACCCCCCCAATATCTCTCTGTCTCTATCCAATAATAAATAAATTAAATAAACTTTTTTAAAGGGGGGAGCTTAAAAAAAAGAAAAGAAACAGACTGGGAGTATCAATCAATCTGCCAACGTCCTTGTCCAGCAGAGAAGCAATTACAGGGGGCCAGACAGTGGCACATCTGGTTGAGTGCACACATTACAGTGCACAGGGTCCCAGGGGGCAGGCAGTGGCACATCTGGCTGAGTGCACACATTACAGTGCACAGTGTCCCAGGGGGCAGGCAGTGGCACATCTGGCTGAGTGCACACATTACAGTGCACAGGGTCCCAGGGGCCAGGCAGTGGCACATCTGGCTGAGTGCACACATTACAGTGCACAGGGTCCTAGGTACACCGGTCCCCAATTGCAGGGGGAAAGCTTTCCGAGTGGTGAAGTAATGCTGGAGGTATCTCTCTGTCTCTCCCTCTCTCTCCCCCTTCCTCTCTCAATTCCTAGCTGTCTCTACCTAATAAACAAATAAATAAAGATATTGAAAATAAAAAAGAAACAATTACAGAAGCCAGACCTCCCATCTTCCTCTGCCCATAAAGATCTTTGGTCTATATTCCCAGTGGGATAAAGAATCAAGAAACTTCCAGTGGAGGGGATGGGGCATAGAACTTTGGTGGTGGGGACTGTATGGAGTTGTACCTTTGTTATTTTTTAATCTTCTTGATCATTATTAAATTACAAATAACAAATTAAAGAGAGAGAGAGAGAGAGAACCTGGAAACAGACATTGTATGGGGAGATTTCTAGTCCCAAAATACTGTGCAAGATAAACCAGCCCTGTTGGTGTATGAGCCTTGACTCAGCCTATGGGCCAGTCTTGTAAGACCCCAGGTCAGAGGCTTATGAAATAATTCCTCCCACTGTGTCCTTTGGTGTGAAAGCACCCAAGTAAAAAGTCTGGACACTTTTCTTATAAGACTCTAAGGAGCTCCAGAGGAAGAAATTATTTCTGACTTTTCTCTGGAAGAATCTATATATTGATTAAAGCAGTGTTACTGCCTTAACACCACTTTACTGCCACTTTTACTGCTTCAGCTGGAAGCTTGCCAAGATTGGCAGGAGGCTAAGAGTCACCTGCCATCTCCTTCCCCTCCCCCTCACAGCCAGTCTGTGACCTAGTCAGAGAAGATGAAACACTGCAGTATCTCAGAGATGGGCGTCTGCCCCAACACTCAGGCCTGACCATTCTCACTCTGATGCCCTGTTGGTGATTCATAACAGATTTTGCCTTCACTTGATCAGATGGACTCTTGTGAATTCTGCTATGCAAAGTTACCATCACAAACACAGAGAGAGAGAGAGAGAGAGAGAGAGAGATGCAAGTACACATGTGTAAGGATGTAGCTCTGCTTTGCTTCAAATCTCTGAGAGATTCCTTATCACTAACAAGCCAGACTCTCAGCTTCTCAGCACTGCTTTTGAGCCTTGAACAAGAGGATTGTAAACTACAAGGATCCATTGATGCAAAGATTTTCTTGTGGCTGGGTGGGAGCGCACCCAGTTAATTGCACAAAGTTCAAAGTGCAAGGACAGGCACAAGGATCCAGGTTCAAGTCCCTGCACTCCACCCGAAGGGGGTCGCTTCACAAGCGATGAAGCAAGTCTGCAGGTGTCTCTCTTTCTCTCTTCCTCTGTATTTGCCCCTCCCCTCTCAATTTCTCTCTCTACTGTCCAATAAAACAGAAATAAAGGTCACTAGGAGCAATGGATTCATAGTGCTGGCACCGAACTCCAGCGATAACACTGGAGGCAAAAACAAACAAAAAAGAAATAACTGAAGTTTTCTTGTGACATTGTAGTGGTGGTGCAGTATACCATCGACCTTGGATGGAAGTCCTGGCACAGGGCTGACGTCAGCCTTGGCCACAGAGTGTGCAGTGATCTGCGTAGTGCATGGTGGGCTGTGGGTGGATCCAATGTGTGCTAGTGTGCAAAGCATTGTGGGTGCACTGAATAGACTTAAAAGCACAGCCAGCCAGAAGTCAGGCTCTCTATGGCTGCTGCTGCTTCTCCTGGTCAGAAGCATCTCGATGGAGGTGCGCCAGGTAACTGCCATGGCTACTTCTCCTGGGAACTGAGCACGTGTGACTCTGCTAGCTGGTAAACTTTTAGACCCTCTACAGCCATGAGCAACCTTTACCTTAGCTGATCATTGTTTATCTTATGGGACTAAACTTTTGGTAACTATACTCAGACGTTATGAACCTAGTGCTCTTAACTCCTGATGGTAATTGCTTATTTTACAGCACCCATATATCAACCCAAATAAAGCCTCTTGTTTAAACCTGTTCTCAGCTCTGCTGTCAATCCTTTGTGCAATGCAGCATAAAACCCCTATTTAAGTTACAGCACCTTGTGGTAGTAACAAAAAGCTGTGATACTGATAAGCACAGTACCTGGGGACTGGACGGTAGCACACATATTACAATGTGACAGGACCCAGGATCAAGCCCCCAGTCCCTACCCAGAGGCAGGGGTTGAAGCTTCACGAATAGTGAAACAATGCTGCAAGTGTCTCTATCTCCCCCTTCTCCTCAATGTTCTCTCTGTTTCTCTTCAAAATAAATAAATTAATAAATGATTAAAAACAAATAAACACAGCACTGTGTTTATCTCTTCCTTATGATTGTCTTAATATCATCTTCTTTTCTCTAGCTTGCTTTATGGAAACAGTGTTGTGTTTATTTTTGATCATTTGTTAGTTTATTTATTTTGAAGAGAAACAGAACATTGAGAGTGAAGGGAGAGACAGAGACACTTGCAGCTTTGTTTCACTATTCATGAAGCTTGGTAAGTGTGAACTCTGCCAGGTCAGGTACTGATGGCCCCCTATTCTGTACTGTTTCAGTAAGTTCCAGGATACCACATGAGGAAGCCTACAGAGGGGAGCTGTAAGAGCAATGGCGCGGGCACTACCGGGTAGTGGCACACTTGCTGAGCGCACACATTACCAAGCACAGGGACCGGGGTTCCAACCCCTGCTCCCCATCTCAGGGTGGGAGGGAAGAGGGAAGCGGGTAGTTCAGGAGCAATCAAGCACGTCTGCTGTGTCTCGCCCGCTTTCTATCTCCCCCAACCTCTCAATTTCAAACAAAGGAAAAAGAAAACCAAAAATAAAAATGCTTCTTTTTGTTGTTGTTGTTTTGGCCTCCAGGGTTACTGCTGGGTTTGTGCCTGCACCACGAATCCACTGCTCTTGTAGACTATTTTTTCCCTTTTGTTGACCTTGTTTATTGTTGTTGTGGTTATTATTATTGTTGCTATTAATTTCACTGTTGTTGGATAGGACAGAGAGAAATGGAGAGAGGAGGGGAAGACAGAGAGGGGGAGAGAAAGACAGACACCTGCAGACCTGCTTCACCGCTTGTGAAGTGACTCCCCTGCAGGTGGGGAGCCTGGGGCTTGAACCGGGATCCTTGTGCTTTGCGCTATGTGCACTTAACATGCTGCAATACTGGCCCACCCCCTAAAAATGGTTCTTATAGTGTCAGCACTGAGATTTAGCAATAATTTTGGTGGCGATAAAAAAAATAAAAATAAAGGAAGAAAGAGTAAGGGGGGAAAGCCATGGAGCAGTATTGCAGTGTTTCTCTTCTCCTAATCTCTCTACATCTCACCATATATCAAAGGGGGGGGGGAAGATGCTAGCTAGGAATGGTGGAGGTGTGAGGCACTGAGCACCAGTGATAAATCTGATGTAGAAGGAAGAGGACAAAGAAGGAATGAAAGGGGGGGGGGAAGGGAGGGAAAAGGAATACTATAAAGGCAGTCAAAATAGCTCATTTGAATAGTGTACTGTGTTCTGTGAGTAACCCAAGTTCAAGTCTGGATCCCACCACATCAAAGAAATTTCAGTGCTGTGATCTCTTTCACTCCCTCTTCCTCTCTTCCTGTCTTCCTGTCTCTATATAAATAGTAGCAAAACTAAAAAAGTAAGGTTTCAGTCAATAGTTGGTTATAGTTATTTAATGTGTGTGTGGGGGGGGTTGGGAGGTGACAAAAGCGTCAGTGAATTTTTTTCCACCAAGGTTATCACTGGGGCTTGGTTGCAACACTGTGAGTCCACTGCTCCCCGAAGCTGTGGTTTGTTTTTTTTCCTGTTTTTTTTTTTCTCTATTTTATCTGATGGGACAAATTGAGAGGGAAAGACAGAGAAGGAGAAAGAGAGACATTTGCAGACCTGCTTCGCCACTTGTGAAACTTCCCCCTCAAGCACCCAGGTTGGGAGCAGGGCTCAAACCCTGGTCCTTCTATTCAGTGATATGTGCCCTTAACCCAGTGTGCCCCACTTGGCCCTGCACTGATTATTTTTTTACTGTGCAGGTTTCAGTGCTCCTAATCTCCATATTGTTCAAGGGTCAATTATGCTTCCATGTTCAGGGACTAGTGAATGCTTATGTGCTCCTGGCACATTGTGGATAAAGAGAACCAAGACGGGTCAGTATTTTGCAGAATCTTGAATGTAAGGGCAGTGAAATAGCTCAGCTGGATAATGTCCTACTTTGCCATGTGCACAACCAAGGTTCAAGCCCAGCTCCCATTGCATTGAAGGAAGTCTTGGGTTGTGGTCTTCTTCTTCTTCTTCTTCTTCTCCTTCTCCTTCTCCTTCTCCTTCTCCTCTTCCTCCTCCTCCTCCTCCTTCCATATGTTTCTCTCTATCACTATCTAAAACTATATTTCTTTTTTTTAAAAAAGCCAGTGTTTCCTTTTTATAAATAAAAAATTTTTAAAAGGGAGGGGCTGTTATGTTATGCTGTGTTGTTGGGCTTCATTCACAGGGAATGCAGAACTATGGAAGACTTGAAAGGTTAACTTACCCTGGTTTAAATTTTGTAATCTCAACACTCTTAGTTGCTTCTTTTTTTTAATCTATTTTTTTATTTAAGAAAGGATAAATTAACAAAACCATAGGGTAGGAGGGGTACAACTCCACACAATTCCCACCACCCAATCTCCATATCCCACCCCTCCCCTGATAGCTTTCCCATTCTCTATCCCTCTGGGAGCATGGACCCAGGGTCATTGTGGGTTGCAGAAGGTGGAAGGTCTGGCTTCTGTAATTGCTTCCCCGCTGAACATGGGCGTTGACTGGTCGGTCCATACTCCCAGTCTGCCTCTCTCTTTCCCTAGTAGGGTGAGTCTTTGGGGAAGCTGAGCTCCAGGACACATTGGTGGGGTGTTCAGTCCAGGGAAGCCTGGCCGGCATCCTGATGGCATCTGGAACCTGGTGGCTGAAAAGAGAGTTAACATACAAAGCCAAACAAATTGTTGAGAATCATGGACCCAAAGGTTGGAATAGTGGAGAGGAAGTGTAAGGAGGGTACTCACTGCAAACTCTAGTGTACTTCTGCTTTCAGGTATATATTTTCCACTAGTTTATGGATATGTGTGAACATATGCTCTCTCTCACAGAACCTGGTCTATATCTAGGTTTTGGGACTTGGTTAGAAAGTGAATCACCTGGGATGGAATTAGAGTATACTATGAAAGGAAATGCCTCACCCGAGTAATGAAGCTGAAGGGTTGTCATTCCATACCTGAAGTCTCTGGACACAGCCTGAGCTGAAGCATGTTGAGGTGGTAATCGTTGCATTGATTAGGTTGCGATCGGCAGATGCAATATTATTCGATATGGATTGGGAGAGGCATGCGGGAAAGTGGGCCCTATCCTAAGGTTCCAGGACTGGGGGAAATATAGGCTCTATAGTGGAGATGTGAGGTTCCTGCTGTCTTAGGGTTCAAAAAGACAATGGATAGTTAATGTTATCATCACATTATTTGGTAATTGGGTTAACTTTGAAAAGTCCTTTTGTTAGGGTTTGCTGTATAAGTACCCAGTATCTTGTATATAGCTGTGCCACTGGTTGCTTCTTATCTACTTGGTCTAGGCTTTTGAGAGAGTCCGCATATCAAATACACAGCCTATATATTAAAAAGACTCAGTCTGTGTATTAAAAACCTCGAGACATACTATTTATTTTTCCCCCTCTCATATTAACTAGTGATTTATATGACTACACTTTACTAGGAGTGTACATAAACACCAATCCCACCACCAAAAGACTGTGTCCCATCCCACCCACCCACCCCAACCCCCCACTGGCCCAGAAGCTGCATGTCTACCCCTCACCACAGGGTTTTTACTTTGATGCCCTACTTACAATTTGGTCAGGTCCTGCTTTTAGTTTCCCTTTCAGATCTTCTTACTCAACTTCTATTGATGAGTGGGATCATCCCATACTCATCTTTATCTTTCTGACTTAGCTCACTTAACATAATTCCTTCTAGCTCTGTCCAAGATGGGTCAGAGAAGGTGAGTTCATTGTTCTTGATAGCTGTATAGTATTCCATTGTGTATATATACCACAGCTTTCTCAGCCACTCATCTGTAGTTGGGCACCTGGTTGCTTCCAGGTTTTAGCTATTATGAATTGTGCTGCTATGTACATAGGAGTACACACCTCTTTTTGGTTGGGTATTATGGAGTCCTTGGGGTATAACCCCAGGAGAGGAATTACTGGATCATATGGAAGGTCCATGTCTAGCCTTCTGAGAGTTTTCCAGACTGCTCTCCACAGAGGCTGGACCAATTTACATTCCCACCAGTAATGTAAAAGGGTTCCTCTGTCCCCACAGCCTCTCCAGCATTTGTTACTGCTGTCCTTTTTGATGTATGCCATTCTTACAGGAGTGAGGTGGTATCTCAATGTTGTCTTAATTTGCATTTCCCTGACAATCAGTGACCTAGAGCAGTTTTTCATATGCTTGTTAGCCTTTTGGATCTCCTCTGAGGTGAATGTTTTGTTCATATCCTCTGCCCATTTTTGGATGGGGTCATTTGCTTTTTTGGTGCTAAGTTTGCTGAGCTCTTTATATATTTTGGTGATTAGTTTCTTGTCTGATGTATGGCATGTGAAGATCTCCCATTCAGTGAGGGGTCTCTTTGTTTGTTTAATAGTTTCTTTGGATGTGCAGAAGCTTTTCAATTTGATGTAGTCCCATTGGTTTGTTTCTGCTTTAGTCTTTCTTGCAATTGAGTTTATTTCATCAAAGATGTCCTTGAGGTGTAGGTGGGAAAGTGTTTTACCAATGTTTTCCTCTAAGTATTTGATTGTTTCTTGTCTAACATACAAGTCTTTGATCCATTTGGATTTGATTTTTGTTTCTGGTGAGATAAAGTAGTTCAATTTCATTCTTCTGCATGTTACAACCCAGTTTTCCCAGCACCATTTATTGAAGAGAGCCTCCTTTTTCCATTTAATGCTTTGGGCCCCCTTATCAAAGATTAGATGTCCATAGGTGTGGGGATTTATTTCTGGGCTTTCAATTCTGTTCCACTGGTCTGTGTGCCTATTTTTCTTCCAGTACCATGCTGTTTTGATGATGATGGCTTTATAATATAGTTTAAGGTCTGGGAGTGTGATGCCTCCATTTCTGTTTCTTTTCCTCAAGATGGTTTTGGCAATTCTAGGTGTTTTCAGGTTCCAGATAAATGATTGTAGTGTTTGTTCTATTCTCTTAAAGAAGCTTGGTGGAACTTTGATGGGTATTGCATTAAATTTGTATATGGCTCTGGGGAGAATATTCCTTTTGATGATATTTATTCTTCCAATCCATGAGCATGGGATAGCTTTCCATTTTTTGGTATCAGTTTCTATTTCCTTGAGTAGCGACTCACAGTTTTCAGTATACAAGTCTTTCACTTTTTGGGTCAACTTTATTCCTAGGTATTTGATTGATTTTGCTGAAACAGTAAGTGGGAGTGATTTCTGGATGTCTTCTTCTTCAGATTTAGTGTTTGCATAAAGAAATGCCACTGATTTTTGTACATTTATTTTGTAGCCTGACACCTTGCTATATTGCCTCATAACTTCCAGTAGTTTTCTATTGGATTCTTTAGGTTTTTCTATCATGTCATCTGCAAATAGTGAGAGCTTGACTTCTCCCCTTCCAATCTGTATTCCTTTGATTTCTTTCTCTTGCCTGATTGCTATGGCAAGAACTTCCAATACTATGTTGAAGAGTAATGGTGACAGTGGACAGCCCTGTCTAGTCCCCAATCTGAGGGGGAATGCTTTCAGCTTCTGTCCATTGAGTATGATGTTGGCTGTAGGTTTGCTATATATAGATTCCACTATCTTTAGGAATTTCCCATCTATTCCCATTTTTTGTAGAGTTTTGAGCATGAATGGGTGTTGAATTTTGTCAAAGGCTTTCTCTTCATCTATTGAGATAATCATGTGGTTTTTGGCTTTGCTTTTATTGATGTGGTGAATGACATTGATTGACTTACGGATGTTGAACCAGCCTTGCATTCCTGGGATGAATCCCACTTGGTCGTGATGAACAATCTTTTTGATGTGCTATTGTATCCGGTTGTCCAAGATCTTGTTTAATATTTTGGCATCTATGTTCATCAGAGATACTGGTCTATAGTTTTCATTTTTTGTTGTGTCCCTGTCAGCTTTTGGTATCAGGGTGATATTGGCTTCATAGAAGGTGGAAGGGAGTATTCCTGTTTCTTCAATCTTATGGAAAAGCTTAAGAAGTATGGGTACTAACTGTTTCCTGAAAGTTTTGTAGAATTTGTTTGTGAAGCCATCTGGTCAAGGACTTTTGTTGTTGGGGAGATTCTTAATAACAGTTTCAATTTCTTCGTCTGTGATTTGTGCATTTAGTTTTTGTAGTTCTTCTTGGTTCAGTTTTGGAAGGGCATATGTTTCTAGGAATTGTTCCATTTATTCCAGACTCTCTAGCTTGGTGGCATATAGTTCTTCATAGAAGTTGCATGATTCTCTGGATTTCTGTGGTGTCAGTTGTGATATCTCCTCCACTGTTTACAATTCTATTAATTTGAGTCTTCTCTCTTTTTTGTTTGGTGAGTCTGGCTAGGGGTTTGTCAATTTTGTTTAATCTTTCAAAGAACCAACATTTGGCTTCATTGATCTTTTGTATGGTTCTCTTATTTTCGATGTTGTTTATTTCTGCTCTAATTTTAGTGATTTCTGTCCTTCTGGTTGCTTTAGGGTTCTTTTGTTCCTCTTCCTCTAAGTCTTTGAGGTGTGCAGTAAGGTCATTCATTTGAGCTTTTTCTTGTTGTTTAATATGTGATTGTATGGCTATAAGTTTCCCTCTCAATACTGCTTTAGCTGTGTCCCAAATATTTTGATAGATTGTGTCTTCATTTTCATTTGTTTCCAGAAACATTTGAATTTCCTGCTTGAGTGACTCTCTGACCCAGTAGTTCTTAAGGAGTATGTTGTTTAGTTTCCAAATTCTGTGACTTTTAATAATTTTCTGTTTGTTGTTAAATGTTAGTTTTATTCTGCTGTGGTCTGAGAAGATACTTAGGATGATTTCAGTGCTCCTGAATTTATTGATGCTGTTCTTAGTTGCTTCTGTCATAACACTTAGATCATATAATTACTTCCTGTATTTCCCACAAAACTTTATGCCACAAGAAAGAAAAAAATCTGTTTTCTTCCTATTCATTTTTCCACTGTCCTATAGATGCCTGAAAATAACACAAATGCAGCAGAACATTCACAAAAGATTGAGTGAAAAATGATGAATGCAGGAATGAATAAGCAGAGTCGATACAAAACTAAATACAAGTTCCGTTCAACACACACCTCACCACTCCTTTGTAACAGAGCAGCTTCAGTCCAGGTGTGTCCAGATAAACTGTGTTCTGATGACTCACTGACTCTGTAGGACATTAATGATGTGAATTGTACTGAATAAAGCACAAAGCAGAGTGGCTACCAGTAAGTAATTAAAAGAATGAGGTCTTCAAAGGTGCAAACATGTCATAATTAATTGGGGAAAAAAGCTGCTTACTGTTACTGGAAGTGTGAGTGCCAGAAGTTCCAGAATTTGGTATTCAGCTTGGCCTCTGAGCATGAAAGATTAAGGGAATCAGTGACACTGTTTGTTCAGGTCTGACTTCTTTTAATTCAGATCAGTCAAATTCCTTATCAGTTTGGATATGCATTTGAAATACTATCAGTGCTTCTTTAGGGAGTAGAGGGATTTTAATCAGGAAATAATTAAAGCTTAAAAGACCATTTCTAAAAAGAGAATTGATTTGTAGGTGCGTGTCTGAAGCCCTGTAAGTGATATTTTTTTCTAATCCTTTCAATCTATTCTAGTCTTTAGGATCCTGAATGTTTAGACTAGGTGTAAATCTTGCCTTTTTTAAAAATATTTATTTACTCCTTTTTTGTTGCATTGTTGTAGTTATTATTGTTGTTGTTGTTGATGTTATCATACAGGACAGAAAGAAGTGAAGAGAGGAGGGGAAGACAGAGAGAAAGACACCTGTATATCTGCTTCACTGCCTGTGAAGGGAGTCCCCTGTAGGTGGGGAGGGAAATCTTGCCTTTTTTTTTTTTTTAAGAGTAGCTACAAATCTCTTAGAGTTCTCTTCAGTTTCACAGGTAAATTCTTGGCTACCTTGTGTCTCCTCACCCGACCCCCACACATGGTCTATGTGATTCTAGTAAATCATGTCTGTCAAGATCCAAGCTAATCAGTGTAATTTAATTGCATCCCTTAAAAAAAGTAATTAATCTGAAGTATTCATGTGACTCAAACAGGGTCATTCCGATTATCTAGCTGGGAAGAGGGCCTCTACTCAAGGGAAGACTTGGGTTTGTAGTGGCCAAACCTTGAGTAACTAATGAGCCTGGCCCAATGCTGTGACTTCCCAGAAAAGCATTAATTCAATTAATTAACCTTTTTTGCTGAAGGTTGGGATTTATTTTCTGACACGTCATAAAGAATTCTCAACTGCACATAACTAATGCTACTTGTCTTTTTATCAAGGCCTTCAGGTATGAAAACTCACTATCAAATACCTCTGACTCTGTTATTTCGGCATTCCTTATGCTTGGCTTCAAATGTATGCTATTATTAAATGTTTATGCTTCTACTGAGGAAAAGTAACAGGGACTGGATTTTCCCCCTTACTGAAATCTCACACATAGGCAGACCAAAAAAAAAAAAAAAAATCTAACAAAAATTTTAAACCTTGATAGTGATTTAGTAAGGGTTTACAAGATCATAAGATTATAAGAGTATCGTTCCACACTGTACTAACCACCACAAGCCCTACACGGCTCTCCATCCAGGAGTCTTTTTAAAAACTGCTCTGGTCTCACCGTTCTTAAACATTTTCTATTCATTTCTTCCTCCTCTTTCATGCTTTAAATTTATGTTTTCTTGGTCTGCTTTACTGTGTGTCACCTTGTTAAGACTTAAATGTTCCTTGTTTCTCTGTAGCTCTCCTTTCAGTGAGTCTTGCAAGGCAGGTCAGGTAATGAAAAACCCCTTTAGCTTTTACGTGTCTGGTACTGTTTTGCTTTCTCCTTTGTATTCGAATGATAGTCTTGCAGGGTAAAGTTCGCATGGCTGGCAGTGAGTATCTTTTAAAACCTTGACTATACCACTCCAAGCCTAGCCTCCCTGGTTTCTGTAGAAAAGTGACCCCAGCCTGAAAACACTGCACTTATATGTCACCTCCTTCTTTTCCCTGACAATTTGTAAATTTTTTTTTTCTTTGTCCTTGACTTCTGACAATTTCACAAGGATCTGTCTTGGTGTAGGCATATTTGGGTTTAACAATTTAGAAATTCTCTCTGCTTCCTGAACATCTATCTACATTCTGACCATACCTCAGATTTGGAAATTTTTCTGTTATTTCTTTTTTTGTTTGTTTGTTTGTTTTTTATTCCCTTTTGTTGCCCTGGTTGTTTTTTTTTTTATTGTTGTAGTTATTACTGATGTTATTTGTTATTGTTGTTGGATAGGACAGAGAGAAATGGAGAGAGGAGGTGAAGACAGAGAGGAGGAGAGAAAGACAGACACCTGCAGACCTGCTTCACCGCCTGTGAAGTGACTCCCCTGCAGGTGGAGAGCCCGGGGCTCGAACTGGGATCCTTACGCCAGTCCCTGCCCTCTGCTCCATATGCGCTTAACCCGCTGCGCCACCGCTGGACTCCCCTGTTATTTCTTTTAATAAGTTTCTCCTTTCTTCTTTCTCTCCTCTCCTCTATTATATCTAATATTTGATTAATTTTTCCTAAGTTTTTTTCTCCTATTTTGAAATCAAAGAGAGTGGCCAGTGTGTTTTCTATTTATGATGTTCTCTCTCATACATAGGTAAGTTTATTTCCTTCACTTGCTATTTCAGACTGGAATGTATTCAAAGTGTCCTTCACACCCTGTGATTCTGTTTCCAAGTTTTCCATTTTCCTACCAAGTGACTCTTTAAAGTCATGGCTTCCTTTCTTAATTCATTTCTCTTCCTATTAAATTGAGAGCTTCATAATCTTTCACATTTCCTGACAATGTAGCTCCTAATTTTTTTCCTCTAATGAAATTCCTAATTGTTTTTTCTCTAATGAAATTCCAATTTTTTTTCTCTAATGAATTTCCTAATTTTTTTTTTCTCTAGTGATAGCTCTTCTGGCTCTGTATCATCAAGCTCCTGGCTGTCACCTTGGTGTCGCAGAACCAGCATTCTCCTAGTTCTACCCATCTGTTTTGGCCAACAGATAGTGCTGGGTTCTGTTTTGTATGTGAGTTGTGGTGGGGAGGAGAGGAGTTTGAAGAAGGGATGTAGCACTCTGGCACTTGCCTAGCCTTAAACAGAACCCTGGCCTCAGGATGGGGTATGATGGAGAAGGAAAAAGGATCCCAGATCTCCTTCTTCTTCCAAACTGATTCCTAAAAAGTGAGAACTCTGTTGTGCGGTCAAGACCACTTTCCCACCTGCTGGGTGGTCTGACCACAGTCACTGGGTCCCTATGGCAGTTGGGATACCTCAGAGCAGTAAGTTCCCCAGGTGTCTTTAGCTCCCTGTTGCTCTGGGGTGGCTCCCTGAGGTTCTCTGAAGAGCCTGTGGCTTCCACGGCTCTAAACAGCAGGACCAAACTCCTTTTCTTAAGCCACTCAGAGACTTAGTGGTTCCCAGTGGGCAGTCAGCCACAGGGATTTGAAGCGAATGCAAATATGACACACCTGTCGGTAAAGCTCCTGTGTCAGCTTAAGTCCTTCTCTCCCTCCCCTCCTCCTTTCGGTGTCCACATACAATTGCCAACCTCAGATAATGATGCTCCTTTAACTGCTAGAAAACACAGCTGTTCCTGTCGAAATTCATTGCATTATTTTTGTTGTAACATTTGTTTTCTCTTAACAAAGATTTTTAAGTCATTGAAGATTAGGCAATGAAGGCCAGCAGTCCCAGAAATGGCTAATGAAGTAAAGGCCTATAATTTTTGCCAGACTACTTCTTGAGCTTACAGTGACTTCCTAAGAAAGGAGAAACAGAATATAGAATCTATGGATTCATAGATATGAAAATATAGGGCTCTTTGGACAATGAAGAGGAGCACAGAAGTAGCCTTAGAGATGTTCCATTTCAGTACTCACCACATGAGCTTTCCCACCGAAGGTGAAACCTAACAGTGACCTCGCTTACGCAAGACTGTGCATGCTACCTATTTCTGGAAGCTAGAGGAAACCACATAATTCAGAGCATTTAAAACAGATTGGTCAGGAAATTCAAGCCTTCATGTTTGGGGGTAGTTTAGACTAAGCCTGACTCTGAACTCACCTAAAAATCATAAAAGCAAACCCCACGTGATCATATTACAAGTGAGTTCACTATATTCCATATCAAATTTCAGGAATAGTAATGGGATTATAAAAGATTCAGCATCAAACAGGATAAAATTGACATCATGTGGCACCTAATCAAACATTATCAGATGTGCAGAAAAGCATTATCCTTAACACAAAACACAAGGAATAATTGATCAGAATTAATGCAAATTGACATGAAGGTGAACAGAGGAACATCAAGCATTTATAACTGGATTCCAATACACTAATAAGTAGAGACATGGGAACTGTTTTCAGCCAGAGCAAAACAAAGACATGTTCGGTCATTTACAAAAAAAAGTCAAAAGAAGCCATCACCAGTGGACAGTGCTTTGCTGGCCCCCACTACATCAAAGGAAGCTTCAGAGCTGTGGTCTCTTTGACTTTCTGCTTCCATCTAAAAAACAAATATGATAAAAACAAGAATTAAGCATCATATGGAGACCTGGGCTACAAAGTATGTGGGTAGAAGCCCTCCAGGCAGGAGAATGATACCAGGTCTGGTCTACACAGAGGAAGAAAGGAGGAACTGGTAATGATGTCAGCAAATACGTTCGGCTTTCTCCTTACCTTTTAAATAGGCAGGAGAATGATACCAGGTCTGGTCTACACAGAGGAAGAAAGGAGGAACTGGTAATGATGTCAGCAAATACGTTCGGCTTTCTCCTTACCTTTTAAATATTTCTCATGTTTTTATTGGGGGTATTAATGGCTTGTGGTCACTAGTAAATACAGTAGTTGGCACATGTGTGACACTTCTCATTTTTTCCACATAACACTCTAAGCCCCCACCTAGGTCCTCCTCTGCCATCATATTCCAGGACCTGAACACTGTCCCCTGTTCCAGAGTCCTTTTTACCAAGTCCAAGTTCTGTTTTGTGTTTCCCCTTCTGTTATTTTTTTTAATTGGGGGGATTACTGCTTTACAGTGCAATCATTGGCCTATGTATACAATTCCATTATGTAACAGGCCTTCAAAGTTCTCTCTTTCTCTCTCTCTGCCCTCCCCACCACAGAGTCCTTTGCTTTGGTGCAATACACAATGCCCAGTCCATGTCTCACTTTGTGCTCTCCCTCCCTCATCCCTACTTTATTAAGTCCTGCTAATAAGTGAGATCATTTGGTATTTTTCCTTCTCTTTCTGGCTTATCTCACTCAACATGATGTCCTCAAGCTTCATCCAAGAGGATGCAAAGATATATACATAATGGAACACTACCCTTCTGTTCTTATTTCTCAACTTCTGTCCATTCTTCCTTCCTGGATCTCCATGTCTTCCAGCTCTTCATGGAAGTGTTTCTTTTCTTTTTCTTTTTTCTTTTCTCTTTTTTTCTATTTGGCACTCACTTTCTATGCCTGTGTTGCTCTAATTTACACTACATTCCCCTGGCTTCTCCACCTCTAAAATTTTTAGAACAAGTTTCATTCTTATAAATAGAGGCATAAATCTCTCAACTGATACATCTTCCACTAGAAGACTTTTGATTGCTTAGAAAAAACCCTGCACATGATCCTGGTCCTGAAAAGTCTCTGTTCATATTAGCATGTTAAAGATTCTGCAAGGTCGTTGCCAAAGGGTCCTGTTTGGAGTCATTTATCCCAGCATTGCCCCAGAACACAATTTGAAGATTATTGATCCCACTCAATGTTCTCATTTCAGGGAAAAACTAAAGTTCAGGGAACTAATTTGCCCAAGACCATAAAGAATGTCAGTGTAAGAGCAAAGACAAATATCTAAGTGTTCTGGACTAAATCTGATGTCTTTTCCTCACTATGTGAATTCTTTATATCCCTGAAACTTCCCATATGTCCTACTCACTCCAAACCAGTCTCAGAGCCTATAGCTTTGCCTTTCACCCTAGGTTTTGGGTTGTCTTTCCTCCCAGCACACAGCTCTATAATTCTAAGAATAAGCAGATGCCTGGACACCAGTCAACCCTTGAGAACATATACCCCTGCAGGGAGGGCAAGCTCATTTTGAAAATGCCATCTGAAAAGACAATGTCATGCATTCACAGAGGTGGCAATTTCACTTGAAATTGGCAGCCATTTCTCTGTCATCACTCAGTCATTTTCCTGTTCATCTCAGAAGGCAGTCCTGGCTCTGCCGAGAATGACAGATGCTCTGTGAGCAGAGCCCCCAGTTCACTCTGCCAACCAGGCCTGTGTTCAGCAAAGGCTGAGTAAGAGGGGCAGGTGTGGAGACAGACTATTTTGACAGAGGACTCGTTTTCTCTCCTTCCCCAAAAACTTTCATCTTTCCTCCTGTTTGAATGAATTATTCCTGTTTTCAAAGCAAAACAAAGAACAGCAAGAAATTATTCTGCATTTGGAGAGACACCTGGGAGAAAAATCACAAAAAAACCTGAGATTTTCAGCTTTAAAAAATGTGTAGTGGGAGGTTGAATTGTTATTTAGTAAACAGAAATGTTACACATGTACAAACTATTATTTTACTGTTGACTATAAACCATTAATCCTCCAATAAGAAATTTAAAAAAAGATTTAGTGATCAGATCCTTCCTGATTTGCTCATTCGCCTTGGATGCAATGACTATGTAAGGGAGAAGGAGGAAGATGTCACTTATATATTCAGTTGTCCGCTATTTAAGCTTGATAGGGAATTTACTTCAAGGAGACCTTTAATTCTCTGGTTGAATGAAGTCACCTAGTAGACATGTTTGATTAGAAATGTAAAGCCCCTTAGGAACATATAGCCTGTATTCTACTCATAATAGCCAAGGTGAGTAAACAACCTAGATGTCTAACAGCAAATAAAAAATTGTGTATTGTGCTATATAAATGTAATAGAATATTAATTTTAAAAAAGGAAAATCCTGTGACTTGGTGCCTGCACTACGAATCCACTGCTCCTGTAGCCATGTTTTTTTTTTCTGATTTTTTTTTTAATAGGACAGAGAGAAATTGAGATGGGAGGATAGAGTGAGAGAGAGAGAGAGAGAGAAAGACACACAGACCTGCTTCACCTCTTGTGAAGAGACCCCCTCTGCAGGTGAGGAGCCAGGGGCTTGAACTGGGATCCTTGCTCGGGTCCTTGCACTTCATACTATGTGTGCATAACCCGGTTTGATTATTTATACTTCTGTACTGGAGGGACACTATGGGTGTTTATCTCTCTCTATCTCTCTTCTCTCTCTCTACCTTGTGCAACTCTCTCTCTATATATATATATTTGTATCTATATCTACATATATATATGTGTGTGTGTATGAATTCTTAACATATGAACCTTAAGGACATTATCTTAAGTGAAATTAACTAGTTGCAGAAGGTCGAACATGCATGATTTCACTCATCTAAAGCTTATGAGCTCACAGAAACAAAGAGCAGAATGATGGTGTCAAGCACTTGTGGGAGGAGGAAATGGAGAACCACTAATCAATGGATATAAAGTTTCAGTAATGCAAGGTTAATCCATTCTAGAGAATCAGAGACATTGTTTTTACAGTTAACCATGCTATTGTTATACACTTAACAATTTTCCTAGGACAGATATCTTGCTACTGTTAAACAATTTTATTAAAAAACTGGTTAGATAAAAGAGGAGATAATTTGGTTTGTGTAGTGAAAGGTTATTTAGGGTTTAAGCAGAGGTGCCTCACCAGTGGCTGGAAATAAGACTGAGAGGAGTCCTCCTCACCAGAAGCATGAGAACAGGGGCTACAGTGGAGACAAGACCAGGGATGGTGGCTGAGCCCAAGAAGTTACGGAGACAGAAACTTCATTCAATGACAGTACCAGGTCCTTCTCACCCCAAACCCCAATGGAAATTTGTGATAAGCTCTCGTTTTGGTAGTATAGAGGGAGTTTAAACTAAAAGGTCAATGGGGCAAATAAAGACAGCGATGAGATTCCACTTCATCCCTGTGAGAATGTCACACATCAGTAACAACAGCAACAACAAATGCTGGAGAGGCTGTGGGGACAAAGGAAGCCTCCTGCACTGCTGGTGGGAATGTAGATTGGTCCAACCTCTGTGGAGAGAAGTCTGGAGAACTCTCAGAAGGCTAGAAATGGACCTGCTTTATGATCCAGCAATTCCTCCTTTAGGTATATATCCTAAGGAGTCAAACACATCCATCCAAAAAGTTATGTGCACACCTATGTTCACAGAAGCACAATTCGTAATAGCCAAGAACCTGGAAGCAAACCAGGTGCCCAAAAAACGGATGAGTGGCTGTGCAAGTTGTGGTCTATATACACAAAGGAATACTACTCAGCTACTAAGAGTAATGAATCCATCTTCTCTGACCCATCTTGAATGGAGTTTGAAAGAATCATGCTAAGTGAGGTAAGCCAGAAAGAGAAAGTTGAGTGTGAGATGATTCCACTCATAAACAAGTTGAAAAAGAAGAAAAAGGGAAACACAAGGCGGAATTGAGACTGGATTTGGAGTATTTCACCAAAGTAAAATATTCTGGCAGGAAAGGGGTGGTCTTTCAGCTCCAGTGTAGCGGGGTGGGGATAGGGACACAGATCTTTGGTGGTGGTAATAGTGTTGATCTTTATTCCTATTAACTTATAATCCACTATTTATTTATTCAGTAAGACAGGGGGGATAGAATGTCTCAAATTCTTTAAATGTATAGATTTCAGTTTTGAGTATATATTCCATTACTCTAAGCATTTAGTGTTTCAAATTTGTAAACTGATTAAATTTGGTCATTGGGCTTAAATTGTTAAAACATGGGAGTCCGGTGGTAGCACAGTGGGTTAAGCGCATGTGGTGCAAAGTGCAAGGACCAGCAAAAGGATCCCGGTTTAAGCCACGCCTCCCCACCTGCAGGGGAGTCACTTCACAGGCGGTGAGGCAGGTCTGCAGGTGTCTGTCTTTCTCTCTCCCTCTCTGTCTTCCCCTCCTCTCTCCACTTCTCTCTGTCCTGTCTAACAACGACGACATCAATAACAAACAGCAATAACTACAACAACAATTTAAAAAAAAGGGCAACAAAAGGGAAAAATAAGTAAATGTAAAAAAATTGTTAAAATATTTCTAATAACTTTTTTAAAAATATACTAAATCAGGGAGTTGGCTGGTAGCACAGCTGGTTAAGCACAGGTGGTGCAAAACACAAGGACCGGCTTAAGGATCTCGGTTCGAGCCCTCGGCTCCCCACCTGCAGGGGAGTCACTTCATAAGCGGTGAAGCAGGTCTGCAGGTGTCTGTCTTCCTCTCCCCCTCTATCTTCTCCTCCTCTCTCCATTTTTCTGTCCTATCCAACAACAATGACATCAATAATAATTACAACAATGAAACAAGGGGAACAAATAAATAAATATTAAAAAATACTAAATCACCTATAATCTTAAACCAGGTGCAGCAGAAGCAACCAGTCCTGTCAGTATCAAAGAAAACAGTCAAGTGTGCAGGAACAGTCATAGGCAAGATGCATGTGTAATCAGTAAATATCATCAAGGGAACATGCAACCGGATTCTCAACCACTTTTGTTTGTACATTAAACAAAAAACTAATGCTCAGAGCTGCTTGGAACTGACCATGAACATAAGATCTCATTTAAACCTTACACCCTAGTGGTGAAAAATCATTCCTATTTACAGATTTGCCAACAAACATTCAAAAATATTAAAGTACCGCCAAAGGTCACATGCCTGCTATGGCCCATATAGCATCTGTGCTTACATCTGCTTAGGAGTAAACTTGCAAATATCTTTAAATTTTTGGTCATGCAAAAGACTCATGTCTAAGTCTCTAAGGTCTCAGATTCACTCCCCATCAGCCACCATAAGCCAGGGTTGAGCTTCAGCTAAACTCTCAGTGGTCCTGTGTGGCCACCTCAAAGCCAGAGGCATCTCCACTAGTTTCTCCAGCCAAGCTAAATGTCCAGTGGGAGAGAAGAGTTGCAATTACTTGAGGTTGGGAGGGGTGAGGGTATCCATACCAATTCTTTTCCAATCAGGGTGAGATAGCAGATGATGGGGTGCCAGGTAAAAGGAGTCATCAGTAAAGGACACAGTCAGTATTTTTAAAAAAAGTCCTTGAGCACACACTCTGCAAATAATAGAGCCTCCTGGATTCAGGAAATTGATTCTGGGCAGAAATCTTATTTCAGCTTGATTCTTTTGATTACCAGAGGGATCTTTCGGTGGCAACAAAACTTGATGTGTCTGGATTAAACAGGGAACCACAACAATAATTTACACAGATGCAAAATGAAGACAGTTTTAAGAAACCCTACATTAGACTATCCCATTCTCTGAAGGGAGGCTAGGTCAGACTACTCTGCCTCTCGAGGAAGCTGGGTCCTGAAATCAATGCAGCCTAGAATGTTCCCAGATGTGACCATGGACTGTGAGCTCCATGGGGGAGATATAAGGAGTTTATCTGGTCACTTTTGCAAAGGCATGAATCCCATTCATAAAGAATTTACCATCATGACCTTGTCATCTCTAAGGGCCCCACCTCCTGACACAATCATTTTAGGGGTTAGGATTTCAACTGTGGCCCCATGTGAGGCCAATTCAATCAGAAACCTCTGACCTGTGCATCATATGTGTTTTAACACACCTCCCAGTGCACACTTAAGAACCAGTGTACAAGAACACTTCATTCACCGAGGATGTCTCAGAATTAAGGTGTCACTGTATTAAGGAATTAAGCTAAATAAACTCTTCTCTAAATAGACAACAATTAAAAAAAAAAGCTGTGATTTAGAATTTGTCAAGAGATCATTTTGTCTATACTTTAACGGCTGGAAAAAAAGCTTTTAGCAACTCTGGAATTATCTTCAAAATATGACTTTATGCTGGCCAGGCTTCCCTGGATTGAAGACCCCACCAATGTGTCCTGGAGCTCCGCTTCCCCAGAGACCCACCCTACTAGGGAAAGAGAGAGGCAGACTGGGAGTATGGACCGACCAGTCAACGCCCATGTTCAGCAGGGAAGCAATTACAGAAGCCAGACCTTCTACCTTCTGCAACCCTCAACGACCCTGGGTCCATGCTCCCAGAGGGATAGAGAATGGGAAAGCTATCATGGGAGGGGGTGGGTTATGGAGATTGGGTGGTGGGAATTGTGTGGAGTTGTACCCCTCCTACCTTATGTTTTTGTTCATTAATCCTTTCTTAAATAAAAAATTTTAAAAAAAAATATGACTTTAAAATTAAGAATGATTGTGTCCTTTGATGCAGATAATAAAAGCAATGTTCATCGTGGTAGCACTTAAGTATAAGAAAATTCTGAGTAGTCCCTGCACCTAGTCCATCACTGAGGAAGACCAAGCAGACCCATGACCCCCATTAGTATTCTCCCCCATTACAAAGGTTTGCCACCTGCTACAGTCCAGCCCACGGTTATCTAACTGCAAAGTGAGGTCAGACATGTTCATAGTCATGGTGGGAAGGAAAATAAGAATAATTTTTTAAAAAAAAGCCCAGTCTCATATCTTTCGTGAACTTTTTTATTGAACATACATATTACATGTAAACAACTGGCATAAAATTCATAAAAATACAATACTTCTATGCAATACTACTTCATCCTTAACACAGCCTTCTACTTTCTCTTTCATATCCATGTCCTAATTCAAAACACTTTTTCTGCCAAGCATTATTCAGAGGTGTATCTTTTTATAGAAATAGTGTCGTGTCCGGGAGGCTGCAGTGGATAGAAATACTGTCCCAATTTTTTCAAATTTTATAGCAATGAGTATAGTGATTTCTATCACTTCCTTGTCCACCCATACCTTCTTCACACTAAACCAAAAATATTTTTAAATGCTAAAAATGCATAAAATACTGAGTCTTAATACTGCTTTGTTATGTATATCAAGCCTACTACTACTCTATGCTACCATAAAAGGTACTTATTATCTACAGCACCGGCTGTGGCGTGTGACCAAGGCTGAGTGTGCAGTGTAGCCCAAAGTCTACATCCTAAACTGGCCTAAAAGATAATCAGAGCTTGCTGGCAGACCTACCTCAACAAATACTGTAAGAAATGGTGGTGGGCGGGGTTGATGTGGCAATTTTTCTTTCCCTAGCACATGAAACAATTACTACAGTCTTTTGAAAGTTGTGTTTTCCCTACAGAATTTCCTTTCATGACATATAAACATGTGAGGAAGTGTGGGATTATTGGAATAAAGCATTAACTTTAAAAGAGGAGTCATAATAGACCTCTAACTGACACATGTGCAAAAACCAGCCACCTCTGGGTGATAAGCAAGCAGAGAGCAGAGTACACTTTCCCTTTCTCTCTGCTTGCTTGGGATGGCTATCTCAAACTAGTCCTCTTAAGTCTCTAGATTGCTGCATCCTTGCTCAGAATTTTCCCTTGATCCACAACTCCCCAGCTGCTTCTGTTTTCTGAAATAAGCAAATTAAGGAATAAGTCACCAGCAAGCAAGAATGCACAGAGCAAGGCCTTGAATATACTGACAGAACCTCCAGTCAAACCAGGAAGACCAGGGCTCTGGGCAGGTTGGGGCTGCACACTCCCAGTCTACGCTGTCTTTCCAGCTTCTGTTCTAAACCAGCTAGTCCTCCACCCAGACCAGGCTGGTCCTTGGGCTGTGGTAAGAAGGCAGAAAGAAAACAGCTCTTCAGTGGCTCCCAGGAGTGAGCACTGGAAGCCATCCCTGAGGTCTCAGGTCTCAAGGACAATCCACAATGAGGTTAATCTGCCTGTGGTTAATAAAAGAACACTGTATAATTAAAAGGGTATTTTACCAGACTTCAAGGTTTGATTAGACTTTTAAAATCCTAAAAACTATTTCTCAAAACTATAAGGATTCTCTATTTTCAAGAATCTCATTTCACGCAAATTAACTTCCAAGAAACAAAACCTCAAAATAACAAATTCAAAGCAGGCTTGGCAATTGTTCAAAATATTAAGTGGGGGGGGGGGGGAAGAGAAAGAAAGAAAAAAAAAAAGAAAAAGAGAGGAGTAAGACTGAATCAGTTAGGTCCTCATAGAGAAAGACTGTTTTTGGAATCAAAATGATAAGAATACGGCTTAAGGCTTGGTCTTGTTAAAGACAGGCAATTTTTAAAGTAAAATGTAAAAGCTCCATCCATTTCTCATTATTCGTTTACTTTATGACAGAAAATTAGTCATGATGTACTACATCTTAATAATAAAAGCAGCATTACCATGCGCTCCATCACAGTTGGTTCTTTCACTGTAAAATGTACCTGCTCAAATACACATCATTTCTAGGTGCACCATATCTGGAGTTGTCCAAAATAGTTTTCCTTAAATCTATAATTAAACAGGAAAACCTTTTACAGTGGTTTTAAAGGTATTAAAATGTAAACATTGGAATAATACTAAAATTTGAAAAAATATACAATTGCCACTATTATTTTTTTTAGACCAAGAATAAGTACTTTATAACCAATTGGATGAGTTAACAAGCCTCATTTAACAATTAACATAGGGGAGAAAAATAGAGGGAAACAGGTAAAAATGCCACATGGTATTTTTTCAAGAAGTTTGGTCCTGAACACCAGAATGAATAATGGGCAGAAATGCACACTGAGCAAGAGGAGGGACTGTAAAGAAATAGAATTTTAAAAAAATGATAACTTCACATAGCAGACTCCTATGTCTGCCCCACCTACTGCTGACGTTACTGGCAGGGCGTGGCATGACTGGAGAACTTACAATAATCACTGAAATGTCCAAAAGACAAGAGCAAGAGGAACTAGTAGCCTCTAAAATAATTAGAATGGACTGTCTTCTTACTATGCTTGTCATGACTTACTAGGTGTTCTCTACAGTCAGCTCTGCTCACAGTAGCACAAACATGTAAGTCAAGTACAGGCACACACTCATTTGCACAGCAAACTTTAAGGGGTGAATCGAAACAGTAACTGACAAGGGTGCAAAGTATTTTTAAAATCATGTAGCATTCAGATTGACTAGATAAAATGTTTTCTACTTAGAAAACTGTAACTTCCGGGGGTGGGGGGAGGATTCAAAGGAACAACAATGGACAACTTGTCAGCAAAACATCAGAACAATGACTGATGGAGTTCTCCACAGGCAGAGTTCACTCTTCTTTAACTTCTAAGACTTTGTAAACACTGTTTTGGAATACGGTGGTGAAGTGAGGTTTGGACTCCTTCACCAAGAGGTTACATAAAGGAGGCTTCCCGGTATTATCAGGATCTTCTACGTCCCAAATTTCAGGCATGCTGCAACCAGGCCTAGAAAAGTGAGGACAAAGATTAACATCAATGTCTGTCAGATGTGGTGTCCCAGGGTCAATCAGATGAAGCACAGCACACTTGTCATCCCCTTTCTGGCTCCATTTCTTTCTCTCTCTCCCTCTCCTCTAGTTGTTCTACACTAAATATTCTCTTCTGAACTTATTTGGGGAAGATTTGATGTGTAGCTTTTTGACACAGCCAGCAAAAGTGCTGCTCTTAGCGCTTTAGCTTACAAAAAATAAAGGTGAAAAAAATGTTGCCAACAGCATAGTTTTATAGTGGGGGACAAGCTAAGTATACCTCCAAAGTGCAATGATTGAATAGTAAGAATAAAGTGGTCATTACAGGGCCTGTAATACAGTTTACATGGACAGTGTACCTGCTTTGTCATGTCCACGACCTATTTGCTTTCCTTTTTTTTTTTTTTTTAACATTTTTAAAATTATCTTTATTTATTTACTGGATAGAGAGACAGCCAGAAATGGGGAGGGAAGACGGTGGTAGAGAGGAAGAGTGACCGACCCCTGCAGTACTGCTTCACCACTTGCAAAGCTTTTCCCTTGCAGATGGGGACTTGGGGCTCCAACCAGGGTCTTACATTCGAATGTGTGTGTGTCACTACCAGGACCCACAACCTATTTTCAAGTCTGACTCCCCACTGCACTGGAGGAAGTTTCCTTCTCCCCTCTGTCTCCCTATTTCTGTGTTCCTTTCTGGAAAAAAAAAAGAAAAGAAAAAAAAAAGGACGTCTGAAACCGCAGTGATGACAAAAAAAAATAAGTAGGTCGTTATATAGAGATGGGAGATGTGCTCCTTTTTGTTAAGCAAGGAGTTCTCGGTTAGCATTCTTTCAGTAAAAGCAGCCCCACAGCATCTGTGTGTATGTGTCCATGTTTATGTCTGCAGGTTTTTGTTTCTGAACATGGATCTAGTAAGGCTCAGTGAAATATATACTATAGTTTCTTTTCTTTTTTTTTTTTTTTTAACAAAAGTTACTTCTGAGAAGTGGCATCAGAAGTATGGGACACCTGGCTACAAAATTACCATTCAAAAGTCAGTCCACCTTTCATTTTTTTCACTTTGCATAGGTCTATTTTTTGAGACTTTCAGAACGACTGATTGCCTTAAATTTTAAGTTTGTTAAAAGCAGAATGCTCATGCACTCCTGTCATGAGCGCTGAAGTGGGGCTGCCATAAAAATAAGAAAAAAAGAAAGAAAAGACTTGTTGGGAATGTTTTTTTTTTCTTATAAAAAAATGAAAGCACTTGTCACAACATACAAGAAGTTTCAATTATCTATAGTTTCCTGCTGTAGATTTTTTCTAAAAATCAAATGTCAGCAATTATATCTGTAAAAGTGTTCTTGATTTAGAATTAATATAGCAGTAATCTTGAATTTATATGGGCATTATATAACAACAAATGAGGTGTACCATTCTTTATCATTCAAAGTTGATTGTTTTGAAGATTAAGAGTGAGCTATAAATTAATTCACTCTAAAGTAGTTATTGTGATGTTGAAGAAATCTGAACTTAGCATAATAGGCAGTTGTAATATTTTAAATCAGTACAATACCTCTTACATGCTAAGCACAGTGACACACACATTTCCATTCTCACAGTCATCTCATGAATATTTGAGTATTTTGCATTTTCCAAATGCAAGAGTAAGGCAGAATGAACGCTCCAATAACCATCAGATTGTTATTTAGCTAACAGAGAGATAGAGAGAAACCACCACAGCTTCCTTCAGTGCCATGAGGGCTGGGCTTGAACTTGGGTTACACACATGACCAAGCACCCCACTATCCAAGTGAGCTATCTTGCTGGCCCAATACCAATACTTGATAAGTCACTGAAACGAATGTCTCTTTGACACCACTACCTGAACTCATTTATCCTGTAGGTGTTTTTCTTCCTTTACTTTTGTGGCATTTGCCTTATTCTAAACAGGATTTGTGGTAATTTTCAAAACCATGACAGGCTTTAAAAACAATGGTAGAGGTAGAGTGCAAAACATAGACAAGGTAAGAAACTAACCAGGTTCAGAAGCAAATTTTTCCAGGGAACAGAGCTGCTTCTGTGAGCTCTGCTTGCCTACATGTGACATACATTGGTCCTCAGTGTGCTGGAGCTTCCCCAGGCTAGTCAGTCACAGTTTCAAGCAGTGTTAGTGAAAGCCTGAAAAATTTTCCCTGAATTCATGTATTTTAATGTTATGTCAACTCTATTATTAGAGTTAATGAGAAAGAAAGCAGAGAACTGAGAGTCAAAGAAAGCTAATTAAAAACTCATCTACAACTTGCTTTTGAGTGTAATTTTGTGCTTATATTTGAATGCAGGGCGTCGAGTAGTTGAAGAATGATCAAGCCACATGATTTAATCACTAGCAAACTAGATCAAATAAACATAGTCCTCACCAGCGTTCTGGGTACAGGGAAAGCACTAAAGAAATATTAATCCCTCTTCTGGTCCTTCCTCTAGTTGAATGGCTCTCTGGTTCCCTGTTCTGACACATCTTTTCTGTCCCAGTAACCTGAAGGAGTCTCAGGCTGGCATAAATGACCCAGAGAGTAAAGGCCACGGCAATAAAAAGAGTTTAACTCCGAGAGAGAGAGCTGTGTAAAGAAACTCATTCTTTCCACTGTAAATGTCAGCACCAGCAGTCACTCTCTCTTCTCTTTGTTGTGTTTCCCCATCAAGACGGAAAACAGTGTGAGTGTGTGTGTGTGTGTGTTTTGATTCAAGGTTTAATCAGAACGTACTTATATAGGGTTTCCACAGTCTTAGAAACAATCTGGTTTTAATCTTGTAGTAGTTGCCATTTTTTCCTGAGAGTGGAAACAGATGAGGCAAAGTCACAAAGGCAAGCCAAAGGCAAGAAGGGGGGAGTCGAACACACATGCCCATGTCACCTCTAACACAAACGTCAAATGTTAAATGTACACGCATGTTAAAAGGAGGCAAATCAAAAAAGTAGTTAATTTGCTGTAGCACTGCCTAGTACATAAACTTTATTGCTTAGTATGCTTCCTACATGTGTCTTTTCATCCCTCTTTCTTTGTACATAAAACTGTGCTCTGCCCACTAGAACTTTAGGCTACTTACAGTTATGCAAACCCAGGGAGCCACTCAAACCTTTCAGAAGATAAAAGGACCCCAGCCTTTGCAATTTAACATATACAAAACACTGCACAAAAGTATCAACAGCAAGAACAACAAAGGACCCTTGACTTGTTATGAAACTGATCATAGCTGTGCTCCTTGTAAAGATAAGGTCCTGATATGTCGAAACGCAAACTATGGCCATGTGCTAGCTAGGCTCCCAGGTGCGACATCTCTAAGTCATCAGCATTCGAACTCACGTTTGCTTTCAACACCCCACTCTGCTGAGCTCTTCTGCTCTGTGAACTTCTCTGTAGAAAGATAATAGTTCAGCATTTTCTCCTCAAAAAGGGCATCAAATGGTATGAGAGCAGTTTCACGCTAAGTTGATAGTGAGCAGACACAGTGTGGTAGATGGGATGTGAGTCGAGGAGACCCTGACTCTCAGCTGCCTGATGGCTTCAATACAATGGAAGCATCTCCAATGTTTGGTCTAAAGTTATGTAAGTCTTTCTTTTTCTTTGCCTCCAGAGTTATTATTGTGTCTCCATGCCTGCACTATAAATCCACAATTCCTAGAGGCTATTTTTTCCCTTTTGTTGCCGTTGTTACTATTGTTGTTGTTATTGCTGTCATTGTTGGATAGGACGGAGAAATTGAGAGAGATGGAGAAGGAAGAGGGGGAGAGAAACAGAGAGACACCTGCAGACCTGCTTCACCGCTTGTGAAGCAAACCCCCTGCAGGTGGGGAGCCGGGGGCTCAAACCAGGATCCTTAGGCCGGTCCTTGCGCTTTGCGCCATGTGCGCTCAACCTGCTGTGCTACTGCCTGGCCCCCTACGTTCTGTAAGTCTTTTGAAAGAAAAATAAATTCAGACTTAAAGCTTTACAAACATCAAAGGCTAAGATGAGCCACTTGGGATCAGAACCAATTTAATACCTTTCAAGTAGAATCACACATCCAGAACAGTCTAAGAGAAACATTTAAAATGGCTAGAAAAGGAAACAAACTTAATTCAAATATCACCTTCAAAGCTTATAACGGCATGTCTCTCCATCTCCTGCAAATTTCTCCCTTATATACAATAAATCTTAATACATTAAAATTTTTGAAGTTTTTTAAACTTTTGTTTTGCTAAGACATTTATTTACACCGCACACTAAGTACTAAGTAAGACTAGCTAAGTACTTATTGGGAGACTGAGTTGTTTTCCATCCTGTAGATACAGTAACCGTGCTGGATACTCACTTGGACCTTCTTATACACCATGACTCCTCCAGGATGTAATAATTCACCTTTAGCTTTATCAGCTCCCGCTTCACTTCTGCTGCTGCTTTCCGACTATACATTGAGTACACTATTTTTGTTCTGGCTCTTTAAAAAAATGGAATAGAAGATTTTCAGGATTAATAAAAAAGAAAGGAAACTACTTGGGAAAAGTACTGAATGAGACTGGAAGAGAGATAACAAAAGAACTGATTATAGAGAATCTTCTTCATGGAAGTGTCTACTCATCCAAACTTCTAAGTCCTTTTGTTTATTTACTTCCTTGCTTTTGTTTTAAATCCTACATCTCCCCACCACCAGGAAGAGCAACGCACCTGTGGGTAGCTGGGGAAGAGCTACCCACACTGATACCAAACTACTTTCAAGTTGCAACAATTCCAGCTTTAAGTTCAATAATAATCAGTATTAAATGGTTTCCCACTTTACCCTGTAGAGCTATAAAAAAAAAAAAACTACTATTCATCGCATGCTCTGAAAATTAGCTTGCTGAAACTGGCTTTACAGAAAAAGCTTTTATGTGCTTCTTTATGTGTAAAATGTATGTCCTACTGTTACACTAAAGGATATATTAACAGCATCCACTCAGTCACTTAAGAAAGGAAGAGCCTAATCGATCCTAGAAATGGCATGAAAATTAAATCCATTTCCTTTGAAGAGAACACAAGACTCTAACATTAAAAAAAAAAAAAGTAGTAAAACCAACAAAAAAAAGATTATTCTAGTAGGCTATAATGGTGAAAACCAGAATAAAACTCTGAGTGAGATACTACTTCAACTGATTGTTAGAATTCAAGAATTAATCACTAACAAAAGAAAAACAAAACATACCTTAATAAAAAAAAGTCGTGCCAGGAAGTATTCAGAGAATCTTAAAGATGACCAGGACTGCTAAGTACCAGGGTGCTTTTACAGCAGGGCCAAACAACAGCTGATACTAAATAATTTTTTATTGCTGCCTGAGACAGGTTGTAGCTTTCTTGCCTTGAAAAGCCTTAACATTTAAGTAACTAACTTAGCAGACTCACCTTAGCATTCTCCCTTTCCCTAAGCTTATAAATCCAAGTTCACAATTTTTAAAAATCATTTTATTAGGGGGTTACAGTGGCTTGCTGTAGTAGTTGTCCCATGCATATGATTTATCATCTCCCAATGACCGTTATCTGCAGAAATAATCTCAGATGGATCTCCCAAAATTATTGATATGGAAAATCTGTTTGTAAGAATTCAAGAACTGTGGTCCGGGAAGTGGTGCAGTGGTAAAGCTTTGGACTCTCAAGCATGAGGTCCCGAGTTCGATCCCCAGCAGCACATGTGCCAGAGTGATGTCTGGTTCTTTCTCTCTCCTGTCTTTCTCATAAATAAATAAAATCTTAAAAAAAAAAAAAGAAAGCTTTAAAAAAAAAAGAATTCAAGAACTACTTACTGACCTCAAACCTGCATCTTCATAATGTGGGTGATTCACAATGGGTCGGAGTGCAGACAGCTTAACACTTGCCATTGTGGGCATGGCACCTGCAAACACTGCATCTGGAAACCAGGAAAAGTTTTAGGAAGACATTCAATGTGTGTTACGAGTGTTCAACTCAGCTACTTCACAGGTCGTGACTTAGAGACACAATCCTAGAGCCAGAGTGAAGTCAGGTGTCTAATAATATTGGCAGTTATCTAAGATGAACAGGTAGCCCATTTTCAGAGAGAGTGTCTTATCGTTTCATCATTGAGCAGTTTTGTTTTGTAAAGTCTTAGGACACCTTGGTGGTTCTAGAAAAGAAATATAAAATTACTATAAAGTTTCTCAGAACCAAAGACTTCCAGAAGATGGTTCAGTCATTGTTCAGTCACGTGACAGCAAAATCTCTCATTCTACACATGAATACCACATTCCATGAGTGCCCAAACAGGAATGTGGAGAGTTGAGCTTGAAAATTCACTAAGAAAAGAAGCCATACCAACGTCAGTTTTAAATATGGCGTACAAAATTTCGGATACATCTTGAAAAAACTGGCATCTACAAAAAGTGGCAAAATAAACAACCAAGAAAATGTGAATGACATTTCCTTTGAAGTCAATTTAAGTAAGATGGGAATCTCTCTTCTGTTGGATAATCTAGGAGCAGTGGGGCTTAGAAAGAGTACAGTCAGTAGGAGTAACCTGGTTTAAGGTTATTCTGTATCATATAAAATTAGGGGAAAAACATTAGCTAATAATAGAGCTTCTTTTTTCCTCCTTTACCTGGCTTAGTACTGTATTTTATCCACTCCAAAAGTTCTTCTTGTGGCAAATTGCTGAACTCTCCTACAATATTCCACTGGGTTTGCAGATTGGCTGAACCTTGTATTGACATTGCTGCCAACACAGCAAAAACAACAGCACCGGGGTGTACTTTGCAAAAGAGCCATCCAAACAGCTAAAATCAAATTAAGAACATATCAATAACTGTTGGTACAAAGCAACACATATCCAGTTAAAATAATTTTTTTAATTATTTATTTATTTATTTATTTTCTCTTTTGTTGCCCTTGTTGTCTTTTTTTATTGTTGTTGTAGTTATTATTGTTGTTGTTATTGATGTGGTTGTGATTGGATAGAACAGAGAGAAATGGAGAGAGGAGGGGAAGACAGAGAGGGGGAGAGAAAGACAGACACCTGCAGACCTGCTTCACCGCCTGTGAAGTGACTCCCCTGCAGGTGGGGAGCCGGGGGCTGGAACCCGGATCCTTATGCTGGTCCTTGCGCCTTGCGCCACCTGCGCTTAACCCGCTGCGCTACCGCCCGACTCCCAATTTTTTTTTAAACTTCTCCCAAAGAATAATGTGGGTCCCATGAGAATCACAGATGGAGGATTTGTTATCCTAAGTAAAAAGTTCCCCCCAAAATTACACAAGGATCAAAACAATTCCGTCACCTGGGCCAGGGAGATAAGAACAGTGGCAGCACACATCTCTAGCATGCAAAAGGACCCATTTTTGATGCTCAGCACCACTATTTGCCAAAGTTAAATAGAGCTCTGGTCAAGAACTAAACAGGGGTCAGGTGGTGGCTCACAGGATAAGTGCTTATTCTACCAGGCCTGGAGACGCAGGCTCAAGACCCCAGTCCCCACTTGCAAGTAGGAAGCTTCACAAGCAGAGAGCAGTGCTGCAGGTGTCTCACCTTTTCTCTGTCTCTCCCTCCCTATTTCTCATCTGCTATCAAACAAGTTTCCAGGACTAGCAGAGCCATGCAAGCAGTGAACCCTAACAAAAGCAAAGTTGGATATGACTTAAGAAGTTTACTCGACTGTTTTCATATAAATACTGAAACAAAAAACTATTTTAAGCTCTGTTTCTCTATCAACAATATATAATAATGAGCCCTTTTGCCTGCAAGGTCTATAGCATACACGTGTTCAGTTTTAGAAGCTTGGAGTATTACCCTCTGGAAACATCAGTACAGTCAGGAGATGGTGCACCTAGTTGAGTGCACCTTACAATGTGCAAGGATCTGGGTTTAAGCCCCCAGTTCCCACCTATAGGGGAAAGCTTTGCAAGCAGTAAAGCAGGGCAACAGGTGTCTCTCTTTTTCTCTTCCTTTCACCCTCTTCCCTCTTAATTTCTCTCAAATAAATTAAGTTTTAAAAACTAAAAAAAAAAAAAAAAAGATCAGTACATGGTCACAATGAACTTTAAAGACAATAATTCAAGGAAATTGGGTAACTCAATATTATTTTAAAGTACTCTATAGCAAAGGAGGAATATACCATAGCAGTTAACAATTCAGCAAACGCTAAAAGCAACCACTTTACCTGTCTCGAGCAGATCAAGGAAGCCATGACACACATATGTGGTGTCAAGAAGAGCTTTAGTCTCATGATTAAAATGCCAAGAGCTGTATACGCTAACAGCTGCAGTGCGTGATAAACCAGCTGAAAGGAAGAAGATGCAATTTTCACTCTTACTATTCACAAAATTTAAAAATTACTTCTTTTTAAAATTTATTTTATTTATTTATTCCCTTTAGTTGCCCTTTGTTGTTTTATTGTTGTAGTTATTATTGTTGTTGTCGTTGTTGGATAGGACAGAGAGAAATGGAGAGAGGAGGGGAAGACAGAGAGGAGGAGATAAAGATAGACACCTGCAGCCCTGCTTCACCACCTGTGAAGCGACTCCCCTGCAGGTGGGGAGCCGGGGTTCGAACCGGGATCCTTATGCCAGTCCTTGTGCTTTGCGCCACCTGCGCTTAACCTGCTGCGCTACAGCCCGACTCCCCCAAAATTACTTCTAACCTATCAAATATACAAAAAAAAGATGAGATTTTTTTTTTTTAGTCAGTCTATTATGACTTCTAAGATTCTATACTAAGTCTTAAAAAAATTCATTTTCAAACTTCCCTATTAGAGGACTAAAACCATAAAGTCCCCAAGGGCAGCTGTTCAGTACACGTTACTCAATGAAGTTATTAGCAGTTAACAGAGCCAAGGCTGAGAGATACACCTTGGTGCTATCATTAGAATCGAGGTAGAAAGTGATAAACAGAAACAAGGGCCTCTTGAAGATCCCAGAGTCCATACTGGCACATCCAGACCAACTAGACTGAAGCAACATGTAAAACATCAATCCCCCAATAGAGGGAAAAAATATATTTGAAAAAATGCTGTTACTGTGAGGAGATCTGAGCAGACCAAATATACTTCCTCCTTCACTGTTTTTAACAAATGGATGGCCATGCATGTAGCACTCTCAGCAAACACATACAGAGCTGCTTTGAGTTTGATGACTGACATCTACCACTAAGTCTAGAAACTGAAATGAGAAAAATGTTAATATGTTAAGATATTCAGATGTGTAAAACTTCAGTAACTTGGAGGTTTTACCTCTCCGTGATCCAACTGGTGTTTTCTGAAATGGAAAAAACAAAAAAGCTACAATGAAATCATTATTGAAGCACTTCAACTCTTTGCAACTTTTTCCATTTCCAAATGTGAATTTTATAACCTCTAAAATATTCCCTCAGGATGCATAGTGTAAATCAAAATTACTGAAAATTACAAACCAAAATCAGCACTGCAATCTTACAAGATTTTTAAAGACAGTGTTGCATATCCTATCTATTTAACTACAGGGGGATTAGGCAGACAAATAAAGCACTGTGGTGTGCTACACTGCAGACCTCACTGGCGACATTCTGGCAAGGCAGGGAGTGGAGAACTGGGAAGCTCTGACAACCCACACCTCCCTTTGCTCTCCACCCAGGTGGTCCCACCATCCCCTAGTTTCCCTTCCACTGCAGCTGCCAGAGACAAATCCATAAGCCAGAAATGAGCTCATTTTTCAGTAGCAGCTGCAAAATATATAAAAAGTCACAAAATTCTACCCGCAGTTTCAATTTCTTGAGAAAAGATACATGCAAAACAGACAACAAACAAAAAACCTCCATGTCTTTCCCACATTTCCTTCTGGCCCCTCAATTCTTCTATTTCGTTTTTTAAAACCAGAGCATTGCTCAGCTCTGGCTAATGGTGGTGCAGGGGATTGATCCTGGGACTTTGGAGTCTCAGGAATGAGAGTCTCTCTGAGAACCACTATGCTATTGACTCGCGCCAGGTTCCTCGGATTGCTGAGTCCTATTGTTCATTTCCACCACAGGGCTTCAAGCTACACTAATCACACCCCTTAACATATGAGAATTGTCTTTTTTTTTTAATTATTATTTTTTTTTATTTAAGAAAGGATTAATTAACAAAACCATAGGGTAGGAGGGGTACAACTCCACACAATTCCCACCGCCCAATTTCCATTGTCTTATAAGAATTGTCTTATTCCCATGATAAGTGCTCCCTCCTCAAGGGGTCCTCTTCCAAAGCCCTGCTTTATCTTCCCATAAAAAACAAAATCTAGGCCAGGTGGTGGCACACCTGTTTAAGTGCACCCATTACAGTGTGCAAGGACCCAGGTTCAAGCCCCTAGTCCCCACCTGCAGTGGGAAAGCTTCACAAGCAGTGAAGCAGGGCTGCAGGTGTCTCTCTATCTCTTTCTCTAACTCCCTCTCCCCTCTCAATTTCTCTTTGTCCCTATCCAATAATAGATTTTTAAAAACCACAAAATTTGTGGTCCAATGAACTTTAGATTGGCATATATTGGTGCTTTGGTGGGTGTAGAGCAGTGCATTTGGAGGAGATGAGAAATCCTAAAACATTTATAGGTTTGTAAACCACAATTATCTCAAAATAAAAACTACTGCTGATTTAAAAAGCTAAACTTTCATTCGCTTACTGCATTAGTGTATGTCTCTTCTCTTAAAAATTAATTATTTTAGAGTACAGAGTATGGATCTATCCACTCCATCATATTAACCCTAAGATATAGCACAAAATAAGATGGGGAAAAAAATCTTTGTTCTTGCTGCGTTCACATAAAAGTCAAAGGAGATTAAAAAAAAAAAAAAACCACCAGGGCGCTGTGGTAGGTACTATGGAGAAAAAGAAAACAGAGCAAAAGATGCTGAGATCCTGGGTGACTTGCAAGGCGGATATGCACCAGCTGAGTGACACATGAGCAAGGCCTGGAAGGAGCTGAGAGCTTGAGGCTGATGGACGTGACAAAGAGGAGTCTCGTGCATAAGTCCGGAGTTCAAGAAAAAGGTCTGGGTCAGACTGTTATACTTGTGTGTGAGGGGACAAAGAGATAACTTACCTGGCTAGGTGAGTCAGAGTGTCACTGAACCAGGAGGGAGCTATGGTGCTGTGGTTCTCACTTCCTGTTTCTCTCTCTCAGAATGAAAAATCCGCACAGACATGGCTAAATCATGTGTGCCCAAGCCCCAGCTCCACACACATCTGAGCTGATAACATGTATCTTCTCTGTCATCAGCACTGACTGGCTTCCAGACTTAGAAAACACCTGATACATAAAGTTCAATTCCTTTCTGAATGATTAGAGTAACAATTCAACAACTTATTAACCCAGGAAGCTGGAAAAAAATCTATACTGAGAACATGGTTTCAAAAATACTTACCTACTGGGGCCGGGCAGTGGTGCACCTGGTTGAGCACACAGATTACAATGTACAAGGACCCAGTTTCAAGCCCCTGATCCCCACCTGCAGGGGTAAAGCTTCACAAGTGGTGAAGCAAGGCTGAAGTTGTCTGTCTTTCACACTATCACTCCCTTCCGTCTCAGTTTCTGACTATCTCTATCCAATAAATAAAGATATTTTTTTTTAAAAGTTTACAAAAATACTGATCTGTTAAAGTATCGGTAAAAATAAGGGGTTAAAAAAAAAAAGAAGCTAAACAGATTCATCTCTATTCTGTCCTAATGCCATATACAAATTATCACTTACCCTTTATTGAGGACATGCAATGGTAATATGCTGGGTAATTCCTCTTAGCTATGATCTTACAATGGCTTACCATTCTAATTTACAGAAGAAAGCAAGGCATGCAGCTATGATGTGGCAAAGTCAGGACCCGATTTTGACTGAATAGAGTCAATACATTTCCTGCTGCAGCACAAGGTCTGTCTTCTACTTTCACCCTAGTTTTCTGAATAATGTGGATACTGGTACTCATGCCAATGATAATTAGATTGTATCTCCCACCCATCTTCTTTAAATATCTGCAAATGACTTTGGTATTTATGCAAAACAAATACCAATGTGCCTGCCATCCTTCTTCCAAAAAATGCAACACTGACCTCATTTTATTTTTTAATGAGAGAGAGTCAGACACTGATAGGAAGCCTGCTCTACCACTTGTGAAGCTTCCCCACTGGAGGGGAGGGAGGGGGCTTGAATCCCAGGATGCAGAGTTGAGCTACTCTTGAAAAGAACGGTTTGGTTCTGTGAAAAGTTCTGCCTTTCTCTTCTCAAGCAGTTTACTATAGTTGGCGCTTACAGCTTTGTCCTCAACTCTTTAGAAAACATGTCAAATGAAGAGTAGTTTTAGCTTTATAAAACAGAAGCTTTTTCCTATAACCTTGGCCCTCAAAGGCTTCAGGAATAGGCTTGTGGAGCTACAGGAAACTGTTTCTCAGATGTACTGCACAAAAAAAAAAAAAAAAAAAAAAAGATATATATCCAAACTGTCTCAAAGACTTTGTGAGTCCTGTGGTGTCACAGCACTTCAGCAGTGAGTCCTATACCCCTGTAATCTTATGATCTTGTAAACCACTATTGAATCACAAAAGGAAAAGAGAACTTTTTAAATAATCATTGTTCAAGAATGCACACAATAACTTCTCATTGGTTGGCAGAAATCTAGAGCTGAGAGAATAAAATGAAGCTGTATATATTCAAGCTGTACAAGAAAATATAACAATCGCTCCCTTCAAAAAAAAAAAACCTCATAAAATAATGAAAGTAGAATTTTAACGTCTTTTTCAATCATCTAACTCCACACTTTGAATAGATGGATTCTGTATTTCCAAATCCCTCTTGTACAGAAACAGAAATACAAAATTTCCATATTTTAAATTAAAAGATTAGGATCATATATATATTTTTAATTCAGTGGCATATGATGGAAATATTTCTGGGAAGATGGCCCAGCAGTCCATGTAATTAAACCAATCACTTAACAGTGGGCATTTTGGTTGTTTCCAGTTAAAATGACATACAACAACCCTATATGTCACTCTGTACCATGAATTACCTTTGCTCCCCTGAGAACATGTTTAAAGACATCTGCATTATTGGTACTACCAAGTTAAAGGATGGATATATATATATATATATATATATTTAATATATATTTATTTATTTATTCCCTTTTCTTGCCCTTGTAATTTTTTTGTAGTTATTACTGATGTTGTTGTTGTTAGGACAGAGAGAAATGAAGAGAGGAGGGGAAGACAGAGGGGGAGAGAAAGACAGACACCTGAAGACCTGCTTCACCACCTGTGAAGCGATTCCCCTGCAGGTGGGGAGCCAGGGGCTCGAACCGGAATCCTTACCGGTCCTTGTGCTTTATGCCACCTGCACTTAACCTGCTGCACTACCGCCAGACTCCCAGGACAGATATATTTTGCCAGGTACCCCCAAAACTGTCCACTCACCTGTTTTCTCCTGCTCATAATTACAAGTATTGGGCATTATTAATTTTTACTCATCTGAGAAGTAAAAAGTTTTCACCTTCATTATTAGTAAAAAGTTTTCACCTGTCATTATTATAAGAAGCACCATCTTTTCATGTATTCATTACTCCTGTGTACATCTGAGCTGAGTGTTGGCATACCCAGTAGAACACACAAGGTTACTAAGCAGGAACCCTGGTTTAAGAAACCAACCCACATTCATGCAGGGAAGAAGATTCAAGAGCAGTGAAGCAGTGCTGCAGGTATCTCTCCCGCTTTGTTCTCCCTGCTTTTCTCTGTCTCTATCAGAATGAAAGAATGAAAGAATGAAAGATTTAAAGCATTGAAAAAAAATGCCTACTGGGGACCCAGAATGATTTTATTTTCCCCGTTAACTTAAAGCACAAAGCTCTGATTTTCACATATAGAATATAGTTTACTGTCAGATTTTTCCGGACGGGACTGGGGGTATGAATAAGGCTTCTACCAAGTTCTGAACAGACAGGGAATAATGAGAAAAGCAGAGGAGGAAGATGACACCAACCAAACATAGCAGTTGCCAAATGTTGAGTTATAACATGTTAATGACAGAATTAACTATAAGCATACATTTAATACATGAGCAGAGGAATTATTCATAGCATGTTTACCTGTGATGTGTCTGCTGTTTAGATAAGACACCCCACATATCACTAATAACCTGAAAATAGATTTTTAAATATTTTAGGACAGCTAATTTGAAGAAAACCAAAAATTGAACGTTATTTTCTCAATTTTCATTTTTTAAATTAAAAGTACAAAGATGAAACAAAGAAAATAGTAACAATATAACATAGTGCTTGCATCGTACTTAACCATATCTGATACCCAACAACCCTGTTCAGATATTTTATTTAAAATGAATAGACTGAGATGGATAAAACGAGCTTCCCTACAAAGTAGAGAGTCAAAGAGTAGAGCTGAGTCATAAAAGCTTCCTGTCTCACTTTCAGAGAATTGTACCATGCCAAGGTCAAACGCAATGCTTCTCAATCACATACAAGTGACTGGATATAAGCCGGATTAGATGACAAGCCTAGTTAACAGTTACTGTCTACATATTCAGCAGTAACTGGGACGCTATCTCATCTGAAATGCTGCCCTCAGTGTCTCTAACACAGATGACAGGTTATAATACAGTTCTGGGGCTGGACCAAGATGTTCTGAAGCTGAGCTATTGCTTAAATCTGTAATGCTTTCTGATTCGGCCCAAATCAACTTTGGTTAAAAGTTCTGTCTCCGGAACCTGGTGACTGAAAAGAGAGTTAACATAAAAAGCCAAACAAGTTAATGACTAATCATGTACCTAAAGGCTGGAGTAGTGCAGATGAAGAGTTGGTGTGTGTGTGTGTGTGTGTGTGTGTGTGTGTGTGTGTGTGTGTGTGTGTGTGTGTGTGTGTGGCGGGGGGTGTCTTCGTTCTGTAGATAGCTAGTAGGCATATTTTAGTTATATTCCAAAGAGCCTGTGGCTATACTAGCTTCCCCCCACCACCCACCGAGCCTGAAATCTGATATGCAGGTGGATCCTAGTTAATTGTCTGGGGAGACTATGTCATAGCTGGAAAAAGGTCCAGAAAGCTGGATCTGGGAAAAGAATAGCTCCCAAATATGGGAAAGGTGTATAAATATTGTTGACTATAAACCCCATTGAGCAGGTTCCAGATGCTAGCATGATGCCAGTCAGACTTCCCTAGACAGATGACCCCACCAATGTGTCCTGGAGCTCCGATTTCCCAGAACCCTGCCCCACTAGGGAAAGAGAGAGGCAGGCGGCAAGTATGGATCCACCTGTCAACACCCATGTTCAGCAGGGAAGCAATTACAGAAGCTGGACCTTCCACCTTCTGCACCCCACAATGACCCTGGATCCAGACTCCCAGAGGGATAAAGAATAGGAAAGCTATCAAGGGAGGGGATGGGATATGGAGTTGTGGTGGTGCGAATTGTGTGAAGTTGTACCCCTCCTATCCTATGGTTTTGTCAGTGTTTTCTTTTTATGAAAAAAAAAAAAGAATAAAATGAAAAGTAAAAAAACAGTTATGTCTCCTAAAATCAGTCACAATTACTTTTTTTAAATATTTATTCTCTTTTGTTGCCCTTGTTGTTTTTATTGTTGTTATTACTGTTGTTGTAGTCATTGTTGGATAGAACAGAGAGAAATGGAAGAGATGGGGAAGACAGAAAGGAAGAGAGAAAGACAGACACCTGCAGACCTGGTTCACTGCCTGTGAAGCGACTCCCCTGCAGGTGGGGAGCTAGGGGCTCGAACCAGGATCCTTACGCCGGTCCTTGCACTTTGTGCCACCTGCGCTTAACCTACTGCACTACTGCCTGACTTCCAAATCAGTTACAATTCTAAGGATTCAAAATTAGTGTGATCTTATTTTAAAGTACAGATTTTCAAATATTTGAAAACAACTGCCCTCTTTCTGTATTTTTAAATACGTCATCCCAGCTTCGTTAACCCAGCCTCACATTCTCCACATTTGTGATCACCCATGCTGCCATCTTCTGAATTGTCTTCTGTTGCCATTATCTCACTTTTAATTCCTTAGTGTCATATACCCTGTCAAATACGCAAAAGTGCAAAGGAAGCAGGAGCTACATTAAAGGAAAATACCAACTACAACCTGACTCACCTTGATTAGGGCTGAGACTATGAAACCCAATGCCAAATGCCCAATACCACCAGTGACCAATGGGGGGTGAAAAGTACTGACTCTGCTGCTTGTTTTTCTCTTGCCTTCTAGTGGACAATGTGAAACTGGTAACGACCTACCTGATCTATCTTCCAAAATGGGTATAATATTCATGTACCCCATTGCACTAATAAATAGCCACCTGAAATAATGTACATGCAATGTTTTGGCATAGTACAAACTATAATCTGAACAACAATTATACTCCGGAGCATTCTACAATTGTATGACACCGTGTTAACAGAGAAGTCACTAGCTACAAATCTGGAAGTTCTTAGGGTCCAAAATCTGTCTTTCAATTATAGGTTATTCTTTTTTATATATGTAGATTATTCTCAATTCATTCTCTTAAAACACTTGAGTCATAAAAGAAACACAGTTCATAAAAGAAAAAAAAAAAGATTATCATATTAGCTAGACTTTCCCAGAGACTGGAATTTTGCTGGCTGGTATAAAAATGGTTTTAGGTGCAAAGCAGAACTTGGACTGGGTTTGGTATATTGCACCAAAGTAAAGGACTCTGGGGTCGTGGGGAAGAGTGTTCAGGTCCTAGAATGTGATGATGGAGGAGGACCTAGGTGGGGGTTGAACTGTTCTGTGGAAAACTGAGGAATGTTACACATGTATAAACTACTGTATTTTACTGTTGACTCTAAACCATTTAATCCCCTCAATAAAGGGGGAAGAAAGGCTTTAAATCAACATTATCAAAGCGAAGTTAGGCATCTTACCGTTTTTCAAGTACAATAATATATTGTTAACACTGTTTTTTCTTTTGATTAATAACACAATCCAAGAGCTAGTGAGTATTCATGTAGAAAGACATATATTAATTACTTCATGGAGACAATACAAAAAATGTAAAAAAAAATAATTGATAATAATTCACAGTGGCAAAAAACAATTCTACTTATGTTAATACAATCTCCCTGGACATAATTTTCAAAATCCATGACTACAAAGCTTGAGCTAGCTTTTAACCACTGTTTTTTTTTTCCTTCTAATCTGGCATATAAAGGAATATTTTCATGGCTTTGGAAGTGTCTATCAGAGGCTATTATGAAAAATGAATGCTTCAATAACTCACAGAAAATAATTATGGAACATCAGTATATAGCTTAGTACACATAACTGCTACGCAAAAGCAAAATTTGTACTGTAAGATAGACATACCTTTCTAATGATTGCAATAAATATAATGAGAACAACCGGAAGCAGCAATGTCTTTGTGTACCTCAACGGAGTCTGAAATGCAGAAACGTTTTACAAGAGGAAACAGGTAAACAAAATTCCACTGCAATTAAACTAATGTAAGGCTTTAAAGAATAAGTAGAGTGGGCACTTGGTTAAGTGCTCATATTACAGTGTGCATGGACTCAGGTTCAAGCCCCTGGTCCCCACCAGCAGGGGGAAAATTTCACAAGTGGTGACGCAGGGCTGCAGGTGTCTCTGTCTCTCTCCCTCTTTACCTCCCTTACCCCTCTCAATTTATCTCTGTCTCTATCCAGTAATAAATAAATAAATAAATATTTTAAAAATAATAATAAGAGTAAGTAGAATAACAGCACTTCCCCATCTAGGGTCCAGACTACTTACTCTCATCTGAAAATAAATATGATAATGTTTATATAGTAATAGTAATTATCAAATGAAAAGGCAAACAAATACAGCCCCCCAAACATGCGACATGTGATTAAAGAGAAATTACTGTTCACTTAGTGAAAGTCTATTTCCTCTACTTTTGTCAGAGATAAACAATGGGTGATAGAGCTTTTAGTGTGGTAGACTACTGTCACTGATATGTACAGTACAGAGAGTACATCCATATACATGCTCTATACTTAGGCCATAGGAGTAACCAGTGGGAATCACATGAGAAAATGAATGTACCATCAGAAAAGTACTGTGAGCAAGTTTTTTTTTTTTTTTTTGCCTCCAGGGTTATTTCTGGGGCTCGGTGCCTGCATCATGAATCCACTGCTCCTGGAGGCCATTTTCCCCCTTTTGTTGCCCTTGTTGTAGCCTTGTTGTGGTTATCATTGTTGTTGATGTCGTTCGTTGTTGGACAGGACAGAGAGAAATGGAGAGAGGAGGGGAAGACAGAGGGGGAGAGAAAGACAGACACCTGCAGACCTGCTTCACCGCCTGTGAAGCGATTCCCCTGCAGGTGGGGAGCCGGGGGCTCAAACCATGGTCCTTATGCTGGTCCTTGTGCTTTGTGCCACGTGCGCTCAACCCACTGTGCTACCGCCCAACCCCCTGTGAGCAAGTTTAATCCATACACAATACAGTTCTAATAAAGCACCACAAATCAGTATCACATAGGTGTGAAAAACACATACACACTACAAACTCATATAGTATTGTAAAATAGTCTATGTCAAACATCACTCAAATATGAAAACCTGCTTCCCCTGTATGTATTTGTAGCACACTACCACAAATGAGAATGAGAGTTACTTGTTCAAAAAGTTTAAGTTTCTGTAAGACTTCAGTCTCACAAGTTGACTCTCTGGTTTTCCCCTATACATAAGAACAGTTATTTTTGTTTGTTTGTTTTTTTTGGGGGGTAGTGTTCTTGGAATGAAAAATGTGCACTCACCCATGCTTGAAGTTATTTCCAAGTAAGGAGATCATTCAAACAGTCAGAAAGTGAATGAAGACCTAAGAGCTTTAGAGTGTCACGAAATTAGCGTTCTCTCTGAAAAAGAGGCAGCCTGACAAGCCTCTGCGCCTCCTCACCCCCAAATAAACGCTAGTCTGAACACACGCCTCTAAACAGCAAAATGAAAGAAGGTTCTATTTGAGGGAGATGTAGAAGTGGAATAGCAACATCTTCCTCTAACCTGCCAGACTTCCCTTTCTCCTTTCAACTGAAATAAAGACGAAGGAAGGTGCAGGGTAAAGCAGGAGCTGTATGAAAAGTGCGGGGCCCAACACAAGACTTCAGCAAAGAAAGAAAATCAGGATTCGCCATCTTACCTCCTTTTCCATAAAGTCAAACTCTGCTGCACAGGTGTACAATAAAGTATCAAAATCCTTGTAACTGAAGAATTTTGATGTTAACAAGTTGCCAATATGAGCCTAGAGAAGAATAAAGTGAGGGACCATGAATTCTTATGTATCATAAGGCATTTTAATCTTTATAGTATCTACAACTTGGTTTTCACCACACAGCAGAGCTACTGTTTCCAAAGCAGGTTCGTTTCTGTTAAAAAAAAAAAAAGGGGCTGTATGGACTTCTGTACCTTCTCACTTCTCCCTTGCTTGACTGGCAAATGATAGTGCCAATAAAACTCAGGTTTACATGATTGATCATTTAAAAAGCAATTTCTACTAGCATAGAAAAAAAAAATTAATGCTCAACATAATTAAAAATAAACAATGTTGTTCAACTAGAAAGTCCACACTCCTAGTTCAATACCACAAGCATTTGTATGGAGTTCACTGACAGAGCAGAGATATGTACTCAAACAGAGGCAGATTAAGAAAAAGAAGAAGTAGGGGTAGATAGCATAATGGTTATGCAAAGAGATTCTCATGCCTAAGGCTCCAAAGTCCCAGGTCCCATCACATACACCACCACCATCAGCCAGAGCTGAGCAGAGCTCTGACAAAAAAAAAAAAAATCAACAAAAACTAACATCAGAATATAATATGAATAAATTTACAGAAAGTGATTTTCATAAAGAGAATATGCACTGTGCTTGCACACAAGTAAGATGATTTTTAAGTGTTCTCATACAGTACCATAACACATTCCTAATAATTGGCCTAATACACATCGTTCTAATCATAACTATAGTAAAGATGATTAGGAAAGATTGTAAACAAAATTCTTTGACTAGAAACTAAACCACATAAAATTTAATGACCCTTCTAAGTTAAAAAGGCAACCACAAATAGCTCATTCAGAAGGCACAGAAAGAAGCAGCAGCACTGGTGGGAAAAGTGATACTGTCAGCTGTAGTCAGTCATCAGAATAGCCAAGCACTTTCCTTCAGGAAACAGAGAAAAGCTATAGAGCAAAGCCAGAGAAATGAGAGCAAAGCAAGATAAAGGAAAGATACAATGACACAAAAAGGGACCAAAAAATGTCTCTCTAGGAGCATAAGAAAACATTGGCTCCACATTCAAATACGGAATGACCAACCCAAATTCTGAATAGTAAAACTTGCTGGGAAATCTCAAAAAAGAGAGTCTGGAGGCAAGCAAAATGTCTGCTGACCTCCAACTATGTCTCTGACATAAGGATCGTTTTTATTTATTTATTTATTCTGCCTCCAGGGTTACTGCTGGGGCTCGGTGCCTGCACCATGAATCCACTGCTCCTGGAGGCCATTTTTCCCCCTTGTTGCCCTTGTTGTTGTAGCCTTGTTGTGATTATTATTGTTGTTGATGATGTCATTCGTTGTTGGATAGGACAGAGAGAAACGGAGAGAGGAGGGGAAGACAGAGAGGGGGAGAGAAAGACAGACACCTGCAGACCTGCTTCACCACCTGTGAAGCGACTCCCTGCAGGTGGGGAGCTGGGGACTTGAACTGGGATCCTTACACCGGTCCCTGTGCTTTGCGCCATGTGCGCTTTAACCCACTGCGCTACCACCCAGCTCCCAAGGATTGTTTTCAGAGGGGCTCTGAAGGCTAGAGGGAGGTTGTCCATTTTAAAAGGCATTTGCATGCATAATGTAAGGTTTGCCTTTCACAAATACTCAGAAGGATCAGTAAGGATTTTAGTTAACCCAGTCCCACAATGATTTCTTTAGCATTTACTTATTTGGTACCAGGGTTATCTCTGGCACTCCAGGCCCGCATGGTTCCACTGCTTCTGAAATTTGATTTATTTATTCTTTTTAAAGATAGAGAGATGAGAGAGAGATGAGAGAGAGAGAATGGGGGGTATGGGAAAGGTAGAGATGAAAAGAGAGGGAGAGACATGACAGCCCTCCTCCACCACTCAATTCAGGAAGTTTCCTTATGCAGGAGCTCCCACTGGGTGACTGGGGGCTTGAGAGCAAGTTTTTGTGCATGATAAAACGTATATCCTAGCACATACATTACAGTGCACAAGGACCCAGGTTCAAGCCCCCTGTCCCCAGTGCTTCACTAGTGGTGAAACAGGGCTGTAGTGTCTCTCTCCCTCTCTGTCTCCTCCTCCCCTCTAAATTTTCCCTGTCTTTATCTAATAAATAAATAAAATATTTAAAAAGAGTATATCCTATAAGGTAAGCTATCCTCAGTCTCCATATAATAATTATTTGAGGAGCCATTTATTTGATGAGACATGCAGGAAATGGGTATGTCTTCCTAAAGACAAAAGACCAAATCATTTTTTTATATTTATTTATTTATTCCCGTTTTTGTTGCCCTTGTTTTGTTATTGTTGCCATTGATGTTGTTGTTGTTGGATAGAACAGAGAGAAGTGGAGAGAGGAGGGGAAGACAGAGGGGGGAGAGAAAGACAGACACTTGCAGACCTGCTTCACCGCTCATGAAGCGACTCCCCAACAAGTGGGTGGCCTGGGGCTGGAGCAGGGATCTTTGAGCCAGACCCTGTGCTTAGCGCCACCTGTGCTTAACCCGCTGCGCTACCACGCAACTCCCTACCAAACCATTTCTTAAAGGGAGTTGAGCTGGACAATGAAGTGACAGTGTACTGAGTAGTGTGCGTCTTGTCATGTGTGCAGTCCAGGCTCCAGCTCCAGCACAAGGAAGATGCTACAGCACTGGAGAGAATCCTGGTGCTCCGATGCCTCACCCTTGCTCTGTGTGTCTAACCGAATGAACTAAAACAGCTCAGAGTGAAGTCACCCATGTGGGAGACCCTGGCTGCCTAAGAAAAGGAAAAAAAAAAAAAATGAATCCAAAGTAGAAAATCTTACCACAAAGAATGCTCCAGGTTTTTAGAGCTTCCTTTGTTAAATTTACTCAACAATGACAAGAGAAATACCAGTAACTCCACTCTGAGAAATCATAGAATAAGAATACTTCCCAGGAATTTTAAAAGCTAAGATTACCCTGACTTCAAGATCAGAACAAAACAAACAAAAAACCACTTTTAAACTGAAATTAATATCCATCTTGAGTAAGCAAAAAACCTTTAAAATATAAGCTATCCAAAGCCAGTAATGTATAAACAGAATAATACACTAAGAACAAGTGTGGTTATCTGAGAAATACATGCTCAATGAATGCTTAGAAATGAATAAAAATCAGACTTCAGACATGGGAGAGGGAGGGAGAAGCTGGCAAGTTCTCTCTCAGAGTAACACTTACCCAACTGCAAAAATAACCTTATCAATTCCTAAATTTTTACCAAAAGGAAAACAAGTCAGAAAGTATTCATTCTTTAATTTAAATACGGCTTTTCTTTGTAAGACACATTTCAGTTAGGTTATTTATGAAAAGTTTACTGATAAACTTTTTACAAGGACTGATGACAAAACGAGGAAGGGGGCTAAAGAGACTCTGTTATGATCTCTGAGAAGCTCTGGAAGATGTCTGTATCTGCTGCAAAAGACAAGTACAAAGAAACCAAAGGAAAATGACTCCAGGGAGGGGCTAGGCGATGGTGCAGCCGGCAGAATCCACATGTGTAAACATGAAGAAGCCACAGCGTCGAGGCCTGACCCTGCCAGCACGAGGGGTGCCTCGCGGGGCGGGTAGTGAGGCAGAGCTGTGTGCGGCTCTCTGTATTTCCCTTCCTCTCCTCTGTCACCCTATGAATTCAATAAAACAAAAACCACCCAGAGAACGATGGAGTCATCCTGCAGACACAGCGCCCCGGAGACAATCCTGACGGCAAAACAAACAAAAAACCTACAAAACCTTTAAAATGTATGTTTAAACTACTAGAGCTTTCTTCTTTCAACATTTTAAAATATGTGTGATATAGGTAGACCAGCAAAATAAAGAGAATTATGTCAAGCAATTAATTTGGAGACTGGACACTATATAGCCAGTTACTTCTTATAGTAAAGAGAAGACATCGAGTGACAGATCTCATCTTCAAACAGTAGTATTCTGGTAACTTAAGTAACTCATTCTCATTTTTTAATTCTTTCCAAGTTTAAATAAGGAACACTCACATCATCTGCAATGCCAAACATTTTAGATGTCAAATACTTGAGTATGACAGTTCCAAATAACCAAAAACCTCCTTGGATGACCTACGAAATAAAAAGATAACAGAACAAAAATTGATGCTTCATATAGCCGTTCCTTAGACAAAATATCAGAAGAAAAGCAGATGCTTTAATTACACACGAAACAGATATCGCCATGTCCGTGAGAAAATTATTTAAAAATGCACCATAAAGAACGATTCCAAAATCAAGGAACTAGTGCTACAACTAAAGTCTCATACATACACTTCCATTGTAAAACAGATCTTATAAATTTACACAGCAATCACAGATTTCTCTTCTTTAAAGTTTCTTAAATATGCACTGCTATTTAGAAAGAAAAAAAAGTAATAAAATAAATAAAATTGGAATTCCTTAACTACCTATCCAATATCAATGTCAGCCTGCTTCATAAAAAGGGCTATTTGGCACATTAAAACGGAACCCTAATCTGCTATAAAACTGTTAAGGTTCCTTGCACTACATACATCATGTGCTTAAGAGTCAAACATAAAACCAGTGAAATATTTTAGAGAAGAAAAAGTTTGTGCAATCAAATAGATGGATCCTTACCCATAGACTAAGTTCAGACACATGTAATTTCAGGAAATGTGGCTTCATTGCTAGTACACCCTTGCACAGAGAAAATGACATAGCATAGAGTTAAATACAGACAGATCTCAATTCAAGTGCCAAAAATACATATATGTGATAAGGCTTGAGAATCTAAAATTCAGGACACTATCCATGTTAAACAGTGTAGGATCATAGGCACACTGACCTCAGGACTTAGCTGTCTTTTATATAAGGAGTCATACTTTGGTTAAAGTGGAAAACAGATCACCATATTTACCTTTCCACAGCTGACTTACCCAGGAACCAAGAGGAATAGAATAACTTCAGAATGTTCAGAAATAATCTTAAACAGATAACAATACTTTAACATAAATATTGTTGACTGAGAATGAACTAGAAATGAACTATGAATGGTAACTAAATGCTTCTCTATCAAAGACTAAGTTTTTCCAGCTTCTCAATTAAGACTCAAAAGTCAGCCTATAATAAATGTATTCTACTTCAAATTTGGCAAAATAAATTAAGCAAAGGTTAGATATCAAGACATACAGAAATAAATCCGAATGACATATTTACAGAATTTTCTGAATGTCTGAAAAGATGAAATATGCTAAGAATCATGTTTCAAAGTGATAAGGATAATACAGAAAATGTAAACCAAGTTGTGCTCAGTTAAGATGCATAAGCTTATTATCAAAACTGCACTTAACCCCTGTTTAAACATGCCAAGCACCTCACAAAAACCTGACACACTGTAAGGGTTCCACTGAACTAGAGAGAAACTTCCTGCTAAATGAACTTCAACTAGCTTGTACTGGTGTGTGATCATGAATTCAGTACTTCCCCTGGGAAGGAGGAAAAACATGAATCATTGCTCTAACTTGAATAATAGCAGGATTTGGCATTGTAGACATGTGAAATGCAAAATTAAGTGCATTATCCTTCTTCCTAATTACAAACAGAAGTCACTGTAAGAACTATCCCAATTTGTTAAAGGGTTATAGAAATTAAGAAAGCCAAAGTGATGCGGCGCCTTAAACACCACTGAAGCAGAATATGTTTCAATCAAGACAGAGCAAAAGGGCTTTGTCCTTAGACAATCAGCCTATAGTACATGCACTTAAAATTTGCTTCTTCCCACCCGAACACCTATTCCTTACCTTTGGGTTCCTGTTTATTGAACAGTTTGTTCAGCTTTATATCTTACCGCCTAATGGGGAGCTCATTAGCCAGTTACAGATGCTACCATGAGGCCACCCTGACTTCCCTGGGCAGACATCCTTACCTATGTGTCCTGGACCTCTCCTTCCCAGAGCCTTGCCCCACGAGGAAAAGATAAAAACAGGCTGGGGTTGTGGATCCAGCTGTCAATGCCCATGTCCAGCAGAGAAGCAATTATAGAAGCCAGAACTCCCACCTTCTGCACCCCATTAAGAATTCTGGTCCATACTCCCAGAGGGATAAAGAATAGGGAAGCTTCCAATGGAGGGAATAGGACAGGAAACTCTGGTGGTGGGAACTGTGTGGAATAATGCCCCTGTTATCTTACAATCTTGTTAATCATTATTAAATCACTAATAAAAAATTTTTAAAAAATGTTTATAAATCATTGTGGTAATTAAACCCTGTTGATTAAGAAAAAGGCATAATTACCTTTAAAACTTTCAGCAAGATTTATATTCAGAACGTAGTCATCCTGTCCCACGTGGCAAGAGGGAGCTGGATGGATTCTAACTGTTCGTTTTATTCTGTACAACAGTTCCCCAAGCTCTAAATATGTTCCTGGTAGTAAGACTTAGGAAAAATACATTTGAATCACCACCTGATTTAAACTATCTAAAGATTTCAAATAAACAAAGCCATGGTCACAGAGGAACAAAGAGGGGAGGCTGCCATGAGGAATCAGGGAGAAGAAGATGGGAGTCATAGAATAGACCAGGAATAAGACAAAAACTGAAAAAAGGAGAGGGGGAGAGAGCCAAAGTAGGAGATACAGAAATCTTTTTAAAATAAGTAACAGGAGCCAAATGGTGGCACACAGGTTAGGAACAAAAACCAGAGCTCAAGTCACTCGTCACCCAGGTGGGGGAAGCTTCACAAGTGGTGAAACAGGGCTGCGGGTGTCTTTCTCTCTCCTTTTCTATCCTCCCTTCCCCTCTCAACTTCTCTCTGACTTAACAAAAATTTCAAAAAAAAACTCTAAAAACAGTACTGGGGTTTGGAGAGCTCAATGGGTGGGGTAACTGCACAGCCAACACGTGACCCAGATTTGAGACCTGACACCTCATGGGAGTTGCTATAGCAATAGAGAAAGGCTCAGTGCTGTGGTGGCACTCTCTCTCTCTCTCCCTCTGTCTCACATCTAAGTGAAAAGGTGGGATGAAGTAGTGAAATCACACAAGTGCAACACCTCATGCCACCACTATGCCCTAAAAAATAATTATATGTACATATTCATGGAAGCCAACTGTAGGTGGCAAAAAAGGTGATGGGGGGAAGCTGAATGGGAGTTGTGAGATAAGTAAGGTGTCACATTTTACATAATCGGTGTTTATGGTGTTTCTTTCCTGCCTTGGAATTGAATACTTAAACACACTAATACACTGAGATAGTTCTTGTGGAAGTTCATGAATACCAAGTCAGTGATAAATTATATAAACCATTATTTTCAAAGACAGCAAGGATACTTAGCCAGAGAATTATCCAAGAGGAAGTATAGTAAGAAAAACTTACCCAAATAATTACCAAAGAGGATGCATAATAAGAAGTCAGTAACATTGAGTTTCCAAACATCAATACAAAACAAAGTGCAAGGGAAATCTGGAAACATCCAAGAGAAATATAATGAATGCACACAAAACCAAAGCACATTGGTTTCCATTATGAAAACTGCACATGGCCATGACAGAACTGAAGAGTAATGAAAAGGGAATCTATATACATAGCAGTATACTCTCTATCCTGCACTTCTTCTGTAGTTCTTACCACCTGATATGCTGCTGAACTCATCCACGTCCTGTATTTATTACTGATCTGCTACTTTCTTTCCCCCAGTAGAGTCAGACGGCTTGAATGCTGGGGTCCTTGTGGTCCTGTCCACTGCAGCCCCACAGATGGTGGATAGTCCATGCTCAGGAAGTGAACATTCCACTTCAGCATGACAGGTGGCTTGTGGGTAATACTAACACACTGATCTATCTCTTGTAAATTCTCTCTTTAACTAATGTCACAAGTCAGGAATAGCCCAAATCATGTAATAGTGACCCCGATTAGAAAATTCTGGGTGACCTATTTAATGTGAATTATATTATAGATTCTGAATAACACTTGGGTAAATATTGAAATTAAGACAACTAGTTCTAACCAAAATTAACCCGATACTAATCAGGATTTTTTTTTTTAAGTCAGTGAAGAGGAAAACAAAACAGCCATTACCATGTGTATATAAATGATCTTTCGTAATTTGCATATGTCAATGTATCCCACCACATACACAGCAAATAATGATGCAATCTGAAATTTAAAAAGATAAATATAAAAATGATGGATGTAATAAACAACTAAGAAAATAATGTCCTTCATGCTCTTGTAAACTAACTCTATGCTAAAAGAATGCTCTTCATTTTCTCTGCCCAGCTCCCTCTATTAACCTGTGAATTATCTACTTAGCAAATTATCTGAAACAACATCTAATGTCAGGTGGACCTTACTGCCAACAAGTACACCTGAAACATGTTGGCTCAGTGAAAACATAATTACAGGGCACAACAGGATATAATCAGACAAGGTACTCTGAACTGAAAAACAACTCAGTACACGTGTGCAGAAGTGTACTAAGTGCTGACTGTTGGCTCCTTGTCTTTTAGCCACTAAGATGCTGCTGGGCATTGCACCTGTGGTTTGCATCCACTTTCAGTGGACTCTTTTTTTTTTTTTCCTTTTTTCTAGGTAGACAGATGGTGAAAGGCAGAGAGGGAGAGTGAGAGGGAGGAGGGAGAAAGAGGGAGAGAAGAAGACATTGCAGGACTGCACTTGACACTTCCCTGTTGTAAAATACACCCCTATGCTAGTCAGGGGTTCGAACCCAGGCCCTGCACCTGGCAGAGTGAGTTATCTGTCAGCCTGCTGGTCAATTTTCAAGTGTTTCTCCATCAATGTTCTTTGTCATAGAGCTCTCAAACGTTACAATCAAACGCAGAACTTCCACCACAGTGGTATTTTTACCTTTCTTCATAATGTAAGAAATGTTTAGAATGTAAGCACGTTACCTGCGTGAGGAGTACAAACTGCGCAAACTGCCACGGGAGCATGAAAAACACGTTGGAAATGCAGAGTGCAATCAAGCTTCCCCTGTAAAGTTTTGTAGCCCTTGAGAAATAAAATAAATATCAGAAAGTTTAACCACAACCAAAGGAGGTCTCGAAACTTTACATCAGGCTCAACCTGACGCTGTTGACTGGCTACGGAAGAAGGGCAAACGCTAGAAGAAGAAGAACCACAACCAAACTACTACAAATTAGAATCTATGAAAATGGCTTGGCTCTAACATAAACCAGACAGAGAATGAACCAAGGAGTTAGAAGGCCCATCTCAGGAGGACTTCCCGAGGTGGGGCTACAGAGCAGCAGCAGCTATTCCGTTCCTTTCCTTTCCCCTCCCCTCCCCTGCCCTCCCCTCCCCGATCGACTAGGAATACCAAAGGAGGACACCTAGGACTGCAACAAGACAGGACTGGAACGACTTCAGGAACCCACCAAATCACTGGTTCCAGATGCCAGCATGATGCCAGCCAGGTTTCCCTGGACAGACAACCACACCAGTGTGTCCTGGAGCTCCACTTCCCCAGAGCCCTGTCCCACTAGGGAAAGAGAGAGACAGACTGGGAGTATGGATCCACCTGTCAACGCCCATGTTCAGCAAGGAAGCAATTACAGAAGCCAGACCTTCCACCTTCTGCATCCCACAATGACCTTGGGTCCATACTCCCAGAGGGATAAAGAATAGGAAAGCTATCAGGGGAGGGGATGGGATACGGAATTCTGGTGGTGGGAACTGTGTGGAGTTGTGCCCCTCTTATCCTATGGTTTTTGTTGGTGTTTCCTTTTTATAAATAAAGAAGGCCCTTCTCCACGGGCCAGGCAGTGCTATACCTGGTTGCACACACGTCACTCAGCTCGACACCAGGGATCAGCCCCACCTGCAGGGGGAAGCTTCACAAGAGGTGATGCAGGGCTGCCCGTGTCTCTCTTTCTCTCTCTATCTCCCCTTCCTCTCTCAATTTCTCTGTCCTAAATAAATAAAATATACCTCCTGACACTCAATGACAATTTTCTATAGAAATAAAATAGCCATTATCATCAAGAGTGAGGAGATGAGTGGGTGGGTGAGTAAAGGCACCGGATTTTATCTAACTTTACTTTGAAGACTTCACAATGAAACAAGTTTAATGTTGTCCAATATATTCAGCAGTTGGAAAGATGATATTTATTTTTTTAAAAATAGTAAAAGTTGCATATTCAAAGTGCTAAGTATTACGCAGACAGGTCCAAAATTCAGAATCAGGATAAGCATCTGAGGAAGACTGTGTGGGAGTTGTAGAATAAAAGGTGGGTCCTAGTACATCATGGCAGGAAAGGCCTTGAGCTGGTGATAGGAGTGGTATGCTGACATTTATCACGGGGATGTAAGAAACCGTGCTCATGTTTCAATGACTATTCTGTCAACCATCATTTCCCCCCCCCAAAAAAAAATGATTTCAAAAGAATTTTTTAAAAGTTGTGTCCTTACTGAGGGTTGTATTGTTATATGGAAAACTCGGAAATGTTGTGCATGTACCAACTATTGTATTTACTGTCAAATGTAATGCATTAATTCCCCAATAAAGAAATTTTAAAACAAAATTAGGTCCTACACACATAGGACATAGAAGAGAACATGAGACCATGGCAGGCAGTCTCCTCTGGGGTCACTCTTAGAAGCTTCACTCTAGTCCCAACATCGGAATTTGGAGGATCTCATGGGAGAGAGCGAAGAAACTTACACTCATGGCACTAATAGGAAGTACTTTTTCCCTAAGTCCCACATGAAGCTTCCAGATACCTACCAGCACCTTTATAAGGTGGAGTCTGCATCTTACATAGTGAGATTACATGGTGTATACTGTGGGCTAAGAGTAAAGCATCCTCTTTAAATGAGCCTGCCTAGAGCAGCCAGAGTCACTGGAGAGACCTTTATTCACACACCTAGTATCCTTCCTATGGGGGACATGCCTCTCTAGGCTTCTAAATCAGTCCTGTCAATCATGCCTTGAATCAAGTATTTGCAAAACCCAGGCAACCAGTTAACAAGTCACAAAATAAAAACAAACAGTATTTTAATGGAGCAAAGTAAAACAAAATGTGATTGTATATTACAAGAGTTCTAGTTCTATTCCAAGAGACTTCTCTTTGGCTATCTGCTTGTATACATACATGGATCACAACATAAAGAGTTTCTTACTACTAATAGGCAGTAATCAAAGAGTTAGAACACCACTGTCAGGGTCAGGTAGTGGGACATCTGGTTGGTTGAGCCTCATGTTAGCATGTATAAGAACCCAGGTTCAAAACCCATCCCCAACTGCAAGGAAGAAGCCTCACAGTGGTGGATTAGGGCTGCAGGTGTCTCTCTCCCTCTCTATCTTCCCCCCTCCTCTCAATTTCTATATGACAAATAAGTATTAAAAAAAAAATTACTGTCTAATGCAAATAATTTTCTATTTCTGAATACCGAACATGATTTTATTTTATGAATACTGCGAGACAATAAAGATGACTAAGTATAGTTTAATATGCTACAGAATGCACTGTATGGAAAGAAAAACAAACGAGCTGACTTAGAAGATCTGAAAGGGAAACTAAAAGCAGGACCTGATCAAATTGTAAGTAGGGCACCAAAGTAAAAACCCAGTGGTGAGGGGTAGACATGTAGCTTCCTGGGCCAGTGGGGGGTGGGAGTGGGCGGGAGGGATGGGTCACAGTCCTTTGGTGGTGGGAATGGTGTTTATGTACACTCCTAGCAAAATGTAGACATATAAATCAGTAGTTAATTAATATGAGAGGGGGAAATCAATTGTATGTCTCAAAGTTTCTCAAAACACAAACTGAATCTTTTTAGTATATAAGCTATGTATTTGATATACGGACTCTCTCAAAAGCCTAGACCAAGTAGATTAGAAGCTTCCAATAGCACAGCTATATACAAGATACTGGGTACTGTACAGCAAACCATAACAAAGGGACTTTTCAAAGTTAACCCAATTAACAAATAATGTGATGATAATATTAACTATTGATTGTCTTTTTGAACCCTAAGACAGCAGGAACCTCACATCTTCACTATAGAGCCCCTACTTCCCCCAGTCCTGGAACCCTTGGATAGGGCCCACTTTCCCGTATACATCTCCCAATCCAAACCAAATAATATTGCATCCGCCGATCACAACCTAACCAAAGCAACGATTGCCATCTCAACATGCTTCACCTCAGACTGTATCCAGAGACTTCACGTGTGGAATGACAACCCTTCAGCTTCATTACTCGGGTGAGACCTTTCCTTTAATAGTACACTCTAATTTCATCTCAGGTAGTTCACTTTCTAACAAAGTCCCATAACCTAGATATACACCAGTTTCTGTGAGAGAGAGCTTATGTGCACACGTATCCATAAACTACTGCAAAATATATACCTGAAAGCAGGATTACACTAGAGTTTGCAGTGAGTACCTCCCTAACACTTCCTCTCCACTATTCCAAGCTTGGGATCCATGATTGCTCAACAAATTGTTTGGCTTCATATGTTAACTCTCTTTTCAATCACCAGGTTCCAGATGCCACCAGGATGCTGGCTAGGCTTCCCTGGATTGAAGACCCCACCAATGTGTCCTGGAGTTCAGCTTCCCCAGAGCCCCACCCTACTAGGGAAAGAGAGAGGCAGACTGGGAGTATGGACCGACCAGTCAACGCCCATGTTCAGCGGGGAAGCAATTACAGAAGCCAGACCTTCTACCTTCTGCAGCCCACAATGACCCTGGGTCCATGCTCCCAGAGGGCTAGAGAATGGGAAAGCTACCATGGGAGGGAGTGGGTTATGGGGATTGGGTGGTGGGAATTGTGTGGAGTTGTACCCCTCCTACCTTATGCTTTTGTTCACTAATCCTTTCTTAAATAAAAAATTAAAAAAAAAAAAAAAAAAAACGAAACGAATAGGGAAAACAAAGGGAAATGCCAATTGTCAATGGCATGATCACTATATCACTGAACAAAGATATCAGGAACGGGAAGCATCAGTATTAGCAAAAATGATTAAGCAATAGTTATGAATGTATTGGGTATTATTCAGTGTATTAGTCAGTGTATTATTCAGTGTGTGTATTATTACACACAACTGAATTTCTAAATATAACTAAGTCAATATGAACAAAACTAACTTGAAGTAAAATTTCTCCACCGTTATTTATAAGTGATTCACAGTATTAATGAAGTTTTTTTTTTCAAACTCCTAAGAATTTGTCCCCAGCATCTACAATCTACCCTCAAGATTGCTCAGTTTTTTTTGCTTATCCAGTAGGATAACGAGATGCCAAAGGAAAATGGTTGCTCTGTCAGAAGAGACCAAGTTCAGTCTCTAAGGATAAAATATCAGAAGTTTTGGATGACCAACAAAAAGGAAGACGTCATTCAAAAATAACAAGAAGTCTGCCAGGACTTCAAATAAGCAAAAACTGTAAGTGTGAACAAAGCAGCTGCCACCTTCCCAAGCACCAGTCACACCTCGCACAGCAGCAGTGACCTGGGGCAACAAGGGAGCCACATGAACAAAGAGGAGAGAGGAGACCTGCAGAGCATGATGAAGAAGAGGACGGAGATGATATGAAGGCTCCAGCAGCTCTAGTTTAGGTGGCCAGCAATACCAGAAGGAAAATGTCGACTGGGGAGAAAATAGGGTAAAAGGGAAAAGGGAAAATGGGGGGGGGGGGTGAAAAGAGGGCGGGGGAGCTAGCATAATGGTTATGCAAAGAAACGCTCATGTCTGGGGCTCTAAAGTCCTAGGTTCAATCCCCCTGTACCACCATAAGCCAGAGCTGAGCAGTGCTCTGGTCCTGCACTCACTCACTCGCTCGCTCGCTCTCTCTCCCTCAAAAATAAAATAAATTAAATATTTTTAAAAAAAGTGAAAAAGAGAGGGAAGAAAGGTAAATGGGATGGAAGAAGGGAAGGAGGAAAGGAAGAGAAAAAGAAAAAAGCCTAAAGAAATGACAGTCCCCTAAAACTCATCTGCAACAATCAAAGTAAAGACAGGAATAAAAATAAGAAGAAGAAAAAGATGGATGAGTTTGAAAAGACAATGATTAGGACAGCAAAGAAAAAAGAAAGAAACAGACAAAGTATGATCCGTGAGGCAGTTCAGTGGGTAGAGTGCGCTCTGCCAACCTGAAGCCTCAGATTGTCTCTGCAGCACGACATATGGACAAAAGAGTGATTTCCATGTCCTATTAAAAAAGTAATTAATCAGGGAGCTAGCTGGGCAGTAGCACAGCAGGTTAAGCGTACATGATGCAAAGTAGAAACACAGCCCCCCAAAATGTCTACAGCCTGACATACAAGAACTGTCTGAATGACACCTAACAAGCAAAGGGCCTAGTGGGGGTTGTATTGTTATGTGGAAAACCGAGAAATGCTATGCATGCACAAACTATTGTATTTACTGTTAATGTAAAACATTAATCCCCCAATAGAGAAATAAAAAAAGAAAAGGTAGCAGCAGCAAATGCTGGAGAGGGTGTGGGGTCAAAGGAACCCTCCTGCACTGCTGGTGGGAATATCAATGGGTCTAAGCCCTGTGGAGAGCAGTCTGGAGAACTCTCAGAAGACTAGAAGTGGACCTACCCTATGGCCCTGCAATTCCTCTCCTGGGGATAGATTCAAACACACCCATCCAAAAAAGATCTGTATGTTCACAGCAGCACAATTTGTAATAGCCAAAACCTGGAAGCAATTCCTCCTGCATCCAGGTCTCAGTAACCAACAGAAAACAGAAGCTCCTTGAAGAGTGCAGCAGTGCTTCAGTGGTCTGTCTCTGTCTCAGGCTCTCGTAATCTGTGAGTGAGTAAGGCAGGGAGGTGGCTCTACAGTACAGTACATGCCTGAGATCCTAACTGCAGGCTCCAGTACTGCAAAAATCCAATCAAATCAAATCAAATCAAAATGCTTTGATGAGTTCAAACAGGCGACAGCATCATCGGAGCTCAGCGTTTTTATATGCAGGCTCATTAAGGAATTCAGTTAAGAAATTACAGTTTAAGATATCTTATGCAAAGCAAGCACTAAAAACAAACAATCAGCAAGTTACCTGAGAATGTGAGTCACAAGCAACATCTGAAGTACAAGAAAGGGGTACGAGAAGCTTTCTCTGAGAGGCGGTGTCCACATTACACGAGTACACTACAGAGAAATGCAAAGCAGACGGTGTACTTGTTAACATTGCTAAGTTTGACGTTTGAAGGAAAGCCCTATTTACAGATCGAAAGAGAAGCTCTGTCCCCCACATCATTTCAACAGTGTGCTGTAAAGCAAACTCCAGCTTTCCTTCCAGCAGCGTATCTGTGAAGTGGAAAACTATTGAAGGGAAAACACAATGGGCAAAAGATCTTGCTAAGTATGAATATCACGCATCATCATCAACAGAGTGCCCAGTAAACTTCAACTAGCGCCTAAAAAGAAGGGAAGGTACCAGCAAGATAAAGAAAGAAAGAAAAGAAAGATGTTAAAGGGGGGTTAATTCAAATAACAAAAATCCTACAATAGTCAGGGGCTGGGTGGTGGCACACCTGGTTGAGTGCAGATGTTACAGCGCACAAGGACTGGGTTGAAGCCCCCCAGTCCCCACTTGCAGAGTGGAAGCTTCACAAACAGGGAAGCTTACCGCAGGTGTCTCTCTTTCGCTTTCTCTAGCTCCCCTTCCACTCTCAATGTCCCCTTGCCCTAGCAAACAAAATAAATAACTATGTCTTTAAAAATACCAAAGTGGTCAAAAATCATCTTTTTGAAAAGGTCACCTTAAGCATAACTATGCTATCCCTGTTTTAATGATCATTACTCTCTCTATATATACTCTATATTAATAATTCAACTTCCAATTCCACCAATATTAGATAAATGTAAATAAGCTGATATACTTTCTACAAAGCTATTCACCCTAGACAAATCAGTTTACCTTTCAAATTAAGCAAGACTACTCTGAAGACTGTAGAATTAAAAAACTAAAGTGAAATTAACCCTTGCCTGTACCTTCAGTCTACTTTAGACTATTAGGTATGTATACTACTGCCATAGAAAGCTTGAGCCACGGGGGGGGGGGGGGGGGGGGAGAAAAACCAGTATAGCTATGGGCCCTTTGGAATATAACTAAAATAGGCCTACTAGCTATCTACAAAATAGAGACACCCCCGCCAACTCTTCATCTGCACTATTCCAGCCTTTAGGTTCGTGATTAGTCAACAACTTGTTTGGCTTTATATGTTAACTCTCTTTTTAGCTACCAGGTTCCAGATGCTAGCATGATGCCAACCAGACTTCCCTGAATAGACAACCCCACAAATGTGTCCTGGAGCCCTGCCCCACTAGGGAAAGAGAGAGGCAGGCTGGGAGCATGGATCCACCTGTCAACACCCATGTTCAGCAGGGAAGCAATTACAGAAGCCAGACCTTCCACCCTCTGCATCCCACAATGACCCTGGGTCCATATTCCCAGAGGGATAGAGAATAGGAAATCTATCAGGGGAGGGGATGGGATACGGAGTTCTGGTGGTGGGAACAGTGTGGAGTTCTACCCCTCTTATCCTATGGTTTTGTCAATGTTTCCTGTTTATAAATAAGAAATAATTTAAAAAAGAAAGCTTGAGTCAGTCTTCTCTTTCTACCAAAGCTCATGATCCTCTCTGAAATCTGCATATCTATATATGAATGAGTTATGCACAGAATTTTTGAAAACAAAGTCTTTTAAAATGTATGTTATTAACGCAATGTATTTTTAAAAAGTCCATTTATGTCAGTATGATTGATAGTAAATATACAACCAAGATCTAGAGAGTGACCCATCTCTATGGAAAAACATATTTAGTGATAACTTTAAAATTTTCTGTATACAGATTGTTCACCCATATTTATTTTTTTAAATCCAAATTCAACTATGATGTCATCTCTTACATATTCATTTCTCTTGGTAGGTGAAGTCAATCAGTTCTCTAAAACTGGGTTAGAGATCAGCAAGAGAGCTCACTTGGATAGTATGCTTGCTTTGTCGTGGTCCTGAGCCAGGATCGAGCCTGACTCCCCTACTGCACTGAGGGAAATTTTGGTTCTGCAGAGTGTTTCTTTCTGTCCTCCTATCTCTGTACCTGTCTTTCTATATGAAAATGTCAGCCAGGAGTGGCAAAGTCACAGTGACAACCAAACAACAATGAGAATGGATCACATCCTCTGTAAAGTAGGATAAGGAGACTCAATTGCAGAATCATAGCAAACACTCAGGACTTTTACCTCTAGAATAGTAAGAGCAGTGAATTTGAAAGTACAGAAAGTCCTAATTGTGTATCCAATAACTGTGTTTGAGTAGGTCTAATACAAGCATAATTGCTGCCTGAGATAACCTCATGTAACTTGAAAGAAGTAAACAAATTTCAACAAGTATATATACATAGAAGAACAATATATATATATATATTCTTCTTTATAATGTGTAATGGAAAATAAAAATCCATAGTGTTTTAAGTCTATATATTTTTAACTGACAGTTTAAATAACAATACCTTTAAAAGATCTGAAACTGAAATTTTAAAAAGTCAAGCAGGAGATATATATACATTTAGGCTGTTTCAAAGAACGTTACAGAAGCATTTTGTACTCCAACAAACACAAGAAGTACCATAGTTGTGAAAATGAATCCAATGCAAATTTCATAGCTTAAACTGTCATTACCTAACACACGTTTACCATGTACCAGCAGTTGTGAACATGAATCTGATAGTTTACAGTTTAAATTGTCATTCTCTAACACATAATGTTTAGCATGTTTCATAGAACTAAAAAAAATGCTATTAGTAAATACTACCTACATATTGGTAATAACAGACTTCCAGTTTATTTTCTTCATAGAAAGAATGAATTTTTAGTAATTCATTCAATAATCAAAACTGAGGAATTTAGCGAGGGCTTCATTCTTCAACTTCTACTTTCAGTTAATTTATACAATTAAATATCTAACATAATCTAACCAATTAGAAATGCAATTGACTAGTGAATTATGAAATATAGTTACTGAGTATCGAACACAACTTGTTTAAAGTTCATGTGAATATTTTTACAAGAATTTATGTCTGCAGTGAAGTCCTGGTGACAAAAAAAGAAAAAGAAAAAAAGACTCTAGAAATAGATGTGCAAATGGAGTTGGAGAGATCACAGGGTAGTGAACCAGGACAGCACCACCATGTGCTGAAGCTGAACAATGTGCGGGGGGGGGGGGGGGTGTGTGGGTGGACGTGTTTCCTCCCTATATTTTGATGAAACTTGGGCCTTACACAGACAGGCGTGATTTCAGCACTCCTGGCCACTTTTTCATTCAGAGGGAGGAGGAGAAAAAGGAGAGGGAGAGGGGGAAGGAGAGGGAGAGAGAATAATGCTAAAGCACCTCCTGTGTCATGTCAGGAATTACAGAATAGTGTCTATTTCTTTGAGAGAATTAAGAGGGCTGCAAATCAGAAGAACATGTCTGCTTGAAGGCTGAACACAAGCCCATATCCCCATCAGGATCTTGGCTACATGGCCAAAAAAAATTTACCCGATTGTGTCAAGTTTGTGGATGAAAACTACACATCACAGAAGGAGGTGTTTACTCACCAAATGTGTAGCAATTTGAAGATAATGAAAAATTATAACAGTAATGGATTATAAAACAAAAATCTTAGTGATACTAAGAGAAAACTGGAGAAAGGGGACATGTCTTTTGTTTAATTATTTATTCCCTTTTGTTGCCCTTGTTTTTTATTGTTATAGTTATTTTTGTTGTTGTTATTGATGTCACTGTTGTTGGATAGGACAGAGAGAAATGAAAAGAAGAGGGGAAGACAGAGAGGGAGAGAGAAAGACACCTGTAGACCTGCTTCACCACTTGTGAAGCGACTCCCCTGCAGGTGGGGAGCCAGGGGCTTGAACCGGGATCCTTATGCCAGTCCTTGTGCTTTGTACCACGTGGGGTTAATCCACTGTGCTACCGCCCAACTCTCTGGACATATGTCTTTATACAAACTGCCACTTAATAAACGTAAAGGAAATGACAGAACTGAAAAATTACCATTCGTGTGGCAACAGTGTAGTAAGTACTTCAGGGACATCAGTGGTCCTTAGAGTCACTTGAAACATGACACTGGAAAAAGATCTGCAGTGTCTCAAAGTATCTTCAGAGTATTCCAAAGAATTCTCCAAAGATTACGTATTAATTTAATGGGAAAGAAAGCATCTTTCTAACATGGAAATCTGAAGATATAACTTCTCCACATAGCCAAATTAGCATATTCAACAATGAGTCAAAATGAGCTTAAATATCTCCAAACCTAATGCAAAGAAATGTGGTGGGGTTCTTCACAAAAGGGACTAACCTGAAACTATGAATGAAGAAAGACCAGAAAAAATTAGATCATAGAGCACTTTCATGTAAGCCTGGACTCCTCAAAACTGCTGATGTCATGAGAAAGAAAAAGACAGAAACTGAAGAGCAAATGAATAGTAAATGCAAAGTGAGGCTGCAGAGTTAAAAACAAAAATTTATAGAGTAAATGTACTAGAGCAAATGAATAGTAAATGCAAAGTGAGGCTGCAGAGTTAAAAACAAAAATTTATAGAGTAAATGTACTAGAGCAAATGAATAGTAAATGCAAAGTGAGGCTGCAGAGTTAAAAACAAAAATTTATAGAGTAAATATACTAGGCTAACTGTAAAATCTGATTATGAATGATAATCAGACTTTTTTTTACACAATGATCAGAATTGCATTTCTCAAGTGTGATAATAGTACTACAATTACATAATGGAGGCTTTGTATGGTTTCAGGCCACAACTATACTGATTTAGAGGTGCAATGTCATCAATGTCTGCAATTAGCTTCAAATGGTGAAGAAAAAAAAAAAAATCTGTGTAGGTCTAAGTATAAAAGACAGAAAACAGTGGGGAGGGAGACTAGTGAAGGAAGTTGATGCTAGGTTTATTAACGTTTTTAAAATAAAATGTTGGGGAGGGGGAAACGTGCTTTTTTTTTTTTTTTTTTTTGGTATTCCCTTGTTAGTACACAGTTCACAGTGGAAGGAGATACAGTCCAAAGGTACAGACATGGGAAATGCTACCTATTTTAATTAGGAACCTGCCTTGTTGAAACTAATAGAAAATAAGACTTCTAACAAAATGAGTGAAAATCTGGAAAAGCCACTGTAAGTATGAAGCAGCTGCAAAACATTCCCTCACACGAGGAAGCTGACTGTCTGTGGCTCACTGGTTTCTATTAAGATGAATAGGGGCTCTCCAGAGTTTTAAGTCATATTGAAAAACTGACACAAACTCAGTGTTTCTTCTAATCACTGAGAGCTATTCCATGAAAGGTAATAGCCAAAGTTTAAATAGGAATGTTTACGATTTCAGTCAACATAAATCTAGGCATGTTGAAACACTGCTACAAACTAAACGTAAAGAAATTAAATTGAAAGGAAGCTATATTTCTACAAGTAAAATCTCTTACTTGTCTAAAAGGAAACCTGCACCTTTGGAAGTAAAAGCCCATAAGGAGTTTGAAAATATTTGACCTACCTCTCCATGATTGAAAAAGAAACACAAAACTGTAACCAGGCCTCCTAACCGGCTGCCACTGGAAAAGAGAACAAGAAAACATAACTCAAACAGAAACCCTAGTGAACTCTGAGAAGACCTTGAAATAACAGCTTAATAATCACCTCGTGCCTCAAAAGTTTAGCCACGCTACAACTTTGCTATGCTTATCTTCAAAAGAGCTTATTGTGTTTCTTTTAAGTTTCATTTTAAAAAAAAAGTCATTTTCCGCCTTCTCAGTATATATAGATAAAAATACAAACTGACAGGAAATAACACAATTTCTTACTCGTCATGTTACTGTGCTGCAAGCAACCTGATTTTCATTTTCTTTCTTCTTATTAAGAACCGTACATTTCTTTGTGTCCTTCAGCATTCCTCTATTTTTCCTTGGCACACTTGGTTACTACTTAAGAGAGGGCAGCGGAGAAAGTGCCAAGCAGGTCATAAAGTCCATCATTATAGTGCTGGAAGGGACCCCTTGCTCTTAGATAAAGTTTTATCTTTCTTTTTTTTTTTAACTTGTGAAATAAACACACAGCTGGACTTGTAACTCTCGCCTAGGATCACCATAGTGTCATTAGTAATGCCAATAACTGAAGCTTTACTTGGCTCAAGTAAGAATAAAACACCACCACCACCACCCCCCGCCTCCTACTCTCCACCCATTGTGGCCAGAGATACCTAGCAGGGGGGATGAAGGTTGTTTTAGGTTTCATCACAGCCTTCATCTTTACACTTGAGATCTCATTTCCTAGTTCACGCTACTCTCTCATTATTTCACTCTTTTCCATCGAGCAAGTGTGAAGATGACCCAAGAGGTCAGAGAGATGGCAGAGAATCAGACACAGGTATATTCTGAATCATCCTGTATTTATTCTTAGGGACATGGCAACGAGGACACACCAAGGGAATGCGTGAGATATCCCGGGTAACCCAGGTAGGAGCGCAGGCACCCTCCATAGGTTTGATAGACTTTAATGTAATCATGCTTCTACCTTCCCTCTGAAGTGTGTTCCTTTTCTAATTAAGAAATTTGGGGAGTTAATGTAAAATTCCTTTTCTTTTTTAAAAAAAGTTTCATTATTATCTTTATTTATTTATTGAATAGAGACCATCAAAAATTGAGAAGGAAGGGGGAGTCAGGGAGGATGAGAGACAGAGAGACAGCTGCAGTCCTGCTTCACCACTTGCAAAGCTTTTCCCCTGCAGGTGGGGCCTGGAGGCTTGGAACCTGGGTCCTTCTGCATTGTAACATGTGCGCTCAACCAGGTGTGCCATCACCCGGCCCCCTAACATTCCTTTTCTAAGATGCAATGAAACAAAGAAGAATCAAAATTAAAATTAGGTCATTGACTCTACCTACAATAGCCAATGTATGGAAATGACGAAAATGCCCGAATCCAGATGACTGGATAAAAAAAAGTTCTGGGATATATAGTCAATGGAACAGGACTCCACAATGAAAACTGACGAGATTCTTTTTGTTTGTTGTTGCTGCTGTTTTGGTAGAGAGACAGACAGACAGACAAGTTGGCACTAAAGCTTTCTTCACTGTAGCGGGATCAGAGCTCAGACCTTGGGGCATCATAAAGTACCGCACAATCCAAGCAAGCTATCTTGATGGCCCAAAAAGGATGAGATTGTGCCATCTGAAGCAGAGTGGGTGGATCTGGAGGTGATTATGCCAAGTACAAGAGGTAAAAGACCAGAGGTAGAAGAAACAGAATATATGACTAGGATAGACATCAAGCTCCGGCATTTACCCTCAAAGTGGAGAGCTCTGCTTCACTAAGGAGGCAGGTTTTCTGGTACATGTTCAAAAGTCTTCATAACTAGGAGGGGTAGGTAAAATTCAGTTTATTCTACATGGATACTGCAAGTTACAATCAAATGTGGTGAACTGCAATAAAATAAGCATTCCCCATATCAATTAATTTTACCAAACAAAAAGATATACTGCAGGCTGGGGAGACAGCATAATGGTTCTGCAAAAAGACTTTCATGCCTGAAGCACCAAGGGTTCAATCCCCAGCACCACCATAAGCCAGAGTTGAGCAGTGTTCTGGTCGGTCTCTCTCTCTCTCTCTCTCTCTCTCTCTTTCTGTCTAGCTCTCTGTACCTTTCACTCTATCTCTCTCATTAAATAAGTCAAGTGAAAAAAATAAAATAAAATAAAGATATAATGCAAACACACTATTTTTTTCCCAACTGAGCAGTTGACGTATCAGCATTTTCTAGTAGTTAAAATACTGTTTCTTCTACAAAATTACCACCAGCCGTCAGAGAACATAAAAACTCCCATTGTCAACAAGGGCAACAAAAGGGTGGGGAAAAAAAACTCCCATTGTACAATTTTAGAGCATTCTTAGCTTGCTAAACATCTACCACATGCACTCCCACTTCTCACTCACCTTCTGAGTGAGGCTCTTTCCTTGGAAGGGAATTTTTTAAAAATGTAACAAATCTCAAAACTACTTTCAAGCTCTCACATTTATCAGTTCTATAATTCTCTTCTTTCCTCTGTAAGTGACACAGATTCAAATCAATAATCACAGTTTGGTAGCTCCATTTATGAGTTCTTTTTTTTTTTTTTTTTTTACATCTCTATTTACCAAAAAAAGGTGAAACAGGCAGAAGTTCAATATGAAAAGAGAAAAAAAATAAATCATGGCTCATTTAAAAACTATCCTAAATAACTGGCTATATTTTCTTGTGTAAATGCTTAAAAATAATGATTTAAAAATAACTAAATTTAAAATTTGTTCCAGTCTCAAGTGTGAAATGTCTAAAGAAACACTCAACAGCCCAATCAGGCATTCATATATATATACGTCATTTTTTTGAGGGGTAGGCAGTGTGGTTAGGGGCTAAAGAGCCACTGGTCCAGACGGGGTAGGTTCCTGGTTATATGCTCAGCACCATCGTATCATGTCAGGGTGGCTTCTGCTATGACCTAGCTGCCACACTGCTTCCTGTGATGCCCTGTAGGATTTAACACCCTGTAGCTTCCTCCCTGCAGGGTCCTCAGCGTCAACACAGACACTTCTTCACCCTTCCTGCATTGAAGCCTCATTCTCCTCCAAGGAAACACTTCTCCCATTTCTATGGCATGCTGCTCTATGGTTCAAGGGCATCTGGTGAGCCAGGAACCACCAGACAGTTCTCCTGGGCCTTGATTGAATCCTTGTCCCCCTGGATTAATTTCTTTGATTTGTTCTTTTCACAGCTGTCATCTCACAACATTCTCCATAGTAATTCATAGCTGGTTTTCTTCCTGTAGGCACTCATAGCTTCTTAACTCTGTCCAGTACCACTGAGAAAAGCTTATCAGAGTGCAACTGTCTCTGCTCTAAAGTTAGACAACCAGAACTGCCTGTCAATCAAACCTCTGTCTTACAAATAATCTCTCTACTTCTCTCCATTCCGTGTCTGCCATTCTAGTTCAGAACAGCATTCATCCTCTTCTGCAAGACAGATCTTCCTAGATGATGTCATTACATCCCAGCTTGTTCCCTGTGTGAATTCACATTGCATATAGTGTCATATAAATAAATAAACAGATAAACCCAGGGGCAAGTGTCTCTCTGTCTCCCTCCCTATTTATGTCCTCTCCGCTTGGCTTTAATATATATATATATATATATATATATATATATATATATATATTAAATAATAAAAATTTTTTAAAGATATATATATATATTAAATTTTTTTTATTATTTATTTTCCCTTTTGTTGCCCTTGTTTTACTGTTGTAGTTATTATTGTTGTTGTTGATGTCATGCTTGTTGTGTAGGACAGAGAGAAATGGAGAGGGGAGGGGAAGACAGAGGGGGAGAGAAAGAGAGACACCTGCAGATCTGCTTCACCGCTTGTGAAATGACTCCTCTGTAGGTGAGGAGCCAGGGCTCGAACCCGAGTCCTTACAATGGTCCTTGCACTTTGCGCCATGTGCGCTTAACCCACTGTGCTACCGCCTGACTATATATATATATATTTCTATGTGCCTCCATGACTTTCTAATCCTATCTCCTGGCCCTAGGCAGATACTACTGAGGCTGGGCAACAAAAGGGCTACAAGATGAGCCATCCCCCCACAATTTGATCTTTCGAGAGTATAACCCATTAGCAATTAAGTCCCACAAACCTTCTAACCTTCCACTCAGCTTTGACAAGCTGCTTCACTCTAAAATATAATTGCAGAACTAAAGGCTGTAAGAAACCATGGGGGGAAAGTGACTAATACAAATTCAACAGAGACCAAGTGGTAATAGAAACCATGTAAGAAGCACAAGAAGAAAAAAACAATTAAGATTGACTAATCTATATTCCTGCCTACCTCTAAGAATGAACCAGAGTAGCACTTGGCATATGAGATCCCCAGGATCCAATACCTCCTACTTCTAAGTTCTAAACCAAATCACTGTACCACCTCCATAGTGACGGAATTGAAAAGTTTCAAGTTCATTAGGAGAACTGGAAATCTCATAGGAAGGACAATAAAGCATAACATACAAAATAAAGGAGGAAAAAATCTATGAAAATTACATTTCAATCCAGATGTTCTAATATCTAAACAATAGTATGGGGGGGGGGGACACTGACGAAGAGAAAGTCATCATATAAAATCTGACGGTTTCCCCTAGAAGACTGTACAGAAGGACAGAGCTGTACAAAAGGACAGACTCCATAGAGTATCTGATAAAAGCAATCAAACACAAGCCACCACATCATCACTTTTAATACACTGAAATACAAAGAGAATCTAAAACTACTGGAGGGGGTTTAGGAAAACACAACTTTTAGAAAACTATCCGGACTCTTAAAAGACAGTAGAACAAGTCTGAAGAAAACTAAAATTCTATTATCAAAGTAACAGTCCAATGTATAAATAAAATCTCACCATAGTAGATAATGTCTGGGGCCAGGCAGTAGTGCAAGTCCTGGTTAAGTGCACACACTACAGTACACAGGACCTGGGTTCAAGCCCCAGGTCCCCACCTGCAGGGGGAAAGCTTCATAAGTGGTCAAGCAGGGCTGCAGGTGTCTCTCTGTCTCATTCCTTCTATCTTCCCCTTACCTTTCAATTTTTCTCCACCTCTATCCAATAGTAAATTTAATTAAAAAAAAAAAAAAAGATAATCTCGCTCTTTTTTTAAATTTTAAAGGTTTATTTATTGAGGGAGGAGCAGAGCACGGATAAGCACACGTGGTCCCAATAACTGAAACCTGGGGTCTTGGGCATGCAAGTCCTGCACATTACTCTCTGAGTTCCTGCCCAACAGCTGGACAAATACTTCTTGAAATGAACTCCATGCCCTCCTGGAGGGCTGCCTAGAGATGTAAGCTGTCAGAAGGAAAGCATAAACAAGTCTACGCCTACAGGATTCAAGATGACAGAGGCCAAAAGCAGCAAGATGAGAGGGTGAGCCAGCCAGAGGGCTCCAGAAAGGAGATGGTGGTGAAGGAGGTGAGTTAGTCAAAATAATGGAGTTCATACATTTGGCGAAGTATAAAGGAAGTGTTTTCCACTTTAGTGGGAGATGTGAATTATCAACACATGGAAATCAAAATGTTAGATAATAATTAACGGCAAAATAGATTTAGACTAACAAGCGTGTGCTACTTGACTCAGCATTGAGCAATATTTTCATGAACCTGGTTATGTAGATATGAACTGCTGATTTATATGGTAAAATCAATCACTCAAGCTTCAAAGATTTGGAAAAAAAAATGGAAAGGAGATAGGGCAGACAAAACTGCCAGTGTTTAGTTACGGAGTCAAATAAAGCCAAAGTCATGTATATTCATACAAAATTCTGAAAATTACATTTAAAAACATTCTGGTGAGTGAGGGTGGATAGCATAATGGTTATACAAAGAGACTCTCATGCCTGAGGATCAGAAGTCCCAGGTTCAACACCCCACACCACCATAAGCCAGAGCTGAGCAATGCCCTGGGGGAAAAAAAAAAAAAAAAAGCAAAGAAAGAAAAAGAGAAGACTATAGACAATAGACCCATTTGACTGCTAAATACAGTAACTGAAAAAAGTTACATAAGATGATTTGAGGGCTTGTTAGTACTTGTCAGAAACTCAGGGGGAAAAAGTCTTAAAAGTGTTCTGCTTCATTAAAACAGATGTTCTTATTTACTACCAAAGGAAATAAAGCAGTATTTTTTTTTATTATTAACTTTGGCTTAAGAAACTTTTCAAAAAGCAGAGTGAAATATCACAAACTCTTAAACCATCCAAAACTATGGTTTCATAGGCGCAACTCCATATGGATGCGGAATTGAGATGTACAATCTCCAAAATAGACATTCATGGAAACAGAAATACCACTCTCAGTATGTTACCTTTCGTTCCAATGTGTATTTAAAGCATCAATAAAATTAGCTGAAGAAGAATTAACTGATGGAATTGAGAATGACTGCAAAGTCACGCGTAAGAGAATGCAAAGTGAAGCCGGATACTGATCCAGGCTAATATTACAAACAAAGAAGAAACCGTGACCTATCAATCACAAACAATGTGGACAAGAGTAGCAAAGCCATGGAAACCTCAGACTCCACAGAGAGCCAACTATTTCATAAAAGAGAAAACTAAGTTTAAATTATTCTAAGTAACATTTAAAAAAACATTTTAGGTCAATCTTTCAATGAAATATAGTATTGTTCTCTTTGAAAAGAGAATAAGCAGCTCTTTCTCCATTCCTTAAGATCTTTAGCTGTAAATTAAAGGTGAGGATAAATGAATCGACTATTGAAAAAACATTTCAAATGTATTCATAAAGAAAGAAGACTGCAACAGTTGAAAGCCTGCACTCTGCAGCCTCTGTCTTTGTTAAAATAACGACTACAATAAGCTAGCTACATGAACTTGGGAAAGGCATTAATGCACCAGTTCCTTCATCTGCATCGATTATTTCACAGAGTCACCTAAGAACTGAATCAGTCTGTGACTACATAGAACTTACACTCAAGCCTGGTACATGCTAAGTGGTATATTTTTATACAAAGGAAAGTAATAAAAATGGAATAAAATTTCCTTCATAAGTAAAGACTGAAACCTTCAAAGGGACTAGTCTTGATGAGTCCACTGAGGAAAAAGGCAGTTTGACAATGATGCCTTTCATATAAGGCCACCACGAGGTAAGGTTTTTGTTGTTTGTTAGTTTGTTTTTTAATTATTTATTTATTCATGAGAAACATAGGAGGAGAGAGAAAGAACCAGACATCACTCTGGTACATGTGCTGCCAGAGATTGAACTCAGGACCTCATGCTTGAGAGCACAATGCTTTACCCACTGAGCCACCTTCCAGACCACTGTTTTTTTTTTTTTTTAGCTATGTATTTACATCATGCAATTAAAGATGTTTTCTGAAGGGAGGCACAGTCCTAGTGACTAGAAAACATTATAATAATCTAGGTGACTTGCAAACATTATAATAATCTCAGGAAGGTGACAGTGTCTAACTCATTTTGATCTTCTCCTTCCTGTCCTTCCACTTCTTAGAAATTCTACAACATTTCCTTTCAGTTAGTCTGGCAAGATACTTCACCTTCCAGTTACAACTTTGAAAAAAAATTTTTTTTTTCTGTATTTCAGTGTATGTCCAAAGGGAAACTGAAAAAATGACAGTCACTTAAGTTCTCCCTACATCATGTATTCAAATTACATGAAAATTTGGTGTTCATAAGTTCTGCCTACAATTTAGACATCCCATCCAAGGCTTCACTGTGCCCTCCACTCATATCATGAAGCCTAGGATCAGTGCGCCTAAGGTAGCTTAGCATGGGAGATGAAGGCCAGAAGATATAAAAAAGTAGGTTAGAAGATGCCATCATAATTCAAGGAAAAACACTGTCAGTATATTCAGAAAAGGTTGAATCCATGCAACAGTAATATTCAAATATAGTATCAAAACAATGACATTTTCAAACATTCAAAGTATCAAAGTAAACTGACCTCCTAGCAGCCCAGGAAATAGTTCACCTGATAGAGGACACTTCTGCTAGACCCCTAAGTGATCCTCTTCACGTATCTGTCAGCGTGGCCCCGATACCTTCATTTTAGGCCCCATTTCTAAGGCTTGAAGAAGTCCTGTTTAGCTATTTCTGATGAGGGTTCCTCACACAAGGGGAAAGAAGTCTTGGAGAGAACTTTCCCCACTCAGATTCAGTATCTACTACTTTTCCAATATAAGCCTTCATGGTTTCTCTACTCACCTAAGAGCTCATAAAACCTCCAGAGCCTTTGGTTCAAGGCTTCCTCAAGAGTAAAATTATACTCGTAACTGACCCACCTGACTCACCAGTGTAAGTGATAAAAGGCCTAGTTAACTTTTTTTGTCCAGAGCACTGTTCAGCTCTGATACGTATGTGGTGCTGCAGGAGTCTGAACCTGACTCTTTGGAGCCTCAGGCAAGAGAGTCTCTTGTATAACCATTGTGCTATCTACCCGCCTGTTAACTCTTTCATCCTGATATGGGGCCCTAATTAGCCACCCCTACACCTGGCAACTCCGTGGCCCTCTCCAGGATAGTGAGTTCCTAACATTCACCTGGAGCTCACTGCCCACAGACCTTGTTCTGTTATCTTCCCCTAGGAACTCTCATCTAATAATGGCAACACTGCCCCTTCCTTGAACGTCCAGGTCTGTGCTGTCTATTTTTTTCAAAAACTAAACAATATGCCATATTTAAGAGTGTGTGTGTGTGCAACTTATTTTTAATAAAAAGGAGAAAATTACCTAATATTATGATGTTGTTTCCTTTGAAGTATGGGGGAAGAGAAGGAAGTGCATTAAGGAGGAATTTTAAATGACCGCCAAGTTTCTGGTAATGACTAGTAATTTATTTTATTGTTACTGTCTTTATCTGGGTAGAGACAGCCAGAAATCAAGAGAGAAAGGGGTGAGAGAGAGGGAGAGAGACAGAGAGAGACACCTGCAACACTGATTTACCACTCACAAGGCTTTCCCCCTGCACGGGCCCTTGTGCTTTATAATGTGAGTGCAACCAGGTGCACCACCTGGCCCCCATAACTAATAATTTCTTAATGTGAGTAGTGAATGACACAGGAATTCACTTCCTTGTTCTTTTAAATGCATGTAAGGATATTATCTCTATCTTACTCTCACCTCTCGATTTCTCTGTCCTATCAAAAAAAAAAAAAATCAAAAAATGGCCTCAGGAGCACTGGATTCATAGTGCAGGCATGAAGCCCCAGCAATAACCCTGAAAGCAAAATTAATTAATTAATTAAAAAATAAATAAACTTCCAAATTTAAAAGGTCAAACTCAACGTTGTTATAAATTCCTAATTGGACTACTAAACAATCTCAGTTCTTATTTTCTAGTATTTTATTTATTTTATTTTATTTTATTTTATTTTATTTTATTTTATTTTAAGAGAATGATACAGAGAAAGACAGAAAGAACAGAGCCCTGCTCAGCTCTGGCTTATGGTGGGGCTGGGATTGAACTGAGGCCTCAGAGCCTCAGGCATGAGAGTCTACTTGCATAACTATTTTTTCCCTATCATTTATTTATTTTCTTATATAATTTTAGAAATATTGCTCAAAAACTGGGTCAGTTACAAAATATCTACATAAAACATGCTTATATTTTGTTAGCAAGATAAGAGTCATTAACACAACTTAGTAATGAGAGGTACACTCCTTTATATATTACATATACAGTATGTAAATTTTATGCTCAAGTGCCTCTGAATATTTAAAATGTGACAAATATCCCTGCCATGCTCTATTTAATTCTCTAAAAATTATTTTCAGTTTGGCTCGCCACACCAATAGTGAAATTATCCACACAGGAAGTAATTTTAATCTCAAAGCTGATATGTGAAAAATACCATTGTTATGAAACTTAACCATTACATTACATGATGCCACTATTTTATTGTCCTAGTATATTATTCTAAGCCCCACCACAATATTCTCAGTAAGTAATCTTACCTTAAGTACGTGCCATATATGAAGAATAATGCCATCATTAGTCCATTTAAAATAAAAATTACAGCCACATAAAAGCATGCAGGATCTCCCAATCCTTTAAAAGCAAACAAAACAAATATTCTACGTATCAACCACTTTGTGTGTGTCTAAAAATTTCCAGTAAATGTATTTATTTTGAAAATACTTGCCAGCTATATTTATTTAATAGTTGCCTGGATTCACTCATATCTGCACAGACTACATGACTATGGATAGAGCATAGCCAAGAACAGGTAAGAGCCGTAGCTGTTTTAAGAGGGCTAAAAATTCACTGACACTCTCCCTCCTTATAGAGCTATATAGTCTTTGTTCTGATTTTTGTTTCTACTTTACTGGAGGGCTGGGGGCGGGGGTGAGGGGGGTAACAGTTTACAATATAGTTGTTGACTCACAGCATAATCTCTCCTCTCCCCATAATGGGTGTCTGCAAGTGTGGCTGTTTCAACGGAACAGGACAGAAGCTTGAAGTATTTGACTTCTGAAGCTAGGTCATAAGAGGCATGCATTGTCCAGCTTGGAGCCTTGAGCTTCCACGTAAGAAGCCCGACTATCATGCTATACTAAAGCGTAAGTTAATGGGAAAGGAGACATGTACTTACTCCAGCGGACGGCTGAAAATGAAACCATCTAGCTGGCGGTCAAGCCAGCTAAGGAGCCAGAATGTGAACACACAGTCCCTAGTTAGCTCTGGTCTTCTCAGTCACTTGAGTCTTACTAACAGAGGTCTCTGATAATCTGAAATCAATGCAGCCCTGATATGCCCTTCCCAATTGTAAGTCTGCTTACAGACTCAATATAATTGTTGTGATTTTTATCTTAAGTTTAGACACTATCACAGAAAGAAACTTACCTTCACAGCTTTCAATAGGACTGAGTCCTTCTCCTCTGGTCACCGTCCAACAGATCTTGGTTTGAACACCAATCATATCCATTATTTTGGTATAAATCCTGTACCAGCTGGCTAAAATTACCTGTTTTTGAAAAAAAAAAATAGGTATCATTAAAAAAGATATTTTCTATAGTTTCATACAAGAATATTCTTGAGATACTATGTAATTATTAAATTCTCCCTTCTGTACTATTTACCTGGTCACTTTTTAAGGAATCTGCATAGTCCCCCCCTGCAGGGGAGTCGCTTCACAAGCAGTGAAGCAGGTCTGCAGGTGTCTGTCTTTCTCTCCCCCTCTGTCTTCCCCTCCTCTCTCCATTTCTCTCTGTCCTATCCAACAATGACCACAACAATAATTAACTACAACACTAAAACAACAAGGGCAACAAAAGGGAATAAATAAATAAATATTTTAAAAAAACAATTCCTGCATGGATTCTTTGTTGGCTAGTCTTCAATTGTTCACTCATACATAAGAACGGGGTTGGGCAATGTGTCCTGGAGCTCAGCTTCCCAGAGACACACCTTACTAGGGAAAGAGAGAGGCAGACTGGGAGTATGGACCGACCAGTCAACGCCCATGTTCAGCAGGGAAGAAGCCAGACCTTCTACCTTCTGCAACCCTCAACGACCCTGGGTCCATGAGGGCTAGAGAATGGGAAAGCTATCATGGGAGGGGGTGGGTTATGGAGATTGGGTGGTGGGAATTGTGTGGAGTTGTACCCCTCCTACCTTATGTTTTTGTTCATTAATCCTTTCTTAAATAAAAAATTAAAAAAAAAAAAAAAAAAGAACAGGGGTGGGAACCTTTTTTCTGCCAAGGGCCATTTGGATATTTATAACATCATTTATAGGCCGTACAGAATAAGTGACTTAAAAATGAGCAGTTCTAACTGGAATTGGCGAATTGCACCAAAGTAAAAACTCTGGGGTGGATGGGGGGGGAGGGGGAGATAATACAGGTCCAAAAAGGATGACAGAGGACCTAGTGGGGGTTGTATTGTTATGTGGAAAACTGGGAAATGTTATGCATGTCCAAACTATTGTATTTACTGTTGAATGTAAGACATTAATTCCCCAATAAAAAAATTTTTAAAAAAAATTAGCTGGGTGGGGAGAATACAGATCCAAGAAGGATAACAGAGGACCTAGTGGGGGTTGTACTGTTATATGGAAAACTGGGAAATGTTATGCATGTACAAACTATTGTATTTACTGTCAAATGTAAAACATTAATTCCCCAATAAAGAAATTTAAAAAAAAAACAGCAGTTCTGTGGAAATAGCTCCTAGATTTGTGGAGTTTAGGGTCCCACCTGTGGCTGCTTTGACTGGACCAGATCAAATGCTCGTGAGGGCCATAAAAGGCCTGCAGACCAGATGGCTGCTCACTCTTGGGTTGGCATAAAATCCAACAACAAACATGAAAGATAAATAGTTTTCAAAAGTTGTGAAATTCTTTTAAGGGGCCTTAAAAAGATCTGAATAGATACTGTGTCTTGTTCAACAGATCCAATTTTTAAAATGTGCATTCTCCCTCAAATTAATTCATAAACATAATAAGCGCCAGACAAAAGCCCAAGTACAGATCTAAAAGTTATTATGTGGGGGGAGGGGATCAATAGGATGTAACTGAAGGGACTATCTTAACAGATATTAAAATTGATGTTTTATAATAATTAAAGTGTGGTACTGGCAAAGGACAGATAGACAAATGAAAGTAGTGCGGGTTGAGGTGGTCTGGGAGGTGGTAGAGTATTGCACGGGCTGAACTCTCAAGCATAAGGCCCTGAGTCGGACCCACAACATCACATGGTACAGGGTGATCCTCTGAGGGCTCCCCCTCTCTTTCTCATTAACAGAGTTTAGAGAAAAATTTCATGCAATGGCACTTCTATACAGAAAAGGAGCCCATCAAACATAAAAGGTCCCAGAGTTCACACAGCATTACAGCACACGATTTCCATCCCTAAGGCTTCAAAGGTCCCAGGTTCAATCCCTGTTACTGTCCTATGACAAAATTGACCAGTGCTCTAGTCTATCATACTCACATAAAAGCAGGGGGAATTTTTTTTTTTTAAATAAATGTAAAGGCAAACAAATGTTAGGGAAAATGTCTTATCCAGATACCACAGTACTGGCATCCTACACATAATATAAAATTTAACAAATATAGGCAAAAGCTATTCAATTATTTAAAAAATAAAAGTGTATTTTAACGTTCATTTTAACAATGAATGAAATACACATAAATACACACATATAGATATACAACACCGAGTATAATTTTAGGGTCTTTTTTTCTTTGCCTATCAAATGAGCAAGGATATTGATAAGCATGCATTTTCAAAAACAGTGCGAGTTAAAAACTATTAGTTTAGCCTGTCTACATTATGGCAACAGGTACCCAAATAAAGTGCATATTCTGGTAAATAAACTTTCACAGCAACAAATTTATAGGGTTTTTCCTTCTTTTCTATGAGTGCATTTTGTTTTCTTTTTACATACGGGTGTCTAAGTTCAAAAAGTACTTATTGCAGCCTTGGAATATTTAGAGTTGAGAACAGTGAAAATGTCCTTATCAGAAGGGCTCGACAATGGTACACGGCACATACACTTATTAAAAATGACGTGCACGGCCAGGTAAGTGGCTTAGTGGGAAGAGTACACGCCTCACTCAGGTGAGGTCCTGGTGTCAGTACTCAGCACTGTGCATGATGGAGCAATGTTCTGGTCTTTTCTCTCTCCCTCACATAACAAGTGAAAACATTAAGTCTTTTTTTTTTTAAGATTTTTAAAAAATATTTATTTATTCCCTTTGTTGTCCGTGTTGTTTTATTGTTGTAGTTATTATTGCTGTTGTTATTGATATCGTTGTTGTTGGACAGGACAGAGAGAAATGAAGAGAGGAGGGGAAGACAGAGAGGGGAAAGACAGACACCTGCAGACCTGCTTCACCGCGACTCCCCTGCAGGTGGGGAGCCAGGGGCGGGGGTGGGGGGACATTAAGTCTTTAAAAAAGAAAATGAGGCTGTGAAAATGACATGAGGGAACAGGCTGTAGCGCAGTGGGTTAAGTGCACTTGGCACAAAGCATAAGGACCTGCGCAAGGATCCCAGTTCCAGCCTTCGATACCCCACCTGCAAGGGGGTCGCTTCACAGTGGTGAAGCTGGTCTATAGCTATCTGTCTTCCCCTCCTCTCTCAATTTCTCTCTGTCCTATCCAACAAGGATAACAACAAGGGCAACAAAAATGGGGAAAATGGCCTACAGGAGCAGTGAGCCCCAGCCATAACCCTGGAGGCACCAAAAAAAAAAGACATGACAAAAAAAAGGCTATATATATTCCTAAAAAAAAAAAAAAAACAATATACTATGTAATCCAATTTTTCATGTGTGACACCATTTCTGTTAAGTGTCTGCTAATGGGGGGGGTGTGTGTGACACAATGGCTAGCACTCTGGGACTATGAACATGAAGTCCCATGTTCAATCCCCAACAATACATGTGTCAGGGAGATGCTCTGCTTCTCTCATGTTAATAAATAAATGTTTCAAAAAATAAAATGTATGCGTGTAGTTCTACAAAGTACTTTTCTGGTTATTTAGTCATCTCTATCTCCTTATTAACTGATTCATAGGTCTCTCAGTTCAATGCTTCTGTTCCCTGCTTGGGAAATGATGGCCAGAGAATCCCACTAAGGGTCAGGGCTGAGTCTGGGTTTGGAAACCTACAGAAATCACAGCAGCCATCCCCTGGCATCATGCCACATGCTATTCTGCAGTATCCACTTAATAATGGGGCAATAGAATGGAAGTGTGTTTAGTAAGAACACCTGCTATCAAGTCAAGGGAATGACCTTGAGAAGATCATCTTCACCCTGGAGAATGCTTTGCAGCGTGTCAAAGTGAAAGATGGTAATGGAAAGAACAGGAAACTTACTAATAATCTCTGGCCTTTTTCTATCGTGTCCAGGCGTCAGCCTTTTCCACCCCACCCCTAATTCTATTAAATGAGAATACCGGACAGGACAAAAGAATTATTTGTCAAATAAGATTTGAAAGTAATGACGGGCAGCTGAGTGGCAGTGCACCTGGTTGAGCTCATGTTTCAATGAGCAAGGGCCCAGGTTCGAGCTCATCTATAGGGGGAAGCTTTCAGAGTGGTGAAGCAGGGCTGCAGGTGTCTCTCGGACTCTCTCCCTCTCTCCCTCCACCTCCCCCCTTGATTCCTGGCTGTCTTTATCCAATAAATAAATAAAGATAATACAAAATTTTTTCTAAAAAAATGAATAAAAGTAATGATGGCCTCTCGCTATAAATACTATAAGCACATGTTCTAAAAGTAACACAATATTATTAACAGATCCCAGATAATCAGTTAAAGCTGCTCCCAAATTAATATGATCTTCTTCCATATTTCTTTCTGGGATGATGCATATTAACTTTTTAAAAATGAAATAAAATTGACAATTACTCATGAAAATTCTATAATCACTGAATTACATCTTTGCTTCCAAATGTTTTTTCAATCACAGTTGGAAAAGTAACTTACCTCAGGGTAAAGGTTAAACCTCTTCAATGTATTAATGACAAGTGGATATTCAGTCAGCCTGTCATTCATAATCAGCCACACTCCATTCAAAAAGGAAGGTGCTTCCACAATAGTCTTGAAATAGGAATAATATAGTCCCTGAAACAAACACGTGTTGTAGTCATAATCAAAATACATCATTTCTAGGCCTTTTATTAGGGCAAAGAAAACCTAAAACATGGGAGTTGGGCAGTAGTGCAGCAGGTTAAGCGCAAGTGGCACAAAGCGTAAAGACCAGCGTGAGGACCCGCATAAGGACCCAGGTTTGAGCCCCCGGCTCCCTACCAGCAGGGGAGTCGCTTCACAGGCGGTGAAGCAGGTCTGCAGGTGTCTTATCTTTCTCTCCCCCTCTTTGTCTTCCCCTCCTCTCTCCATTTCTCTCTGTCCTATCCAACAACGATGACATCAATAACAACAATAACTACAATAATAAAACAAGGGCAACAAAACGGAATACATAAATATTTTTTTTAAAAAAGAAAACCTAAAATATACTGTGTTGAGAAGCAATCAAGCAAGTAACAGTTGTAATAAATTTCACAACTTCCTTATCACTGAAAATCCTTAGGCTGTAAAAAAACACATTTTAGCAGACTTTGTTTTGACTGAAATAACAAAGTTCAAAATGACTTCAAAAATCATTTCAACATTCAAAAATAACTTAGAGACCCCTACAGCCCACATGGACAGGTGTGTGTTTGTTTTTTTAAGACTATCTAATAAGCAGGGTAAATGTATGATTTACTATGGAACTGAAATTTACCACGAAGTAATAGCAATAGTAACAATAATAATAAACTTTCCTAGCCAAAATATGTTCCTCTCGACTGCTTAACTGAATCCTACACGTGGCACTATTTACTTCTTAGTCCTCAGATTTATATGGAAAAATGAAAATAATATACAAGGAAAGCTACACAATGTATCGCATCAGAATTACATTCAGGTGGGAAAATTTTACAGACATTTTCCATCCTATCAGTTCAGTATAAGTAACACTTCATGGGAATAGGGTGGTGGAAACGGGAGTGGGACAGAGGCTATCTCCCCTTTTTGAAGGATAGATATCACAGCACTTTAGTTTGACATGCTAAGTAGAAAACATAATCAAGGTTTGGATGTAATAAAAAAAAAGAGCAAATATTAGAAACCTATGAAGGAATGTAATTCCTTTCACTCAGTAGAAGAGACAAGTCCTGAATTCCCTGAAGATCTTCAAGGTCATCTGATAATCTTCAAGGTCAACTGATAATCTGTCCAATGTTTTGAATTCCTCTGTCCATTCAATTTGATAATATGTAATATAATTGACATTATCAGTAATAACATGATATTAGCGATAAGCGATCACTGATTTCAGGTATGAGAATGATACTATGGTTAACAAAAATGTACTTTCCTTTGAGGTATATATAAAACATGGACAGAACAAATGAAAAATCAGGTATCCTTTTAAAACCAAAGATGGGGCTGGACGTGTTTCTTGCTGTTGAAGTTGAGGGGTGGGGAAGAGGGAGTTGTGTGCGCTACTCTGGAACATCTCTCAAGTTTCCATGATAAAAATCCTAGCAGGTTCTTAAAATACTACAACAAGCTAGCCAAAGGAAACAAACCATTTCAGTGCGAAAAGCCATCTCCCTTTCCAGTGTGGAGAGGTGAGAAAAGTGACGATCATTTTCAAAGAGGTGTGTTATGTGGCTCCTGCAGAGACAAAGGAGAAACATTACGGAGCTTGCACTAGTATTTTCCAAAGAAAAATAAAAGGATAAACTTACAGGTAGTTTTCTAATTAGGTTCCAATACAGTGGTGTTCATATGTTTTCTGCTATTACTATTTCTACTAAATATTTCTATGTCTGCCTTATATTTCTACTCAAGCTCCTATGAAAAGACACAATCAAATTAAATTTTAAAATCAAAATGAAGCAGAATAATAATATTTTAAGTACAACAGGAGATGATACATTAAACTATAAATGCTATTGGGTTACCATTCCATAAATGTCTGATTAATAAAATTCATATTTCTCTTATGGAGTAGATTAAAGAAATTAATCTTGCTCTCAACATGAACACTATATTAATGTTAAGTGAGGCAGAATTTTAAATATGGCCTTTTTAATAATGGATTTCTTTTTTACTAAAAATAACATTATTCTTACTCTGATTTGTCAATTAAGCTACTTTCCCGGACAAATGTGTCACGTGTAATAATACATATTCACATGTACAAACTATTGTATTTACTGTCAAATGAAAAACATTAATTCCCCAATAAAGAAATTTAAAAAATAATAATCATAATACATATTCCTCCTCACACTGATATATATGTACATACATATATAGGAAATAGATTTGAAAAATTACAAATATTTGCATAAAGTATATCATGAGAAAAAACAATCTTACCAGTGCAACACTGCTGCAAAGGCAGCTAGAAGAAAAAAGAAATTGTAATTACTACTTTACCATAAAGAATATTTTCATCTTACAGTAAAAGGATTGATTGCAAAGATAAGCATGGCAAAGCCTGGGATGTTTACACAGATGTGTAAATGACAGACTCTTAGGGCCCGCCTACAGAAAATACTGTTGTTGATTTTCTCTAAATGTATCCCAGTAATGATCAATCCTTCCTATAGTCTTGATGGACCATAACACTGACAACCCTATTTTTCCACTATAACACCTGCTATATTTGTATTCTGAACTCTTAGGACAAATACAGGATCACAGGCCCTGGGACACCCTGACACACCTCAGCATACCTGGCCTGGGGGTAGGGGTAGATTGGCACATGGCCAGCCCCAGCTCACTTCCCTAGGACGTCCCCCCTCCTGTCAGCCGCAATCAGCTGTTACCCTCCTTCTTTACTATCTTCCTTATTTCCTCACACAACCAAGTCTTGTGTTCTAAGAAAATGCCCCATGCCTGGCCCTCAGCAGTCCCAACCAGTCAGCGTGCAGATAAAAATGGGGAACAAACTGAGAAGCGAGTTGTTTCAGTGTTGAGCTCAACCTTCAAGGTCTCCCAAGCCCCATTTTCTTTCTTTTTTAAGTTTTTAAAAAATATTTATTTATTTATTTATTTTCCCTTTTGTTGTCCTTGTTGTTTTTCATTGTTGTTGCAGTTATTATTGTTGTTGTTTAGTATTTTATTTATTTTATTTTTGAGAGAGATGCAGAGAGAGAAAGACACCAGAGAGAAATACCAGAGCACTGAACAGCTCTGACTTATGGTGGTACGGGGGATTGAACCTGGGACTTCTTTGGAGCCTCAGGCATGAGAGTCTCTTTGCATAACCATTATGCTATCTACCCCCACCCCTAAGCCCCATTTGCTTCTGGCACAGAAGCCCAGCCCTCTCTCACCTTCTCTCCTTTTTTTTTTTTAATTAATTTTTTATTTAAGAAAGGATTAATTAACAAAACCATAGGGTAGGAGGGGTACAACTCCACACAATTCCCACCACCCAATCTCCATATCCCACCCCCTACCCCGATAGCTTTCCCATTCTCTATCCCTCTGGGAGCATGGACCCAGGGTCATTGAGGGTTGCAGAAGGTAGAAGGTCTGGCTTCTGTAATTGCTTCCCCGCTGAACATGGGCGTTGACTGGTCGGTCCATACTCCCAGTCTGCCTCTCTCTTTCCCTAGTAGGATGGGTCTCTGGGGAAGCTGAGCTCCAGGACACATTGGTGGTGTCTTCAATCCAGGGAAGTACCTCCCTAATGAGTACCTCCCTAATACTTCCTCTCCACTTTTCCAAGCTTTGGGTCCATGATTGCTCAACAATGTGTTTGGCTTTGTATGTTAACTCTCTTTTTAGTCACCAGGTTCCAGGTGTCATCAGGATGCCGGCCAGACTCACCTTCTCTCCTTATCTCTTCCTCTGCCCCTATCTAGCACTGGCCTCAGAATCCCTGAGCCCCTTCCTAGAACGCTCTCCTAATCCAGATCTGTGGGAAGAGCCCCCTAGCCTGCATTTAAGATTTTTCAGCTGAGTCTCCTCCAGTTAGCTAGAATGTTAGAGACCCACAGCCTTTCTCGCTCCTCTGCTCTTTCTCAGGGTAAGGACAGGACCATGAGGTGACAGTGTGGGCAGCCTGGTGTCTGAATTAAAATTCACAGAGCCCCTTCACCAGCTCTCTCACGTGAGTCTCTCAATCCTCTAAGTATTTATTCCCATTTTAGAAATGAAAAACTGAGGCCTTTGAGAAGTTATTTCCTCAAATAGATAGTAAATGACAAGAACTACCTGGAGCTAGGATCCTCACTCCAAGTCTTAATTTCTCTCCACACTCTGTAGCCTCAGTTCCCACTCCACACTCTGTAGCCTCAGTTCCCACTCCACACTCTATAGCCTCAGTTCCCACTCCACACTCTGTAGCCTCAGTTCCCACTCCACACTCTGTAGCCTCAGTTCCCACTCCACACTCTGTAGCCTCAGTTCCCACTCCACACTCTGTAGCCTCAGTTCCCACTCCACACTCTGTAGCCTCAGTTCCCACTCCACACTCTATAGCCTCAGTTCCCACTCCACACTCTATAGCCTCAGTTCCCACTCCACACTCTGTAGCCTCAGTTCCCACTCCACACTCTATAGCCTCAGTTCCCACTCCACACTCTGTAGCCTCAGTTCCCACTCCACACTCTATAGCCTCAGTTCCCACTCCACACTCTGTAGCCTCAGTTCCCACTCCACACTCTGTAGCCTCAGTTCCCACTCCACACTCTATAGCCTCAGTTCCCACTCCACACTCTATAGCCTCAGTTCCCACTCCACACTCTATAGCCTCAGTTCCCACTCCACACTCTATAGCCTCAGTTCCCACTCCACACTCTATAGCCTCAGTCTTGTAACAGTATTTATCTGGAGAAATGTATTTGAAATCCAAAGTGACTTGCAAGTTTTAAAAATACAACTTACTCTTTTTTTCTCATTTTTACTTCTTATTAATAGTTTGTTATAATATTATAAGATTACAATGTATAGTCCCCACCACACCCACCACTAAAATTCTCACAAAAGTTTGCTTGCATCTGTTTTCTTTGGATTTTTTTGTGATTATTGTTTTTCGCAAGTTCATGTAACTCTGATGTCTAGATTCCACATATGCGTGAAACCACCGGTAGAGTTCTTTCATCTCTTACTTATTTCCCTAAGCATAATCACCTCCAGTCCCATCCACTTTGTCCCAAAGGACACGATTTCATCTTTTTTGATTGCAGAGTATAAAGTACAACTTAGTCTTAAATGGAGGTTAACCCATATTGAAAGCTTTCTAAAGAGCTTCAGCCAAATTCCCAGTGACAAAATGAAATAAAAGTATTTGAGGATGTCCCCTTCAATCCACTGGAAGACTTTCGACTCAAGGTTGGTGGAAGGGTAATGAGTGTGCAGACACCTACTATTCTGGGGAGATGTGAAACTGTACACCTAAGGACAACAACAGCCTCACCATTCAACATCCACCAAAAAATAAATAAATAAAAGTTTCTCCTATCAGACCACATAAAGATTCTGATCTACAAATGGAGTTAACTTTTACTAAATTTGATGACGAATAGTCATTATAATAGACTGAAAAGGGAACTAGCAGACTCTTCCCTGGAGTACTAATTAATGTTCTAATGGTTTAGGTAAAAATCTGATGGTAAAAAATGACCTAGTGAACAGGGCCAGGTGGTGGTGCATCTGGTTAAGTGCACACATTACAACGCACAAAGACCTGGGTTCGAACCCCAGCTCCCCACCTGCAGGGGGGATGCTTCACGAGTGGGGAAGTAAGTCTGCAGGTGTCTCTTCTCTGTCTCTCTCCTTCTTTGTCTCCCCCTTCCCTCTCCACTTCAGTCTGTCCTATCCGATTAAAAAATAGAACTAAAAAAGGGAACTAGTAAAGCAAGTATTTAAGACTAAAACACTGAATAAAAAAGCAATATTCACATAGAATCACTCACATACACAGGCTTGCAGTTTCTATGAAAATGTCGCATCTTAATCATAAAGTTTAAGAGACACTAGTACAACCTAAGGGACTAAGTACACAAAACTTGTAACAACCAGTCACCCAGAGTTGAGCATCACTCAAATGCATTTACGGATACAATAAAATAGTACTAGTTTTCAGTGTTGATTGCCAAGTCTCAGACCAAAAATCAATCAAGAATTGGTATTTATATTCCAATAGTGACACAAATTAAATGGATCACATTAGCTATTTGAGCACATACTTAAATCCCCTCTGTTGTATCTTTTAACAGTAAAATATTCAGAAGAGCCAGCAGGTGGCACATGCTGTTGAGTGCACGTTACCATGGGCAAGGACCCAGGTTCAAGCCCTTACTCCCCACCTGCAGGGGGGAAGCTTCACCAGTGGTGGAGCAGGGCTGCAGGTGTCTCTGTCTCCCTTTTTTTTTTTTATTTGTAAAATGGAAATATTGTGGTCTGAGAGGTGGTGCAGTGGATAAAGCAATGGACTCTCAAGCAGGAGGTCCCAAGTTCAATCTCCGGCAGCACATGTACCCCAGTGATGTCTGGTTCTTTCTCTCTCTCCTCCTATCTTTCTCATAAATAAATATTAAAGAAAGACTTAAAAAATACAATAAAATTGAAATATTGACAAGACCATAGGATAAGAGGGGTACAATTCCACACAATTCCCACCACCAGAATTCCATATCCCATCCCCTCCCTTGATAGCTTTCCTATTCTTTATCCCTCCAGGAGTATGGACCCAGAAGCATTATGCCTCTCTCCTTTTTTATCTCCCCCTCCTCTCTCAATCTCTCTGTCCTAGCAAACAAAATTAAAAATAGTAATAATAAATGTTTTGGATATTATAAATTATTTTAACACTAACACTTAGAGGGGAAAAGTGGCAATAAACACTGAATAAACACTTTAAAATCCATGTAGTCCAGGAGATGGCGTAGTGGATGAAGCATGATAAGTCCTAAGTTCGATTCCCAGCAGCACATGTATCAGAATGATGTCTGGTTCTTTCTCTCTCTCCTACCTTTCTCATGAATAAAATCTTTGAAAGAGGAAAAAACTCTTTAAAACCCCAAATATTGCTAGTTTTTTTCATCACTCTAGGCTGTCTCTTATTGTCTTGATTTAGGACGCTAGTGGGCTGCAGGACTGGAGGGTTACATGGTGCACATGGTGTGGTGTGGACCACGCCCATCATCAGAGTTCTTGGTCCCCACATTCCCACCTCCCAAAGATAACCGCCACAGTTTTCACAAGTGGGAGAAACAGTTTGCTTGCTTTTGCTTTGGGGGGTTTTGTTGTTGTTGTTTTGCAAGTTCATGTGTGTATCAGTTCTGTAGGGTCCACGTATGATCACTCTAGGTTGTTTGACACAGAGAAAGTCGAAGGACAAGAAGGAAAGGAAACACCAAAGTTTCTCCAGGTGTGGTGGAGGCTGGACTTGAACCTGGGCAGGAGTGCTTATGTTAAAGCAGGGACCGTTCCAGGTAAGCAGCTCACAGATCCCCAAATTTCCATCTTACTGGATGACCATCCAGGGGAAATGTATTGGCTGGACAACTACGTATTAACACACCTCTAAGCTGGTACTCAATGGGATCTAAGGACTTGAAAGGCAGCTCTCTGAGATGGCCTAATAGGATGGCCCCTGTGCCTCATACTTCCTCGGATCCCCAGGCCCTTTCTGTCATTCCCATTATCCTTTCTTTCTACTTCCCAGCTCCTTATCACTATACCTGACCTTTTCTTATTTTATTTTCCCTGAAGGAAGGACAAGGAAGTTAGTACTTACTGAGCATTCAGTGTTGGGAATTCCTCTGAGAACCTGATCCTGAGGCTGCAATTCTCTCACTATACTCACCCTAGACAAGATGAAAGGCAGTACAGCATCAAAGCCCAGCTATCTCAATCACTCCTTTCCTCCACAACTTCCTGCAGTGTGCATGGTCTTTACTCACCCTCCACAACTTCCTGCAGTGTGCATGGTCTTTACTCACCCTCCACTTCCTGCAGTGTGCAGGGACTTTACTCACCCCCCACTTCCTGCAGTGTGCATGGTCTTTACTCACCCTCCACTTCCTGCAGTGTGCATGGACTTTACTCACCCTCCACTTCCTGCAGTGTGCAGGGACTTTACTCACCCTCCACTTCCTGCAGTGTGCATGGTCTTTACTCACCCTCCACAACTTCCTGCAGTGTGCATGGTCTTTACTCACCCTCCACTTCCTGCAGTGTGCAGGGACTTTACTCACCCCCCACTTCCTGCAGTGTGCATGGTCTTTACTCACCCTCCACTTCCTGCAGTGTGCATGGACTTTACTCACCCTCCACTTCCTGCAGTGTGCAGGGACTTTACTCACCCTCCACTTCCTGCAGTGTGCAGGGACTTTACTCACCCTCCACTTCCTGCAGTGTGCAGGGACTTTACTCACCCTCCACTTCCTGCAGTGTGCATGGACTTTACTCACCCTCCACAACTTCCTGCAGTGTGCATGGACTTTACTCACCCCCCACTTCCTGCAGTGCGCATGGACTTTACTCACCCTCCACTTCCTGCAGTGTGCATGGACTTTACTCACCCTCCACAACTTCCTGCAGTGTGCATGGACTTTACTCACCCTCCACAACTTCCTGCAGTGTGCATGGACTTTACTCACCCTCCACTTCCTGCAGTGTGCATGGACTTTACTCACCCTCCACTTCCTGCAGTGTGCATGGACTTTACTCACCCTCCACAACTTCCTGCAGTGTGCATGGACTTTACTCACCCTCCACTTCCTGCAGTGTGCATGGACTTTACTCACCCTCCACAACTTCCTGCAGTGTGCATGGACTTTACTCACCCTCCACAACTTCCTGCAGTGTGCATGGACTTTACTCACCCTCCACAACTTCCTGCAGTGTGCATGGACTTTACTCACCCCCCACTTCCTGTAGTGTGCATGGACTTTACTCACCCTCCACAACTTCCTGCAGTGTGCATGGACATTACTCACCCTCCACAACTTCCTGCAGTGTGCATGGACTTTACTCACCCTCCACAACTTTCTGCAGTGTGCGTGAACTTTACTCACCCTCCACAACTTCCTGCAGTGTGCATGGACATTACTCACCCTCCACAACTTCCTGCAGTGTGCATGGACATTACTCACCCTCCACAACTTCCTGCAGTGTGCATGGACTTTACTCACCCCCCACTTCCTGCAGTGTGCATGGACTTTACTCACCCTCCACAACTTCCTGCAGTGTGCATGGACTTTACTCACCCTCCACTTCCTGCAGTGTGTATGGACTTTACTCACCCTCCACTTCCTGTAGTGTGCATGGACTTTACTCACCCTCCACAACTTCCTGCAGTGTGCATGGACTTTACTCACCCTCCACTTCCTGCAGTGTGCATGGACTTTACTCACCCTCCACTTCCTGCAGTGTGCATGGACTTTACTCACCCTCCACAACTTCCTGCAGTGTGCATGGACTTTACTCACCCTCCACAACTTCCTGCAGTATGCATGGACTTTACTCACCCTCCACTTCCTGCAGTGTGCATGGACTTTACTCACCTTCCACAACTTCCTGCAGTGTGCATGGACTTAACTCACCCTCCACTTCCTGCAGTGTGCATGGACTTTACTTACCCTCCACTTCCTGCAGTGTATATGGGCATTACTCGCCTTCCACTTCCTGCAGTGTGCAAGGACTTTACGCACCCTCCGTCCCTTCTAGAGCAGCATTTTCCATGAAGGCAGGGGCTATACTTGTCTTATTATCATAATTTTATCTTCACCAGCTAGTGTTGGGTAGTATGCCAGCTTCCCCTGGCTTCTGCTTAACCAAGCACCAGTATGCCTGTATGGGATTGGTTTGATCCCACTCAAAGCTGCAGTCTATTTACATAAATCACTTTACATTTACATAAAGCACCACCCTCCCTCCAGGGCACTGGTGGTTCAGTAGTAGAATTCTCGCCTGCTCCGCCCCCTCTCCTTGTCACACCCTGATTTTCACCAGTCACTTTTCTCTCCACCCTCTCTGCGTCACATCCTGTTCACACCCTACTTGGAAAGTATATATAAAGACAACATTGTTCGTTTTAGTTTAGTTTAGCTTGGCTTAGATTGTGCTACATCCTGCATGAATAAAGAGATACTGTGTACAGCTCAACCATGAATAAAGAGATACTGCCTACAGCTCAACCATGAGTCCCGGGTTGTCTATCTCCCGTCAGTGAAGCTCAGCCCGACAAGCTAGCACCTAGCATAATAAGCATTCAATAAAACCTGGATGTGAGTAAAAACTGTTATTTCACAAACATCATTCCTTTATTTTTTATTTTTATTGTTATGTTGACTTATTAAGGAAAAAGATTATTAATTCATCAACAAAGATAAGTAGTACAAATACAAATGTAACTAGCAAATAGATCATGTTCATTAAAACTGCATATAGTTCTAACCTAGAAGAACAAGTATCTAGTCAGAATAAATAGTTTTTTTCCTTTATTGGGGGGTTAATGTTTTGCATTCGACAGTAAATACAGTAGTTTGTACATGCATAACATTTCTCAGTTCTCCACCTAACAATACAACCCCCACTAGGTCCTCTGTCATCCTTTTCCAGGACCAGTATTCTCTCCCCCATCCACCCACAAACATCATTCTTTATAAGGGCTGCCTCTGTATCCTTATTTTAAGGATGAAGCCACAAGAGTCAGATGCATTAAGCATGTCATAGCTTTTAAATGCGGAAATAGGATTCAAATGCAAGACAGTATGGAGACACCTGTATCATTTCAATCACACCACTATGACTCCTATCAACTCATTCCCAACACCAAGATTTAACCTTCTGTCTCCATGCAGTTTCTTAACTCTCAATCCCCAAGCTATCACATGTCATTCTTGTATTATGTGGTGGCGAGTGAAGGTTTCAGCCTACCAACAACCAATGGTGCAGTTGAAGAAGTCCTTATGGTTCTCAACAAAACTACAAAGTGTAGGGCCAACAAGATAGCTCCTGAGAAAATGCCTGTTTTTGTCATATGTGCTTAACCACAATTTGGGAAGCTTCTGCTGTGTGATGTCTTGTTCTCTCTCTCTCCCTCTTTCTCTCTCTCTCTCTCTATCTATCTATCTATCTGAAAATCTACCTATCTATCTATCTGGAAATCAGTCTAGAGCAGTGACACTCGGGGATGACCAAAAAAGAAAGAAAAGATAGCAAAACTGCCCCTTCGCAGGAACAGAAAGGAAACTGAAAACTAAGTAAAGAACTGTAGTTAACCCACACAGCTCCAGGTCATAGGCATTGGAAGGGGAGAGAGAGAGAGAGAGAGAGAGAGATATGAAGCAAGCATTGACCTGGGATCCTGGGGGCCAAGTAGTGGTGCATCTGGTTAAGTGCACAAATCACAGTACGCAAGGACTCAGATTCAAACCCCTGGGGGGGCAAAAGGGGAGCTTCAAGAGTGGTGAAGCAGGGCTGCAGGTGTCTGTCTCTAAATCTCTCCATCTCCCCTTCACCTCTTAAATTCTTTGTCTCTATTCAATAATAAATAATTAAAACTATTTTTATAAAAATTATCTGGAATCCTGCTCTTATTGTCAAAAAACAGCTTAAAAGGCTCACTACTGGGAATTTAGAACAGGGAAGAACAGAAGGGAGAACAAAGTCCTGCCCCACAATTGGCCCCCAAAGACCAGTTATCTAAATCTACCAGGATCTATAAAACAATGGAACCTGGTTCAAGCCCCCAGCCCCTACCTGAAAGGGGAAAGCTTTGCAATTGGTGAAGCAGGGCTGCAGATGTCTCTCTGTCTCTCTCCCTCTCTACAACCCCTTCCCTCTCGATTTCTGGCTGTCTCTATCCAACAATAAAGATTAAAATACCTAAAAATAAAATAAAGGAACCTTGGGAACTAATCTAATACTTAAAGGCAAGAAGCCTGGCTCTAATGCCTAGAGCAGTATTCACTGGAACTAGTTGTCTTTAACATAGATGTCTCTGCATCAAAGTTTGAGTCAGGCATTATAAAGAAATATGTGGGATGTGAAAGCTTGTTAGAACTTAGGGGAGCTCTCCCATCCTTGGATGGAGGTCTGGAAAGACACCCCACTTGTTAGCCTCTCTCCTTATAGAGATAAGCCAAGAGGGAAAAGTCTCCCAGACTCAGTTTCTCCTTGTTAGTCTCTCAAGCTCACAGAAAGCCTACAAGCCTCTCACACTTAGTTTCCCCTGCTAGCAGCAGGCCAAATGGCTGCCTGCTTTAGGGTTCACTCAAAGTTCACACATCCACTTCACCTTTTGATCACAAAGGAGAACACACTCTATGATACACCCTCAACACCAGACCACGAAAAGCCCCCAAATTCTATTTCCTTGTGCCCTTTGATATCTATGATTCACATCAAGCTTTGTTTTTCTTTTCTCTACCTCACCTTACTGGTTTAACCCCCTATGCTTCTCTCAAAAATGCCTTTGGATAATTAACCTGTCTGCATCATGGAGACTAATTGTCTTGAGACCTTTATGTATCGCATCAATTCTTGTCATACCAGCCCCCTACCATAGGGGCAAGCTGACCTGTAAGAAACCTGTAATTTCTGACATATGCGAAAGATGTTCTTTGTTTAACTCTCTATATAAACCTGTACCCATCTCCAAATAAATGTTTGTACCAGAGGACTCCCCGAGCCCTCCTTTCTGTATCACACAGTCCCTAAGAGCTGGTGAGGGAGGGTCAGTGACTTACCCCCTGGCTGGATCCACTCCACGTAAGTGCCAGCACAAATAAATAAATAAATAATGCCAATTGACAGGGTTTGCCCAACATTGAACTTCCAGCTGTGAGTAATAAAAGCAGGCTGGTGTTCCAAATACAGCGATTCTGTCTCGCAGGTGGCATTTATCAGTATCTGGAGACTTTTTGGTTCTCTTAACTGGAGGGAAGTAAAGCTGACATCTCACGAAGGCTGCTGAACATCCCATAATGCCACCCCAAACGAACTGCTGTTACACTGAAGGGGAAGAGACACACTGCCAGCACGGAACTGCTGAGGGCAGGCACCAGGCAAAGGATAGAGAGAAGTCAAGCAGGACAGATGTGAAAGAGGAAAAGTAAAACAAAAAGGGAAAGGGAGAAGCAGTGCAGTCATTCTCATCCATGCTCTCCATATTCAGATTACTTTTTTTAAAGATTAAAAAAAATATTATTTTTATTTATTGGATAGAGACAAAAAGAAATCAAGAGGGCAGGGGGAGATAGAGAGTGAGAGAGGCAGAGAGACACCTGCAGCTCTGCTTCACCACTCGTGAAGCTTTTCCCCTACAGGTGGGGACTGGGGTCTAAAACTGGGGCCTTGCACACTGAAATGTGTGTGCTTAGCCAGGTGCGCCACCTCCTAGCCTGGCCCCCTTAATTGTTACCTGACACTTTTGTTTTACTTAAAGTAATGCTCATATGTGCTTCCTTTTTTCTTTTTCTTTTTTTTCTTTTTTTAAATTTATTTATTTGCCCTTCTGTTGCCCTCATTTTTTTCTATTATTGTAGTTATTGTTATTGATGTCATTTGTTGGATATGACAGAGAGAAATGGAGAGAGGAGGGAAGACGGGGGGGGGGGGGAGAAAGACAGACACCTGCAGACCTGCTTCACCACTTGCGGTGGGGAGCCGGGGGGCTCGAACTGGGATCCTTACCCGCTATGCACTGCCCATATGTGCTTCCTTTGGTCATCATCAGGCTCTCCAAATCAGTTCTCCCCACTTATCTATTTTGTTTCCAGTCCCAGAAGCTACCCTACAGAATAATTCAGTTGGGTCCCTTGCCTAAGGGTTTCCAGTTGGTTTACCTGTGGGAAGTGACAGCAGGCTGGAAGGACAGTGTGTGGTGGTCATTGCAGTTTGGCCATCCTGCCCCCACTGCACAGCTCTCTCTCTGCTTCCGCTCCTGAGAAAGTTCTCCTTCCCCTTCAGACCTTGGGGTGGCAGGCACCCTCCCACTGCTAAAAGTTCCTGGTTGCTTCATACTCAAACTTCTGCAAACACACTAGTTACTCAATCATTAAATCTTTAACTAAAGTTTCTTCCAAGAAACTAGTGTACAAGCATAGATCAACAGGCAAACACAAGCATAAATGGACTAGGCTGCATTTCCAGAAGTGTGAGTAGGTTTAATAAAAACGACATTGCTTACTGTGAATTGTGATGAAAAAAAAAAAAAAAGTTTAGAAACATTACCATGGTTCTTCTACTATTTCACTGCCTCCCCTGCTGATATAAGGAGTTATAGGGTTGGAAATTGCAGTAATAAATACTTCAAGAATCTTTCTTTATGGCTGCTACCAATAAATAAATGATATCCCCCAAAGAACAAAGAACATATTTACTAAAATTTATTTAACAGTGTCTAACAATGCCCAAGAGTGGACAAAACCATTTTGGCAGGTAGTGAATTTCACATCAGTACTTAACACACATAAAGGAGATAAGAAAAACTCAACTGATGGGCCTGTCGTCAGGTACTAACTCTCAAAAACACGTGCTTTCCATCAGGGAGCCTCAGACTGTAAAAACGCCTTCCTAAGAATAATAAAACAATTCTGTTACAGCAAAATCCCACACTAGAGAGTCAGTTCAATTCTTGCTCATCCTGATAGGGGGATAAAGAGCGGAAAAGGATCAGCTTTCAAGAATCTAAATTCTGCTCCTTTTTGCAGAATCCACTGTGGGCACAGGAGAAGGGGAGGGGGACCAAATCCAATCACTGTGTTGAGACCAAATCCAATCACTGTGTTGAGACAACTCTCAAATTGCGCCCCAACCTCAAGGAGAAGGTTAGCAAGGATAGAAACTATCTGTTTTCTTGGTCTGATTATCCGGCCTTCACATACATAAGGAGTATCCAGATTGGTCCCAAGGAATTTGAGGAAGATCTTTCACAGCACTGAAGCAAATAAAGTGCCACACAATCAATACAAAACTGTATCTGAAGACTGGCATTATTAAACCCAAATAAGGTCCACTTGGTCGATTCCAAATTATATTCCTCCATGAGGATCATTTCTGGAACCCCGGTTCCATGGCTGCCAGTTCTCAGCAATATCGCCCCGCCAGATATTGTCGGGATGCATCTAAGTTCATTTCCCACGTCTACGCTCGACCAGACCTGCCAATATACGCGGATATCTTCGCCCACCCTGTCCAACGCTTGACCTCTCGTCACCCAATCTGGTCCCCTACGCCTACACTGAACTTCTCTGTTCCAGTCTCTTGGAAACAGAGCTGGCAGTCAGCTGAGGTCAAGAACAAACACCTCATCACAGACCCCTGCGAGCGTCAACACGGCTTTGACCTAGCACGTTATGATTGGGCCCTCCTCAATCGCTATCGAACAGGCCATGGCCGGTGCGCCGCTATGTTCCATCGCTGGGGAGCCAGAGACGACCCGAACTGCCCCTGCGGCTCCAGACAGACTATGACCCACATAGTCAACGACTGCCACCTCTCCAGATTCAAAGGAGGTCTCAAAACTTTACATCAGGCTCAACCTGATGCTGTTGACTGGCTACGGAAGGGCAAACGCTGGAAGTAGTAGGGGCAGGGTGGGGTGCACCTGTTTGACCTCACATGTTATTAAACCCAAATGAAACCCATCTAAATTAAGAAAATCCAAAGGAAATGCAACTACAAGAAAATACACACCCAAAAAGACTATCAATAGACATTATATCACTCAGTGATATGGCATTGTAATCTCACTGAAGCAATGTTATTCAATATCTCATTCACAATGAAGTAGATATTATGTCTACTAGCCATTCAAAAAAAAAAAAAACTTCATTCTATCACCAGATCTCAAATCTGTACTAAGCATGTCTTATACTAATAACAAAAAACGTGAAATGTTGTAGACACAAGGTGTCATTCCATATACTACCCACCCTTTTATAGCTCTACCCCTCATAACAGCGTTCACAGGATAGGTAGGGCTGGAAACAATCTGTCACAGAAAAAAGGTTCACAAACAACTTGGAACTTTAATCAAATGCAGCCACTGCAAACTGGATCGCAAGTTCCTGCCTCATGCACTGTACCATGCTGCCTCCCCAAGGTGAACTTAATCTACCCTGCATCTCAACCACGCATTTGAAGTACGCTACTGAAAACAGGGATTTACTAAAAATACTGAGTGTTTCTAGGCTTGGTTCTATAATGCAATTACCAGCCTTTTATGTGTACACACACACACACACACACACGGGAGAGTTCCGATGTATGCTTGACCTCGAGTAGGGTTATGATCAGGGAAAACTCGCTTTGTTGTTCCTATTCCTTGATCTATTTGAATTCCAAATTCTATTGGGTCACTTAAAAATATCTGAAAGGATCACAAAGGCGAAATCAGCAATAGTAAAACAACAAGGCAGTCGCCAAAGCTCATGCATGAATGGCATTATACAGCAAAGGCTGTGCTATCGCATTGGATCCGGCTGACTTAAAAAAAAAAATACTATTAGGCCTACTATCCTAACTGCTCTAACTTGCCTGCCTCGACAGAATCACCAACCTGGAAACCTCAACTCGGTCAACAAACCGTGAGCATTGCAACACTCCCGCCGCCCCCCCCCCCCCCAATCCCTTTTGTCACCAAAGGTCCCCAGTTCAAACCGGGAAGAAAGAATATGGCTCCGGCACCTGGAAAGTGACGAACCACCAACCGAAGGGGAATTTGCAACAAATCAAGTGCCACCAGCGGCGTTGGCGGCCGAGGAAGAGAAAGCAGGCAAACGCTGCATTGTAAGTTGAGCAACTTTGCAGGACAGGGAAGGTGCTTTTTCGCTGGGAGCTCCGCCGAAACACTTGCAAACAAACGCAAAGCCGAGCTTCCTCCCAGGAGGGGTGGGGGGTGCCGGAACGCAGAGGGCGGGCTGGCTGCCCCCCACCCCCCCACACTCACTCGCTCTCACCCCTGCACGCCCAGAGGCTGCACCCAGTGTCCCCGCAGCGCGGACATTGCCACTTCCCGGTTACCGGGCAGCTGTTGATCGCGGGGCCATTTTTGCAGAAATATACAAATCAATTATAAATAAAAGAAGCAGAGGCCAGGAGCGGTTGGGAAGCGAGCAGACAAGCTGGGGGGATGGGGGGGTGGAGAGAGAAAGAGAGAGAGGGAGTAGGAGAAGGAGTAGGAAAAGGCGTCCCAGGAAAAAAGTCGGAGCGGGGTTGCCAACTGGCGGGGACTCGGCGGCGAGGCAGCGGGGTGCGGGGAGGGGGGGAAGTGGAGCGCAAGTGGGGTGCAGGGGGCCCCCAAGTTGCAGCGGCGGCGCCCCGGCCGGGCCGGCTCACCTAGCAGGAGCGTGGTCCAGGTCCGGCCGCGCCCCGCACGCCGCAGGCCCAGCGCCCCGCGCAGCCCGGCGAGCAGGCGCCCCCCCAGCGCGCCCCCCGCGGCCGGCGCCCGGGACTCCGCGCGGGGCCCCCTCCTGGCCGCAGCGCCGCCCTTGCGCCCCGGGGACTGGGGGGCGCGCTCCGCCGCGGGGTCCCCGGCGCCGGCGTCCGCGGGCGGCTGCGAGGCTCGGGTCGGCTGGGGCGCCTTGGGGGCCGCCTCCCGGTGCTTGCTCCGCGCCTGCAGGACCATCTTGGCATAGTCGCTCCGGACGGCGGCCGACGATCGGCGGGGCGGGCCGGGGGGGGGGGGGGGGCGGCCGGGCGCCGCTCACTCTCGGGAGGGCGGAGGGCGGAGGGTGGACGGCGGCGGGCGGCCCCTCCCGCGGGCGGGGAGGCGGGGAGGCGGGCGGCGGGCGGGGAGGCGGGAGGCGGGCTGAGCTGCAAGGCCGGGAGGCGGCGCCGGACTCGCGCGCTCGCAGCCCCGGGGGGCCGCCGCTCTGGTTGCCCCAGCAACCGCGGAACGCCGGCGGGGGGGGCGGGGAAGATGGGGAAGTGGGCGGGGACACCCGGCGAGAGGCCACGCCCCTGTGTCCAGTGCGCACGCGCTGACATTCGGCGCGGGCGGGCACAGACTTCCCGCAGGCTGTCTTCTCCGAGCCAAGCCCTGACCTCTGCCCTGGCCTGTCCTGCCCGGTTAGGCGTAAGGCTTTGGCCCCGGGGCCGTTCTGGGAGCCGTTGTTCGTCCTGTGCTGCAGTGGCGAGGGAGAAGGAAGGGCTGTTCCCGGCAGAGGCTGCTGCTCCGATTTGGGACGCGGGGAACCCGCGTGGCCCTGGCGGCGCGGGGGCGGCTCCGTCCCGGGAGCAAGTGCGTGGCGGTGGCCACACGTGGGCGCTGTGCGTGCGCGGAGCATCCAGGCCGCCCTGCCCGGGCTGCTGTGAGGGGCCTGGGAGAATTGTGTGGCTGCAAACTTGGGGCACTGCGCTGGCTGCTCGCTTCTGCAACAGTGCATAGCTCAGAGCAATCGGAAATAGCAGTAGAGTAGCTCAGACGGGAGCTGCAAGTCCCGCCTAACTGCAGAGCTTTCAAGTCAGACTAGAAGTCTAGGGCGAAGGTAGAAATATGGGTCAGATAAAAGGTTACACATTCCAGTGTCCTTGTCCAGCAGAGAAGCAATTGCAGAAGCCAGAACTTCCATCTTCTGCACCATAAAGAATTTTGGTCCATACTCCCGAGGGATAAAGCATAGGGAAGCTTCCAGTGGAGGGGATGGGACACAGAATTCTGGTGATGGGAATTGTATAGAATTGTACTCTTACTGGAAGTAGGTTAAGCGCACATGGCACAAAGCTCAAGGACCCGCCTAAAGATCCCAGTTCAAGCTCCAGGCTCCCCACCTGCAGGGGCGCAGCTTCACAAGCGGTGAAGCAGATCTGCAGATGTCTATCTTTGTCTCCCCCTTCTCTCTCCGTTTCCCTCTGTCCTATCCAGCAACGACAACAGTAAAACAACAAGGACAACAAAAAGGAATAAATAGATTTTAAAAAAAAAAGAATTGTACTCTTATTATCTTAGAAGTCTTGTTCATCATTATTAAATCACTAATAAAATTTAAAAAGAAAATGTTATACTGAGAGAGTGCTTGGTTAGCTTCTCACGCTGAAATTTTGTGGCTTAATATAAAGCAGACACTTCCTGATTCAGACCCAGGTTCCAATCTTTGCTCTAAAGTGCATCAGTTCCGAGACTTTGCTCGTTACTCAACTTTTTTGTGTCTTAATTTCCTCATCCCTAAAATGGAATTAATAAAACCATCTACATTGTTACTTTGTAATAGTGATAAGACAATCAATATATGTGCAGCTTCTGGAAAAAAATTGCCATTGAAGTAATAAATGTTCCAAGCTAGAGTTGACGTTTAATACAAGCCTTCTGTCCTTGAAGACACTGTGACTGACAGCCCAAGTTGGGGTATGCGGGTAGCACAGACATGAAGAGAACAGGGGTGAAAATCAAGGGCAACTGTATGACCTTTGAATCAGATCTGCTGTCTTTGGCTTCAAGTTTCTTAGCTACTGAACTATTGACCCTTCTCCCTCTCCTCCCTCTCTCCCACTACACACATCAATTTCCTTGCTTTCTACCTTTGTTTTACAAATGATAGCTATCTGCTGGGCCAGTTCTTCTTCTTCTTCTAGCGGGTGCCCTTCCGTAGCCAGTTAACAGCGTCAGGTTGAGCCTGATGTAAAGTTTCCAGTAAACCTGGATAACAAAGTAGCAACTCCTGCCTCTCTCCTCAGACAAGATTGTTCACACAGTGGGTGGTGGAGCAAAATTTTGTATGGTCCTGGAAGGCTCTATGCCCGATTTCTTTTTATTCATGTTACTACAAGACCCACAAGAGCAAGGAATTCAGTTTGTTCCCATTTGTATCTTTAGGCCTATACCTGCCTCATAATAGTAGATGCTTGTTAAAAAATGACAATCTGAAAGATAGATTTAAAAGTCGGAACTAGAGTAAAGAGATGGAAGACAACAACCAGATAGTTTCACTCGTGTGGAATCTATGGATCTGATTTATATGAACTTGCCAAATAATAATAATGATGTTGATAATCCAAACAAAAGAGAAGCAAAAAAAAAAAAAACCTGTAAGATTTATGAGAACTATAGTGGTTATCTGTGGCAGGATGGAGATACAGAACTTTGGTGGTGTGTGTGGCACGAAATTATACATTGAAATCTTACGATCTTGTAACAAACTATTAATAACAACTGAAAATTCACATCAAAATTGTTTTGTTCACAGATGATCCTGTGAGTTGACTTAAGATTACAGTGAATTATAGAGCAAGCATTGAAGTTATTTACCTCCTTACATGTGTTTTTCTTTCCAGGAATTCCATTTGCCAGGAAGGTACATTTTTATGTGTCCATCAAAAAAGCAGTCCGGCAAAGAAAAACTCCTAGGACAGGAGCCCAACAGAGCAACCACTCATAAAGAATCCCTGGTCTGGCTTCAAGAATGCAGAAGCAACTACTTTGTCACAAAATACTTCACTTGGGGAATTTTATATAAAAACTTTAGATTTTTTAACTCTTATTGGGCTCAACAAATGATACTCAATGTCTAAACAACAGAGAGAAAATCTAAGATGATCAGATAAAGAAAGGACTACAAAAGTTGGATAAGGGCAAGAGACTGGCCCACTTAATAATGGCCTGTTTGGTCAATACCACACCACCTCATCATCTGAGGCCCTGGTTAGGGAATCCTTGGGTTCCCATACACATATGATGGGCCTTGACCTCTAAAGGGTCCCTCTCTCTCCACTACAACTGGTCACTTCCATAAGGAACAGTGTCTTGTGGGCCCTCTCAGGACCCTGGCTCTACCATAAAGCAATGACGGTAGGGATGACCCCAGTCTCCGAATGGAGGCTGGGGGTATCTTGACCTGCCACTCAAAAAAGACTTGGTCCTGAAATGAGTGCAGCCTGCAATGTTCCTCAGCTGTGACCATGAGCTAAAAGCTCAGACCAATAGGGACTCAGAGGTCACACAGGCTCTGGTGCTAAATATAAAGATGCATTTACTGTGGGCCCTGGAGCAGGTGGATAGAGGTAAATAGTTCATTTTAGCCACAGATTTTTTTTTATATATATAAGAATGGGAGCTACTCCCTGCCCTAACCCAACTTTCTAGCCCTTTTCTCTACTCTGACACCATTCTCTCAGATACTATTCTCATCCAACCTCATGCTAGCTACCAAACTCAAGCAGAGCGAGTATAGTTCTATGCCCCCAGAAACATGTCTAAAATGGTTCTCCTAGCTTTTTTATACCCTAAAATATCTAATCTCATCTGCTCTGATCCTACTTTTTGGTTCCTGTTCATTAACCATCTTGTCTAAACTTAGGTCATGCCACCTTCCAAACACCAAGTTGCAGATGCTACCATGACTCCACTCCGACTTGTCTGTGCAGACGACCTCACCAATGTGCCCTGGACTCTCACATCGCCAGAGCTCTGGTCCACTCAGGAAAGATAGAAACAGGCTAGTGGTATGGATCGACCAGTCAACACCCATGCTCAGCAGAGAAGCAATTACAGAAGCCAGAATTCCCACCTTCTGCTCTCCATAAAGAACCTTGATCCATACTTCTAGCAGGGGAGAAGTGATAGGATGAAGATCAGAGGACTCTGCATTCCAGCTCCATCAGCACTCAGAGAAAGAGAAGGAAAAGGAGAGGAACATATGGAGATAGCTACAATATTATGAATGGATTGAGGGGAAGAGAGGATTGCATCAGAAAAAGAAGGGGCAACTATGTATAAATGTGGACAGATAGTTGTAGAGAAGATAGTTGGTCCATGTCTACAACTTTAGATGAACTGTAGTGGGTTGCAGTGGGGACAGTGAAGATTCAGAACGCTGGTGGTGGGAATGGTGTGGATTCAAACCCCTGTAGATATGTAATTCTGTAATATAAAAATAAATAAATAAAATAAAAAATAAGTAAAGGAAAATAAAAAAAGGGGGGAAGGAATGACTACTGGGAGCAGTGGATTCACAGTGCAGGCACCAAGCCTCAGTGATAACCCTGGAGGCAATTAAAAAAAGTAAAGTAAAATAAAAGAACAAAAAGTAATAAAAATATATACTTAAACATTGGAAGTAGAGAGAGTTATAAAATGAGGAAGTGGCTGGAAGCAACCCAAGTGTCCAACAACAGATGAGAGGCTGAGTAAGTTGTGATCTAGAAACACAATGGAATACTACTCGGCTATTAAAAATAGTGATTTCACCTTCTTCAACCCATCTTGGATGGTTCTTGAAGGAATCATGTTAATTGAGATAAGTCAAAAACAGAAGTATGAATATAGGTTGATCTCACTCATACACAGAAGTTGAAAACTAAGATTGGAAGGGAAAACACTAAACAGAACTTGGACTGGAGTTGGTGCACTGCACCAAAGTAAAAGACTGGGGTGGGAGGGAGGGTTCAAGATCCTGGAACATGATGGCAGAGGAGGACCTAATGGGGGTTATATTGTTATGTGGAAATTTTATGCATGTGCAAACTATTGTAGTTTATTGTTGACTATAAACCATTAATCCCCAAATAAAGAAACCTTAAAAAGTTTCGCTATGACACCATTTCCCCAGACAATACCTTGAATCCACCTGCATGTTATCTGTCAGGGTCAGGGAAAAACTACTAAAGTTATAGGCCCCTTGGAACATACCTTAAATAGACCTACTAGCTTTTTACAAAATGGAGACCTCTAATCTTCATCTCTATCTTTCTGTAGTCAGTAGATTAGATTAGAGGTCTCCATTTTGCAATATAATTAGATTAGATTAGAGGTCTCCATCTGCAATATTCTTGCCTTTAGGTTCATGATTAGTCAACAATTTTTTCTGCTTTTTTAATTCATTTTTAACATTTATTTATTCCCTTTTGTTGCCCTTGTTATAGTTATTATTGCTGTTGTTACTGATGTTGTTGGATAGGACAGAGAGAGGAGGGGAAGACAGAGAGGAGGAGAGAAAGACAGACACCTGCAGACCTGCTTTACCGCTTGTGAAGCGACTCCTCTGCAGGTGGGGAGCCGGGGGCTCGAACCAGGATCCTTAAGCTGGTCCTTTATTCTGCTTTATATCTTAACAACTTTTCAACCATCAAGTTCCAGAGGCTACTATGATGCCAACCTGACTTCCTTAGGCAGATGACCTCACCAGTGTGTCCTGGAGCCCCACCTCCCCAGAGCTCTGCCCCACTACGGAAAGATAGAGACAGGCTGAAAGTATGGGTTGACCTGCCAACACCCATGTTCAGTGGAGAAGCAATGACAGAAGCTAGACTTTCCACCTTCTGCACCCCACAATGATCCTGCATCCATACTCCCAGAGGGATAAAGAACAAGAAACCTTTCAAGGGAGGGGATGGGATACAGAGTTCAGGGGGTGGGAATTGTGTGGAACTGTACCCCTCTTATCCTATGGTCTTGTCAATATTTCCATTTTATAAATAAAAATTTAAAAAGAAAAGGGGAAGTTGGGGGACTGGTGTTGGGGCACCTGATTAATAACACTACGGTGTGCAAGGACCAGGGTTCAAGCCCCCAGTCCCCACCTGCAGGAGGAAAGTTTTGAGAGTGGTGAAGCAGGTCTGCATGTGTCTCTCTTTCTCTCTCCCTCTCTATCTCCTCCTACCCTCTCGATTTCTGACTGTCTCTATTCAGTAAATAAAGATAATAAAAAAAATTTTAAATGAGGATGTCAACAGTGAACATATAAAGAAGAAAATAAAAGAATGGAGGAAAAGAAATAAATGCTGAAAAATAGAGCTTAGTGATATTAAAACATAGGGACCAGGCATTTAAAAAGCTAACCTTGGTCAAAAGAAGCTTATGTTGGAAATTAATTTTCTAATTCTCTTCTTTGCCATTTTGGAGACCCCAATTAAAATTTGTGTAAACCCCTCTTTTGCTCTCACTTGCTCTATACCCAAAGACTGGCAACAAAAGAAAGGAGAGCTTTGAGTATGGTACATGTTTCCGATCTCTTTGAAAAATGTCAATTAATTCCTTTACTGAACAAGTGTCTCCAGGTCCCGTAGATTCTGGCAGTTGTCTCCCTCAGTGGCTGTTGGTATCAGTGGAAGAACCTGCAGATCCCAGCAACGTCTCCAAAACCTACCGTGGGTACAACACAGTGTATCTATCTGTGCAACATTCATTGCGCAAAGCTCCAACATTAACTTGTCACTGTGTGCTAATGTGTTCCTTTACTCTCTGGTGAGAACAAATGTAAATTGCCACTCTACTGCTTTTCAGATTTTATCTTCTGTCTTTCTCAGGGCTGACCTTGTAATTCAAATTATTCATGCTCCAGTGAATATTCCTCAGAAACTCAAAGTTCATTATTAGTCCTAGTTATGGAGCGTTGACAACTGCTCCTTTTACAGAGGGTGTGTCATTCTAAATAGGCTGCAATTCCTATTATTGAGGAATAGTAAGCTATGGCTTCAGAGTCTTGATAGCTACATGAGAGACTAGGAATTCATAATCTAGGGGCCAGGTGGTGGTGCACCTAATTGAGCACATATGTTACAATGCAAAAGGAACTGGGTTCATGCCCCCCCCCCCCGCTCCCCACCTGCAGGAGGAAAGCTTCAGGAGTGGCGAAGCAGAGCTGCAGGTGTCTCTCTGTCTCTCTCACTCTCTATATCCCCCTTCCTCTCCATTTCTGGCTGTCTTTATCAAATAAAGATAATAAAAATTTTTAAACATTCATAATCTAACACCCCACCCCCAAAGGTCTTACAGCTACTTTGGAGAGGAAGCCTATGCTAGAATAAATTCTAGGTGTGTAGCTGGATTCAGAGCTAAGTTTTTTAAAAGTTTCAAAGTGAAGAGATTCTGACAGACATTACTGGGGAGTTTTTAGGGAAGAAATAAAACAAGACCCAGGTCTTGTTGGAATAATAGATCTTGCTGGAGCAGAAGGAGACATGGAGAAGGTGATACAGATAGGAAACAGAGTCTATTTGAAACTCTTAGTGCCTGCAACATAGTAAACCTGGATATAGCCTGTTAAATTATTTTGGGGATGAAGAAAAGAGAGACAGCCAATATAACTTGAGAAATAAATGAGTAGATTAAAGAAGTCATGAATTAATGAGTGAATAAATAAATGAATGAAGCATGGACTGCCCAGAATGCCTGAACATGGAACCTGACTCACAGAGTTCCCAAATCTGACCTCCGCAGATTTCTCTATGAAGGACAGTGGCCTCTCCTCACATTCAGGTGGCCTTAGTAATACAGACAGTCTCCAATTTATGATCGTTAGATTCCTTGCCATTTGTCAACAGTATAATGGTTCAAAAGTAGAAACAGTACTTTGAATTTGAATTTTGATGTTTTCCTGGGCTGGTGCTATGTGCTAAGATGGTTCTTCATAGCAGGCCAGCAGTAGAGAGCCCCAGCTCCCAGTCAGCTACTCTGTCAGCAGAATATACAAGTGTCTTCTCTACAGATACATTATAGTGTCTTATCAGCTACTCTCAAGTCTCACTGAGAGAGAAATTGATGACCCTGTCACAATAGAATCCCTATCATTCAGCAGTTAATTTTAGTTTAAATATGCCTTTGGCTGTGTAAGAGGATAGCCAGAACTCATACAAGCATGTTGCTTTTTCATATAAATATTCAATAAAGTCTTCAGAATATTCAACAATTTCTTATAAAAGAGATTTTATGTTAGATGATTTTTGCTTGACTGTAGACAAATGTAAGTGTCCCAAGCACATGTGAAGTAGACTAGATTAAGCTATGCTATTTTGTAGTTTCATTGTGTTGAATGCATCTTCATTTTAGAATGTTTTCACATTATGATAGGTTTATTGGGAAGTAGGTACTTCAAAGACTATCTGAGACCCAGTGGACTCTATCTGTCCATCGTGGGACAGGGCTCTGGAGAGGTGAGCTTCTGGGACACATAGGTGAGGTTGTCTGCCCAGGGAAGTCAAGATGGCATCATGGTAGCATCTGCAACTTGGTGCTGCAAGGTGGCAAGATATAAAGCAAGACAAACTGCTTAATAAACAGGAACCCAAAGGTAGGAATAGAACAGATGAAATTAGGAGTCTTTATGTGAGAAGAAGCTAGGAAGTCTACTGTAGGTATGTACCAAGACTGGACCTCTGCATTACTCGGTGAACAAATACCACAGTATCATATCAAGTACTTGGCTTGTTGTTCTGTCTTCCTTTGTGCAGTTTAGTCACACTTGGATACAAAACAGCACTGTGGAAAAATCAGTCCTGCCCACTCTGTGGTTCATTTGGCAGTTTATCATAAAACTTGCAAGTCCCACACAGACTGATGCTTATTCTTCTCCTCTTCCACAATGAAATAAACCCAGCTAGGGCTCTCGGGAGTCACCTACCAGGCACACAGCTCCTTCGTGGTCAACTGCACAGTTCTAGTCAACAGTATGACTTTCTTCATGAAGACAGCAAGTTGTATGAAGAGATTGAGATAAGTCATTTGATGTAGCCCAGGAAATAACATGCAAGGTCCACCTTCAACAGCAAACCTGGCTGTATTTGGGCATACCTGAATCTTACTCCAAGTAGAAAGCCTACAAAAAAATAAGTAAAGATATTGAGGAACTTGAAAATCCATCCTTTAGCAAGTTATACACAAGTATTTTTAAAGATTTAGTTTGTCTTACTACAACCTTATGTGGGCTAAATATCTGTGCGATGTCTTCTGACAAGTGGGAGAGCTTCAGAAGTCATAGAGTAGTTAAAGATGGTTGAGAACTTTTGTTTGAGTAAAATGGTTTAAAAAGAGGGAGATTGTAGGATTATAAAAGAGGGGTGAAATACCTCCATAAGGATTGCCCATGGATTGGAGAGAAGACAGTGGAATGCTGAGAAAGGAGCAGGTCAGGGGAGAGAAGCTTAACAGAAGAGCATAGAGCAGAGGACACTGCCATTCGAAGTCCCTCAGCAGCTGAACATGGTGCCTTGGGGAAGAAGACAAGGAACCTCTAGGGAAGGCCAGTCAGTGAGTTGCAAGCTCATCTCAGCGCCGCTCCACTTCAGCTTGAGAAGAGCCAGTTTTTTTTTCCAAGAAAATTTTTACTTCAAAAATGGGCACTACTACTTTAAAATACAAAGTCCAGCAAAACAGTCAAGAAATTTGCTAACAATTCAGCCATTGGGCTCGGCTGTGGTGCACCCAGTCAAGCACACATAGTACTAAGTGCAAGGGCCCATGCAAGGATCAGGGTTTGAGACCCCGGTTCCCCACCTGCAGGGAGGAAGCTCCACAAGCTGCAAAGCAGGTCTGCAGGTGTTTGTCTTTCTCTCTCTCTCTCTCTCTCTCTCTCTCTCTCTCTCTCTCTCTCCCCCCAATTTCTCTCTGTCCTGTCAAATAAAAAGAATGGGGGGATTCAGGTTATTGACTCATCTCTCTCCAGATAGGGTTGTGCACAAGCAGCTTACACGTGACTCTTGACCAAGTACAGCAAAATCTAGCCTGAACGGTGATTTAAGACTCATGCACTTCAAGAAGCTGGGTGGTGGCAAATCTGATTAAGCACACATATTACAGTGAGCAAGGATCTGGTGACCCTCACACCCCACCCTTCAGGAGGTAGGGAAGAGCGTCCTGAGCATCTTCTTTAATTTCCTTCTGTCTCTATCCAATACATTAAATTAAATGAATAAAAATAAAAACTCACTGAAAAAAAACAGCTCTGAGTTTTCAGAGGTCATTTTCACCAGTAAATTAACATGTTTTTCTTTTCTTTCTTTAAATACTTTTTAATTTATTTTATTATCTTTATTTATTTATTAGATAGAGTCTGTCAGAAATCGAGAGGGAAGGGGGAGACAGAAAGACAGAGAGACACCTACAGCCTTACTTCACCAATTGCTAAGTTTTCCCTCTGTAGGTGAGGACTGGGTGCTCAAACCCGTATCCTTGTATGTTGTAACATGTGCTCAACAAGGTGCACCACCACCCAGCCCCTTGACATGTTTTTCTTTTGTTTCCAAAAGACATTTTCTCACCCCCCCCCGTCATTAACCTTTAATACTCTGTTTGCATCAGGAGATGCAAACAAATTATGCAGATAAAAATGGAAAAAGTAGCCGAGAGACATCTTCATCTATCTATCTTCCTGCAGTTGTATTTTAGAGGAATATCTATTGAATGCTCATAATAATTCTTCTTTAGTATCTTAAGATGAATCTTGGAAAGAGGTCTCAACAATGCTGCCAAGAAAATAAGGCAGGTAATGTAGGCCAAGCACTATTTATAAATGGTGGTTAAGCTTTATAATCTTACACAGGTAGATTGTCCTTTGAATATTTTGCTTGTATATTAGTGAGGGATAAAAAAAGAATCAGCATCAGTGTGGCATATGTCATAACAAGGATTGAACTAGGGGCCTCATGCTGGTGAGTACAACACTTTATCCACTGCACCACTTCTCAGGCAGCACAGATATGCTATTTTGCGGGGGGGGGGGGGGGGTTGTTATTGTTGTTGTTGTCATTTGTTTATTTGTTTCTGGAGTTAGAATATTTTGGGCTAGCTTCTTTGATGTCCCCTGACCCTTGCCTTGAAATCTGATATGGTAGAAGGAAAGATGCAGGAAGCATATACACAGATGGTTAGAAGACTTCAAAGGACCTAACAGGCCTCAACCTTTCAGCCCTGTAAACAACAGAACTCACCTTGAGGACTGTTAAGACATGGCAATAGCTTTATCTCATCAGAAGCAATGACATGAGAAAGAAGAACATCTAGACCTAGAACGTTAGATTTCCCCAGGCGACTCTATCAAATGCTGACACCGAGACCCATAACTTTAGAGAAATTTAGAAAGAAGAAATGAGTATTGTTCTTTAAAAAAATTATAAGTCCCTGGTCCCTATACCTGCAAAGGGAAAGCTTCACAAGCAGCGAGGCAGTGCTGCAAGTGTCTCTTTTTCTCTCTCCTCTCTTCTAAGTTTTTTTTTAATTATCTTTATTTATCTATTGGATAGAGACGGCCGGAAATCAAGAGGGAAGGAGGTGATAGAAAGAGAGAGAGACAGAGAGACACGTGCAGCCTGCTTTACCACTCATAAAGCTTTTCCCCTGTTGGTAGGGATCAGGGGTGTCTGGTTGCATCTGGGGGAGCGAGAAGAGACCTGGAACTCTTGGTGAAGTGGGAACACAATGCTTTATTCACACAGACGTCCCAGGGTTGGGTGCAGGCACAGCGGTGTAGGCCACGTGGAGCTAGCAAAACGGCCGCCTCCCACTATGCCCACCAGCCCTCCTCCAGGTCTTCTCCAGGTCAGGACGCAGAAGAGAAAGAGAAGGAAACCCCAGTAGCAGTGGGATTTATAGGGTAAAGATGGAAGTGGCAAGTCTGGAACGGGATTGGCTAGGAAAGGGGGTGGAGAGAGGCAAAAGGCCTGCTGGGCAGGGGGAAGTGTCCTTAGCAATTGTTTAGATGGTTTTAACTGAATTAGCAATACCCTGAGGGGATAACGTGGTGGGGATCTTTCAGGCAAAAACAATGATTATGTAAGCAGAGCAGGGGGGCTGGCTTTAAGGCCCAACACAGGGGCTCAAACCCAGGTCCTTGTGCACTGTAGCATGTGCACTCAACCAGATGCACTGCCATCTGCCACTTCTCTCTCTTCCCCTTCCTTCTTGGTTTCTTTCTATCCAATAAATAAATAAATAATAAAATAAAAAGGGTTTTCTTTCTTTTTGACAGTGAGAAACAGAAAGAATAGGAGAGAAACAGAAAGGAGAAACACCTGCAGTACTGTTTCACTGATCATCATAAAACTTCCTCCATGCCAGTGGGGACAGGAGGCTTGAATGCCAGTCCTTGCATAGTAACATTTGCTCTATTCACTAAGTCAGCACCTGACCCCAATGATTTTTATTCTTTTTCTTTTTTCCTAGAGCACTGTTCAGCTCTGGCTCATGGTGATGCAGGGAATTGAACCTGGGACCTCAGAGCCTCAGGCATGAGAGTCTGTTTGTATAACCATTATGCTATCTACCCTCACCTGATTTTTATTCTTATTCCTTGATTATAAGTTTTTATTGTTATTGATATGTTTATAAAATAAAAAATAATGACAAGACCATAGGATAAGAGGGGTACAATTCCACACAATTCCCACCACCAGAGCTTCATGTCTTACCTCCTCCCTTGAAAGCTTTCCTATTCTTTAGCCCTTTGAGAGCATGGACCCAGGGTCATTATGGGGTGCAGAGGTGGAAGGTCCGGCTTTTATAATTGCTTCTCCACTGAACATGGGCATTGGCAGGTTGACCCATACTCTCAGCCTGTCTCTATCTTTCCCTAATGGGACAGAGATCTGGAGAGGTGGGGGTCCAGGGTACATTGGTGAGGTCCTCGGCCCGGAGAAGTCAGGTTGGCATCATGGTAGCATCTGCAATTTGGTGGCTGAAAAAGCATTAAGATATAAAGCAGAACAAATTGTTTAATAGTCAGGAATGTAAAGGCAAGAATATAGCAGATGAGTTTTTGGGTCTCCATTTTGGAAAAAGCTAGTAGGTCTATTCTTAGGGGTATATTCCAAGGAGCCCATGACTTTAGTAGTTTTTGCCTGAGCCTGACAGCTAGTATACAGGTGGACCCAAGATGTCTGTGGAAATTATGTCAGAGTTGGAAATAAGACTAGAAAGCTGGATCAGGGAAGAGAATAGCTCCCAAATATGGAAAAAGGTATATAAGTATCATTTTGTGGTGTCTTTTTTTTTTTTTAGGTCTTTCTACTTGCTTACTGTTTTGGGTCACGGCAAACTATTGTGCACTCTTGCCTTAAGGTGTCTATTTTCCCCCAACTTATGGGTACTTGTACACATGTGTTCTGTCTCATGGGCCCTGGCCTATATCTAGGTCCTGTGGCTTTGTTAAGAGGTGCACCATGGAATATGGAATCGAGGAGTCCTATGAACTAGGAACGGTCTCACCAGAGTGCTGGAGCTGAAGGGTTGACATTCCATGCCTGGTGCCTCTGGACACAGTCCAAAGTGAAATGTGTTGAGGTGGTACTGGTTGCCTTGATTTGGCTGAGCTCAGCTGATGCAGGATCACACGGTCTGGATGGAGGGAAGCCTGCAGGAAGACAAGCCACGCCCTGGAGTTTCCAGGACTGGGAGAAATACCTGTTTTATAGAGAGTGGGGAGGGTCCCTGCTGTCTTGGAGGTTAGGAAGGCAATAGATAGTTATTACTATAACCTAGTTATTAGGGAATTTGGTTGACTTTGAAAATCCCATGGTTAGGATTTGCTGTATCATACAAGACCTTATCATGATTTATGCCATTTAATGCTATTTACATATAGCTGTATCTATTATAAGTTTTAAACACATGATACTTTGTCTATAATGTCGAAGGGAAAACTACAAAGCAGTAAGGAATGTGGGATGTCAATCAAAATGCGAGTCCCTTTTCCGCAATGGAAGCAGGCTGTGGTCCCTGACACGAGGTCCTTGACAATGATTCCTTCTTTCAGAGCCTTTCCATAATGCCCTACGGACTCACTGAACTCACATACACATCACAGTGATACATTAGTACCGGCTGGAAACACTTGAAACTTCAACAGAGGCTCACTTTGTAGACTCCTCTCCTTCCCCACCTTGTCCCAGGCCCGTATTTGTTACAGATCCTAATCCCTGAGCAAAGTCTCCTCAGCGCTCTTCTCTCTAGCGTGACAAGAAAGAGAAAGAGTGTGAGAATGATGGATGCAGACAAGGAGAAATGAGCCAAAGTGTAAGTAGGAAGAATCTGAGAAGAAAGTCATGAAATAATTCTGGAGAAAAGCTACTCAGGCCAAATCTCATTTTTTCTTAGCATTCCCCAAGTCCATGACATATTTTTGGAGCCAATCAAGAAAGAGTCCAAGGAATTTTAAGTAAGATGAAAACAAAAGAAACCCAAGCAGCAGCAGCCTACGTGTTTATGAGCAGAACTGGTTCAGAGCAGTCATGATTTATTTGTTTTTACCCCCAAGGATGATCTAAGTCATAAAACTTCAGAAAAAGCTTTTATAACTAGACTGTGGGCAGGGTGATGGCTTCACTGGTAGGCTCACATGTTACTGTGCGTGAGGACCCAGATTCAAGCCCCGTCCCCACCTGCATGGGGGAAGCTTCATGATCAGTGGATCAGTTATGCAGGTGTCTCTTATTATCTGTTTCTTTGCCCCTCACCTTTCTCCCTCTATTTCTTACCCTCTAGTAATGAAAAAAAAAAAAAATAGCAGGGGCTGGGTGGTGGTGCACCTGGTTGAGTGCACATGTTACAATGCACAGAGACCCAGGTTCAAGCCCCAGGTCCCCACCTGCAGGGGGAAAGCTTTGTGAGTGGTGAAGCAGGGCTGCAGATGGCTCTCTGTCTCTCTTCCTCTCTGCCTCCCTTTTCCTTCTGCATTTCTGACTCTCTATCCAATAAATAAAGTGGTAGAATCACTCAGGCACTGAGCCCCAGTGATAAAACTTGATGGCAAAAGTCAAAATAAAATAAAATAAAATAAAACCTAGGTTTTACCAGGTTCTGGACACTGTTATGTGTCACTGAAACACTTAGTTTTACCCTCACAGCCATTAACAAGATTTATACTTTTATTGTCCACCCCCACTTTTCAGGCTGGGGGGGAGGGGCAGAGATCCCATGCAGCTTATTCATGCTTAGATGGCTAGCCAGAGGTGGAGCTGAGCTGTGAACTTAGATAGGACCACTCTGCCTGACACTGAACTCTATACCGTCTTGCAAGGTGGAACATTTGTAAAAGAAACACATGAGCTGTAATTTTAAGTAAGAGGGGAAAAAAAAAACTTTACTTCCTTAAGAACAGGAAAGCTTTTGGGAGTCGGGCGGTAGCGCAGTGGGTTAAGCGCACATGGCACAAAGCACAAGGACCGGCGTAAGGATCCCGGTTCGAGCCCCTGGCTCCCCACCTGCAGGAGAGTCGCTTCACAGGCGGTGAAGCAGGTCTGCAGGTGTCTTATCTTTCTCTCCCCCTCTCTGTCTTTCCCTCCTCTCCATTTCTCTCTGTCCTATCCAACAGCTACAACAATAACAACTACAACAATAAAACAAGAGCAACAGAAGGGAATAAATTTTAAAAAAAATTTAAAGAATAGGAAAGCTTTCAAGGGAGGAGAAAGAATATGGAATTCTGGTGGTGGGAATTGTGTGGAATTTTATCCCTGTTATCATATGATTTTTATATATTTTTTATTTTATAAATAAATTTTAGAAAAATTTTTTTAAAAGAATGGCTATAAAAGTCCATCCATTATAAATTTCCTCAAGAAAATATGTTCAGGGCAACTGACTGTGTCATTTAACAGGCACTAACTTGATTTTCTCTTTAGTTTATATATTAAAAAGTAAGTCACTTGAAAACTTTGGAACTCTATTGCTAGCAACAGATGACTTGCACCAACAGTGACAGCCCATTGCAACACCCCGGCAGGTTGCCACACTGCCATTGTGAGAACAGCCACCTGGAAAATAGATCTAAGCAGAGAGACATTTATGTAACGGAGTTGGAAAAGGTAGCTGGAAGGAACACAACACTAGAGATTGGCAGCTCCTGTCAGGCCTCTCAGCTTAGTACCTTGGGGGGGGATGGGCAAGAGGAATATCTGGTGGAGGAACAAACACATTGCTGTGATAAGCTTGCATCTGCAAGCCTGCCAAGACTATGGGGCATGTGTCCCAGAAGTCGTAGCATTTATTGCATAAGATTAAATCACTCTTGGTTGAGAAATCCATCTACCCTTTGAAATAGCAAATGACAGGCCCTAGGGAAAAGGAGCAGCTTCTTGGAGAACATCTGAATACTTCTTCTTGGGCATTTTACTTCCTTCAAGCAACTTTGCTGAAGTCACTTCATTTTCCTGCGAGGAGGTAGACTGTAGGTGTCCCTAAATCCCTCCTAACTCACAAATACCAGAAGCTTATGATGCTTGGATTCAAACAAGCCTGGTGTGTAGTTTGAATTGTCTCTGAGAAAGGCTAGCTCAGACTGCTGTCTTGTTCACTGCATGCTTTCCTTCTGCCTCCAGTCTTCTCCTCAAATCCACCCCCAGATATTTTCTTTTCATTTTCATTTCAAATGAATAGGATTTGTGAATCTCTGGTTTCTGTCTGATTCATGCATTCTAAAATATATACTCTTCATCATCAGTCTATTTTAGGACTATTTAGGCTTTGAGTCCAAGACATTTCGATGTATCTGTTGACCTCAACTCAAAATAGTTGGTCATTTGTACAACCTACATTGTTTATCTGGGAAACAAATGTACGCATCTGAAAACCCAGAACTAACCACCCCCTCTACTATCTCTAGGAAAACACCCTCTCAGTTCCCTCAGAAAAAGAAAAGGAGCAGATGCAGAGCATGGTGTGTTCCTATTGCTAATTTCTGCATGGGCACTGTCTATTACTTCCTTGTTATAGGGATCTGAATCTGAACGCTCTCATACCCGCTAGCAGTGTACTGAGACTCCCTTGATTATTATGTATTCTCTCTGCCATTCATCTCGAACAATGAGATGCCCACCTGATGTGCATTTTGTGACATTTCATTAAAGAAAATAAATTGCTTTGCTAAAGTTTGTCTTTGAACATGTCTCTTGCTTACATGTCAAATGATTAAGTTGGACTTGAAAATGACAAGCTCATTTAATATGCTAATTAGCATGAGTCAAGTTCTGTAACCATGTGGCTTTATTGCCAAGAAATGTGATGTTAATAGCATTCATTCAAATAGTCAGCATGTGCTGAGTACTTACTACAGGATGGGCAAAATGATCACCATTGATGATACAAAGGATGATAGAAACATGGCCTTGCTTTATGTCTAGTAAAGTAGGAAACTGTATGCCTAAACTACCTTTTAAAATGGCTATCCACTTTATAAAGGATCCATCTCCTGCCCTGGCCTTTTCTTTTCACTATCTAGCAGGAGCCTATATTTGTACTTTGTGATGGAACCCTTAACCACAACTGAATGGGTGACCCAAAAAAGGCCACACAAGGGCTTCTAATTAGATGTTAGAAAAGGTGTCTCTCTTTCTCTCTCTCTCTCTTTTTTTAATGTAGAAACATTTAGGATTTTTTTTAGTAAAAATAATGTATGTTAGAGGGAATTGTGGACATGTCTAATGGTGAAACAGTGATTGTATATCACCTGTAAGGAAAATGGAGAAGCAATGTGTCATCCAGCTGCATTTCTCAGTATGGTAATAGGGAGAAGGTGACTATGGGTAGCTGTGGGCTCCATTGTCTAGCCACCACTGACCTGTTCTGTCCCACCAAAGGTCTGTAGCCCTGATAGCTATGAAGGAGTGTGAGAGACATATTCTTATGCTTTTTATGTATTTTTTAATTGATTAAATAATGATCAACAAGACCATAGGATAAAAGAGGTACAATTCCACACAATTCCCACCACCAGAGTTCCGTATCCCACCCCCTTCACTGAAAGCTTCCCTAGTCTTTATCCCTCTGGAGCATGGACCCAGGGTCATTATGGGGTGCAGAAGGTGGAAGGTCTGGCTTCTATAATAGCTTCTCTGCTGGGCATGGACGTTGACGTATTCTTAGTCTAATCACTGCCTACCCTGCACCCCCCAAAAAAACATTATCCAAGAAATATTTTAATTAGTGATTTAATAATGAGTAACAAAATTGTAGGATAAAAGTGGTACAATTCTATACAATTCCCATCACCAGAGTTCCATGTCCCATCCCCTCTGTTGGAAGTTTCACTATTGTTTATCTCTCTGGGAGTATGGACCAGAATTCTTTTTGGGGTGCTGAAAATGGGATATCTGATTTCGATAATTGCTTCTCTGCTAAACAAGGACATTGGCAGGTGGATCTATATTTCCAGGCTGTCTCTCTCTTTCCCTAGTGGGGAGGGCTCTGTCTGGGGAGGTTCCAGGACACATGGGTGAGGTCGTTTGCCTGGGGAGGTCAGGATGGCCTCATAATAGCACCTGCAACTTGGTGGCTGAAAAGCAGTACGATGTAAAGCAAAAAGTTCAATAAACATGAAACCAAAGGTTGGAATACAGCAAATGAAATTAGGGATCTCCATGTGAGAAGAAGCTAGGGAGTCTATTTTAGATGTGTTCCAAGAGACCCATGATTTTAGTCATTTTTACTTGAGCCCAATAGGTAACATGCAGGTGGGCTAAGCCTATTGACTAGTAAGATTGTGTCAGAGTTGAAAATAGGACTAGAAAGCTGGACTACCAAAAACTATTTTTGTATTTATAAGATGGAAATATTGACAAGACTATAGGACAAGAGGGGTACATTTCCACACAATGCCCAACCCCAGAGCTCCATATCCAATCCCTCCCTTGACAGCTTCCTTATTGTTTATCCCTCGGGGAGTGTGGACCCAAGGATCATTGCAGAAGGTGGAAGGTCTGGCTTCTATAATTGCTTCTCCACTCCAAGAAGTATCTTTATCCCCATTTAACCTGTGGAGAAACCAAGACTGTACGGAGGTTTAAAGGGGGGTTATATTTTTGACATGCTTCCTACAGAAAAGAGTTTATATCCTCTCCACAGAAATGTGGGCAGGGCTTTTAATTGCTGTGCAAATATGAGCCTCATGTGACACATGAGATGGGTCACTAAAGACAATTGATTTCCATTTGCCTCTCTCCTGGGGCAAGTACATTTGGAATTTGATTCTTCATCTAAGAAAATCATTTGCCAGGTTAAGTGCACATGTTACAGTGTATAAGGACCCTGGTTTCTAACCCCCGTTCCCCACCTGCAGTGGGTGAAGCTTTCCAAGTGGTGAAGCCAGGACTGCAGGTGTCTCTCTGTCTTCTTCTTCATCTCCCTTTCCTGTCTCAGTTTCTCACTGTCCTGTCAAATAAAAAAGAACAAGGAGGATGGTGTGTGCAATGCCATCAGCAGCCGTGGATTTGTTGCGCAGACATGGATCTCCAGCAATGATCTTGGTGGCAATAAAAGGAAGAAAGAAGGAGTGAAGGAAGAAAGGAAGGAAGGGGGTAAGGGAGGGAGGGAGGAAGGATAAAAAGAGAGATAGAGGAAGTAAGGGAGGAGGGAAGGAAGAAGAAGATTGAAGGAAGGAAGGAAGGAAGGAAGGAAGGAAGGAAGGAAGGAAGGAAGGAAGGAGGAAGGAAGGAAGGGAGCAAGGGAGGGAGGGAGGAAGGGAGGAAGGAAGGGTGGTTCAGGAGGTGGCACCGTGGGTAAAGTGTTGGTCTCTGAAGCACCGTGTCCTGAGTTCGGTCCTCAGCAGTACATGTCCCAGAATGATGTGCGGTTCTTTCCCTTTCTTTCTCTCTCTCCCCTCCTATACCCCTCATTAATAGAGAAATAGGGACCAGGTCATCACTTGGTTGTGCTCACATGTTATAATGCTTAAGGACCCAGGTTAGACCCCCGGTCCCCATCTATAGAAGGAAAGCTTTGAAAGTGGTAATGCAGTGCTGCAGATATCTCTCTCCTTCTCTTTCTCTATCTATCTATCTATCTATCTATCTATCTATTTATCTTTCCTTCTCTCTCAATTTCTGGCTGTCTCTACCCAATAAATAAATGAAATGAAGGTAATAAAAAAAAATAAAATGTTAAAACAGAAAGAAAATTTTTTAAAAAGGAGAGAGAGAGAGAGGGAGAGGAAGAGGGAGAGGGAGAGGGAGAGGGAGAGGGAGAGGGAGAGAGAGAGAGAGAGAGAAACTCCTCTTCCTGATCATGATGCTAGGAAGTTCACATGGAAGGACCTTCCATGAAGGGACAACTCTGTGATCAGGAGGGGTACCCAAGGAGCCTCAGATGTTCCAACCAGATATTTAGGTTTTTCTGAGCACCAGACACTTGAATGAAAATGACTTCAAAAGAAATCTGTTCTTGTTCACTGTACAGACTGCCTGACACCTGACAACTCCAAACGGTGAAGGATAATAATTAGCTTTATGCTAATGTGTTTAGAGCAGTTTGCTTGTTGCAGAGTCTAAGAGGCATCACTTTCCAAGATCAGTGCTTAAAGCTCCCAGTGGAGCTGGGGCCACACTCATCACCACACAGTCCTTAAGAGCAGTGACAACCAGAGAGCTTCGGGCCCCAGAGGCCAGAGGAGAACAAGGTATTTCTGGCCCCTGTGCTAGTCCCGTACCCCCTTTCCACTTCATCTTCTAAGCAGTCCCCTTGATGGGGATGTGTGGGGAGCCTGAGCTCCGCCACTGATGCTTTCTCGGTGGCCTTGGCTTCTGCGTTCTAGTGACTCCTCTGCACCATGCTGTGTGCAGGTGGCCGCTGGCACCAAGGCAGGCCACATCTGCCGCCAGCTCTGGTTTTCTCTCCAGACCTTCTCCTGAATTCTTTGGCTGTGTTTGCTGTTGAAGACAGACAGTTTTACAAAGATGTCTGTGGTGGCATACAGCCTCTCTGCAGAGTGCTGCTTGGCTCTGAGGACTCACGCCCAGTTCCAGCTCTCACATTTGACTAGACCCACAGGAAAAAAATATGTGGGTTCTGGGCCCCAGATGATCTTTTAACCAAACTTACGTTCTAAAGTGAACATTCCCTGTTAAAATTATAAGTTTTCACCTGCTTCTTCCAAGTACACTGATAAAAAGCACAAAATGCATAAAAATCAATTTATTTCTTAAAATAAAGTCTGGGCTGTTGGTTGGCCAGCATACATCCAATATCCTGGGGCCACTTCAGAAAGGTGGGGGTGGGGGTGAAAATGGAAGAGGCGTTGTACCTAGGCAAGAATAAGTGATCTTTCTCATTTATGAACTGTATTAAAATATATTCATTTATTCTGCACCCCATAAAGAATTATGGTCCACCCTCCCAGAGGGACAAAGAACAGGAAAGTTTCCAGTGGAGGGAAAGGGACATGGAACTGCGGTGGTAGGAACTGTACCCCTGTTACCTTACAATCTTCTTAGTCATTATTAAATCATTAATAAAAATTTTTAAAAGATATATTTATTCAACATTTCATGAACTAAACACCAAGTATTGACCAAGTATTGATTTCGCTAATTATCTTTTTCTTTAATGAGGACTGACCTATTTTTGCCTGTTGTGGAAGAGAGGTCCACTTCCTAGGTTTTCCTTTAATTAAAAAATTTCTTAACAATAAAGAAGGAGGAAGAAGGGAAAGAAATGCTCAGGGTTGTGCTAAATGATGTGTGTAGAGTATCCAGGGCAGTGCCGGATCCATGACGGAGGGGCGATAAATTGGAATTACTGACGATCGTTATTTCCCCCTTTCTAAAGTCTTTCTGCCAGGTGGGTACAAATGAGGCCAAATTAACAGGACCAAGCACATTCCACTGACAGATATGCTCACCTCCTCCAGCTGTAAGTATCTCTGGAGCCTTTCAGAGGCAGGGTCCTAGATGTGTAAGAACTATTCTTACCTCTAGGTTCCTGATTATTAAACAATTTGTTCTGCGTATATCTTAATGCTTTTCAGTCACCAAGTTGCAGGTGCTACCGTGATGCCAACCTGACTTCCCAGTGTGTCCTGGAACCCCACTTCTCCAGAGCCCTGCTGTACTATGGAAAGATAGAAACAGGGTGGGTGTGGATCCACCTATCAACACGTCCAGCAGAGAAGCAATCACAGATGTCAGGCATCTCATTTTCCGCACCCCATAAAGATCTTTGGTCCACACTCCCAGAGGGATAAAGAATAGAGAAGCTTCCAGTGGAGGGGTGGGATGAAGAACTCTGATGGTGGGAGCTGTTCCCTTTTGTCGTTCATTATTAAATAAAATAATTTTTATTATTGGATATAGACAGAGAGAAATTGAGAGGGGAGGGGAGGTAGAGAGAGGGATAAGGACAGAAAGACACCTGCAGCCCTGTTCCACCACTCATGAAGCTTTTCCCCTACACAGGGAGCAAACAGGACTTGAACCTGGGGCCTTGTGCACTGTAATGTATATGTTTAAATAGGTCTGCCACCTCCTGGCCACAGTTTTTTTTTTATTTTTATTTATAAAAAGGAAACACTGACAGAAACCATAGGATAAGAGGGGTACAACTCCCCACAATTCCCACCACCAGAAATCTGTATCCCATCCCCTCCCCTGACAGCTTTCCTATTCTCTATCCCTCTGGGAGTATGGACACAGGGTCATTGTGGGATGCAGAAGGTGGAAGGTCTGGCTTCTGTCATTGCTTCCCCGCTGAACATGGGCGTTGACAGGTCATCCCAGCCTGTCTCTCTCTCTAGTGGGCAGACCTGGCCACTTCTTGTAACTTTTTTCTTGTTATACATGGTAAATATTTTGGCTTGTCTATTCAAATATGCTGATCATTAAAATTTTTGTTTTGGAGGGCTGGGTGGTGGCGTAACTGTTTGAGTGCACATGTTATAGTGCACAAGGACCTGGGTTTGAGCCCCCAGTCCCTACTTGCAGGGGAAAAATTTCGTGAGGGGTGAAGCAGGGCTGCAGGTGTCTCTCTGACTCTTCACCTCTCTATCTATCTTCCCTTCCCCTCTTGCTTTCTATCTCTGTCCAATAAATAAAGATAACAATAACAAAAAAATGAAAAAAGAATTTTTTTTTTACCAGAAAACTACTCAGCTCCGGCTTATGGTGTTGTGGGGGACTGAACCCGGGGCTTTGGAGCCTCAGGCACGAGAGTCTTTGTGCATAACCATTATGCTGTCTCCCCTCCACCCTTTCTTTGTTTTCTTATTCTTGTGTTTTAGAATATATTCTGGACACAAACTTTTGTTATTTATGATTCAGAAATTTGCCCAGCTTGTCTTTGCCTTTTATTTTCTAGGCAACGTCATTTGCAGTGTGAATTTCCCATTCTTCACAAAGTCCTACTTATCATTTTTTTATGTATTGACTTTAGTATCAGATACAAGAAATATTTTGGCTGAATCCAAGTTTACAATAATTTTCTCTTATATTTTCATTTAGAATTTCTATCTAGCTTCACATTTTGCCTTTGCATTTTCTCAGAATTCAGCTGACCATCTGTGTGTAGTTCCGTCCCTAGACTCTCTTGTTCAGTGGAGTGTGCCTGTGTTCTCTTACCAGTATCATACGTCAGAGATTAACATGACTATATTAAGTCTTGAAATAAAGTAATGTGAATTTTCTTACTTTGTTCTTCTTCAAGCTTGGTTTAGCTATTCTACATCTTTGTTCTTTGCAGTGCACTTAAGAATGATTTGTTCACGTGGCACGAAGCGCAAGGACTGGAGTAAGGATCCTGGTTCAACCCCCCCGGCTCCCCACCTGCAGGGGAGTCGCTTCACAGGCGGTGAAGCAGGTCTGCAGGTGTCTCTTTTTCTCTTCCCTTCTCTGTCTTCCCCTCCTCTCTCCATTTCTCGCTGTCCTATCCAACAATGACAACAATAACAACAACAATATTAAAAACAACAATAAGAAACAAAGGCAACAAAAGGAAAGATAAATATTAAAAAATATTTCAAAAGAATGATTTGTTACCATGTACAAAAACTTCTTAGAGAATATCGATTTCAATTGCTTTGAATCTACAAATTCAATTCAAAGACAATGAATATATTTCCCTACTCCACGAGCATATTATATCTCCCTATTTATTTAAGCTTTGTTTGCAGGCCCTTCTTCACTCAGGGCTTATAATTTTCAGCATGTACATTCTCTTGATGTTACATTTATTTTGCTTCTAAATAAGAGATGAAGGAAAACTACTGGATGGTTTCACTCATGTGGAATCTAGAGATCTGATTCACATGAACTCACACACACACACAGACACAGACACACACACACAGACACAAACACACAGACACACACACACAGACACACACAGACACACAGACACACACACACAGACACAAACACACAGACACACACACACAGACACACACACAGACACACACACACAGACACACACACAGACACACACACAGAGACAGACACACACACAGACACACACACAGAGACAGACACATACACACATAGAAACACACACAGAGACACACACACACGTGTTTCTCTGAGTTTTAATTTTTTTTTCCAACAAGGTTATTGTTGGGCATCAGTGTCTCCATGACTTTACCATTCCTGTGGCCATTCTTTCCTCCCTTCCTCCTTTCCTCCCTCCCTCCCTCCCTCCCTCCCTCCCTTCCTTCCTTCCTTCCTTCCTTCCTTCCTTCCTTCCTTCCTTCCTTCCTTCCATGAATGTGATTAATAGAAAGAAATAGCGAGACACAGAGGAAAAGAGAGATATAATGGGACAGAAAGACAGAGATGGAAAGATACCTAGCGAGGGTCGGGTGGGGGCGCAGTAGGTTACGTGCATGTAGCGCAAAGCACAAGGACCAGCATAAGGACCCCGGCTCCCCACCTGCAGGGGAGTCGCTTCCCAGGCGGTGAAGCAGGTCTGCAGGTGTCTGTCTTTCTCTCCCCCTCTCTGTCTTCCCCTCCTCTCTCCATTTCTCTCTGTCCTATCCAACAACAACAACATCAGTAACAACAACAATAATAACCACAACAATGGTAACAACCAGGGTAACAAAAGGGGAAAAAATGGCCTCCTGGAGCAGTGGATTCATGGTGCAGGCACCAAGTCCTGGAAATAACCCTGGAGGCAAAAAAGAAGAGAGAGAGAGAGAGAGAGAGAGAGAGAGAGAGAGGAAGGAAGGAAGGAAGGAAGGAAGGAAGGAAGGAAGGAAGGAAGGAAGGAAGATGTCTAGCACTACTCCACCACTCCTCAAACTTTCCCCTGTAGGTGGGGCTGGGGGCTCAAACCTGGGCCCTCGAGCACGGCAATGTGCACACTCTGCTGGGTGCGCTGCCACCCTACTGCTCATATTGCTGTTGTCTTTGCTTCTCCTTTGATTTCTTTAAAAACATATGCAAGCTAGGACTTGAACGCTTTTTGTGGCCAGGCTGCTTCAAGACAAATGTTATAGCTCTTCATAACCAGTAAATGGCACTAAGCATTACAAAGTAAACTTTTTCTTCTTTTTTTTTACACCTTTTTAGTGACATTTTCTGCTACTTATTTTAAGAGAAATCAGTCAAATTCTTACATAACATCAGGTGGTTCTTTCAGTACACAGGCTAAAGAAGAACTATATTTCAGATCAAGGTAGGTTTGCTTTTCATAGTAACACAGTTTGATATAATCCAACTGCTGTCCTAAGATGACTGGACCTGGCTAGAATAATATTACGAACAAGGTTCACTACCCAGTGCTTCATAGAAGCATATAACCTGTACTTTTATTTTTATTGTAATCTTAATTGGATAAAGACACCCAGAAACTGAGCAGGTAGGGGAAGACAGGGAGGGAGAGACAGCTGCAGCCCTGCTTCCCCACTAACAAAGCTTTCCCTTGGCAAGTGGGGACTGGGGGCTCAAATCTGGCTCCTTGAGCATTGTAACAAATGTACTCAGTCAGGTAAACCACCACCTGGCCCCTAACATGTATTTTCTATGCTTCAATGGTTTGAATATCTGGCTTCTACCTTCCTTAAAGGGCTTTTCTACATTCTGAGCACTTTGAAGTTAGCCGGGGTCTGGAACTCTGAGAGGAATGGTGTCTCCCAGACAAGCAGCGTCTTCTCTCACCAGTGGTCATTGTGCTGAAAGGAGAGACATTTTCTTGGTGGTACTATTTCTGAGTGACTGGAAACCGTAGCCAACCTGCTCTCACCTGTACGGTCAGCACCTGATGGACCCTGAGTGACCCATCTAGAACCTGGTGGCTGATTAATGAAACCAGAGGGTTGACACGGTCTGAAGTGCAACATGCCAAGGTGCTGCTGGTTGGGATGGACCCTGTCACCAATCAGCTTGTGCCGCGCCCGGCTTGAAACAGGTAAAGCTGGGTGCGGCTCTGGTAAGAACCGGCCTGTCAGCCCTTAACTTAAATTAGCTGCAACTCCCTGCCCTCCATGTGGCCTCAGGTCTTGTTTTTTTTATTACGTTTGAGCTCTATAATGGACTTTTTATTACACACCCAGACTCCGGACATCGGCACAGGCTTGAAATTTGGATGCAGGTGCTGACTGCTGGCCCGATCACAAGCACCAGCCTGGGCCTTCACGCTACCAGACCTGTGCCCAGCATCCCCTGTGCAGGGCATCCGTATGTGCTCTCCCCACATTTTCTGTCTTTCTTCTTTTCTGTTGTGTTAAAATTACAGACAGCCCTACTTTTATGACCTCTTCCCCCTCTCTTTGTCCTCATATGCATAATGTGAATAAGTTTTTGCAGCCTTTCTTTTGTATGAAAGGTAAATCTTGGTGGCCCTTTTGTAATGCTGTGGGTTATGTGTACATGGCAACAAGCACAATAACTGGCTTAAGGGTCCTGGTTTAATCCCCTGGCTTTCTACCTACTGGTGTTTAAATTATTCCCCTCCTCTCTGTCCCCTCCCCCTCAAGTTCTCTGTTTTATCCAACAACAATAACATTAATGACAACAAGGTCAACAAAAATTGGGAAAATGGGTACTGGACCCAGCTGTATCCCTGGAGGAAAATAAAGGGGGGGGTCTTTCTAAACATCAGGGTCAGAAATCTTTAGCGAGAGCTGCTTCTGGTGCCAGAGTTAAACTCTGTTTTCCAGCATTCCAGGTGTCATGACCCTTTTTCTGATTCCTGCATTTACATAACCATTATGCTATCTACCCTTGTATCTCTTTTCACTCTCTCCCTCTCATATATATTAGAAGGAAAAAGCATAGCTGGGAAGTGGTGCAAAGTTTAGTGCTGAACTCTCAACTAGGAGGTCCCGAGTTCAAGCCCCAGCACGCATGTGCCAGAGAGATATTGTGGCTGTCTCTGACAAACAAATAACTATATTTTTAAATGGAAAGTCCACCAACACAGTGAGATTGCATGAAGTCCTACACCCACACATGTGTGCATTCACACTCACACACACACAGATAAAACTGTATAGACACACACACAAACATACATAGATAGAGACAGACAGGCACATGCACACACCACAAATTTTTTGCGTCAGGATTTTCTTTTTAAAATATTTTTGAATATATTTATTATTCAGTAGAGACAGAAATTGAGAGGGTAGGGGAGGTAAAGGAGAGAGATGCTTGTAGCCCTTCCTCACCACTTGTGAAGCTTTTCCTCACAGGTGGGTGTTGGGACTATGTGATAGCTGGGTAGAGCATAGGGGAGCTCTCCCATCCTTGGATGGAGGTCTAGATAGACACCCGGCTGGTAAGTCTCTCTCGTCATAGAGGTGAGCCAAGAGGGAAAAAGTCTCCCAGACTGAGCTTGCCTTGTTAGCCTCTCAAGCCCACAGAAACCCCAATACTTCCCTCCATTAACTGCAGGCCTACCTTAAGATTCACTTACTCAAAGTTCACAGAGGAGAACACACCTTATCACACACTCCTAGCAGTGCCCTTTGATGTCCTCAACTTGCATCAAACCTTGCTTATCCTCTCTCTATCTTGCCCTAACTGGTTCAACCCCTCTCCTCCCCTCAAACGCCTTTGGGTAATTAAATGCCTGCATCAGGAGACTAATTCTCTTGACCTTTATGTATCTGCATCAATTCTTGTCATACCAACCCCCTACCATAGGGGCAAGGCGACCTTTAAGAAACCTGTAATTACTGACATATTTCAGTAATTCCCTTTGTTTGGTTTTCTATTTAACTCATGTCCAACTGCTAATAAGGCAGTTCTGAGCATGCTGCAGATCTCCCTGGTGTCTACTCTAGAAAGAACTGGTCCATTACCTTTCCCCTGGAGATCACCCCACCAGAGACCCTGACAGGTGGGTATCAGGGACTTGAACTCCAGGTCCTTGCGCACTGTAATGTGTGCGCTCAACCAAGTGTGCCACCGCCTGGCCACTGCATCAGGATTTTCTTGTTCAAGAAATGGCTTTTTTTTTTTTTTACCTCTAGAATTAAACAAGAAGATGGTGGTGCCCGGGGTCCTGCTGAGTGGCAGCAGAGGGCGCTGCCGCCCCAGGCAAGGTCAGGCCGGCCCACAGGAAGGAATCGCCCCCATAGCTTTCTGCATGATGTTTCCAGGTGAGTTCACCTGCCTCCTCCTCCCAGGAAACACACTAAAGGACTTTGAAGAAGGCTGTTATCTGCCCTGCAAAAGTGAGGCCATTCAAATTCCAGGGACATCCTAGTTACAGAGAAGGGAAAGACTGTGCTAGAAGTATTAGTAGGTCTCCTTCAACCTTCTGTAGAACGTTATCAGATAATTTGCAAATACCTGTATAAAAAATTCCCTAGCAGCTTTTGTGAGGCTAGGTGTGCTAGATGCTAGGGAAGAAGAAGATAAATAATGACTGTATATGTTATGTGAAGGAACCTGCCCCAACAAAATTATAAGAAATGCTTGGTTGTAAGACCCTGGAAGGAAAAGTAGTGAGTGCAGAACTTTAATAATCCCAAGCGGCTATGGAAGATGTGGTCACGTTATTACTGCAATGTAAGGACTCAAGTACAAACAGGAAAGTGAAGGAAGAGACCTATCTTTATAAAACTTCAGAACGGTGGCCTCCGTGGACAAGAGACGGTCAAGTTAAGCATCAGTGTGGTACTCTTTGCAGTGGGTAATGGGCATTGTCTAACTCTGTGTTTAAAATAAAACAATCTTTTGGAAACGTTTTGAAAAACAAGGTACAGCTCCTATTTCATTAAAACTTCAACTTGTTACACATATTAAACTGTTACTTTGATTTCTGAAAATTTTTAGAGCTACTTTCTGAAAACCTTAGATTCACCACTGTACGATTTTTTAATTGAAGTGAAACACATTAGTAAAGTTAAATATCAGTAAGTGCAAATAAAAACATTAGTGTCTTTAAAAAAAAAAGAATTAAAAAAGAAAACGAATGGGCATGCAGCAACGAAGTTTGTCCTAAAGGTAACTCGGTGAGCACTTTTGCCCCAGAAATAGTCATGGAAACCACTGAATGAAAAACCACGGGCCCTAGGGGAGCCTGGCAGGGTCAGTGAGGCATAATTAAGCCAGGAAAGTCAGGGAAGGGGAGGCTGGCAGAGCGCGGAGGAGCTGGGAGGCCCAGGCCACCACACCCTTCCTCGGCAGAAGGGGCTGCTTCCCACAGCAGGCCTGGCCCCAGCTCAGGGCAGGTGGCCTCAGCCTGTGCTCTCACACCCTCCTCAGCCTCCTCAGCTCTGCTCGGGCAGGTCTCCGTCCTCCTGCTACCCTCCACAATAAAATGGAGGGAAAATATGGCGTCCAGCCACAGAGGATTCCTTAGTGCAGGCACTGAGCATCAGTGATAGATAATTCTGGAGGCAAAAATAAAGAAAAAGTATTTTTAAAAGTCCAATAAAGTACAGTGAGAAATTGAGAGGGGAGGGTGAGATAGCGAGGCAGAGAGAAAGAGAGACCCTCATACACACACATCTGCTTCACCTCTCCTTCCCCTGAATCCCTGGTCCCTGTGCATGCAAGTGTGGGAACTCCACCAGGTTCATCAACACCCAGCAGCCGCCACCGAGCACAGGTCCTCAAATCTCCTTTCTCCTGGAAGTCTGTTTGAACAGAGCAGGACAGACTGAAAGGGACAGATGCAGGGGACAGAGGGGGAGCAAAGCCAGAGCTCCAGGACCCATCTGTCTCTGTGGCCACCTCATCCCTGGTGCCTCAGCCACGCAAGCCTGCTGCTTTGCTCAGTGAACCCTGTCTCCTGCCTCTCTTAAGCTCCTGGGAAGGAAGCTTCCAAGAACAGATCCTGTGAACACACTGCAAACACCCTCCCCCAAATGAACAAGGAGGCCAGACCAAGGGGCAGCCCCTCCAGTGGGAGCCAGACCCACCCAGCAGGGCACAGCTGTCTGATGTCGCCCCCTTGTGGACACGCAGTAGAATGCACCTTCCTGGACACCAGAGCCAACCCAAGGGCTCCCGTATTTCTCCTAATATCATCTTCATTTTCTTTTCCTGACACAGACCCAGTGAGGAGAAACACCACAACACTGCTCAGCTCAAGCTCCCGGTGCTGCTGGGGATCAAACCTGAGTTCTTGAAGCCACAGGCATGAAAGTCTTTGGCAGAACTCCTAAAAGAGCTCTTATGTCCATGGTCTTCTTATTTTAAGTACTTGTATTTTATTGTAATATATATATATATGGAGAGAGAGAGAGAGAGAGAGAGAAGGAGGGAGGGAGGGAGGGAGAGAGAATGATGCTAGCTATTAAGATGTCTCCCAGCATGAAGAGTTTTTGTTTTGGTATTTTTATTTCATTCTGTTAATATGTTTAGTCATGAGAGAGGTGTACAGAGAGAAAGACAATAACTACTAGGCAATGCCTTCCACCCAATCTCTCCTTTTTTATTTACTATTTTATTATATTTTATTTATTGTTATGTCTAGTAACGAGAGCTAGGGATACAGAGAGAACCAAAAGGCATGAGATGGGCAGGGGTCACTATCAGATGGTGATGCCAAGAGACTCTCCTGACGGCAGCTCTGAGGTCCCTGCCACCCAACCACACAGGCTGCGCACTGCTCTGGGAAACGTTCAGAGAGTGAGGGCACAGCACTGCCGGGCACAGACCTGGGATGGAGAACTGGGGGTGGAGCTGAAGCCTTGAGACCTCAGACACGAAAGCCTCTCTGTAGCCAGTGTGCTGTCTCCCCAGCCCGCGAGGCTTTTCTCTCAACGTGAGCCCACAGATTGCTGATTTAAACCCCGAATGGAGCAGCACTGACCCACCTCCTGGGACACCAGAGACCTTTGTGTCAAGGAGAGGGACAGCTCCCAGCCTTCCCGGCTCAACAGCTGCAACGGCACGAATCCCCTTGAAGGAATCGTGCCTGTGGGACCTGCAGCCTGACCCCAGGCCCTGCGCACAGCTGTGACATTGGATGCAGCTGCTGACTCAGGGTCAGTCACAGGTGCCTGCTTGGCCTTCATTCTCCCAGCTCTGTCCCAGCGTCACCTGCGCAGGGACAAGCAGATATGCTCTGCCCCCATTTCCTCTCTTCTTTTTGTTACTCTTCTTGTCTGTACTCTCTCCCCTATTTCTTAGTTCTTTTCTTTTTTGTTCTGTTGTTTTTTGAGTGGAGGACAGATCAGCTGTGCTAATGGAGGTGAGTGCACTGAACCTGGGATCTCAGAACCTCAGACAAGAGTCTTTGCAGAAGCCCTGTGGTGGGCCCCGCCGCTTCCCTGGTCCGCACACCACCGGGTCGCTGCTGAGGCTCTGTGCCTGCACCTGGAATCCAGAGATGCGGGCGGCTGCTCCCCACTTGCCCCCCCATTTGTTCTTTCTCATGGACTTTAAAATGCACTGAAGTTGAGAGGGCAGGTGAGATAGAGAGGGAGAGAGAAAGAGATTCTACCCCCACATGCCTGCTTCACCTCTCCTCCCCCTACAGGAACAGGACTCAAACCCTGGTCCTTGTGCATGGAAGTCTGGAAATGCCAGTGGGTTCACCACCACCCAGCACTGCAGCAGAGATTCTCAAATCCCCTTTCTCCTGGGAGGGGTTTGAACAGTGCAGGCGACTGAAAGGGACTGGCCTATGAGACAGAAAGAAGGGGAGCAAAGCCAGAGCTCCAGGACCCATCTTTCCGAGGCCACCCCACCGGGCCAGGTATGCTGGCGGCTCAGCCATGCAAGCCTGGTGCTTTGCCCAGTGAACTCTGTCTCCTGCCTCTCTAGCTCCTGAGAAGGAAGCTCCCAAGAACAGATCCTGTGAACAAACTGGAAATATCTTCCCCCAAAATGAACTGACAACAAATCAAGACCAAGGGGCAGCCCGTCCAGTGGGAGCCAGGCCTGCTTAGCAGGGGCACTGCTGACTTATGTCGCCCCCTTGTGGACACGCAGTAGAATGCACCTTCCTGCAGACCACAGCCAGCCAAAGGGCTCCTGTAGGCACTGCTGACTTATGTCGCCACCTTGTGGACACGCAGTAGAATGCACCTTCCTGCAGACCACAGCCAGCCAAGGGCTCCTGTAGGCACTGCTGACTTATGTCGCCACCTTGTGGACACGCAGTAGAATGCACCTTCCTGCAGACCACAGCCAGCCAAAGGGCTCCTGTAGGCCCTGCTGTTTATGTCGCCGCCTTGTGGACACGCAGTAGAATGCACCTTCCTGCAGACCACAGCCAGCCAAAGGGCTCCTGTAGGCACAGCTGTTTATGTCACCGCCTTGTGGACACGCAGTAGAATGCACCTTCCTGCAGACCACAGCCAGCCAAAGGGCTCCTGTAGGCACAGCTGCTCTATGTCGCCGCCTTGTGGACACGCAGTAGAATGCACCTTCCTGCAGACCACAGCCAGCCAAAGGGCTCCTGTAGGCACAGCTGTTTATGTCACCACCTTGTGGACACGCAGTAGAATGCACCTTCCTGCAGACCACAGCCAGCCAAAGGGCTCCTGTAGGCCCTGCTGTTTATGTCGCCACCTTGTGGACACGCAGTAGAATGCACCTTCCTGCAGACCACAGCCAGCCAAAGGGCTCCTGTAGGCCCTGCTGCGCTATGTCGCCACCTTGTGGACACGCAGTAGAATGCACCTTCCTGCAGACCACAGCCAGCCAAAGGGTTCCTGTAGGCCCTGCTGCGCTATGTCGCCACCTTGTGGACACGCAGTAGAATGCACCTTCCTGCAGACCACAGCCAGCCAAAGGGCTCCTGTAGGCACAGCTGTTTATGTCACCGCCTTGTGGACACGCAGTAGAATGCACCTTCCTGCAGACCACAGCCAGCCAAAGGGCTCCCATATTTCTCAGAATAGCATCTTCCTTGTCTTTGCCTTACACACATCCAGTGAGGAAAAACACAGACACCACAAGACTGCTCAGCTCAAGCTAATGGTGGCTCCTGGGACGGAATCTGAGTTCTTGAATGCACAGGCATGAGAAGCATTGGCTGAACACTAAGATAGCTCCTATGCCCAAGGTCTTCTTGTTTTAAATATTTGTATATTAGTGTATTATTATATTTATCTAGAGAGAGAGGGAGAGATAAAAAGAAAGAGAAAGGAGGATTCTAGCTATTAAATTGTCTATCAGCCCAAGGATTTCTTTGTTTTTGAAAATATTTTTATTTTACTCTACCTTGGTAATATTTTCAGTAATGAGAGATAGGTTTATAGAGAAAGATGATAACTACAAGGCAGTCACTTGCTTCCAAGCTCTCCTTTTTATTTATTTTTTATATTTCATTTTTATTGTTATGTTTAGTAGAGAGAACTAGAGATCCAGAGAAAAAGATACAGAGAAAGTGAGATGGGCAGACGTAGACATCATAATAGTGACACCAAGAGACTCTCCTTCCTGCAGCTCTGAGGAACCCACACCAGCATCACACAGGGCTGAGCACTGCTCTTGGGAGAAATCAGAGCGTAAGATCAGAGCACTGCTCAGCTCAGACTTACAGTGGGGAACTGGGACTGAAGCTGAAGCCTTGGGTCTCATGCATAAACACATTATTCTAATTATCTTTATTTATTTATTTATTTATTGGATGGAGACAGCCAGAAATCGAGAAGAAAAGGGGAGGTAGAGAGATGGAGAGAGACAGAGAGACACCTGCATCCCAGCTTCACCACCTGAGACGCTACCTGCAGGTGGGGATCTGGATCTTGAACCTGGGTCCTTGCAGACTGTAGCATGTGCACTCAGCAAGGTGCACCATCGCCTGCCCCCCCAAGAACCATTATTCTATATTCCCGGGCACCAAGGTTTTCTTTCATCAGGAGCCCACAGATTGTTGATTTGCACCCAGAATGGAGCAGCACTGACCCAACTCCTGGGACACTTTGCCCAAAATTTTGGCTTTCTTTTTTAAAAAAAATTATTATCTTTTTATTTATTTATTGGATAGAGACAGAAATCAAGAGAGAATAGGTGATAGAGAGAGAGAGACGGAGACACCTGAAGCCCTGCTTCACCACTCACAAAGCTTTCTCCCTGCAGGTGGGGCTGAGGCTGGAACCTGGGTCCTTGTGCACTGTAACATGTGCTCAGCCAGGTGTGCCAACACCCAGCCCCTCTTTTTTTCTCATTGTCTATACATTCTTACCCTTTCTGGTTTTTATTTTTATTATTATTATTTTACCAGAGCACTGATAAGCTGTGCTCATGATGGTGAAGGGCACTGAACCCGGGACTGCAGAGCCTGAGGCAGGGGAGTGTCTTTTCCGCCCCCTATCCTAGTTTGGATACCACCAGGCTGATTGCTGAGGCTCTGCCAGCACCCAGAATCCAGAATGCAGGCGGCTATGCCCACGCCACCTGAAAACCTCCACTTGGTTCTTTCTTGTTGACTGTTAAGTACACTGAGAACATGAGAAGGGAGGGTGCTGAGAACATGAGAAGGGAGGGTGAGGTAGAGAGAGTCCTTCACACACCTGCTTCACCTCTCCTCCCCCTGCAGGTGGGGAAGGGGCTCAAATCCTGGTCCTTATACATGGACATCTGTGGACTCCACTGGGTTCGTCGCCGTCACCGCCCAGCACCAAGCTTAGGTTTCCAAGCCTCCTTTTTCCTGCAAGGGAGTCCACACAGTGCAGGAGACTGAAAAGCACTGACCCAGGGCACAGAGAGAAGGGGAGCAAAGCCAGAGCTCCAGGACCTGTCTGTCTCTGTGCCCCCCCCCACACACACACACCAGGCCAGGCAACCTGGGGCCTCAGCCACACAAGCCTGCTGCTCTGGCTCCTGCCTCTCTCTAGCTCCTGGACAGGAAGCTTCCAAGAACAGATCCTGTCAGCACACTGCAAACACCCTCCCCCAAATGAACAACAGGCCAGACCAAGGGGCAGCCCCTCCGTGGGAGCCAGACCCACCCAGCAGGGCACAGCTGTGTGATGTCGCTGCCTGGTGGACACGCTGTAGACACCTTCCTGGACACCAGAGCCAACACAAGGGCTCCCGTATTTCTCCCAATATCCTCTTCATTTTCTCTTCCTGACACAGATCCCGTGAGGAAAACACACAGAAAAACACCACAACACAGCTCAGCTCAGGTTAATGGGAGTGCTGGGGATTGACCCCTGGGTTCTTGAAGCCACAGGCATCAAAGTCTTTGGCAGAACTCCTAAGATAGCTCCTACATCCAAGGTCTTCTTGTTTTAAATATTGGATTTTATTCTATTATTATATTTAGCTACTGAGAGAGACAGAAAGAGAATGATGCTAGCTATGAAGTTGTCGCCCAGCCCAAGGGATTCTTTTTTAGTTTTTTTGTTTTACTCTTTGTTAATATTATTAGTAATGAGTGATACGTTTAAACAGAGAAAGATGATAACTACTAGGCAGTCCCTATGCCCAAGCTCTCCTTATCTATTTACTATGCTGTTATATTTTACTTTATTGTTGTGTATTAAAATGAGACTGAGAGACACAGAGAGAAAGTGAGATGGGCAGGGGTAGATATCATGTTGGAGATGCTAAGAGACTCTCCTACCGGAAGCTCTGAGGTGACCACAACACTGTCACACAGGGCTGAGCACTGGTCTGGGGAAACAAATAATCAGAGTAAGACCAGAACACTGCTCAGATCAGACTTATGGCGGAGTGCTGAGAATTGAACCTGAAGCCTTGGAACCTCAGGCAGAAAGTCATTACATAGCCATTATTCTATCTTCCCACACACCACGGTTTCTTTTCATCATGAGCTCACAGATTGTGGGTTCACACCAAGAACGGAGCAGCACTGACCCACCTCCTGGGACACCAGGGACCTTTGTGTCAAGGACACAGCCCAGAGCCCTACTGGGTCCACAGCTAGAAGGTAAGGCACCCCCTGAAGCAGGGCTGCTTGTGTGACCGCCACCCTGTCCCAGGCAGTCTCCGCACAGCTTTGACACTTTGATGCACTTTCTGGCTGCTGGCCAATCACAAGCACAAGCTTGACCTCCATTCAAGATCAGTTCCCAGCACCACTTGTGCTTATGTATGTGCTTCCACCCTCCATTTTCTGTTTTATCTTTCTTTTTTCTTTTCTCTTTTTAAAAATATTTATTCCCTTTTGTTGCCCTTGTTGCTTTATTGTTGTAGTTATTATTGTTGTTGTTATTGATGTTGTTGGATAGGACAGAGAGAAATGGAGAGAGGAGGGGAAGACAGAGAGGGGGAGAGAAAGACAGACACCTCCAGACCTGATTCACTCTTTGTGAAGCGACTCCCCTGCAGACGGGGAGCCAGGGGCTCGAACTGGGATCCTTACTCAGGTCCTTGCGCTTCGCAATACCTGGGCTTAACCCGCTGCGCTGTCGCCCGACTCCCTCTTTCTTTTTTCTTTTAATATTTATTTATTTATTTTCCCTTTTGTTGCCCTTGTTGTTTTATTGTTGTAATTATTATTGTTACTGATGCCGTCGTTGTTGGATAGCACAGAGAGAAATGGAGAGAGGAGGGGAAGACAGAGAGGAGGAGAGAAAGACAGACACCTGCAGACCTGCTTCACCGCCTGGGAAGCGACTCCCCTGCTTTCTTTTTTCTATCTCTTATTGTCTCTACATTTTCTCCTCTCTCTCTCTCTCTCTCTCTCTCTCTCTCTTTTTAAAACTGGAGCACTGATCAGCTATGGTTAATGGTGGGGAACAGGCATTGAACCTGGGACTTCAGAGCCTCAGGCATGAGAGTGTCTTTCCATAAGCACTATGGTGGGACCCTCCCCCACTTCAAGTTTGGATACCACTAGGTCGATTGCTGAGGCTGTGCCAGCACCTGGAATTCAGGGAAGCCGGGGTAAGTACCCCCCCCCCCGTTTGATCTTTCTCTTTGATTTTTTTTTTTTTTGATAGACACCTGCAGACCTGCTTCACCGCTTGTGAAGCGACTCCCCTGCAGGTGGGGAGCCGGGGCTCGAACCGGGATCCTTATGCCAGTCCTTGTGCTTTGCGCCACCTGCGCTTAACCCGCTGCGCTACAGCCCGACTCCCCTCTCTTTGATTTTAAAGTACACTGATCAATTGAGAGGTGTGGGTGAGACTGAAAGGGGCTGACCCAGGGCACAGAGAGAAGGGGAGCAAAGCCAGAGCTCCAGGACGCGGGTGTCTCTGTGGCCACCCCACCAGAGAAACTGGCGCCTAAGCCACGTAAGCCTGGTACTCTGCTCAGTGAACCCTGTCTCCTGACTCTCTCTAGCTTTGGAACGGAAGCTCCTAGGGCAGATCCTGTAAACAGACTGAAACACCCTCCCCCAAATGAACAACAGGCCACACCAAGGGGCAGCCCCTCCAGTGGGAGCCAGGCCCACCCAGCAGGGCACAGCTGTGGGGTGTCGCCGCCTTGTGGACACGCAGTAGAATGCACCTTCCTGGACACCAGAGCCAACCCAAGGGCTCCCGTATTTCTCCTAATAGCCTCTGCATTTCCTTTTCCTGACAGAGATCCAGTGAGGAGAAACAAACAGAGAAACACCACAACACTGCTCAGCTCAAGCTCACGGTGGTCCTGGGGTTTGCACCTGTGTTCTTGAAGCCAGAGGCACAAAACTCTTGTAGAAGTACTAGGATGACTCTTAAGCCCAAGTTCTTTTTTTAATATTTTTATTTTATTGTATTGTCATGTTTCATGGAGAGAGAGAGAGAGAGAGAGAGAATGATACCCACTACTAAGCTGTCTTCCCAGGATACAGAGGACAATGGATATACCACACTTTCAAGCATGAGAAACTGAATTCTGTTTCTGGCATCAAAGATACCAAAGTGATGTTCTGATTCTATCTCCCTTCTTCTCTCAAGAATGAATGAATGAATGAATGAATGAATGAATCTAAAAATTATATGCACCAGGGGCCAGGTTGTGGTGTACCTGGTTAAGTGCACACAGTACAGTGCACAAGGACCTGGGTTCAAGACCCCATTCACACTAACAGGGGGAAAACGTCACAAGTGGTAAAGCATGGCTACAGGTCTCTCTCTCTCTCTCCCCCTAAATTTACATCTGTCCTATCAGATAAATAAACATATTTTTAATGGACCAGCAAAAACAGCTCACCTGCATAGTGCCCTCCTTTTTGCTGACCGTGGCTCAGGTGAGCCTGGCTCCACCACATTAAAGGAAGCTTCGGTGCTGTCCTCTCTGACTCTCTCAAATCCATCAGTCAATAGCACCTCCGGCATATAGGCTAATGGAACGCCTATATGGCAATTGAAATGGCAATACTGTGTCCTTCAGGGGAAAGTGATGGAACCAGGATAATTATGCCTAAGTGACTTGAAGACAGTTTAGCTCAAAAGTGGAATATAGAGACTGGAAACACATTAAGTTAAAAAAAATAGCCAGCCTGTCTGGGATATCTTCTGAGAACTATGATGGGTATCGTAGCGGGACAGAGTGGTGAATGCAGTATGGAACTACACCCTGTAGCCATATTTTAAAGCCGATTTTAATTATTAATCACTATTAAAAAGAGAGGGAAGTTAAAAATAAGTTTTCAATGGGTACACAGTAAAATATATGCATAGTGACCAGAAACCCAATTTTTAAAAGTACATTTTAGCATCACACTTTTAATTTTGTTATATATGTTTATTGTTACTAGTGATTTACAAGATTGGAAGATTACAGAAGCACAGCTCCACACTGCACCCACCACCAACGTTCTGTGCCCCCTCCCCAAATAGATATTCTTGTCTCCAGGGTCAGCACTGAGGCTCTGTGCCTGCAGGATTCCTCTACTCCCGAGGTTTCATTTTAGAGCGAGAGAGAAAGATGGGGGGCAGACCGCAGCCCTGCCTGTGACCCTTCCTAGATGCAGGACTGTCACACTGGGGGGGAGGCTGGAGGGCTGAGTGCTTTACCAGGTGAGCCATTCTCCCTCCCCCCCCCCCCCAACACCACATTTTAGAAAAGACCAAGTCTGGGGTGGAGCAGTTAGCATAATGGTTATGCAAATGCAAGTAGATGCTGATGCCTGAGGCTCTCAAGTCCCTGGCTCAGTGCCTCACGCCACCGAAGGGTAGTGCTGAGCAGACTGGGGAGAACACCAGTGAAAAAATAAAATAGAGTAAGAGGTCAGTTTGTTTTTGCAGGCGGTGAGGGAACATATTAAAATAAAAGAAGAAAGTAGATTTTAAAATCCGCAAGGAGCGCTGGTGAAATGCCTCACTTGAATGGTGTGTGGCTTTGCTGTGCATATAACCCCACAACATTGAAGAAAGCGCCAGTGCTGTGCTGTGGTCTCTCTCTCTCTCTGCCTGTCTTTATTGAGCTAAAAATAAAATCAGCAAAGAAACAATGGAATACAACCCTGCAATTTCAGAAGATGAGACGCATCATTTGGAACAAAAATGGACAGAGCTGGAGAAGTGAGAGGCAAACTCGACAGCCCTGCTCGTGGGGACTTACGTGAGCAGAGCACACACATCGACAACAGAAAGCCACGCAGACCGTCTCTTAAAGCTTGTGAGTTTTAACTAGAGGGGGTAGGCACAGGACAGTGGTGGAGGGTATGGGACCATATACCCTTGACTTATCATCCTGTAACCCACCCTTAAATCAATAGCAATAAAAACTATCAACATAATAAGCAACATCACTCAGCAAGGAACAGGAGCCTCCCAGTAGCAGCCCCAACACACCCAGGAGCGCCAGGCCCGGAGACCTGAGTAGCCAGCCCCTCAGCTGTCATTCTCACCCACTTGCTGGGTCGGGGCCCCCAGACCACCACACGGCAGAAACACCCCCACGGCGCTGTGCAGACCCAGAAGCCCACCCAGACCCGACTCTGACCTGCCGGTGCTGCTGGTCGAGGCTGCAGACGCGTCAGGGAGGCCCCGCAGCTGGATGCCCTGGTGGATGCTCAGTCCCGCAGCTCACAAGACCCTCAGCGGTGCAGGTGGCCCAGGAGGGAAGTTCTGAGTCTCTCAGGCTGCAGGCTCCTGGGGCAAGGCCGCCTCTCACCCTGCCATGTGTCTGTGTCCTGGGAGCAGGTCCTCCTGGGGGCAGCTGTTTCAGAGCCCTCTGTGCTAAAGTAGACCAGAGCCTCACCTCCCTCTCCTGGGAAAGACCCCGGAAGCAGATACCAGTCAGAGGACCCCACTCACCTCCCAATTCCAAACACCTGGACTCCTGACCTGGTGTTCCAATGCAGGAGCGGTGGGTGTAAGGTGTGTGGGGGGTTGTGTTCTTAACCCTGCAGCTGCTCAGAAGCCAGCCTGTCTGCTTCCTGGTGAGTCTTTTGCAGAACCTGTTGCTGTCTCCACAGCCCAATGACACCTACCGGCTCTATCTCATCAGGCACTTTGCCCCACTGTCACAAAAGGAAGCAGTACATCCAGCCCAGAATCACTTTATGGACAATTGGCATTAGCATCTTTGAACGTCTGTTGAGTTTCTGAGATATTCCTTTAACCTTTTTGTCTTATCTACCTTCCCCTAGTGTCAGCTCTAAAGAGAGAAGACAGCCAATACGTATTTGTTCAATAACAAGGAAAAATAGTTTCTAGAGGATCAAAATCTCTCTCTCTCTCTTTCTCTCTCTCTCTCTCACCAGAGCAGTGGGCAGCTCTGGCTTATGTTGGTGAGGAGGGATTGAACCTGGGACTTTGAAGCCTCTGGCATGAGAGTTTCTTTGCAGGTGTCTCTCTGTCTCTCTTCTTTATCTTGACTCCTCTCAATTTCTGTCTTTATCCAATAATAAATAAATAAAATTTTTTAAAAATTAAGCCCAGTCTCTGAATTCATTCAGTCTGCAAACTTGAGACATTGAGTGCTTAGACTAAAGGAATATATAGTCTGAACTGGACTTCCTAGCTTCTTCCCACACAATGACCCCTAGATTCATTTGCTCTAGTCCTACATTTGAGTTCTTGTTGATTGAACAATTTGCTTTATATCTTACTTACTTTCAGCCACCAAGTTGCAGACACTAATGTGACACCATCCTGACTTCCCCAGGCAGACAACCTCACCAATATGTCCTGGAACTTCACCTCCCCAGAGGTCTACCCCACTACGGAAAGATAGAAACAGGCTAGGGGCTATGGATCAAACAGCAGGGAAGCAATTACAGAAGCCAGACCTCCCACCTTCTGCACCCCATGAAGAATTTTGGCCAGGAGCGGGGTAGATAGCATAATGGTTATGCACAGAGATTCTCATACCTGAGGCTCCAAAGTCAAAGATTTAATCCCCTGCACCACCATAAGCCAGAGCTGAGCAGTGCTCTGGTAAAAAAGAAAAAAGAAAAGAATTTTGACCAGGCAACCTAAGCCTCAGCCCGTGAACTCTTGTCTCCTGCCTCTCTAGCTCCCGGGAAGGCAGCTTCCAAGAACAGATCCTGTGAACAGACTGGAGACACCCTCCAGAAATAAATAGTCTGGCCACCTTGAAGAAAATCAAGTGGGAAAGGCGCCTTGCCTGTCCAAGGGGGCCAATGTTGTGTTGCTACCTTGTGGACACAGAGTAGAATGCACCTTCCTGGAGCCGAGTCAACCAAATGTCCCCTGTATTTCTCCGAAAATCAACTTCATTTTCTCTTCCTGATACAGATCCAATGAGGAAAACACACAGAGAAACACCACAACACTGCTCAGCTCAAGCTAAAGGTGGTGCCCGGAACTGAACCTGGGGTCCTGAAGCCACAGGCATGAAAGTCATTGGCAGAACATTATAGATAGCTCCTATGCCCAAGGTCTTTTTATGTTAAACATTTGTATTTTATTGTATTATTATATTTAGCTATTAAGAGACAGCAAGTGAGAGAGACAGAAGGACAATGGTGCTAGCTAATAACTTGTCTCCCAACCCATGGAGTTGTTTTTTTAAGTATTTGTATTTTACTCTACTTTGTTAATATTTTCAGTCATGAGAGATAAGTTTAGAGAGAGAAAGATGATAACTACTAGGCAGTCTTTTCTGACCAAGCTCTCCTTTTTCTTTTTTTTCCAAGCTCTCCTTTTTTTACTATTTTATTATAATTTATTTTATTGTTATCTTTAGTAATGAGAGCTAGAGATATACAGTGAGATGGGCAGGGACAGGTATCATAATGGTGATGCAGAGAGACTCTCCTACCTGAAGCTCTGAGGTGCCCTCAACACTGTCACGGAGGGCTGAGCACTGCTCTGGAAAAAGACATCAGAGTGAGAACACGCAGCTCAGACTTACGATGGAGTGTTGGGAACTGAACCTGAAGCCTTGGAAACTCAGGCAGAAAGTCATTCCATAACCATTATTTATCTTCCCACACACCAAGGTTTCTTTGCATCATGAGCTCACAGATTGTGGACTCACACCAAGAATGGAGCAACACTGAGCCACCTCCTCACAGTCCCTCACACCAGGGACTTTTGTTTCAATGAGAGGAACAGCTCAGCGTCTTCCTGAGTCAACAGCTGGAAGGCCAGGCACCCCCTGAAGCAAGGCTGCTTGTGTGACCTCCACCTGGACCCCAGACACTTTGTACAACTTTGAAACTTTGATGCAGTTTCCAATTGCTGGCCCAATCACAATCACCAGCCCTGTTCTTCATTCTACCAGATCAATACCCAGCATCACCTGTTGGGGGGTGTAATTTGTGCTTTGCCCCCCGTTTTGTCTCTGTCCTTCCCTTTTTAAAAAAAATCTTTTTCTCTGTACATTTTTCCCTTTCCATTTCTTATTTTTATTTGCTTATTATTTATAAAAAGGAAACATTGACAAAACCATAGGATAAGAGGGGGACAACTCCACACAATTCCCACCACCAGATCTCCGTATCCCGTTGCCTCCCCTGATAGCTTTCCTATTATTTATCCCTCTGGGAGTATGGACCCAAGGTCATTGTGGGATGCAGAAGGTGGAAGGTCTGGCTTCTGTAATTGCTTCCCTACTGAACATGGGCATTGAAAGGTCGATCCACACTCCCAGCCTGTCTCTCTCTTTCATTCCCTAATGGGAAAGGGCTCTGGGGAAGCAGAGCTCCAGGCCACATTGGTGGGGTTGTCTGTCCAGGGAAGTCTGGTTGGCATCATGGTGGCATCTGGAACCTGGTGGCTGAAAAGAGAGTTAACATACAAAGCCAAACAAATTGTTGAACAATCATGAACTTAAAAGGCTGGAATAATGCAGATGAGGAGTTGGGATTCTCTATTTTGTAGATAGCTAGTAGGCATATTTTAGTTATATTCCAAAGGGCCTGTGGCTATACTAGTTGTTTTTGTTTTTTTTTTCCTGAGCCTGAAATCTGATATGCCGGTGGACCCAAGTTATTGTCTGGGGAGATGGTGTCATGGCTGGAAAAGGACCAGAAAGCTGGATCTGCTTCTTCTTATTATTATTATTTTACCAGAGCATTCATGAGTTCTGGCTAATGGTAATGGTGGGGTGCAGACACTGAAACTGGGACCTCAGAGCCTCAGGCGTGAGAGGGTCTTTGCAGAAGCACTATGGCGGACTCTGCCCCCTTTTCTAGTTTGGACACCACCAGGTTGATTGCTGAGGCTCTGTGCTGGCACCCGGAATCCAGAAATGCAGGTGCCTTATCTTCCCCAACCCCTCCACTTTATTCTTTCTCTTTGATTGTGAAGTACAATGGGAAATTGAGAGGGGAGAGTGAGCTAGAGACACAGAAAAAGAGGACACCCCCACACGAACACACACACACCTGCTTCACCTCTCCTCTCCCTGCATGTGGGGAATGGGCCTCAAACCCTGATCCTTGTGCATGGAAATCTGAGAATATCACCAGGTTCATCACCATCACCACCCAGCACAAAGCATAAGTTTTCAAATCTCCTTTTTCTGAACAAATCTCCTTGTTTGAACAGTGCAGGAGACAGACAGGGACTGACGCAACGGACAGACAGAGGGGAGCAAAGCCAGAGCTCCAGGCCCGTCTGTCTCTGGCCGCCCCAGCAGACCAGGCAGTAGCCTGGTGCCTCCGCCAAGCAAGCCTCCTGCTCTGCTTAGTGAACCCTGTCTCCTGCCTCTCTCCAGCTCCTGGGAAGGAAACCTCCAAGAACAGATCCTGTGAACAGACTGGAAACACCGTCCCCCAAATGAACAAGGAGGCCTCCCCAGGAAGACAACCTCACCAACGTGTCCCAGAACCTCCCCAGAGCCCTACCCCACTAGGGAAAGATAGAAACAGGCTGGGGGTATGGATCCACCTGCCAATGTCCATGTCCAGTGGAGAAGCAATGACAGAAGCCTGAACTCCTACTTTCTGCTTCCCAGAAAGGATGTTGGTCCACACTCCAGATAAAGAATAGGGAAGCTTCCAATGGACAGGATGGGATATGGAACTCTGGTGGTGGGAACTGTGTGGGACTGTACCCCTGTTATCTTACAATCTTGTTCATCATGATTAAATCACTAATAGAAAAAGAAAAAGAAAGGAGAATCAAAGAACATAACAAGCTTAACCCTAGGCACACAGTCAGTGAATGGAGAACAGTAAACAGAAGCACCAAAATTCGAATCCATGGGCATCTGGTAACAAATTCCACACTACACTACAGTACGCTGCTTTTTTTTCTGAGGCTCTACATACATGACTGTTTTAAACGGCTAATCACTGCCAGTGTGTTAAATCTATCTAAGAGTCTACAGTTTCTACCTTTGTATAGAAGTTCTTCATTTTGATAATGGATGAGGAAAGGTAAAAGTCACACAGATAATCTTTGAGAGATTTTTTTTTATTTTAAACATTCATTTTACATGAAAATAAAGTAGAACCACAGTGTACATTATACGTGTGTGGACATCATCAGTACATGTTGCCCCCGCTGCTGTGGAACTTAAACTTCTTATCATGCTCCCTGTGAAAACACCATCCAGGAGGTGTCCTTTCACTCTTAGGCAAGCTCCTTTTCTTCCTTTGCCCCATGTGTCCACAAAGATAAATTATCTGAAACCACTAAACTGAGTGACATGTGACATACGCCTTCTTAGTCGCTGTCTACCCTGTGTCAGTATATTTCAGTCATAAAAGTTAGAAATGTATTGGCTTCACTATATATGTCTCCATGTGCATATATTTCTGTGTAGTATTTCATGATACAGATCTCATTTACAAAACTCTATGTTCTTTACTGAAGCAGCTGAGTTGATTTTAATCTTCCTGAACAGTAAATGCAGCATCTCATTTCCACTTTTGTCCTTTTCATTGTTTGCTCTATACTCACACCATAACAGTCTACTTGAAAACGCTAATATAAATAAAACAGGACATGGTTGTTCAGCTGATTGGCATTTTGCCTAAGATATTTTATAGCACTTGAAAGATGATCCTATTGGTTCTTTCTGTATAAATAAAACAGGACATGGTTGTTCAGCTGATTGGCATTTTGCCTAAGACATTTTACAGCACTTGAAAGATGATCCTATTGGTTCTTTCTGTAGATGACCTACTTACTGTGAATCAACTAGTCTATAGAGTTAAGTCACTTTGTTGTCTCAAGTATAGAAGGCCTAGGACAGAGGCATAACAAGAAAGTGCCAAGATAATTAAAGTAGCTGCACATGAAAATATATTAGCCATAGAGTGTTTTATACCTAACGGGAAAAAGGTGTGCTTATTTTTTTGCGTTTAGCAATAATATCTTAAAGGCAGTCTGCCACTTCTGAAATCACTGTTGGATAGGTTTTACATTGGGGGAAGGATTTATAAAACATCACTGTCCTCATCCAAATTAAAAAAAATAAATGAGCCACTGAAGTATATTATTATGAATGATGGTGACTAAAAAGAGTCCCATTGTCCAACGAGAGACAGAACTAGCTGGATGAAAATGCCATTGTTGGAGTTGTACCCCTCCTACCCTATGGTTTTGTTAATTAATCCTTTCTTAAATAAAAAAAAATGCCATTGTCTCATTCAAGATCCAGACTCTTAAAATCTCATTTGATAAATCAAACTGTATTCTTTTCTGATTGTTTATTCTTCAAATTTGAAAGTGTACCATCTTTTACCTGGATATTAAAAGAAGAACCACTAAATTCTATAGAGATTAATAAACTCTTAAGGTTAGACTGATAGTGGAAAGCATTTGATTGGGTAAATAAATTTCTAAGGATTCAAAATAGTATATAGTAAGGTTTTAAAAATACCTAACTTGAAATGATAAAAAAAAAAGTTATTGAAAAGCTTAAAGATGAGCTTAATAGACATGTGGTTACAAAAAAAAATTGTGAAATTCCATAGAGAAAATGAGATTTTGATCAGTATCAGTATCTTAAAGTGTCTCACATAAAACATTAATCTATTCTAAGTGGTTTGTAGAGTTCAGGTTGGTACATTCTGGCACTAGAGGAAATTGGAAGCAATTCTTAGTCGGATACAAAAGAACTAACACATCTTTGACTTTACTGTTCTTTTCTACACATTTTCCGCAAAACTCAAAATGAACATTTGGTTGTGTAATATAAAAAATGATTTAATCGTTTATATGAGAAGCTTACAAGACTGACTTTTAATGGAAAACAACGAAGTGATTTACCTTATACAGTAATCAGCAAAACTTAAAATCATTTTATTATCTTTGTAAAGATCTCTTATGAATGTAAAGCCCAAAGCGATTGCTTTCTGTGCACTTGTTTGCAGCCGCTGCTCATTTTCAGTTGACCTTCAATACTCTGTACAAGCTGTTCTGAAACACTGTGGTGAAGTAAGGCCTGGCGTCACTGAGTAACATGCTGCACAGGGGGGGATTCGCTGCATTGGAAGGGTCTTCCACGTCCCAAATTTCAAGCATACTACAACCGGGCCTGGAGAAAACAGGTACAGAGACAGCTATTTAAAATACCCATATGGAAGGAAAAACATGCATATTTAAGAGTGCCACCTAGAGTGTTGGAGACCACTGAATACACTACAATTCTTCAAGCATTATTAAGACCGTCAGCATTTATAAAGAATACAATGAAATATCCTTGTTGGATTTTTTTTTTATAATGAGACATAAACAAGGATGCATTCACAAATATTTTCAAAATGAAATATAAACACACATATTTCTACATAAGATCATGACCCAAATGTGAGACAAGTCTCCATTGTTGGTCAGTCTGTGTTGTGTCTTGCCATGTTTTTACCTAGGGTTTGTCCTCACTGTCTTTGTTAAACTTCTCAGATATCGAAGTTACTGATTTACAAAGTTCAGATATTTTGGGCAGTATTTTTACAAAGGTTTTGGATTTTTTTTTCCATCTTAATTTTCTTTATTTCTGGTACTAAGTTCACATACCAATGCTACTAACGTTTCCTCCAGTAATTTCCTACAGTAACATTTCCTCCGTAATTTCACTAAATATCAATGAACCAAAATTTTTTTTACACTTTTTTCTTCATTGGGGGGATTAATGGTTTACAGTCCACAGTAAACTACAGTAGTTGGTACACGTGTAGCATTTCTCAGTTTTCCACATAACACTCTAACCCCCCCCCCCAAGTCCTCCTTTTCCATCACGTTCCAGGACCTGAACACTCGCCCCACCCCAACCACAGAGTCTTTTACTTTGGTGCAACTGTGCTGTAAGCCATTAACCCACCAATAAAATGACAAAAGAATAAACAAATTAGTAAACCAAAACAACATTAGATCAATGAAACTAAGCACAGTTCTTCAAAAGGGTAAAGAAATTGACACACTCTTAGAGGCATACAAGGAAAAAAAAGGGGGGGAGGAGATATCAAATAAATAGAATTATCAATAAAATTATCGTAAAACTATGATTAAAACTATACTAAAGATAATGTGAAGAATCAATATGTTCCTAGTATCATATGGTATATATAAAATTCATCTATCTACAAAAATGGACTCTACCTACATGATAGTATACGTAATTTTACTTTCCTAGATGAGATCGGCCTAAATAAAACATGATGTCAATTTCTTTTCTGAGCTGGAAATGCACCCATTTATTATTTAACTACGCCTAGATGACTTTTCATTCAGACAACAAGGCTAGAAGAGAAACAAAGAGAGAAATGGAGAGACACCACAGAGTCAGTCTCCTCCAGCACTGTGGCCTCTTCCATCTGATGCCAGTGTTCAAATCTGAGCTGTGTGTGTGGTGAAGATATACCCTACAGAGTGAGCTACCTCTCTAGTTCCCTAGGGGTCTAATTTTTATTATTTCTTTTTTAAATAAAATTTCTTCAAAAACCAGATGTACTGTCATCAAGACAATTAGCCTTTAGCAATACATCATGTAAGACAGCACAAGTCTCCTACTCACTTAGATCTCACAACGCACCACGCCTCTTCTAGAACGTAATAATTCACGTGCAACTCCAACAATTTATCTCTGACTTCTTTGGCGGATTTTCGACTATATGTGGAATAAACTATCTTTGTCCGAGCCCTTCAAATTCAAGCAAAAGGTTACATGTTTTAAAAGATAAATTACAATAGAATGGACTAAAGAAATTTGGCTAGCAAATTAAAAAATTTTTTGAAATATTTATCTATTCCCTTTTGTTGCTCTTGTTTTATTGTTGTAGTTATTGATGTCATCGTTGTTGGATAGGACAGAAATGGAGAGAGGAGGGGAAGACAGAGGGGGAGAAAAAGATAGACACCTGCAGACCTGCTTCACTGCTTGTGAAGCGACTCCCCTGCAAGTGGGGAGCTGGGGCTCGAACCAAGATCCTTACGCTGGTCCTTGCGCTTTGCGCCACCTGTGCTTAACCCGTTGTGCTACTGATGGACTCCCGCAAATTAAAATCTTAATGTCCACTGGGTGAAGCACTGACACATATGATCTCAAACAGCAGGAATTGTTTTCTGCATCCTTACTTATATTGTGCATATACCAGAGCTTAAAATAATGTGAATTGTGCACACACGTGTGCGTGCATGCATGCATGTAAAGGCGTATCCTTATTCCTAAGAGTCAGTATAAGTTGTGAAATATGCCTGGCTGAAGTGTCCGGTCAGCTACCAACCTCAAGTCTGCATCCTCATAATGCGGGTGGTTCACAATAGGATGGTGAGTAGAAAGCTTCACACTTGCCATTGTAGGCATGGCGCCTGCAAAAACAGCATCTGAAAAACAAGATGATATTCCACGGTGTTGAATTTTTTTTAAAAGCTGAACGCTGTATATACAGTATTTTGTTGCAAAATGGAAATGAGTTTAGTTTTTTAAAAATGACATCATTCTTTTTATTCCATCATCTTCTACTGTCTACTAAATAGCCAACTTTCGCCATCCCTTGTCTTGGCAGGAATTGTGACAATATTTTATGATCATTAGACTCTTTAATTTGCATTTAATTCAGGAGATGTGTTTTATGCTCTTCATCTTTTGTAGATAAGGATGTTGGTTGACAATGAAATTAAGTGGCCTGATTAATACTGCACAGGTAGGAAGTGTCAGGACCTACCACCTGCCACCTCACTCCAGCTTCCTGCCATACTCAAACACTATGCCAAGAGGAGGCTAAGACACAAGAGAGGCCAAAATAAACAGGAAAAAGTCAGCTCTTGTTCCAGTTCAAAATGATAGGGACTGAGAGACAGCTATAAAGGACAACTCTTATGGTACTTCTTTTAAAATATCTTTTGTAGATTGTGAACTATTGTCTTTCCTCAAACCATCTATAAATATACACAATTAAGATTTTTAGTTTTTGTTGACTTTATATGATTTATATACTTCATCAAATCATTTCAGTACTTGCTAAGTCATACTTTAGGATCTACAGTATGTATAAATTTACTGCCTTTTAGGTATGCTTAGGGATGTATCAAAATCTACTATCCATTTTGTCTCTTAGGAAACAAAAAAGAACAAATATTTATTTGGTGTTTATTTATGCTCTTAGGGTTATTTCTAGGCCACTCCTGGTTGTCTCTTTCCCCTTTCTTTTTTGATTGGTACAGTGAGTAACAGAGAGGAGTGGGGGAAAGAGGGAGAGAGAAAAGAGGGGTAGCTGCAGCACTGCTCCGCCGCATGTAACGTTTCCCTCACGCAGATGGAGGTCATAACTGTTTTCATGATTCACTATGAAAAATGCTTAAGCTAGATTTTCAAGCAAGGGTAAATCTGTTTCCTATGGACATTTTTTACTTGATTCCAGGAGTTATTTTTGGCTGACCCTACAATGGAATGAGAACAGGAGTCTATTGGTAGCTGGCAAAGAGAGAGAGAGAGAGAGAGAGAGAGAGAGAGAGAGAGAGAGTAAGAAGTGTTGCTAAATATTCAGCAAAGTCCAAGACAAGTCCAAGCCTTAACCCTACTAACGGGGATGGTGGGGTAAGTTTGAAAAACCTGATTTTGGAAAAATCCAAAGTCCATGGCCAATGTCAAACAGAAGAAACTAGCTCTTCTGTTCAGAAATAGCTAGAAACACCAAGGAGAAACACTATATAAGTGTGTGGGAAAGACTAAGATTTTAGGGAAAGACTAAGATTTTATCCTACGTATATATGGCACCTTAACTTAGTTAACTGCTTAGTTTATATGTTTTAGGAAAACATATACCTTCTAACTTGACAGAGTAACTACACACGACATGTTAGGCTGAATTTCAGTTCCTAGTTGTCATCTCAACCGAGCATCTTTGTGCAATGTCGCAACTATCAAATACATAGCAGAAAGCGTCTGTGGATAATGTAGGTGTTTCATATGTCTGCTTTTCCACATTTTCTAAAATAAAATTCTTTTCTAATTGCAGACTCTTAAAAGAGGATGAGGAGAAGGAGGAAGAGGAAGAAAAGATTGACAGAACACTTCATGGCCTATGAATCCAAAAAAAAAAAAAAAAGCCTTCAAGGATTCAAATCAAACAGCAGAGAAAATAAAAGTGAAAATAAAGCAATGGTGGTACACCAAAATGAAAAGCTTCTGCACAGCAAAGGACACCACCACCCACACAGAAAGACCCCCAACGGCATGGGAGAAGATCTTCACACAACACGCATCAGACAAAGGGCTAATAAGCAAAACATATAAAGACTTCAGTAACTAAGGACATGGTCAGAAATTTCACTGAGGAAGAGATTCAGAAGGTCAATATATATTTATATGAAGGTGCTCAAAGTCACTGATCATCAGAGAAATGCAAATAAAGACAACCACGTGATACTACTTTACATCTGTGAGAATGTCATTCATCAGAAAGGACAGAAATGACAAATGTTGGAGAGGATACGGAGAAAAAGGGGGACAACTCTTCACTGCTGGTGGGAGTGTACAATGGTCCAACCATTGTGGAAAGCAATTTGCAGACTTACTGAGGCACTAAGAACGGCCCAGCAATTCCTCTCCTGGGGATTTACCCAAAGGAAACAGAAACACGTATCAGAAGAGATCTGTGTCTACCTATGTTCATAGCAGCACAATCTGTAATTGCCAGAACCTGAAAGCAACCCAGATGTCCAACATCAGATGAGTGGCTAAAAATTTATGGTATATATACACAAAGGAATATTACTCAGCTATTAAAAAATGATGAGGTTGTCTCCTTTGCATCCTCTTGGATGAAACTTGAGGACATCGTGTTGAGTGAGATAAGCCAAAAAGAGAAGGACAAATACCAAATGATCTCATTTATTAGAGGGACTTAACAAAGTAGAGAAAGAAGAGTTAGCACAAAGTGAAACATGGACTGGAAATGGTGTATTGCACCAAAGCAAAGGATTTTGGGGAAAGAGGGTCAGGGAAGAGAGAGAGAAAACTTTGGGGACCTGGTAGATAATAGATTGCGTGCATACATCAATGAATCCACTGCAAAGCATTAACGCTCCCCCCTCCAATTAATTTTGGTTTTGTTTTTTAAAGGAAGAAATCAGTGTCAGGTGGTGGCTGGCACACATGGTTGAGCACACGTTGCAATGTGCAAGGACCTGGGTTCAAGCCCCCAGTTCACCACCTTTAGGACATATGCTTCATGAGTGGTGAAACAGTGCTGCAGGTGTCTCTCCCTCCCCTGCTCCACATTCCCCATCCCTCTCAGCTTGTTTCTATCCAATAAACAAATAAACAATAAAACAAAACCAGAAGTTGAAAACTAAAGGGCTGGGTGGTGGCACACCTGACTAAATGAACTAAAAAGATCAATCACCAGACATAGGTTCTCACATCAGCAGCGGCCCAACACTGGAATGAAACAGAAGGAAAGATAAAAACAGCTACTGCATTCGAAATTATTCGTTTGTTTAAGAGAGAGGGCGGTTTCAGAGCATGGCTCCAGAATAGGTACTGCCAGAGAGGAACAGGGGTTGTCCCGCATTTATGTCCTGCTCAATGCAGGTGAGGCAAACTCCCTGGCTGCTAGCCAACGCAACGGAGCCAAAGAGACGGAAGGAAAGAGGAAGGGAGTGTCTACTCTGTACTGCTAAGGGGGAAAAGTCAGTACAGAATGAGCTAAAAACTTCTGACTAAACAGACCAGGCAGATTCGTGATGAAGCACTGTTATATAAAGACATACACCTGGGTATACATGGCCGTGTGTGTTTTGAATCTACATACACGCAGGCATGAGATGACGACTAGTCGGACACAGAGCTTGACTGTGACATACCTGGTCTGGTGTTGTACTTGATCCATTGTATCAGTTCTTCCTGAGGCAGATTATTAAATTCTCCTATGATGCTCCACTGATAATGGAGATTTGCACACCCTTGTATTGACATCACTGTTAAGATGCCAAAGATTAAGTTCTCAAAACGAATTTTGTTAAAAAGCCATCCAAAGAGCTGGAGTAAAAAAAATATTTAGGAGTTTTATGAAGAGTGCTATAGTGTCGATAACAAAATTTCAACTAATTTGATAACAATACACTAATATTATTCAGAAATGTCATTGCCTAGTGTTTAAAAACAGAAACTATCAACACTTTGGCACTAGTGAATCCAGCTAGAGATGGGGTTTTCTTTTGTCTCAAAAAAACAGTAAAGAAGAGCTGATCCTCCCACCACCAATTTGTTAATAACTAGGGTTAAGATGAGCAAATCAAACTTTTGAAGCAATCTATAACTAAGTCCTTTAGTATCTTGTCTGCTTTTATGGATATACTGAATAAGTGAAGGAACCCCACAAGTTTGTATAATCTTCTCAGAAAAATAATCATGGCATTTTAATATAAGACACTGTAATAAAAATTAAACAAGGTATTTCTAGAAGTACAAGCTACTTTGTCTAACTTCTTTTTAATTATTATTACCTTTATTTATTTATCGATAGAGACAGCCAGAAATCAAGAAGGCCGAGGGTGATAGAGAGGGAGAGAGACAGAGACACCTGCAGCACTGCTTCTCTGCTTGCAAAGCTTTCCCCCTGCAGGTGGGGACGGGGGAGGGTCAAACCCAGATCCTTGCACATTATATAACATGCACTCAACCAGGTGTGCTACCACTGACTCCCCTTTTATTCTTTTTTTTTTTTTTGCCTCCAGGGTTATCACTGGGGCTCATTGCCTGCACTACGAATCCACTTCTCCTGGAGGTCATTTTTTTCCCATTTTGTTGTTCTTGTTACTGTGATTGTTGGTATTGCTGTTGTTGTTGTTGGATAAGACAGAGAGAAATTGAGAGAGGAGGGAAGAGAAAGATAGACACCTGCAGACCTGCTTCACTGCTTGTGAAGTGACTCCCTTGCAGATGGGGAGCTGGAGGCTCAAACCGGGATCTTTATGCCAGTCTTTGCACCATGTGCACTTAACCTGCTACGCTACTACCAGGCCCCCTTTGTCTAACTTTTTAGTATATTAAACACTGTAATGATACCTCAGAACTATTGCCAAGAACTAAGAGCCAAAAGGCACAAGTACAATGCATCTACTCTAATAATAAAGGTTCAGGATAGTTCTGATGGGTCAGAATCTCTTATACTGCATGGAGGGTAGATAGCATAACGATTATGCAAAGACTCTCATGCCTGAGGCTCCAATGTCACAGGTGCAATCCCTCACATCACCACCAGCCAGAGCTGAGCAGTGCTCTGTTAAAAATATAATAATAATGACAATAATGATAATGATAAGAAGAAGAAGGAGAAGGAGAAAGTAACAGTGATAATCTCTTGCACGGGCCCAAAATCCATTAAAAAGTACTATGTTATTTCCAACTCTGACACCATCTCCCCAAATAACACCATTTGGCCCACCTGCATGTTAGTTGTTATTGGGCTCAGGCAAAAATTAGTAAAGTCATGGGCCCTTTGGAATAGACCTAAAGTAGACCTACTAGCTTTTTCCAAAATGGAGAGCACAAATCATCTCATCTGCTATATTCTTGCCTTTAGGTTCCTGATTATTAAACAATTTGTTCTGCTTTATATCTTAATGCTTTTCCAGCCATTATGGAAAGACAGAAACAGGTTGGGGTTATGGATCAACCTGCCAATGCCCATGTTCAGTAGAGAACCAGTTACAGAAGCCAGACCTTCCACCTTCTGCTCCCCATAATGTTCCTGGAGCCATAATGCCACAGGGATAAAGAATAGGGAAGCTTCTAATAGAGGAGATGGGACACAGAACTCTGGTGGTGGGGGCTGTGTAGAACTGTATCCTTCTTACCCTCTGGTCTTGTCGACATTTTTATTTTATAAATTAAAAAGTACGTTTGTGGATAGGGCATTAACAGTGAGGAAAGCATGCCTTACCAGTCAGTCATCAGAGAAATGTTACTTAAAACATCAAATACGGGAGTCAGGCAGTAGCGCAGTTGGTTAAGCTCATATGGCGCAAAGCGCAAGGACCGGCGTAAGGATCCCAGTTTGAGCCCCCGGCTCCCCACCTGCAGGGGAGTCGCTTCACAGGCGGTGAAGCAGGTCTGCAGGTGTCTTTCTCTCCCTCTCTCTGTATTCCCCTCCTCTCTCCATTTCTCTCTGTCCTACCCAACAATGAACGGCATCGACAATAATGATAATAACCACAACAAGGCTACAACAACAAGGGCAACAAAAGGGGGGGGGGAATGGCCTCCAGGAGCAGTGGATTCATGGTGCAGGCACTGAGCCCCAGCAGTAACCCTGGAGGCAAAAAAAAAAAAAATCAAATACTTTCCAAAGCACTTGGGAGTTGCTTTTTAAATTTATAGTGCATAATTAACATTTTAAATATTTTATTTTAAAAATCAGCTGCTTTTATGCTTTGGATTACTCAGCAAAGCCATGGCAAGTACCCTCCACCTGCTACAGCTGTCATAGTGTAGTCACACAAGAAGCAGCAAGCACCTTACCCGTCGGGAACAGATCAAGGAAGCCATAATGCACATGTGAGGTGTCAAAAACAGCTTCAGTTTCAAAATCAAAATGGCTAGGATAGTAAATGCGACCAGCTGCAGTGTGTGAAAGATCAGCTACAAAACACAAACAAAATGACAGTGTCATTATACATATTAAATTAATAGACGTGACGTATTACTAAGACCAGATAGTTCATTAGGACAAGTGTCTCTTAATTGAGTAAGATTTAACATCCACTCAATGCGGATTTACCACATGCTTTCTGTGTGCTTCTGTCTGCTATGGGGACTTCTTGGATTACAGTGAGCCATTTCTGAAGTTGTTCAGTTTATGCTGAGCGAGCAAAGATAAGCAAATATGTATATCCATAGCATGGCTTAGTGGGAAGTGGCGTATGTGAGGCTTCAGAAGCAAATGGACTGGGGAAAGGAGAGTGGGGGAGCAGGAAGTGGACTGAGGTCACAAGTGGGTGTTGCAACAACAAATAGAATCACTTGGGGAGGGCACCTCAATGAAAAGGGGGTGTCTGGCCATGTTGCAGATGTCACAATAATGCATAAGGGTCCAGGTTCAAGCCCCGGCTCCCCACCTGCCGGAGGAAAGCTTCCCAAGAGGTGAAGCAGGGCTGCAGGTGTGTCTTTCTCACTCCCTCTCTAGCGCCCCTGCTTCCCTCTGGTTTCTGTCTGTCTCTGTCTAGTAAATAAAATTTAAACAGTGGTATTTGAGCATGACCTGTGCAAAGCAAGGAAATAAGCCTTGAAAATTAAAAAAAAAAAAGAAGATCTATGTCATCAATTTTTATGTAACTCAACCATTAAGAAACTCATAAAAAACCATAAACTAGCTTATTTTGCATGTATTGGAATTATTCAGATGTTTGTACTGATTAGTACCTCAGTTTTATTTTTTAACTTGTTAATTTTTTAATTATCTTTATTAATTGGATAGAGACAGAGAGAAATTGAGAAAGGAGGGGGAGATAGAGAAGAAAGCGACAGAGTGACACCTGCAGCCTTGCTTCACCACTTGCAACGTTTGACTCCAGGTGAGGACCTGGGGCTCCAACCCTGGTCCTTGCAGACTGTATGTGCCACCACCTGGCTCCGAGTATTTTCAGTTTTATCAAGCCGAAGTGTATCGAGCCAATGTTTCAAGCAAAACTTTATTCATAAAATGGCAACCAATTCCTCACTAAGAAACAGATGAGGTCAATGAACAAATAACGCAACCCAAAGTAACAAACACCTAAATAGTCATGTTCTAATAACACACTTATATTCTAATAAATCAAATGTCAAATTTACCATTTTCATTTGTAAGGCTGATAAATATGAATTCATGCTGTTAGAAAAAGGGTGCAGTGGATGTGAGGACGATCTGGCGGCGACATCTGTCACCCCATTGATTGCCAGGGTTGACTCGCTGATCTGGCTGGCTAGGCGGGCGTCCCCTCCCACCCTCCCTCACCACTCCATGTGCGTCCCTCCCTCTGGAAGCTGCGCACTCGCTCAGTGTAAAAGGACGGCCTTCCCTGAATAAAGGTGGACTGGTCTTCTGTCCAGGGTATATGAGCAGCTGTGCTCCCATGCTAGAACCTCCAAACAAGCTCTCAAGAAAAAGGGTGCAGTAAAACACTGTTACATTTACCAGGTATTAAAAATGAAAGCTTTACCTCACCATGTTCAAGGAGATGCTTTCTGGAATAAAACAAGCAAAAAAGGTCCCTGTTTATTGAATGTCCAGTATACTACAATTACATAAAATTAAAGATGTATTTTGTTCTTAAAAAATAATCCTCTATAAAGTACAGAATATAAATGAAATATTAGCTATATCACTAGAAATCATAGCAACTTAAAAGGCATCATTTATAGTCACCCCATTTAAGTTTTATTAAAAAGGCCATTCTTTAAATTTTTATAAAAGAAATCTCTTTGATAGCCAGCAATTCTATCTCCAAAAGGCTGAATTAACAAAAATATATTTGATTAAATATTCAATGATATACAGAATATATATAATACTTTAGAATAGTGATGAATTTTTGAGTCTCTTTTATTTTTCACAACTATAAATAACTTGAAAACCCATGTACAGAAAACTCTGTCAGCATGTCCGAATATTTCTTTAGGATAAATTTCTAAAAGAGATATCATACATAAAACACATATATGTTTTTGTACCTGGAGAGTTACCTAACACATTTATGAAATACTTATGTCTCAAATCTACTTCACTTGTCTGGCACACCAGTTGCCTTCTAGGCACTGTGTCGGGAATACAGTGTGAATAGTCCAGATTTTATTTGTCCTTATAGGGTATATATTAAATTCATTCAAGAGTGTGAGATAACCTATTTTGCTGTTACAATGGAAAAGTTGGATAGCTCTGATTTATTTGAAAAAAAAAACAACCTAAATTTCACAGAATTTTACAGAAAGCATAAGCTTTCTTTTAAATATTTATTTATTGCCACCAGGGTTATTGTTGGGGTTCAGTGTCATGACAAATCCACCACTCCTGATGGTCATTTTTCTTCCCCTCCCCCCTTTATTTGATAGAACAGAGAGAAACTGAGAAGGCAGGGGAGACAGAAGAGAAGAGAGAGACAGAGAGACACCTGCAGTACTTGCTTCACTGCTCCTGAAGCTTCCTTCCTGCAGGAGAGGAGTGAGGGCTGGAGCCCAGGACTGTGAGCATGGTAACCTGGGCACTTAACCAGGTGCACTTCCTCCCAGACACCCCCTCCACGAGAATATATAAGCTATTTAATATAGATTTTGCTATTGAAAAGCAAAGGTAGCCAAAATAAGAAAGTGAGAAATAAAGAAGTTAGAGTACAGACAGAACCACAGATTTTTTTTTTTTCTTTTGAGGAGGAGTGTCCTGTGGAAAACGATCAAGGTTCCTCATAACACTAGACGGGGATCTACCCTATTCACCCAACAGTTATCCAAAGAGATCTATCTGTGTACACCTTTGTCAATAGCAGCACAATTTATAATAGTCCAAACTGGGAAGTAACCCAAATGTCCAACAATAAATCAGTGGTCAAGAAAACCAAAGCAAGAAACTCTGGGAAAAGTGGGGAAGATGGGGGCTTGAAGGGGGGAGAGAGTGGAGTACTAGGTTGGGGGTGAGAGTATTTTGCAGACACTTTTATGATGTGGAGCTGGGAAATGGAGCCCATGTGTAGACGACTGTGCTGTAAGCCATTAACTTCCAAATAAAATGGAATTTCTTTCTTTCTTTTTTAGTAAGTGTAGAGACACCTCTCAAACAACCCAAGAAAAGAAAACAAAAGTTGTGGTAGAGTTGAGGAGACACATAGTGCTGCATGTCTGCGGCTCTGAAGACCCAGGCTCAATCCCCAGCAAAACTGACCAGTGCTTTAGTGTGTCTGTTTCTCCACCCCCACCCCTACCCCTCTCATCTTTCTCTCCTTTTCTCTGCATCTTTCTCTCTCTCATTAACATAAATAACTAAGTTATGAAGCAGCTCCACTTCAGCTAAAATTTGATTTAAATACTGAATGTTCTAGGCAGTAAATAAGACGCACAACGTGTGGACAAGGATGCCACTACTTATAGCGCTGACCGCTGTGAGGAAAGTCAAATAACTACCCACTGATGTGTGGATATGGACGTATCTAGCGGTCAAACCATCTGGCGAGCAATCCCACACGGCCATTATCAAGTATGAGGAAGCTCTGAGCAGTGACAAGAAATACTGTTAAAAATAAGAAGCTACATAATAATACTAGTTCCAGTTTTCAAAAGTTCTTGAATATTTTCTACAGTGATACATATAATGGAATCAAAATTAATTTGGAATACTTCTAAGAGTGGAAAAAATTCCAGCTTCTCTTCTGAATACACTGTTTTGTCTGGGTGTACTGTTCAAAGTACATATTATTATTACTATTATTTTTAAGTAAAGGACACTTCTGCCCATGGAAACACGCATACATTGAATACAGCATTCCCTGTTAGGTATGTAGTTACTAACAAAGCCTTCCTTATGTTGATCTAAGTATCTTCTACCTACTGGTCTCCTCAAGTCTGGCTTCTCCAGATATTTGAAGACAGTTGCCATGCAATTCTCAGTCCTCTACTCCTAAGTAAACATCCAGATGTCTCCAGACATCCCTTATGTAAACAGTCTTCAGAACTCAAAATATATCATTTATAGAATATCAACAGACATGTCCTGGGCTCTAGATGACCAGAGAAAAGTACAGTGCATCTAGTAACATCAGCAGTTTGGAAACAAGATAATCAGATTCACGTCTTACACACAATACTGCTTGCTGAAAATATCACCAGGAGGTACAGTGGTCATGGAGACTTGCATCCACAAATCTACAACTGTCTTAAAGCTTAATTAAGTGCAACAAATGTAATATGCAGTCAAAAAAAAATGGCTTGGGATTTTCCTCAGAATTTTTCTTCATTCCCTGAAGCAATGTGTGATTTGAATCAAGTTCTACTTTTCTCATACATTTTGGTCCTTAGTTCTGATTACTTGACTAAAACAAACAAACAAACAAAAGTGATACAACAAAGATTTTAACAATATTTAGAAAACCAATTTCACCATCATTCAGAGACAAACATCTATGCTTTATCTGAAAATAAAAATTATAAAATTACCAGAATAAAACTTTAGCTTGATTTCTACTGATACATTAAAATTAAAATCAAGTCATTTTATACTTTGAAATAAAAATATAAATATCTCTTAAATAATTTCAGAGAAAAGTAATCCATAAAAATAATGTGACCATCGTCTTTTTAAGAAAACATCTATTGATAATTTTCACTCACACTCACCCTTTCTAATCATGCTTATTTACTTTAAAACAACATTCATTTGAAATTGATATTACTTTAAGTTATTTAGTAACTGAGTATACATACTAGTGCTTTAAAAATATCTATGGTATAATTACCTTAGATAAGTGTTTGCAGATAAGACACATAAAACATCATGTATAGTCTGCAAAAAGAATTAAGTCAAAAACAAACAAAAAAAAGAATTATGTCAATGAAACTTTTCAAGAGAATTATATAACTTTTATGCTATCCTTACTCAATAACATAACAGACTGCAAAGATACATTTTACTGTCAAAATTAGTCCTGTGGGGCAGCTTCGTGGCAGCTTGGTCCCAGACAAATGACTTCTTTAAATATAACTACTTCTCCAATAAATACGAAAGTGTTCCTGGAGCAGGGAGGGTTGCTCGATTGCTCAGTAGCAGAATGTGCATCCTGGGTTTGATCTCCGAATGCCACATGACAGAGCAACAGAGAAAAAAGTAGGTAGCTCTAGTTGTGCCCTTGTTATAATGCACGAGGATCCAGATTTGAACCCCGGTCCTTACCTGCAGGGGGAAAGCTTTGTGAATGGTGAAGCAGGGCTGCAGGTGTCTGTCTTTCTCCCTGTCTCCCCGACCCTCTCAATTTCTTATGGTCTCTATCTAATGAATAAACAATTTTTAAACAAATTTAAAAAGGTAGCTCTTAATGTATGCAGTTCCTTGGTTCTCTCCTATTCTTATAAATAAGTAAAAAAAAATGTTGAAGATTCTGACTCTCATAATAAAAAGTAGTAGTAGGGGCAGGGGTAGATAGCATAATGGTTATGCAAACAGACTCCCATGCCTGAGGCTCTAAAGTCCCAGGTTCAATCTCCTGCACCACCATAAACCAGAGCTGAGCAGTGCTCTGGTAAAAAAATAAAAATAAAAATAAAATAATAATGGTAGGTCTGATTCCCCTTTCTACTGTCTTGGATGTCTTCTCATTGAATCATCAATTCCTACATGAGACCCTTTAACTGATGTCCTGTAAGAATGCCCCACTCCCCCATTCTTTCAACATGAAATAGAAAACAGGTGCCCTGGAGAAATCCTGCCAAGAGGAATCAGCCAGGGAAGTAGATAAGCACACTTGGTTCAAGCTCCTGGCTCCCCACCTGCAGGGGAGTCGCTTCACAGGCGGTGGAGCAGGTCTGCAGGTGTCTGTCTTTCTCTCCCCCTCTGTCTTCCCCTCCTCTCTTGATTTCTCTTTGTCCTATCCAACAATAGCAGCAATAATAATAATAATAATAACCACAACAATGATGGAACAAGGGCAACAAAAGGGGAAAAAACCGTCTCCAGGAGCAGTGGATTCGTGGTATAAGCACCGAGCCCCGGCAATAACCCTGGGGGCCAAAAAAAAAAAAAAAAAAAAGCACACTTGTGCAGCTTTTACTCATTATTATTCTCATTCTATCCATTCTAAAGTTTCCAAGTGGCCACTAGGAAACTGAATCAAGGGCAGGATAAGAGACCTGGAGTAGGAGACATGGTTCCAGGCCGAGAGCAGTCCTTGTCCCAGTCAGTATACCCGCAATGCTAACATAGTTCTTGGTGCATCACAGGTGACTGATTTCTTTTCTAAAATAAGAACGTTACTTAAAGGTCTTATTTTCTAATATGGCTATCTACAAAAATCATAGAATATTAGGTAAGTAATATATGAATGAATATATGTGTATTTGTCAGTAGGATTAACACTGGGACTAAGCGCCTGCATGACAGCTCCACTGCTCACAGCGACCATCTTTTCTTTTTGCTTTCTCCTACAGACAGGGAAAAATAAAGAGGGGGTGAGAGAGGAAGAGAGAATGAAAAATGCCTGCAGGGAGTCGGGCAGTAGCGCAGCAGGTTAAGCGCACGTGGTGCAAAGTGCAAGGACCGGTTAGGATCCCGGTTCAAGCCCCCGGCACCCCACCTGCAGGGGAGTCGCTTCACAGGCAGTGAAGCAGGTCTGCAGGTGTCATCTCTCTGTCTCTCTTCCTCTCTGTCTCCCCCTTCTCTATCAGTTTCTCTCTGTCTCTATCCAATAACAAATAAATAAAAAATTTAAAAAAAAAAGAAAAACGGGGCAGGGGAGACAGCATAATGGTTATGCAAACAGACTCTCATGCCTGAGGCTCCTAAGTCCCAGGTTCAATCCCCCGCACCAACATAAACCAGAGCTGAGCAGTGCTCTGGTGGTTCTCTCTCTGTGTACCTTTCTCTCTCTGAATCTCTCTCAAAAGTAAAATAAATAAAATATTTTTTTTAAAAAACCAACGCCTGCAACACCACTGTACTGCTCACGCAGCTTCCCTCTCCCCACCCCACAGATGGGGACCAGAGAGTTGTAGCAGAGTCTTTGCACATGGTAATGTTTTCACTTACTGGGCATGCCAATTCCAAGCCCCTAAAGAAATACTTAATAAAAACCAAGGTTTTAAGAATAATTCATACCAAAAGGTGGAATTATGAGTTATCTGGATTATATATAACAGTTCTAATCTTAAACCCAAAAGCAAATGAAAAAAATGCAATACCTTTTTACAGATAAAATAGGTAATCATCATAACAACCGGAAGCAAGAATGTCTTTGTATATCTCAACAGAGTCTGAAATACAACAAATTATTGAGAATAGTCTATGTCAAATTGGATGCTACAATAACATTTCTTAAAGGTAAAACTATCTCATTTTATATGTTTTTTCTACCAACTTTCATATTCTGCTAGAGGAATCAAAATTAACTAAAGAAATATCAAAAATTTTAATGAAAACTATTAAGCTAAAAAATAAGGCATGTCTGTGTTTTTTTTCCTCTCACTTGAGTTTACCTTTATTTATATAACACTATATAAATACCAATGTAAATTTATTTACAGGAACCTAATCTCTACAACTGCAAAGTTCTCATTCTAATAAAGAAGAAAGCCCGTCTAAGTAACTGCTGTAAGTATAAATAAGCAACAAAATAAGGCAAGATAAGGAATTCCCGTGACCTATTATTGAGACAGGGCCTGGTCAACCATGCAACTAACTAATGTATTTCTTGAAAGCAAGAACCAAGTCAGTCTTCTCTCTAGTCTCACAGGTAATTAAAGGTCAGGGACACTTTCTGAATAAATGGTAACTGGCTGGGTAGATAAGAGAATGATGTATGGTCACAAGCTTGTCTTTCTTAGCAATACTTTATTAAAAATTACTGGTAATATCTGGGGCAATAAAACTGAATTAATTTTTTTCAAATCATTTAATTGAGTTAATGATCTACAGGATAGTTGGCACATGGCTACAGGCTCAATTTCTTCATACACACACACACACACACATATACACATATATGAATATACAAACACACTTTTTTTTTCTTCTTCCTGAGTGGTTCCAGACCTCCCGTGTCACCTTGACTACTAAAATAATTGAACTTTAAGGTATTTATTTACTATGGATGACAATAAAGTCGGCTAAGCATTCTCCTCAGGTTATCTCCTGTAAGCCATGGCTGAAACCTCTTAAAGGTAGGGACTACTGTTTACTGATTTTACACGTGAGCAAAACAGACAAGGAAAGCCATATGATTAGCCAGTCACAGCACAAAAGATGATAAAGACGGTGTTTCTGCAAAGAGATTCTGAGTTTCCTATTAAAATAAAGAACAAAACGCTGTTATATTTATACAGGGGAAAAAAAAACAAAGAAATATTCATACCGCTTTTTCCATGAAGTCAAATTCGGGAGCACATGTATATATTAAGGTATCGAAGTCTGAATACCTCAAGATTCTGGCTGCTATAAGGTCACTCAAGCGAATCTGGAGGAAAGAGTAAAATACATTGAGACAACACCAACTGCAGCTTGTGAAAGCTGAACAGCCGTAACAGTGACACAGTATATAAATGTAAGGCAAATAAGTGACTCAATAAGACAAAACCAAAATACAGCGAACCGTGTTGTAGGTGCCGAGTCATGGAGAAGACTGACATCTGAGAGGAATCAACAGCAGGGAGTGGTCAGGAGAAAACATGCAGAGACGCTAAGGGAAAGCCTCAGCCCAGAGCAATCCTTTCTGGGTAGAAGCCACCAGGTAGCTCACCACAATTTTACATTTATCAAGAAAAAAACAATTTCGTGTTTCACCCTTTAACCACTGTGAATCACGAATATACTTCCTATATACACATTTGTTTTCACAGAGCTCCCTTCACATGTTGATTATAATTTGTGGTATATTAAACATTAAATATGAGAGCTATACTTCATAAAAAATTACAATGAATATATATTTACTTGCACTTAGTTAATTTATCTCCAAACCTTAAGAGCAAGCAAGCATCACCAACCAAGTGTGATGTGGAGCTCTTATTATCTTGTTCATTATCTATTGTCATTTTTTAAAATATTTTTTTAATATTTATTTATTTATTCCCTTTTGTTGCCCTTGTTGTTTTTCATTGTTGTTGTAGTTATTATTGTTGTCATCATTGTTGGATAGGACAGAGAGAAGTGGAGAGAGGAGGGGAAGACAGAGAGGGGGAGAGAAAGATAAGGCACCTGCAGACCTGCTTCACCACCTGTGAAGTGACTCCCCTGCAGGTGGGAAGCCGGGGCTTGAACTGGGCCAGTCCTTGCGCTTTGCACCACCTGCACTTAACCCGCTGCATTATAGCCCAACTCCCTATTGTCATTTTTCTACTGCATCCTCAGACATACAGAAACAGGAAAATATTTGGTATGATAAAACATCAATTCAACATTCTTTTGTAGAAGCAGAAGTTCTTTTATAAAAAGTTTGATGGTTAACCGGTGGCTTTCACTTACACATGGTTCTCCTTGTCGACAAGTGTCAAGGATAATTTAGAGTGGATTTTATTTCTCTGACTTAGAGTCGATTTGGTGACTAAGGGTACTTTAACAAAACGACAAGTTGAGAACCAAGTGTGGGTTTAAGATTCTGAGGAGAAAAATAATTTTAGAGTGCGGCTGGAGACAAAAATCATAGACCATCTTAGTAGATACATAGCTTAGGAGATCCAAATGTTTATCATAACAAAACAAAAAAGTTCAGGATAATAAAAAGGTTAGGAGCCAAATTAAAATGTATCAGACACATCAATAAACAGCAGCATGAAAGAAGCTAATAAAACTCTACGCAGAACTAATAGTAACTAGTACTAGCAAATAAATGATTAATACTTTGAAATTTTATGTAAGGTGATCATCCAAATATGCAGGCACTCCCTTATTTAACAGTGTGATAGCACTAGACGTAATGAAAAGAAAGTACTGCTGTCTTTTGCTAAAGTTGAGATGATTTCATCAGCATTAAATAAGGACCATTATAGATAGCAGTAGATAAGGTAAATTTCATAGTGACAGAGTATGACACACTAACCCATACTTCTATTTAAGCAGAAAGTGCTCACAAGAAAGAGAACTCTTTTCTATTCACGAAATGATTAAGCATAAAGTTGTGATTTTATGCATTAGACTTAAATACCACATAAAAGTAGTCTCTATATATTTTTGTTGTTGTTGCTATTTTTTTATTTCTTTATTGAGGAATTAATGTTTTACATACAACAGTAAATGCAATAGTTTGTACATGCATAAAATTTCTGTTTTCCATATAACAATACAACCCCCTAATAGGTCTTCTGTCATCCTTCTTGGATCTATATTCTCCCCACCACCCACCCAGAGTCTTACTTTGGTGCAATATGCCAATTCCAGTTCAGGTTCTACTTGTGTTTTCTTTTCTGATCTTGTTTTTCAACTTGTGCCTGAGAGTGAGATCATCTTTGTTGCTATTTCTTACCCTTTTGTTGCCACTGTTTTTTTTTAAGGATTTTCTTTTTTATAATTATTTTCCCTTTTGTTGCTCTTGTTTTTTATTGTTGTAGTTATTATTGTTGTTGTTGTTGATGTCGTCCTTGTTGCATAGGACAGAGAGAAATGGAGAGGGGAGAGGATGACAGAGAGGGGGAGAGAAAGAGAGACACCTGCAGACCTGCTTCACTGCCTTTGAAGTGACCCCTTGCAGGTGGGGAGCCAGGGCCCTTGTTGTTTTTTTTATCATTGTTGTGTTTATTATTGTTGTTGTTACTGATGTTGTCACTGTTGGATAGGACATAGAGAAATGGAGAGAGGAAAGGAAGACAGAGAGGGGGAGACAAAGATAGATACCTGCAGACTTGCTTCACCATTTGTGAAGCAACGCCCCTGCAGGTGGGGAGCCATGGCTTGAACTGGGACTCTGGAACCAGGATCCTTAATGCCAGTCTTGGCGATTTGTGCCATGTGCACTTAACCCACTGAGCTATTGCCCGGCCCCCATCCATGTACTTTCTAGAAGATGAAATGCAAGAGAATTTTAGCAATTTCTTTTTCACATTACGAGCACAGACTAAAAATATCAAGTAGCATCACCAAGCAAACGCAAGGACCCAGGTTCAAGCCCCCCCACACACACACACCTGCAGGGGGAAGATCAGGGCAGCAGGAGGTCTCTCCTTCTCTCTACTTCTTTTTCCGTCTTCTTTAATATTTTATTTATTCATTTATTCATGAGAAAGATAGGAAGAGAGAGAGAACAAACCAGACATCACTCTGGTACAGGTGGTGCTGGGAATTGAACTCAGGACCTCATGCTTGAGAGTCCAATGCTTTATCCACTGTACTACCTTAATTTTACACTTTCATTATAAAAATACTATTATACCTTACTTAGAAAAAATACTATTGAGTTCTATATTTTAATGCTAATGATAATTCATATACTAACATCTACAGTAAGTGAATGATATCAAATAGTTGTATTTTTAAATAAAATTAAATAGTGATAGAAAAACGTGTTATTTTTCCTACAGTGCTAAGGCAGTTCTCATTCACAAACTTTTTTTTTGACTTGTGGAAAAGATAATTGAATTATAGGGTTTTAGTACTAATTTTAAGCAGGTACTTAGATTCTATGGAGTGAAAAGCAAAAGTAGACAGTTTCAAAGTCTTATATTTAACGATTTATATTTATATAAATGTTCCTGTTTTCACTAAAAAATACTTACATGGTCTGAAACACCTAACATTTTAGATGTCAGAAGTTTCAAAATGATTGTTCCACAGAACCAAGCAAAACACTGAATCAGCTAGAAAAACAAGACAAATAAGACATTTAAAAAATTACAAATTCCATAAATGCTCAATTACATAATTAATGAGATGAAAATTTTAATTATCTGAAGTATATTAGTGGTAATATTTACAAAAGGAAGTAACTAGTGAGGAAGTGATACCTTCACTTTCCCTATTGTCATTTTTCTACTGCATCCTCAGACATACAGAAACAGGAAAATATTTGGTATGATAAAACATCAATTCAACATTCTTTTGTAGAAGCAGAAGTTCTTTTATAAAAAGTTTGATGATTAACCAGTGGCTTTCACTTACACATGGTTCTCCTTGTCAACAAGTGTCAAGGATAATTTAGAGTGGGGGAAAAAAAGGGAAAGCTTACTCCCTAGGACTTGAAATGAGACAATGATGTTTACTCTCACTACCACTATTGTTCAACTTAGTTTTGTACATCTTTGTCATGTAATTCAGGCAGGGAAAACACATTAAAAGAATCCATATTGTAATGGATGAAGTGAAGTTGTGACTATATGCAGATGGTAAGACAGTGTGCACAGAACCATAAAGACATGACCAAAACATGCTATAAATCATCAAAAAATTCTGTAAAGTAGCAGATACAGAGTCAATATAAAGAGGCCGGATGGTGATGCACCAGGTTGAGCACATGTCTCAGTCAGTGTGCAAGGACCGGGTTCCAGCATCCAGGCTCCACCTGCAGGGGGAAAACTTTGCAGGTGGTGAAGTAGGGTTGCAGGTGTCTCTCTGTCTCTCTCTCTTTCTCCCTCTCTATCCCCCTCTCTCTATCTCCCCCCTACCCTCTGGATTTCTGGATGTCTCTATCCAATCAACAAAAAATAATAAAAATAAATAAATAAAAACAATCTTTTAATAAAAATAGGGGCTAGATGGTAGTGTACTTGGTAGGGTACACATATTACTATTTGTAAGAACCCTGGTCCAAGCATCCAATCCCAGAAGAGTCCCACTAGGTTCCACTTGGTTCAAACGGGAAAAGATTGATGAGCAGTGAAGCAGTGCTGCATGTGACTCTGCTTCTCCCTCCCTACCTCTCCATTCCTTATTGATTCCTCTACCTGATTCTACCCAATAAATAATTTTAAATTTTTTAGGGAGTCCGGCAGTGGAGCGGGTTAAGCGCACGTGGCACAAAGCTCAAGGACTGGCAAGAGGATCCTGGTTCAAGCCCCCAGCTTCCCACCTACAGGGGAGTCGTTTCACAGGCGGTGAAGCAGGTCTGCAGGTGTCTATCTTTCTCTCCCTCTCTCTCTGTCTTCCCCTCCTCTCTCCATTTCTCTCTGTCCTATCCAACAACGGTGACATCAATAACAACAATAATAATAACTACAATAACAACAAAAAAAAAACAAGGGTAACAAAAGGGAAAACAAATATATACAAAATTTAAAACTGTTAAAAATTATCTCTATTTATTGGACAGAGACAGCCATAAATCAATATGGAAGGGGGAAGTAGAGAGGAAGAGAGACAGAGAGACACCTGCAGACCTGCTTCACCACTTGTGAAGCTTCTCCCCTACAGGTGGGGCCTGGGAGCTCGAACCCAGGTCCTGATGCATTGTAACAAACAGGTGTGCCACTACCCGGTCCCCTATTATCATTTTACTCCTGTGAGCTCAAAGGTCTGTCTCCAGAGTATCTCTTCTCTACTTGTTCTTGTTTCAGATTCATTGTCTTCAGGAGGAGACAATCTTTTTGTATATTCCTTTAAGTCCCTGGGTCCCAAGCCAGACTATCTTCTTAAAAGAACTGGACTAAAACAGCAAGGACAGTTCTGATGCCGTGACTTTATATGTATGTAGAAACATACATGAATGTGAGCGCACACATACTTTCATACAATCAAGAGGACCGGTGTCAAGACCTCGCTCATGATAGTGAGGATACTTAGGTCCCAGATCTCTTTAATTTTTTTTTTTTTTTTTGGTTTTAAGGTTACAGGAGTATAGTTCTCTACCACACACACAACCAAAGTTCTCTGCTCCTCCTCCCCCCCAAAATGAGCATATTTCTCAGAAAATCTTAAGGACTTGGTCCGTCAGCAGTGGATAAAACATTGTACCCTGGAGCACGAGGTCCCGAATTCAATCCCCAGCAGCACTTGAACCAGAGTGATTCTCTGCATCTCTTTCCCTCCTTTTATGTCTCTTATTATTAAGTAAATAATATCTTTTAAAAGCTTATAAAAATCTTATAAACAGTTTTTCAGCTATTTTTTTTTTTTTTTTTTTTTGCAAATTCATGTGTTTTAGTTATATGAGTGAAGTCACCCTAGAGGTGTCTTTGACCTCCTTACTTACTCTGCAGAGATTGCATATCATTTTCATATCTATCATTTCAGGACCCGGGTATTATTTTGTAGATACTCATTCTATACTAAAACTAATTGTAGCTTCTTGAGAATGGCTGATTCTAAGAATGGGGTAAGGGGATACAAAGTGAGCCTGCAGCACCTGGCTAGAATGCAACATTGACTTTCTTGTGAAGTCAACTGGTAAATGAAAATCTCGTAATTGATAATATTTTTTTTGGCTTAAGCGTTTACAAAGAAAAAAAGCAGCTGCCCAAGTTCTCAGAAGTTAAACATCCATGTGTGGAGGCTCACAGAATCTAGTCCTGTCTGTGCATGACGGCGTCCATGACTCTCCTCTAGATGCAGGGAAATGCCTCCCGTGTGAGAAGTGAAGACTCACTCCATTTTTTCTCTTCTGTATTCTAAGTAGAAATCTAACTTATTATTTTACTCTAACTGTTCCACTATATATTATGTAAACGCAGAGATCTTCACCACAGTAGTTTTTGGGTTTTTTTTTTTTTTTTTTTTGCCTCCAGGGTTATCACTGAGGCTCAGTGCCTGCACTATGAATCACTGCTTCTGGAGGCCATTTTTTCCCTCCATTTTGTTGTCCTTGTTATTGTTATTGTTGTTGTTGTCGGATAGGACAGAGAGAAATCGAGAGAGGAGGGGAAGAGAGGGAGAGAGTAAGACAGACATCTGCAAACCTGTATAAACGCCTGTGAAGCGACTGCCCTGCAGGGGCTTGAACCAGGTTTCTTATGCAGGTCCTCTCGCTTCGTGCCATGTGCGTTTAACCCGCTGCGCTACTGCCCAGCCCCCAACAGAGTAGACTTTATGTTTTAATAGAAGAATATATCAAACACCCAAAGAAAACTGAATCTCACCTGCCTGATATTGCCTGATATTATTGTGAGAATTAGTAATGGCAGTATCTATTTACTTTGCCAGGATATAAAACACACATATTAGTAACACAAGTCATCAAACCATGTGTCGAGAAATAAGTTAAAGACTAGTTAGTAGCAAGTTCAATTAGAGGGAACTAGATGATTCTAGAGAAAACAGTAACAAGACAAAAAGGAGTCCAAAGTTGGAAGCAAGATCTATCGACAGATGTGAAAAAAACAAAAGGAAAAAAAATGGGTGAAGAACTAGGAGACTTTTTTGATGGAATGTTTAGTAAATATAAAGAGAGAAACTCAATGAAAGTAGAAATGTAAAAATGCAAGATAGTGTGAGGATAGCACTGTGACAAAAGATTCAGATTAGTGCCAAAATGAATTAATTTATTGAAATTATTTGCTACTAAATACTGTTATTATTTAGTTACTATGTGCTGCTTACTCCCTGATGAAACTAGCTATCCATAAAACTTATAAATTACAAGTCATTCAAAAATTAAGTGTAATCAATATTCAATTTAAAGAAATAAAGAGATTGACAATACTGTCTTTTAAAATGTGAGCCTTACCCAAAAGTTGAGTTCAGATACTCCCATTCTGTGAATTTTATTTCTTTTTAGAATTATCACCTAGAATGCATATGATACAGAATGAAACAATTAAATAAACATCTAGATGTAATAAGTATATTGTTATCAATAGCTATTTTCCTACTTAACTTGATTTTCAAAGTCTGCAATGGCAAATTTCCTTAGGATGAGACCAAAATGCTTTGTCTACCAAAAAGTGCTTCTAAAATCACATTCATTCTGAGTGACCTTATGTGTTTTCTGTAGGGTGAGCCTTCTGAGAAGGGACGTATGTATGGAAGTTCACACAAGTACACATGCAAGTTTCTCAGGGAAACCAGAGAGCCAAATTTTTATGAATATCTTTCCTCTCTGAATTTCCAGATGAAAGACCTTAAAGTTGAAACTCATTTTAAACTGACTGAAGTTGTAAGAAGAAGAGGGACGTGTCACATTCCAGAGGAAAGATGACTTTCACTGGGTGAGAACATCCGGCAATGTGGAAGGGAGACTGGAAGAAAGTGGCAGCCATGCAGTAGTACTAAAAGGGGCAAGAGCGAGAGAAGAATTGAGATGAGGAAAGGTAAGAGCTTGTAACTGGGACTCAGGCAGCTGGGAACTTCAGATGCCTCGATTTTCAAAATCAAAATTTGAAAGTTGGACCCCAAAGTGCTATATTTAAGGTGGGGGCCTTTGTGAAGTACTGCTGGTTTATTGTGTTCTATGCAAACACGCACCATGATTTTTCTGACAGCCCAGAAGGCCGTGAGGGTGAAGCCCTCGTGAATGATATGAGTGTCCTTATACAAAGATAGACTAGAGAGACGATAATCTTCTCCACCATGTGAGCATACAGAATAAACCAAGAATAAAACCACCACTAAGAACAATGTGACTGGTACCTTGATCTTAAACTTACTAGCCTCAAGAAATGTAAGAAAGAAATGTCTGTGCATGTCACCTGCCTTTGTTACTGAACTGACAAAACATTCAATGACTCCCTCGAGGCAAGAAGGTGTTTACTCCCAAATTTAGAAAAGGAAAAAAATTTTTTTTTTCTCAGAGAAACTGAAATATTAAGACCTGCTTATTATTTTGAGTTGATTTAGAATTTTGTAACATCTACCTAGTATAAGAGTGTCCAACATAAACCAGAATCTCTGAGATTCTAAGATAAGAGAAAAAAACAAAACATAGATACACCAGCTTGCACACTGAAACATTGCTGATAAGTGTAAAATGCAGGAAGCAACATAAACTTTCCCAGACACAGGTTCCAACACAGTGGCTAAATTTTATGTGAGCCAGACATCAAGAAATAAGATAAACTATGAAAAAGAATTTTAAAAGCTCTAGAAAATGATGGGGGGGATAGGCAGAAAAATCAACATGCAAAATACTGTCTATAATATGATACCTATCATATAAGTAAGCATTGGTATATTAAATATGGTTTAATATTTATTATCATAAAAGTGAAAAAACAAGGGGGCCAGGCAGCAGCACACCCAGAAAGTACACAAACTACCATGCGAAAAGACCAAGGTTCAAGCCCCTGCTCCCCACCTGCAGGAGGGTACGCTTCATGAGCAGTAAAGCAGGTCTGCAGATGTCTCCCTTCCTCTCTTATCTTTCCCTCTCATCTCAACTACTCTGTGCTGTTAAATGAAACAGGAAGGGGGAAAAATAAGAAGGAAATGGCATCTGGGAGCTGTGGATTCTGTGGGTTCCATCACCAAGCCCCGGCGATAACCCTGGTGGCAATAAAGTAAAATTATAAGACAAATAGCTAAAAAAAAAAAAAAGACTAATTAAAATTTCAAGATACAACAAATAAGGAGGACTGTGTGAAAAGTCAAGTATAGATAATGGGGAGGAGGGGTAGGAGGAAGTGACAACTTCCAAGTATAACTCTTTTGTGTACTTCTTGTTCTTAGAAACATAGTAATATTCACCAAAACATTACTTGTTACTTCAGCCAGGATGGAATTCTGCCCAGGATCATGCTAAATAAGGAAGAACATTTACAGCAACATTGAAGCAAAATAGACTATAGGAGATTTTATTAACAACCACATGCCAATAAATAAAGAAATGGATCCATTATTGGAATCATTAGAAAATTTTTTAAAATCTATTAGATCTACAACTAGTAAAGAAACTAAATCAATGGGGGTAAAAAAAGTTCCTGGCAAAGATAAGAAGAATGGCTTCACTGATAAAAATCAACTGAAAATTTAAAGAGTTACAGTCAACACTTCTGAAATCTTTCTAAAAGCTGGAAAGAAGGGAATTGTTCCAAATATGTTTTAGGGAGCCCAGCATGACACTGAATCCAAATCCAAGAAAGGACACACTGAGTGAACTATAGGCCAGTGTCTCTGGTGAACACGAATGTCAAATTTTCGACAAAACACGAGCAAACTGCATCCAAGAGCAAGTACGATTTGTTTTCGTGATGCTAGGATTTTGACGTAAGTAGATCAATGCACCGTATCTGGGAAGGTGCTGCACTGATTAGCCCTGTGGTTATGATGTTTCTGACTACTGTGGAGAGGGACATCACCAACAGAAAAGAACATTTCAGGTTCTAGTTTATGAACATCACAAGTGTGACCATAAAGTAATAAAACTCAGTTACTTCACCACCATACCAAATCTATGTCCAAACGAGTGTTATTCAAAATGTAAGTCATATGAGGAGGCTATATACCCTTACTCTAGTTATGCAGGTGCTGCTCAAGATGATTTGGAACTCCTTTCTAAACTGCCTTCAGAGGTAATTTCATTAAAGATGTAATAAAAATCAGTAAGATCAGTCTTATTACTTTATTGTCACACCAGATTTTGATCAAATCTAAATTACCCAGTCCAATAACCCACCTTATTCACAAGACTTTGCTCGTCTCCAAAAATCAAATCCACCCTTGAATGATGAAGATTTGTCACCACGGAGGATATTCAAAAGAACGTGACACAGTCTGTGAAGGCAATTCAGAGGAGTTCCAAACACGCTTTGAGCGGGGCAGTGTCACTGCGATAAGCAGTCGGCTTACTCAAGTGACTCAGAAGGGGGAGAAGAGCTCATTCTTACAATACACTATGGATATTTAAAAGTCTTACTGGTAGTTGATTATTTTTAAAAAAATGTTTACTAGAGAAACATGCTTAAAATGTAAATTATAATTCTTGCTTCAGCAGCACATATGCTGAAATCAGGATGAGACAGAGGATTCGTGTAGCCCTTGTGCAAGGATGACACACAGATCTGTAAAGTGGTTCATATTTTTAAGGCAATGGCTTGGTTTACAACATACCATATCTATCTTGATGAAATGTATCCTTAAGGCAAACAGCAATCTTATAAAGCAGTATTTCCTCAACAAAGTGAAACTGGAAAGAAAGAAAAAAGAAAAGAAAAGAAAGGAAGGAAGGATGGATGGATGGATGGAAGGAAGGAAGGAAAAAAGAAAGAAGAGTGATCTGGGAGGTAGTGCAGTGATAGAGCTTTGGACTCTCAAGCATGAGGTCTTGAGTTCGATCCCCGGCAGCACATGTGCCAGAGTGACATCTGGTTCTTTCTCTCTCCTCCTATCTTTCTCATTAGTAAATAAAATCTTAGAAAGAAAGAAAGAAAGAAAGAAAGAAAGAAAGAAAGAAAGAAAGAAAGGGAAAGAAAAATTGTGTGATACTACACACTTTGTCAAGACTGAAATAGAAAAAGAATATTACTTGGGAAAAATTTTTCCAGATAAGTTATGATCAGGAGAGGGCCCTACTTACAGTCTTTATAATTACTTATAGTCCTTATAATTACTTATAGTCCTTATAATTACTTGTAGTACTTATAAATGAGGAAACCTATTTGACAGATAATTTTTTTTTCATGAGCTTAACAAATACTTACCAATGTCGTCAACAAAGATGAAAAATAATAGGAAGACAAATACATTGGGTTTCCAAACATTAAGACAAAACAAAGGAGAATTGAAATCTAAAAATTGAAGACAAGAAACACAGGTTTAATAGTTGTTAGACATATACCATAACACATCAAGCATATATTTCTCTGTATCATTTCTAATATATACTTACAGGCATACGGAATATTAATAAATAGGCCTTATGCCATATACATATTAAAAATGTGAGAATAACATATTAAAATATTGGGAAAGGGGCCAGGAAGTGACTCACCCAGTAGAGTACATGTTACCATCCACAAGTACCTGGGTTCAACCCCCCCCCCCCGTCCCTACCTGCAATGGGAAGCTTCATGAAAGATGAAACAATGCTGTGTATCTCTCTCTCACACACTCTCTCTCTCCTATTTCCCTCCCCTTTCCTTCTCAAATTCTCTGTGTCTATAATAAATAAGTTATAACTAAATAAATAATTTAAGATGATTGTGAAAAAGTACTGGCAAGGATATATATAGAGAAAAAGGAACACTGGAACTCAACAGGACTGCAAACTGGTGAAGTTTTGATGAAAAATAGTATGAAGACCCTAAAAAATAAAAATGGCAATAATTTGCATCCCTTCAATACCACTTACAGGCACACAACCAAAGGACATAATAACACTAAGTTATTCATATATCTAAAGATACATGAATCCCCATGATAGTAGCTGCACTACTGAGTCAACCTAAATGCCTTTCAACTAATGACTAAATAAACAAACTATGGGCCAGGTGGCTGTGCATCTGGTTAAACACACACATCACAGTGTGAAAGGACCCACGTTCAAGCCCCTGGTCCTCACCTGCGGGGGCAAAGCTTCACAAGTGGTGAAGTAGGGCTGCAGGTGTCTCTCTGTCTCTTTCCCTCTCTATCTTTCTCTGTCCCCTCTTAACTTCTCTGTCTCTATCCAATAATAAACATAAATAAATATATATAATAAAGAAATTATGGAAAATACATTCAATGAAATACCACTCACATTAAAAAGATGACATTGGGGGGTCGGGCTGTAGTGCAGCGGGTTAAGCGCATGTGGAGCAAAGTGCAAGGACCGGTGTAAGGACCCCGGTTCAAGGCCCTGGCTCCCCACCTGCAGGGGAGTCGCTTCACAGGCGGTGAAGCAGGTCTGCAGGTGTCTTTCTCTCCACCTCTCTGTCTAATCCTCCTCTCTCTGTCCTATCCAACAAGGAACGACACCAGCAACAATGGGAACCGCAGCGGGGCTACAACAACAAGGTCAACAAAGGGAGAAAAAGATGGCCTCCAGGAGCAGTGGATTCATGATGCAAGCACTGAGCCCAGCAATAACCCTGGAGGCAAAGAAAAAAAAGACAACACTGTAATGCCTGGGACAAAATGGATGGAACCGATCATAGGAGGAGATGGCTATGCTAGACGAAACTAAGTCAGAAAAATGAAAGATCACTCCTAGATGTGGATTATGGATAACTAAAGCAAACCTGCAAATAGCAACCCAACTGATACCCTGAGTCTACGAAAATCACCATGGTGGTTAGAGGGAAGAGGACAGGATAAGAGGAGGGAAAGGAAGAAAGTATTATTTGGTGTAATGCTACAAGAACTTAATTCTAATTGTAATTGTGTGTGGGGTAGGGGGGAGGGTGAGAGAGAGAGAAGAAACTATGCTAACTATGCTCCTAAATTCTTATATGATTCGTAAACCAATGTTAAATCAGTAAGGGGTCAGGTGGTACCACACCTGGAAGAACGTACATGTTACCATGTATGAGATCCTGGCTCCCACCTTCTGGGGGGAAGCTTCACAAGTGGCAAAGCAGTACAGCAGGTGTGTCTCTCTGTTTCTCTCTGCCTCACCCTCTATCACAGAAAAGAAATGAATGGCCGCCTAGAGTGGCAGAGTCATCGTGTAAGTATCTCCCCCCAGTGATAAACTCGGGGGCAAAAACAACAGAAATACATTTTTGAAGGAAAAAGATCTTATCAAGTCCTATGCATTTTAACACAAGAAATTTTGTATATAATAATTTTTCTCTTTCTTTTACTTGACACAATACAACAAAAAATAACCAATTAATCATTAGGAGCAGTATGAAAGAGAAATTTAGTTATAAGCAATAGTCCCTAATTTTATCTTGCTAGATGATTTTATCATTAATGTTATCTTATCTAAAAGACATTTGTTTTTATTTTCTTACAGAAGCTATGTTTTAAATTAAGATAAAAACAAAAAAAATGCAAACATTAGAGTGATGTGTTCATGAAAAGTGTTAAGAATCAGAGGCCAGATGGTGGTGCACCTGGTTGAGTGCACATGTTACAGTGTGTAAGGACCCAGGTTCAAGCCCTGAGTCCCCACCTGTAGGGCACCAGTGGTGAAGCAGGTGTTGCAGGTGTCTCTGTCTCTCTTCCTCGCTATCTTCCTCTTCCCCTCTTGATTTCTATCTGTCTCTAGCCAATAAATAAATAAAATGTTTTTTAAAAAAGAAAAGAAAAATGTTAAGAATCTTAGGACTTATAAAATAGTTTCAAACATAGTGGCAATAATAACAAATCAAACGCTAAAAAAATCCAAAGTTTTAGAGGATGCATAATATTTGTGATTGAATTTAAAGTACGTTTACCATAAAATGGCATTTATAGTGTACATTTCTCATCCTCTTTCTGAATATTAGCAACATCACATCTATTAAACACTACTACAGAGAGGTCATTCTATAAGACAGAATTATTCAATTTACAAACCTTAGCTTTACAAACCCTGAACTCTTATTTTAATATTTTACTGATATGTATTCAAAATGTTACCATGTTCATATAAATGATCTTCTGAAATTTGCTTGGCTCAATGTAACCCACAACATACATGGGAAATAATGAAGCTATCTGAAATTTAAAAAAAATGAAAGAGCAAAAGTGAAAAGATAGTCATTACTCATAAGCAAAGTAAATCTAAGAGAATGCTTTACCTACAATAATGGTAATCAAACTAATTTGAAACAATCTAGTCAGCAAGAAACAGAACAAGGAAAAAACAAATACCTATAAGAAAGTCATAGATTACTAACAAGGTAAAGAGAAAAAAAAGTAAGAGAAAGAATCAACTGTTTGCGATCACTAGAGAACGAACAGAAATCTTCAATAGTGAACACGACATTTTGGATCACTTTGCTTTTTATTTCTGTTACACACTCCCTAATGTTTAGTATCATTACCCACAGACTTCACACTTGGCATACATAAAGAAATTATAAAAGACTGGAAAAAAAATCCTAGCAGAGTCTTAGAAGCCATGATAAAACCAAATGGAAAATTCCTAACTATTATTCATTCCGATAATCAGTATTAATAAGTCAGAAATGAATTTGAAAGCAGGTTAAGTACAGTCAAAGACTCTACTAATTGGGAGATAGGTTAGGACAAAACAAAATAACAAAGGAAGGATAAAAAAAAGGATATAAATGATATACAGCATATGATACAATAATCCAACATGAAACTGTATGTGTCAGAAGATGAAAACATTGGTTAAAAGCTATATTTATAAGTATATAAACTACTTGAAACTGGCCAGGTGGTGGCGCACCTGGTTGAGCGCATTACAATGCATATTACAATGTGCAAGGACCAGGTTCAAGCCCCCGGTCCCCACCTGCAGGAGGAAAGCTTTGTGAATGGTGAAGCAGTGCTGCAGCTGTCTCTCTGTCTCTCTCCTTCTCTATCACCCTCTTGATTTCTGGCTGTCTCTATCCAATAAATAAAGATAATAAAAATAATTTTTAAAAAAGATTACTTGTAACTGAAATAAGCAAATAAAACAGTTAAATAATTTTAAATTTAGGTAAAAATTAATCATGAAGGAAAATTAATTTTTATACTGGTCATGAAAAATGTATCAACTAGATTTTTATTTTATTATTTTATTTTATTTTTGCCACCAGTGTTATCACTGAATTCAGTACCACTGTTCCCAGCGGCACACTTGTGCCACCCCTTCCCCTTCCTCTTTCTTGACAGGACAGAGATAAATTGGGGGAGCGGAGTGAAAGGGAGTAAAAAGGACAGCTTCATATACTCTGGTTTCTCTTCAGATCGTACAAATGTTTCGCCTTTTACTAAAAAGACGGCTTCAGATGCTTCCCCCCCTGCAGGTGAGGACCGGGAGCCTGAACTCATGTCCTTGTCATAGTAACATGTGCGTTCAACTGAGTGTGTCATGACCGGGCCCCTCATATATAGAGTCCTATGTAGGGAAAAACAAACCAGGACAATAGAACAGAAAAATTATACTTCTTTAGACTGTGCAGAAAGAAGTATTCTCCCAGTATGTAGTTCTTTCATTAATGTTACATAAAAGTTAATGTCATTTCAAGAAGTAAATAATACAGCCAAATATGTAAACAACAGAGAAGAGATAAGGCTCCCTAGAGATGCAGTAGAATACTATGGAAAGTATTCTTGCTTTGAAGCTGGAAAAAGCTATTTATTTTTGGGAGAACTTAAGTTTAACATAATCTTTGAGGCACACTGTCTTTTTTTTCTTTCTTTTTTTTTTTTTTTTTTTGTCTCCAGAGTTATTGCTAGGGCTTGGTGCCTACACCACAAATCTTCTGTTTCTGGAGGCCATTTTTTCCCATTTTTGTTGTCCTTGTTGTTGGGTTGTTTTTTTTTTAATTGTTGTATAGCTCTTGTTGTTGGATAGTACAGAGAGAAAAGGAGAGAGGAGGGGAAGACAGAGAGGGGAAGAGACAGATAGACACCTGCAGACTTGCTTCAGCGCTTGTGAAGTGAACCCTCCTGCAGGTGGGGAGCCGGGGGCTTGAACCAGGATTTTTACGTTGGTCCTTGAGTTTTGCACTATGTGCATTTAACCTACTGCGCTACCGCCCAGCCCCCAAGGCACAATGTCTTAATCTATAAGGGGAGTTCAGTAGCATCCACTTGATGGGACTCCTTCAGAATAAAGTTTCTTATACCTTCTTCCCAAAGAACACTATTGTTAAGATAGGAAGATCTACACCACTTTTTTTCTAAAATATCACAATTAAACTTTGGTTAAGAAAAAAAACTTCACAGGTGAAAATGTTTCCCATATTGCTACTTGAATTGCTGAAGAGAGCATTCTCATACAGCTTCCAGCAACAGAGAGACACTCTGTTGTGAAAAATGAAGACAACTAACTTCTATTCTTGCCATCAGAAAGATTTCATCAGCTTATACAGACCGCTTGAGGTTAGTAGGTCTGAGGGTAGATTAACATTTGTTTCCAGGAGACAAAAATAGGGTTCTAAGTTTTTCAAGCCCTTAGATCATTTTTTTTGCTCTTGAAATCAAGGATGAATATATGCATCTTAAAGAAATGTACATTAAGGGCATTAAAGCTATAAAATTATTATATAAGCAGTTTTATTCTCTATTATTTAATTCATGTGTAGATAAAATTTAAACAGTGCTTTAACTAGTGTAGCAACAATCAAACTAACCAGGAAAGGCCAACTGGTAGACAATATTTATTTATTTTTCCAGGGAGATGTGCACTTATTGAGACAAAGTAGGGATAGAAAAGAGAGGAAAATAGGGGCTGGGCAGTAGCACAGTAGGCTAAGCACACATGGGCATGAAGCGCAAGGACCGGCATAAGGATCCTGGTTCAAACCCCCAGCTTCCCACCTTCGGGGGGGGGGGTCACTTCACGGGTGGTGAAGCAGGTCTGCAGGTGTCTATCTTTGTCTCCCCCTCTGTCTTCCCCTCCTCTCTCCATTTCTCTCTGTCTTATCCAACAACAACAAAGGCAACAAAATGGGGGGGGAGTGGCCTCTAGGAGCAGTGGATTCATAGCGTAGGCACCAAGCCCAAGTGTTAATGCTGAAGGAAAACAAAATAAAACAAAACAGAGAGAAGAATGGTGGTTACCAGGTCCTGGGGAAGGGGGCCAAAGTTATAAGACCAGTGTTGGAGAAAGGATACAGACTTGCAACTAAAACATGAATAAAATTTGGAAGTCCAATGCACAGTACAGTGATTACAGTGAATAATCTACTATATACTTGACAGTTGCCAAGAGACTAAACCTTAAGTGTTCTAACCAGAAAAAAAGAGAGAGAGAGAGAGGGAGAGAGAAATACTTGATCTTTGCAGAGGAAGGAACAATGGCAATTATACTGCCATCTGATAATATACAAAACCAGCTCTTTGTATACCTTCTATTTACATAACTTGCCAATTATATCTCTACAAAAGACAAATAGAAAAATAGAATCTTTGTACTTCTTTCGAGTAGACTCTATCTGTAAATCACTTTCAGGTCACCTTCAGAACCAAAAAAAAAAAAAAAAGTTTCATCAGCATCACTGGGTCAAGAGATTTGTTTGAAAAAAAGTAATATGCAGTAGAAATATATTCTACTCTGTTGGCATATGCACATATTGAGATTCATGAAAGCGTTTTTTTTTTTTTTCTTTATTGTAGCCTGAAAACGGAGAGAGTGCTCTCAACTAAGAAGAGGTTGTGAAATTGTTCTGTGAGGCAACTGGCAGCACAACACTTCTTAGGAGGTTTTTCTTTTTAAAAAAAGGTTTATTTTATTTATTTATTCTTGAGAAAGATAGGAGGATAGGAGGAAAGAGAGAAAGAAACAGACATCACTCTGGTCCATGTGCTGCCAGGGACTGAACTCAGGACCTCATGCTTGAGAGTCCAAAGCTTTATCCACTGCGCCACCTCCCGGACCACTGGGAAGTTTTTCTTGCTGCTAATGTAAGTTGATGTCGGTGTTTGTTAGGTAAAATGGAGTGATGATGATAAAAACCTCAGTATCACAACATTTCATCAAAACTGCCCTTTTTAACTCTGTGTTCCCAAGTAAGTTTCTTATTAGTTACTCATTCACTGTCTAAGGAAATGGAATATGGCCTCAGTTCACTCAGGTGATAAACGTCATGATAAGAACTTGCAATGGGATATCCTGTAAGACCTTGCTCTTCAGATAAGTGGAAAACACTTAGCTGGTTAAGAGGCATAATGGGGGTGGGGGTGGGGTGGGGTCAAACAGCATAATGGTTACGCAAATAAGCTCTCATGCCTGAGGCTCAGTCTCAAATTAAACCCCCTGCTCCCCCGTCACATACACACACACACCACCACCACCACCACCACCACCACCACCACCACCACCACAAGCAGGGAAGAAGGGAGAGGAAGCAGCAGCGAAACAAAAGCCAACAAAACCTACAGTAAAGAGTAACAACAGCTCTTAGCATTCTGTGTAGCTTGACACAAAAATTGACTGCGAAGGTTAAAGGAGAAGTCTATACACAGGTTTACAGATCTGATCTCCAACAAGAAGAACACTATGAATTAAAATAATAGGGTGAGAAAGTCAAACGTTGACCATTAATAGCTCTCTCATCGATGTGTCAACAAATCTTACTTTTATGACTTTTCAGAATAATGTATTTCCTCATGCAGGTCTTTGAGCTTTGCGCCACCAGCACTTAACCTGCTGCGCTACTGCCCGACTCCCAATGTATTTCCATACATTTTATTTTGCATTTTGAAAAATCTTTGCAGGGGGGGGCACAAATATCTGAAATTTTTGTAGAAGCAGCCTAGCATGTCTAGCATTTAACTTACATTAGTTTAAAATCATCTTACCTGTGTAAAAAGTATAAACTGAGCAAACTGCCAGGGAAGCATAAAAGCAACGTTGGACAGACAGAGTGAAATAAAAAGCTTCCTATTGATGCTTGAAGTCCTTCATGGAGAGAATTGAGACAAGTAAGTTTTGTTTTGAAAACAGCCTATCACCAAACAGAAAGATAGTTGCAAAATAATAAAATGTCATGATCCCTACCTTCCGCTCAGCCATACTCCCTCCTCTACATCCGAGGTAACACAACAAAATACAGGTGATTTTCAAAGGTTCATTTGAAAATCTAAAATATTTGTGCTATAAAAATGCTCCACAATTAACATTAGAGGTTAAAATAAAAGGTTATATCTAGTTTATCAGTAAATAAAATAGTTTAAACACAAACTTAATTTTCGTCTTAACTATGTATGACATTAAAAATATTTCAGTAAGGTCAAAAACAGACTGTTAACTGAACATGAATACCTCAAGATATTTACTCTAAATAAGTAGCAGTGTATTAAAAAATAAACAGATTTTGTTGTTGCTGCCACCTGAGCACGGTGCCTGCACAGCAACCCCGCTACTGCAGGCGGCCATTTCTTTTCCTTTCTGATAGAAACAAATCAAATGAGAGAGGGGGAGAGACAGAGACACCTGCTGCACGGCTCCACACCCGCCCCCTCTCCAAAGGTGAGGACTGGGGGCTTGAACCCAAATCTTCACGCACGCACAGTGATGTGTGTATTCTGCCTGGAGACCCCCAGCTGGCTCCACAGGAACAACTTTCATAAACCACCATCACTTTCATGTTTACAGACCAAGAAAGAAGACTGGGGAGATAGCACAGTGGTTCTACAGAAAGATTTTGGTCCTTGAGGCACCAATGGTTCTGGGTTCAGTCCCCAGCACCATTAGAAGTCAGGGTTTAGCTGTTTCCTAATAGAAACAAACTAAAAAGGATAAGGAGGAAAACATATATGTTCACATGGTAATTTAATGACTATGAGAAAAACTAAGGAAACAATTTAAAAACAAAAACCCAATAAAGAAAAATTCTTGGATATACTTAAGTAACTATATATTGCTGTATAAAGAAATGGTGCGTGTGCAATATACTGTAGCAGCAGCCATGACTTTGACCATAAAAATGCACCAGTACTTCTTAGTACAAGCAAAATATTTTGGGTAAGTAATAAGACTTCAACTGTTGTGTTTATATGGGTCACAACAAAATTTGATGAATCTTTGTACAGTGGCATATGCATTTTAGAAGAAAAAATTTAAAACGTGCATTTTGTTAAGTGCTAGTAATTATAAATACATCCACTGATTACTCAGATGTCTGTATTATATCAAATAAAAATACTTTTGGCTTGTTACAAAATTTAGCACATGGACTCACAAATATAGTTCTGAATGTTCTCAGTTAGCACATTTCATTCTCTGAAGTCTTGACGAGTTGACTAATATAATATATTTAAAAAATAACAAATAATTGCAAATAAACCATTCTTCTGGAGAATTTAGCTTGGTATGAAGTGGGTTAAATGGGCAACTTCTCCTACCACAATCTTCAAGAGTAGGCAGTATACAGAGTGAAGACATTGACATGGAGAAGATACATAAACTTACAAGCTTTTTTTTTTTTCCTTTCTTTCTATTTCATTCAGCAAGACAGAGAGAAATGGAGAGAGGAGGGAGAGTCAGAGAGGGAGAAAGACAGACACCTGCAGACCTGCTTCACTGCTCGTGAAGTGTCCCCTCCTGCAAGTCAATCCCAAAATGAACTTGTTGTGTAAATATCAAAAATAGGTGCGAGTCTGCCTTTCTCATGATCAGTGGTCACACACACTTTAACACTACTTATACTCTCTAAGCAAATATATAAAAGCTTTCAATATTTGCATAGCAGTACACTAACTGGTCTGTAATTAAAGAGAAAGATATGACTGGTTCCTATTACCAGTGATGTTTTAGTATGTGTGTATACAGAGACATTTGCTCGATTAACCGCACAGTTTTAACAAAGACAGAAGTGATATTATGTTATTTTAATATAGTCAGAATCTAACAGTTATAAGTAAGTTAAACAGGATATGCTCTGGGAACAGGGATGGAAGAAATATTGATATTATTTCCTTATTAAGTTAAACATTGATAGTATTTCACTCAAAAGTCATGAGCATTCTATCAAACATACTCCTACAATAAAGTTTATAGTATTCTGACATCAATGCTTTTTTTGGTTGTTTCTTTGGCATGTTCAATTGCTGAAATGCTTCTAAAATTTCAACAGAAATTTTGTTCACAAAACAACTGATGTAACTGTCATTGAACTCTTAAGAGAATTCAGTTAATTTCAAAAATATTCATAAATAATTGTACATAATTCTTGCACACTGAAACTTATAATTGTAAAATTCATTAGTACAGAATAATCAGAGTCAGATTCCATAAACTCTGAGGGGAAAAGCTAGTAGTATCCTAAAGCCTTTGAGTCCTTGCCATATATATACATGTACATTCACAAGTATTAAGATACAATGCAAGGGAGCTGGGTGTGGTGGCTTAGTGGGTTAAGCACACATGTTGGAAAACCCACAGACCTGCATCAGGATCCTGGTTCGAGTCCCTGGCTCACCATCTGCAGCGGAGTCGCTTCACAGGCGGTGAAGCCGGTCTGCAGGTGTCTGTCTTTCTCTTCCCCTCCTCTCTCTATTTTTCTCTGTCCCATCCAACGACAATGACAGCAATAACAATAATAACAGCAATAACATAGATAAACAACTCGGCAACAAAAGTGAAAAATTAAAAAATAATAATAAATTTAAAAAAATAAGATATCCTGCACTTAGCTAAAATCTGGAACCTAGACTTACAAGTAGAAAGCAGTTTTTACGTAATTGTTTTGGACCTCTTCTTAACATGACAGTCTGTCTTAAAGTTACTTAAACAAGAGTCTACATTTAGTAATATAGTCAAAGTACATTTTAAGAAATTTACATGTGATTCACTTTATCCGTCTTTAATTTATAAATAATAATTACCTGAGGATCAAAGTTAAAATATACATCTCAAGGACAAGAAATGGGTATGAAAAGCTTTCCCGGAGAGGCGGGGTCCACATCACACGTGTAGCCTGAAATCAACAAAACGTTTATTCCACTTGGTGTTTCATAATATGCACTTTTAATACGAAGACAAGGGTGGTTTGGCTTTAATCATCCTATAATGGGCATGTTTATTCTGGAACTTCTGATATAGCTTGTCAGCTTTGGGCACTAGCAGGGATGAAATTATAAGCAGAGTGACGTTAAGTGCAGGTCTAACTATTTAGGGGCCTATCACAGAAAACAAGACAAATCTGAAGCAGACAATTTAATCTCACACCTAGTAAAGGAAACCTCAAAGTCACTAAGTGACGAGAATGATAAAAATTAGATAATGTGGGGGGTCGGGTTAGTTGTAGGTGGCGCAAAGCGCAGGGACCGGCGTAAGGATCCTGGTTCGAGGTCCCGGCTCCCCACCTGTAGGGGAGTCGCTTCACAGGTGGTGAAGCAGGTCTGCAGGTGTCTGTCTTTCTCTTCCCGTCTCTGTCTTCCCCTCCTCTCTCCATTTCTGTCCTATCCAACAATGATGACAACAATAATAATAACTACAACAATAAAACAACAAGGGCAACAAAAGGGAATAGATATTTTTTTTAAAATCTTTAAAAATTTTAAATAATGTGAAAAAGATGAAGAGCTAAAGGCCATAGTAGCTGAACTGATGAACAACACTGAGGGACTCAAACACAGAATGACAGGAGCTGAAGGTCAAGAAACTGTGCTTGAGAATAAGAGAACAAACACCAAGACAAAAAAAAAAAAAGAAGAAGAAGAAGAAGAAAAAGAAACTAAGAGATAAGAAGAAACAGTAAAGACAACATTAGTGATTTATGGGACAGCCTTGAAAGTACTGTTTGCATCAAAGTTTACCCAAGAGAACAGGGTGCGAAGAAAGGACACACATCAATAACACAGAATGTCCTCAAACCTTATGAGGAAAATAGAGATGCAATGAACATGAACACTGTCCAGCAAAATCAATCACGTACACACGTTAAAACACACCATAACTGGAAGGGAGAGAAAGCACAATAGCTAGACAAAAGACGTTCGTGTCTGAGGTTCTGAAGTCAGAGGTTCAAACCCCAGCATGACCATAAGTAGAACTGTGTAGTGCTCTGGTAAAACAAAAACAAACATGAAAACGTAACATGATTCAGTTGACAATCTCTAAAGATTAAGGACCCTGAGGGCAACAAGATTAACAGTCACTTACTGGAGAAACTCCATGTGACGGGGTTTATTCTTTTACTGAAAAGAAACTCTCAAGGAAAGAAGTGAAATGAAAGAGATACTTTTTTTTTTTTTTTTTTTTACAGAATGCTCAATGAAAAAGGATTCCAACCAAGGATACTCTATGCTGCTACATTTTATTTGGATTTGATAGAGAATAAAAAGATTCACAGGCAACCAATGGAATCCACTGAAGAAATCTATCATCACAGACATGCTCCACACAAAGTTCTAAAGGGATTCATATATTTAAAAAATAAAAAACTCCTTAAAAACATTCAATAGCCATATAAAATAAAGGCAATGAAATCTCTTAAATTTATGAATTTCACCAAATCTCAATAGACTGAAATCATCCATCAAACAGCACAGAGCAGATACCCCAAAATGTGGGGTCTTCAGGAGACCCATGTAACTCAGTAAGACGAACATACTATCAATGTGACATGTTGGAAAGCAATCATACAAGCTATCAGGCCACAGAGGAAGGCAGGGCAGTCAGACTTATATCTGACAAAGTAGACTTTAAGGAAGTAAAGCAATAAAAAAATATAAATATGGGAGTCGGGCGGTAGTGCAGTGGGCTAAGTGCACACGGTGCGAGGCGCAAGGACCGACTTAAGGATCCCAGTTCAAGCCCCCGGCTCCCCACCTGCAGGGGAGTTGCTTTACAAGCAGTGAAGCAGGTCTGCAGGTGTCTGTCTTTCCTCCTCCCTGTCTCCCCCCTTCCATGTCTCCCCCCCCTCCATTTCTCTCTCTCCTATCCAACAGTGATGATATCAATAACAATAACAACCACAACAAGGATAAAAAAAACAACAAGGGCAACAAAGGGAGAGAAATAGCCTCCAGGAGCAGTAGATTCATTGTGCAGGCATCAAGCTCCCAAAAATAACCCTGGAGGAAAAAAAATGAAAACATATATATATACTTACTATTGCTAGACTCAAAGAAGTTCAGTTCTATAGCAGGACGGTAATAGTTGAGGATTTTAACATCTTATTTTTCCAAAGAGATCAACTAGACAAAAATTATTACAGAAGGAAACAAGAGCCTAAAATGAGGAAATAGAGATGGTAAGCCTACTAGCCATCGACAGGACTCTTCACTGCAAAGATGTGAAAGCTACATCCTACTGGAGTCCAAGTAGAACACTCTGGAGGACAGACCATACACTGGGTCAGGGAACTAGTAACTCAGTGTCCCAAGTAGAACACTCTGGAGGACAGACCATACACTGGGTCAGGGAACTAGTAAATCAGTGTATCTGGGAGAACTGAGATTATTCTGGGCATTTTCTCAGACCACAGTGGAATTAAACTAATAGTCCATGACAAAAAATAAAGTAAGAAAGACCTCAGGAATACGGAGATTCGAGAATATAACTGTATACAACTTGGGGATCAAGGGGAATGTCAAAGTGGTAAGCAAAAAATTATTGGGAAAGAAGCAAAAATAAAGACACAAGTAATCAGACAGGAAACAATGAAAACAGTAGTAAGAAAATTCGTAGCAATGCAGGCCTACATCAGAAGACTGGGAAAATTCAAATAAATAATCTAGCCTCACATTTGATATATTTAGGAAAAAAAGAGTCTTAAAGTAAGGGGGGCTGGGCAGTAGCGCAGTGAGGTTAAGCTCACATGGTGCAAAGCACAAGAACTAGAGGATTCCAGTTCGAGCCCCCAGCTCCCCACCTGCAAGCAGGGTCACTTCACAAGCACTGAAGAAAGTCTGCAGGTATCTGTCTTTCTTTCCTCCTCTCTGTCTTCCCCTCCTCCCTCGATCTCTCTGTCTTATTCAACAACTACAGCTATAACAGTAACAATAATAAATAAAGATTAAAAAAAAACAAGAGCAACGACAAGGGCAACAAAATGGAAAAAATGGCCTCCAGAAGCACTGGATTCATAATGCAGGCACTGAGCCCCAGCAATAACCCTGGAGGTAAAAAAAAAAAAAAAAAAAAAAGTAAGAGGAGGGAAATAATAACTAGAGCAGAAGTCAATGGCATTAAAAGTAAGAGCCAACAATACAAAGGATCATTGAAACTGACACCTGGCTATTCAAAAAGGTCATCAAAACTAACTCTTAGCCATGTTCACAATGGAAAAACAGAACAAAGACCCTAATAAATACAATGATGATTGAAAGGGGGAGAAAGTACAATGGGTATCAAAAAGAATTCAAAGGATAACACACGAAGTAGAAGTCGCTAACTTGGAGAATCTCGAAAAGATGGATCAGTTCTTAGACTCATGTAACCTCTTAAGATTGAACCAAGCAGAACTAGAAAATTGGACAGGCCAATGACAAGGAAACTGAAACTGTAAGTAGAAGGATTCCTAAAAACAAATTCAGATAGTTCTACCAATGAGTTTTATAAAACTTTCATGGAAGGCTTATTATCTACACTTCTCATACTTCTCCAAAAAATTAAGATACAGGAATATTCCCTAACACTTTCTAAGACATCACCATTACCCTAGTACCAAAAGGTGGCAGAGGCATCGTAAAAAGTAAATTACAACCCGTAATTCTGATGAATACAGATGCTAAAGTTCTCAGCAAACCCGATTCATTATGGAAAATGCTCATAGGATAAATGCACAACGAGACAATCAGGAGATATCATTTCACCTCTTGAGAATGGACAAAATGGGCAAGTGCTGCCTCAAAAAATATGGAAAGAAGGGCCCAGGAAGCGGCACACCCAGAAGAGTGCACACCTCACCATGCTCTAGGACCCAGGTTCAAGACCCCAACCCCTTCTGTAGGGGGGAAGCTTCACAAGCAGTGGTACAGTGGAGCAGTGGCTCTCCTTCTCTCTCTCTCTCTCTCTCTCTCTCCATTTCTATCAGGGGAAAAAAAAAAAAGATGTGGAGAGAAAGGAATACTTTAACACTGTTAGTAAAAACGTTAATTTGTCCAAAACATGTGGAGTACTATTTAAAGATTCTACAAAACATTCAGAACGGACTCACCATATGATCTTACAATTCTTCTTCTAGGTATCTATGCAAAGAATATAAAAACCCTTATCTGAAGAGATATGTGTACAACTATGCTCATGGCAGCACTGTTGGCAACAGCCAAAACTGGACACAATCCAAGTGTCCAATGAAAGATGAGCGGTTAAGGAAGTAGTGGTATCTGAACACTAGGAATCCCACATATCTGTTAGAAATAATGAAATCATCTCCTTTACTCTAAATGGACGGAGTTGGAAGGAATCCTATGGAGTTGAATAAGCCAGAAAGAAGATGATGAGTACTGGATAATCTCACTCATTAGTGGGCCCTATAAAGCAAAGCAAAGGGAAGCTGAACTGTGGTCTACTGCAGCAGACCTGGGGTGAAGCAGGCTGAGGTGTACTGACACCGATGTTGGAGAAATATGGAAATATACCCCTGAGATAACAACCCTGCAAATCAAGTTTCTCAGAAAGTGATACTGAAATTTAATAAAAATCAATGAACCCAATAGTGAGCTCTTCGATAGAATAAACAATACCTTAGCTGAAGTCATAGAAAAATAAAAGAAGGGAGAGAGAGAAACAAACAAAAAAAAAATAGAATCAGAAAATAATATAGTAGAAATTATCACTGACATTACACAGATACAAGGGGTACCTAGCTGAACAACCTAGAGGAAATAGACAATTTCTTAGAATCTATTTCATGACCGAACCAAGAGAAACAGAACACCTGAACAGACCAGTAACAAGTCAGGTAACAGAAGCTGTAACCCAAAGTTTTCTCAAGAGCAAAATGACAGGACAAGATGGTATTATTAAATTCACCAAACATTCACAAACAACCTAATACCTTTTCTTATGAATTTTTAAAAAGTGAAGAAAAGAGAATTCTAAATACCTTTTTTTTAGATCAACATCATCTTGATGACAAAATCAGATAAGAACAACAAAAACACAAAAAGAAAACTATAGACCAAAACTCCCAAAGAACAAAGATCTTTAAAAACATTGTAGAAAATCAAATTATACAATATATTGAAAGGATAGAACATTACAATCAAGTGAGATTTATTCCATGACTGCAAGAATGGTTCAACATACAAAAATTAATTAATGTAACAGACCAACCACATCAACAATGGGACTAATTGATTATATATGATCAAATAATAATTTATAATAAAAGATCTCAATAAAATGAAGAGAGAAAAAAATATATATATATATTCCAACATTATAAAGTTTACACAGGACAAACCCACAGCAAACACTATACTCAATGGTGTAAAAGTGAAAGCTTTCCTTTAATTTTAGGAACGAAATAAAAATGTCTACTCTCACCACTATAATGTAACATTTGTATTGGAAGCCTTGGGAATAGCAATAAACAAGAAAAAATAAATAAAAGAGATCCAAATAGGAAAAGAAGAAGTCAAACTATCATTTCATACAAACAGCATGACAACATACAAGGAAAGCAGCAGAAAATTCCACTAAAATCATCTAGGAAAGCTTCAAGGCTGCAGGTGTCTGTCTCTTTCCCATTCTATTTCCCCCTACTTTCTTGATTTCCGGTTGTCTCCATCCAATAATAAAGATGATAGGGAATTAAATAAAAATCAAAAAGCACTCAAAAATATGCTGTATGTATACCAACTGTACGCTACAGCATGGATGAACTGAAGAATATATTACAAGAAACATCTCAGAAGGAGAAATGCAAATACTCTATGAACTCACTGCTATGTGGGGACTAGGAAACAAAGAAAAGAAGGCATAGAGCAAAACCTGAGCCCTTAGCCAGGGTCTTCAGACCTGAGTAAACTATGGGGGTAGGAATGAGAGGGGGAGGGGCCCAGTGTCTGCAGTGGTAGGAGATTGACGCTGTGTTGGTAAGAAATAGCCACTAGGCTCCCCTCCTGCAGGGGAGTCACTTCACAGGCACTGAAGCAGGTCTGCAGGTGTCTGTCTTTCTCTCCCCCTCTCTGTCTTCCCCTCCTCTCTCCATTTATCTCTGTCCTGTTCAACAACGAACGACATCAACAATAACGACAATAACCACAACAAGGCTACAACAAGAGCAACAAAAAAGGGGGGAGAAATAGCCTCTAGGAGCAGTGGATTCATGGTGCAGACACTGAACCCCAGCAATAACCCTGGAGGCAAAAAAAAAAAAAAAGAAGAAGAAGAAGAACTATATATACATTAGGGGCCAGGTGGTGGCACACCTGGTTGAGTGCACACATTACAGTGCACAAGGACCCAGGTTCAAGACCCCAGCCTTGAAGCTTTCACCCTGTAGGTGGGCACCAGGGGCTTGAACCCAGGTCCTTGCATACTGTAACATGTGCGCTCAACCAGGTGTGCCACCACCTGGCCCCATCTTTTTTTAATCCTCTCACCTGCAGGGGGAAAGCTTCATGAGTGGCGAAGCAGGGCTGCAAGTGTCTTTCTGTCTCTCTCCCTCTCTATCTCCCCCTGCCCTGTCAATTTCTCTCTGTCACTATCTAGTTAAGAAAAAAGAAAAAAAAAAAACTATCCACTAACGCACATTTTGAAGAGGCATAGAATTGTAATCTCTAATTGTATAAGCAGTCTTGTAAGTCAACATTATGTCAGTCTTTTAAAAAGTAAGCAGCCCAAGCCAAGCAAAAGAAAACCAAAAGACAAGATGGTAAGTACAGGAAAAATGAGGATTCTAAGACTGAAAAAAAAAAAATCTACATTCCAGTCTCACATTCAGGTTTCCCTGGACTTTGAGATGTATACATGCCCAGAAAAAAACTTAAGAAATGTCAACTAGGGCGCTCATAAACACCACAAGTGGTTATAAATAATGACTTTTGTGAGTAAGGAAACACACTGTAAGTAATTAACATCTGGGGTCAGGTGGTGGCGCACCTGGTTGAGCGCACATATTGCAACGCTCAAGGACCTACGTTCAAGCCCCTGGTCCCCACCTGCAAGGGGAAAGCTTTGCAAGTGGTGAAGCGGTGCTGTAGGTGTCTGTCTGTCTCTCTCCCTTCTCTCTCTCTTTTAAGATTTATTTATTCATGAGAAAGACAGGAGGAAGTAAGAGAAAGAACTAGACATCACTGGCACATGTGCTCTGGGGAACTGAACTCGGGACCTCTTGCTTGAAGGTCCAATGCTCTATCCACTGCACCGGCTCTAAGACCATTGTCTCTTTTCTTTCTCTATCACCCCCTTCCTTCTCAATTTCTGTCTGTCCAATAAATAAGTAAAGATAATTAAATAATTTGAAGTACTTAGTGTCTTAATTTTAATTTATACATTAATTTATAAATGTGAAATTACTAAATACACCATTAAAAGTGTTAGCCATATTACTGTTGAATGTAAAACATTAATTCCCCAATAAATTAAAATAAATTTTAAAAAGTGTTAAACATAACTACAAACTGGGAACATTAATCAACAGTGTCCTGCATATAATGAAAGCATTAATTAAATTATTATATAGACTACAACCATTTCTTAGGCGTATGAATAAAAACATTAGAGTTTTTTTAATTTTTTATATTTATTTATTAATTTTCCTTTTTGTTGCCCTTGTTGGTTTTTATTGTTGTTGTAGTTATGATTGTTGTTGTTACTGATGTCACCATTGTTGGATAGGACAGAGAGAAATGGAGAGAGATAGGGAAGACAGAGAGGGGGAGAGAAAGACAGACACCTGCAGACCTGCTTCACCACCTATGAAGCGACTCCCCTACAGATGGGGAGCTGGGGGCTCGAACCGGGATCCTTATGCCAGTCCTTATGCTTTGTGCGATGTGCGCTTAACCTACTGAGCTACCGCCCGACTCCCTAGAGAAGTTTTATCTCAAGAATTCTGAGATACTAGAAAGAATCTAACTTTTTTTTTCCACCCTGGTTATCACTGGGGCTGGATACCTTCATAGCAACTCCCCAACTCCACCATTCCCAGCAGGATCTTTCCAAGGATCTTAAAAATGCTTCTCCTCTAAGTTAATAAAATTGTAAACCTTAAAAAGGTAATACATTATTACAAAGTTAACCCAATACATTATTACAAATTTAACATAAAATTTAACCTCAAAGGCCAATCATAACAAGCTTATACCATTACATTAGTGAATGATAATACATGTATTTACTTTAAGTCAGTATATTTAACATATCTACATATCATTTTTATGACTTCTTCATCAAACATATTTGAAATATTAATACCTTTCCCAACAGTAGTGGATAAAGACTTCTACTTTTCATAACCTGTGGCGAAATAGACTACATATTTTGCTTTCAAAAACTAGCATTTAAGTTCTCTTAACTTTGTACCACTATATCTTTAGTATCTAACACAAAATCTGGCATATTTTAGGTATTTAAAACTTTGTTGAATTTACCTATCAAATCATAAGTACATATCTATGATCTCTTTTTAAATTTTGACTTCATAACTTCCACAGTGAGGAAAGCAACTACTTCTAATAAAGTTTGGTAGGAAGAAATGAAATAAATGTCAACTCAACAAATAACAGTATATCTGTTCTATTGTTGTTGTTTTTTTAAGATTTTTTTAAAAATACATTTTATTTTAATGTGAAGAGAGAGACAGAGAGATTGACATACAAAGACCAGAGCACTACACAGCTCAGGTTTATGGTGGTGCAGGGAATTGAACTTGGGACATCAGAGCCTCAGGAATGAAAGTCTATGCGTAACCACTGTGCTATCTCCCCAGTCCTAGTCACTTCTATTTCTTAAAAAAAAAAATGTTCTAGAAACAAACCTCTCCATGGTTGAAAAAGAAGCATAAAACTGTAACTAGACCTCCAAGTTGAGTCCCACTGTAAAAAAAAAGAAGCACACAATCATGATTCATGCAGAATATGGTGACGTTTTCACAAGATGATCTCTTAAGAGTTGAAAATCGTATTTTAAATATCTCAGTGAATGTGGTGGAGGAAGATGTCAGCTGGTGCTGGGTGTGGTGTGCTGACACCTATCACTAGAAAATAAGAGACTGCATATACGTGACAATAACTGTCTTATAAGTTGTTATTTTCCTCAAGTAGAGTGTTTAGAGAAGAGTGACATGGCCTACCTACTCAATTCAAGATTATTTAAGAAAGGAAAATAATATCAATGAAAACAAGAAATGAATCACTCTTGCCACTGAGGAGCATTTAGAACCATGAAAGTAAATGCCAGTGATCTTATTAGCCAAAGTTAGATTTAGAAAATGGCTCTGAAAATGACATTTTTGGAATATCCCTTATGTGTTCTATAAGTCACATCTAAGGATGGGCAAAGACGGTGTTGATTTCTTTTATTAATGTAGCACAAATGGAACTTCCTAATTCCAATACATAAAGATATATATCATATATATATATATATATATATATATGATAGAGACTGAGAAGGGAGGGGAAATAGAGAATAAGAGAAAGACTCCTGCAGCCCTGCTTTGCAAAGCAGGTGGGGAGCAGGGGCTTGAGCCTGGGTCCCTAGGCTTTGTAACAATGTGCTGTGCGCTCAACCAACACCTGGCTCCTACTATTTGTTTTTAGAGTAACAATTTTAAACCCTGTCAACATAGCTTCAAAGTAATCCCTTTCCCTCAGACCCTGCCCAATTACTGTGCAAATTTTCCTACAGAGGACACATACAGGAAAGGTGTATAGAACTTTCTAGATAGTTCCTAAAATAAGTATAAAGTGAATATCCTTCTAATCACTGTGAGTCACTGAAATAAAAAATCCGTGCACCCTAGATCCACGCGTGCTCCCTTGAGACAGCCACTATCCTAGACACATATATGTCAGACTCTAGTGTTTTTTCTTAATATTTATTTTCCCTTTTGTTGTTCCTGTTTTTTTATTGTTGTAGTTATTGCTGTTGTTGTTGATGTCATCCTTGTTAGATAGGACAGAGAGACATGGAGAAAGGAGGGGAAGACAGAGAGGGGGAGAGAAAGACAGACACCTGTAGACCTGCTTCACCGCCTGAGAAGCGACTCCCCTGCAGGTGTGGAGCCGGGGATCGAACCGGGATCCTTACGCCGGTCCTTGTGCTTTGTGCCACCTGTGCTTAACCTGCTGCGCTACCGTCTGACTCCCCTCTATTCTGTTTTCAATCTTTATACTAACAGAAATGTGCAATGTGTATTAATGGACCTGCCATCTTTCACTCACTAAGTAGATGTGAAAATGCTCCTTCAATATGTTTTAAATGTGTTTTCCTGATTATTCACATGTGTGGTTACTTCTATATCTGTTCATTGGCAATCTGGAATTCTTCTGGAAATGACATACGTATTTATCAAAATTATGAATGTAACTCATAGACTCAACATGACAGTATAGCTTTGCAAACATCTTCTGCCAATTTGTAGCTTATCTTTTCACTCTACCAAGTCTTGAGAAAATAAAATTATTTTTTATCCAATTTGTCAGTGGGGGAGGTTTCTTCACAGCTCAATTTTTGTGCTTGGCTTAAGAACTACTTCTGCATCCCAAATTACTGTTCCTATTTTTCTTTTCTTTTTTTAATATTTACTTATTTATTTTCCCTTTTGTTGCCCTTGTTTTTTATTTTTGTTGTAGTCATTATTGTTGGTGTTACTGATGTCATCGTTGTTAGGTAGGACAGACAGAAATGGAGAGAGGAGGGGAAGACGGGGAGAGAAAGATAGACACTTGCAGACCTGCTTCACCACCAGTGAAGCAACTCCCCTGCAGGTGAGGAGCCGGGGCTCGAACCGGGATCCTTATGCTGGTCCTTGTGCTTTGTGCCACATGCGCTTAACCCGCTGCGCTACACCCCACCTCACCCCTGCAGCCAGGTGGAGACCAAGGGCCTGAACACATGTTACCTTACTCATGATATGTGCAGCCAGGTGAAGCCAGGTGGAGACCAAGGGCCTGAACACAGGTCACCTTACTCACGATATGTGCATTGACAGAGTGTGCCATCACCAGGCCCTGTTTGGGTAACATTCTGAACACTCTATAATTTTATTTTTCGTCTTTAAGCTTTCAATGCATTTACTATTTGTCTTACATATAATTCCCACTTCTCTGTCTTTTACATTGATCTACTGATTAGTTCCAGCACCATTTTTTTTTTAATAAGAGGGATTAATAGTTTACAGTAAATACAGTGGTTGGTCCATGTGCAAAATTTCTCAGTTTTCTGCAAAACACTCCAATCCCCAGCCTAGATTTTCCTCCACCATCATCATCCTTTCCATTGGTGCAACACACCAAACCTAGTCCAAGTTCTGCTTTGTGTTTCTCCTTTCTGCTCTTATTTCTCAACTTCTGTCTGAGAGTGAGACCATCCCATACTCAACCTCTTTCGGGCTGACCTCACTTCACACCAGCCTACACTGCCTTCCACAGATCTATATAATCTTCACGACAGCCTTCAGTACATGTTTCTGCTTCAGGGCTCTGCTTTATTCCAATGATCTATCACTCTGTATTTATTGAAGATTCATTTGAGAGAGAGAGAGAGAGAGCGCAGAGCATCACTAACGTATATTGTGCTGGGAACAATCTTGGAATTTTCAAGTTTGCAAACGTAGAGGTCTGCCACTGCACAATTGGCCAGGTCACACAAGGTCTTCTTTAAACTGGTTTCTATCACAAGGTTTTTCTTTAAAAGGTTAAGTTTGGCATTCTTCCAGAATGTCTCAACTATGTTTAGTCCTTTGTACTTTCTGAATTATCTCTAAGCTGATTGACTGAAGTCTACAAAAACAAATGTTAGGAACTCAAAGAATCTCGTTTTAATTAAATTGATAAAAATCATTGATAAAAGTCAGTAGCCCAGAAGACAGCACAGAGACTATGCAACCGCCTTTGACGTCTGAGTCCCGAAGGGTCCTTCCTATGTTTAATCCTTGGCATCACCATAAACCTGAGCTGAGCTATGATCTGGTAAAAAAAAAATAAGCAAATAAAACAAAGCACTTTAAAACCATTAAGACAAAAGACATGTGTCATTTGAGATATAAATTCAGTGATACTACCAAATTTCTCAACATCAATATTACATGTTAGAAGAACATGATATAACATACTCAGAAAGCTCAAAGGTAGAAATAAATATCTTTATATTTTTATTTATTTTACTATTTTGTTTTATTATCTACACTGGTTTAAAGAAAAAGAAAAGCAACTAGAAGGCCTGGTGGTGGCACACGTTAATCCCCCAATACAGAAAGAAAAAAAATAATTAAAAAAAGGAATAGGCATTTCACCGAATCGCATACTGGTGGCAAATGATGGCGTAGAAAGATGCCTTATATCACTGATCACAAGGGAAATGCAGATCAAAATGACTCTGAGAGCTTACCTTCCCCGCGCTGGAAGAGCTGTTATCAAGAAGTCAAGAAACAATGGGTCTGAGAAGGGAGAAAGAAACCCTACACACGACTGGTGCAAGTGTGAGCTGGGGCCCAATGGGAAGGTACCTCAAAAAAATAAAAATGAAAGCAGAGTTGACACTCAGGTCAGTAGTTTCACTTGGCACATTTATCTGAAAAATGTGGCAAGACATACTCAGTCCTATGTTTGTTGCGATTCTATTCATAATCACCTAGACGAGGGGCATCCTAAGCACCTAATGACAAGCACGCATAATGGAATGCTACTCGGGCATTAAGATAAAATCTCACCTTTGACAACAACAGTGGTGTACCTGGAGGGGAATTTGCTAAGTGAAAAAAAATCAGAAGGAGAAAGACAGTTGCTACGTAATTAACTGTGTAATGTAATGGAGCACAGCAAGTTATAAATAAAAAACGAACCCTTAGATTCTGGGAATAGAATGTTGGTTACAAGAGGGGAGGAGGGCGTGGGACAGGGAAAGGGGTGGGATGGTTGGGTGTAGAGAGTGACAAGGTGTCTGGTGATGGGGGTCATCTGACATATGCAATAGTTAAGATGAGAACCTGCACATCTGGAAGCTAGAAGTGGTGTAAGCCAACGTTACACCTCAACAAAAAGGCAGAGGTGTTTGTATCTTCCACAGCTCTTCTAATTTTTTTGGTTTTGAATGCACATGCAGAGATGAAAACCAGAAATAATCTACAAACTACAACCTATTACCCCTCTTAGTGTTAAAATACATCTGTCCTTGAAATATAGTTCTTCTCATGCTACTACTGCATCAAATTTCTCTTTTTTTTTAAAGAAAATGACATGTAGACTTTTTTATTATATTTTTTAAATATTTTATTTTATTTATTTATTCCCTTTTGTTGCCCTTGTTTTATTGTTGTAGTTATTATTGTTGTTGTCGTCGTTGTTGGATAGGACAGAGAGAAATGGAGAGAGGAGGGGAAGACAGAGAGGAGAGAAAGACAGACACCTGCAGACCTGCCTCACCACCTGTGAAGCGACTCCCCTGCAGGTGGGGAGCCGGGGTTTGAACCGGGATCCTTATGCCGGTCCTTGTGCTTTGCGCCACCTGTGCTTAACCCGCTGCGCTACAGCCCGACTCCCTGCATCAAATTTCTAAGCTAATCAACAAGTAGTCCATGTAAAATCACTAAAGCGTCGTTTAATACAGTAGTCTTACCTCAGATACGTGGCATATATGAAGAATAATCCCATCATAAATCCATTTAAGAGAAAAACCACACCAACATAAAAGCAAGCAGGGTCTCCTATTCCTTTGGAAAGACACAGATTATACAATATTTAGTGAGTAAATTACTGTAAAGCAATTGGCCTTAATTATCTCAGTGCTTTGCAGTCAAGAGTTCATGGAATTGCTGCTAAGAATTTACCGTTCAGATTATTGCTCTTTTTAATGGCTGCCTAAGCACTTCTCCTTCACAGGAGGCACTATTAACTTGCATTTATACTTTATTATAGTTGCATTCAGACTTGATTGACATTATCACACCAATGAAATATAACTATACTCTCAGAAAGTGACTGCAGGAAAGGTAACTGAGAAATGTATGGACTTCTGAAATATTCTGGAAGCTGAGTTCACAATATTGGGTAACTGACATGAGAGGGAAGGAGAGTGAAGCCACCTAACACGAGTTTTTAGCTTAAGTGACAGGGTCCTTTTGAACTGTAGGTAGCAAGTACTTTTTTAATATATAATTTTTATTTATGAAAAGGAAATACTGACAAAAACCATAGGCTAAGAGAGGTACAGCTCTACACAATTCCCACCACCAGAACTCTGTATCCCATCCCCTCCCCTGATAGCTTTCCTATTCTTTATCCCTCTGGGAGCATGAACCTTAAGTAGCAGGTGTAAGATGTTGCATCTCGCTGTGAATATTGGCCTGAGGTCCTGACAAATCTTCAAGTGAAGACGTCTAAGACAGGCACAGACTCCTGAGATAAGTTCCCTGCTGTCTGCTTCCAGTCATTTGACTACAGGTGGTAAATGGTGCCACGAAAGTATAAGGATTTCCTTATGGAGGCTAAAAAGGCTGAGGGAAGAAAGTGTTGGGGAGTGGCGGAGGGCTGTAAAAAGGAGAAGTTACCAGAGTGAACTGAACATCAGGAATGCTCAGAGAAATAGAAGAGAGCAGAGAGGTCGGCTCTCAGGTACTGGCTTCGCCATCACTACTGCATAACTTCAGGCAAGGGAAAGAAGTTATGTTCTAGCTTCTCGACCGTCACAGAATGTCTGTGCACGCCAACTACCCTGACTAAATGCGTCAGGAGATTGCCGCGCGGTGCTGTGAAGCACCCAGGAAGCAGTGTATATCTGCACGCCGGTGTGTGTCACAGAGACACATGCTCTGTGTGTGTTAGAGACAGGAAACGCTAACAGATACTGAAATACACGGAGAATCCGGCCGTATGTGTGATTCCAGAGTGAGTTACATGGGGCAGTGTCAGAGCAGGACTGTAAAGTGCTAAACTGGAAGTATCTTCAAGTACAAGCTATAGTTACACATTTTGCAATACAGTGAGATGAACCCAAAAGTCTTTCTGACAAGGAGAACAATGTAGAACCTGCTAATGAACAATGAAGATGGGCCCATCCTTAGGAGTGTTCATTACTTGTGAAAATATAGAAGGTAGAATTTCTAAATCAACTTTATACTGTATATCTGATTTTAAATATTTGTGTACAACTACATCATTATATTAACCTGCATAGTCCACATTTATATATTCAAGAAGCTCAAAAGCCTTTGTCTGTCTTATTCTGAAATTTAGAACAAACATATTTAGCTTGTCTGAGAAGGTTTTTATACCTTCAGAAACAAACATACTAAGGTTAGTCTTCTCAAAAAGCATTTAAAGTGATCTTTTTTTTTTTTTTTTTTTTTAAGCAGAGCACTGCTCAGCTCTGGCTCACGGTGGTGTAGGGGGTTGAACCGGGGACTTTGGAGCCTCTGGCATGAGTCTCTTTGCAGAACCTGCAGAACCATTATGCCAACTACACCACCTCTTCCCCCCTGCATGTGTGAACCCGGGTTCTTGCACAGGGTAACATGTGTGCTTAACCCAGTGCACCACTGCTGGCCCACCCCCAGGGATAAATATTCTTATAGATGAATCAGTTCTAGGATGTTTTAAAGAAAACAAATAACAGTAGTTCACAGTAAGTCTTAAAGTTAATTACAATGTTAAGTTATCTATGTAAGTACTAACAGAAATGGCAATATTTTTGGAAGAAACATGCCTTCACAACTTTGAATTTCATTTAGAGGTGCTACTCTGGTGACATTCCAGCAGACCTTAGTTTCTATCCCAAATAAATTCATCAGTCCCACAAGTATGCGGTAACAGAAGGCAATAGCTACCTAAAAAAAAAGATAAAAACAAAAGAGATAATGGAGGAAAACACATTATCTTAAGTATTATAATAATAATATTCAAAAGTCAACATAATTTTGACCATGGTTTCAGTGTGGAACTCTACTCTGTGATCTTTTAAACCATTACAAATCACTAATAATTTTTAAAATAAAATCAAATAAATAGAGTCAGAGTGTTTTGCAGATACATACTTCAAGAAGATGAGAAACTATACCTGTGTGTGAATGACTGTACTATAAACCATTAAGCCTCCAATAAAATGGTTAAGGAATAAGTAAGTTTTTGGACTGGGTGGTGGCGCACCTGGTTGAGCACACACATTACAGTGCACAAGGACCTGGGTTCAAGTCCCCACTCCCCACCTGCGAAGGGAAAAGTTTCACAAATAGTGAAGCATTGTTGCAGGTATCTATCTTTCTCTATCCCTATCTCTCCCTCCCCTCTCAATTTCTCTCTAGCCTATCTAATAAAAATAAAATAAGTAAATATTTTTTAAAAGAATTAAGAGAAATGAATTTGCTTATATGTAAGTGCTAGCATTTAGTTAGCTCCAAATGCCAACATGTGTTGAATGAGAAAATCTTGTGATGACAAAAACACGATGGACATTTCACTTCAAAACTGAAGTCCTATAATTAAGTCACCAGCAAGCCTACATTTTACCAGTAGGTTCTAGTGACAAAATATAGAAACAGGGGTGAACGACTCCTTGTTCCTCTCTCCGTTTTTCTCCTGCCATTTTATTGGGGAGCTAATAGTTTATAATACAGTCGTTGGTACATGGTTACGACTTATCATCTGCAAAACACCCAACACTCTACCATCTATAGATGTAGACACTTGAACCAAACAGGCAGGAAAATAAAAGATCTAGGAATACAGCAAACAGTTAGACAATAATCTGCTTAAACCAAACAGTGCAAAGAGAGAAAGTGAAGGTCTTGCCTTCACTCATACCAACAAAGGACAAGTAGGCAGTCAAGTAGGTAGTTTAGACCTAACCTTCTTCATCCTTGATTAATCTATCCCCAACATAACCTACTGGGATGGTGTCAAAATTCATTTAAAGCCTCCCATTTCCATGATCCCAGTGGAAATTATGTGGGGAGCCTGGAATTCTGCAAAAACCTACAATAAATTTTCATTTTACTTTCCCACTGGGGAAATGCTAGAGGAGTCAGAATGAAGAGTTAGTACTTTATTCACAACTCAGTAGTAACAAAACCATCTACAGTAAAAGACAGTGTACTAAGTTGGATCTTTGATGCCATCCAACAGTAACAATTCACAGATCTTTTTAAGGATAAACTGACAGTAATAAGATCATGGGTACTCTATCTTTGCTGGAATTGTGCCATAGAAGAATATATACACAAGAGGATTAATTAGATCCAGTCTAACAATATTCAAATGTCTAAATTTCAACTGAGAAAAATCACTCATCACATCATAAATCAGAATGATGTCAAGCTGAGTGAAGAAAGTTAATAAATCTTGTAAGATTTTTGGGGAGTCCGGCAGTATTGCAGTGGGTTAAGTGAGGGTGGTGCAAAGCACAAGGACGGGCCTAAGGATCCCAGTTCAAGCCCCCCAGCTCTTCACCTGCAGGGGAGTCGCTTCACAGGCAGTGAAACAGGTCTACAGGTGTCTTTCTCTCCTTCTCTCTGTCTTCACCTCCTCTCCATATCTCTCTGACCTATCTAACAATGATGACAACAACTACAACAACTACAACAACAACAAAAAATTGTGGCATATTTACATGATGGAATACTACTCATCTACTAAAAATGATAAAGTCATCTCCTTTGTATTACCTTAGATAGAACATTTGAATGAAAACATTTGAAGTGAGATAAGAAAATAAGAGGACAAATACCAAATGATCTCACTTATTAGCTGGACTCCCCGAGGAATTCACCTGATTTAGGCAATGACCACCAGTCTGAACCAGAATGAAACTCTGGATACATCCCTACATCCATTGCAAACTACCTGGGCTGACACTTACCTGCAGGGTGAATGTGAAGACACATCCTGGGCTGTCACAACAGCTCTACACCCAGGAAAACTTCCTAAGCAGAGGAAACCAGGGAAACCTTCTAGGGTATACACCTCAGCTCGCCTTGATGGCAAGTTTTAGGTTCTAGCATCTACCTCCTTCCTACCTGCTGGCCATAGCATAATAGTACTAAAATGTTAAGTATTTATATTTTAGTAATATTACATATTAATGATATATTCAAATGTTATGGTATTAACATAGATACTTCTCTTGATTGATATAGGCACAGTGTATCTTTTCCATTTTATTTTCAACCTGTTTTCATCATTATTTTTATGTATTTTTATAGTCACTTAAAAATTGTCTATATACAGTTGTTTTTATAATATTTATATAATTGTTTATAATTATTTAATAATATTAATAATATTATTAGTGTTATTGCTGGGGCTTGGTGCCTGGACTATAAACCATTGCTCCCTGTGGATATTTTTCCTCTTTTTTTTCTCTTTCTATTTTATCTGATAAGACAGAGAGAAATTGAGAGAGGAGATAGAAAGGGAGAGAGACAGACACCTGCAGACCTGCTTCACTACTTAGGAAGCATCCCCTTGGCAAGTGGAGGGGTAGGAGCTCAATCCCGGGTGTAGGTGTAGTGATAACATGCACGTGACTGGGTACGCTACCACCTGGGCCCCCATCAGTATATCTGACATGAGTCTCTAAAGAAAAGGGTATTTTGATTCATTTTCATCATCTCTGCTTTTAGCTGGTATATTTTATATATTTTTACCACCTTGAAATTAGCATATTAATATAACAATAATGTACTAATGCACCATTAAAGTATGACTTGGGAAGCCTTCCCAAAGACAACAGGCTCAGCCCAAGAGGAGGCCAGTGTCCTTCTTCCTTCTCTGCCACTAGAGATCTGCTTCATTCATCTGCTCAAAGAGGTGAAACCATGTGTAGGTGAGGGCCTGGGGAAGCAGAAGGAGAAGAATGAAGAGGAGTAGCTTTTCAGTTTGATGTAGTCCTACCGGTTTATTTTTGTTTTTTGTTTTCCTTACTGTTTGACTTGAATTTATGGAAAACATTTCGGAAGCAGAGATCGTGAGGTGTTTTCTTCTATGTATCTGACAGTTTTTGGTCTACTGTCCATGCCTTTGATCCATCTGGAGTTGACCTTTATCCCTGCTGATATGTGGTAGTCCAGTTTCATTCACCTACATGTTACAACCCAATTTTCTCAACATAATTTGTAGAAGAGACTCTCATTATTAAAACATTAGAAAGAATGGGGACACATGAGAAAATTTCTTAAAATAGTCAAGTCGAGCAAAAGCTCAATAAGGGCAAGAGACTGGCATACTTTGCTGATGACTCTTTAGTCACTATCAGGACATCCCATCATCTGGGGCCCTAGTTAGGGAGTCCTGAGATTCCCAAACAGACATGATGGGCCTAGGCCTCGAATATTAGATAATAAATTAATAATAATAGTAATAATAATAATATTAATAAACCTTCTCTCCGTTGATACTGGTCATCTCCATCAGGAACAACACAATAGACTCCTTTGTGGGTCCCCATTGGACCTTGCCCTCAATGTGGATCAACAATGGTAGAGAATGTTTCATCCTCCGAAAGGAAGCTGGACAACATACACTATCTTCCACCTGAGGAAGATGAGTCCTGCAACTGGGGCAGCTTGAAACACTCCTACTCATGACTACAGAATGTGAGCTCAGACCTACAGGGATGCAGAGGTCACATAGGCTCCTAAGCTGAATATAGGCCCCAAATCCCCTCAAATCGATGGGGTTTATATGTTAACAATATTTATACCCCTTTCCCATATGTGGGAGCTACTCTTCTCCCCTGATCCAGCTTCCTAGCCCTTTTTCCAGCCATTACAACATTTCCCCTAGACAATAACTTGGGTCCACCTGCATATCAGATGTCAGGCTCAGAAAAACAAAAACAAAACAAAACAAAACAACTAGTACACCCATTTGGGCCGTTTGGAATATAACTAAAATAGGCCTACCAGCTATCTACAAAGCAGAGACCCCCAAATCTTCATCTGCAACATTCCAGCCTTTAGGTTGATGATTAGTCAACAATTTGTTTGACTTTCTATATTAACTCTCTTTTCAACCACCAGGTTCCAGATGCTACCATGATGCCAACCAGACCTCCCTGGACAGACAACCCCATCAGTATGTCCTGGAGCCCACTTCCCCAAACCCCAGCCCACCAGGGAAAGAGAGAGACAGGCTGGGAGTATGGATCAACTTTCCAACACCCATGTTCAGTGAGGAAGCAATTACAGAAGCCAGACCTTCCACCTTCTACAACTCATGATGGCCCTGGGTCCATACTCCCAGAGGGATAAAAAAAAAAGGAAAGCTATCAGGGGAGGGGATGGGTTATGGAATTCAGGTGGTGGGAATTGTGTGGAGTTGTACCCCTCTTATCCTATGGTTTTTGTCAGTGTTTGCTTTTTATAAATAAAAATTTAAAAAAATAATCAAGTCAATATACATCAAACTTACAACGAACATACTCAATGATGAGAAACTGAAAGCTTTCCCTCTTCAATCAGGTACAAGATATGGTTGCCAACTGTAGCCATTACTATTCAACATAGTCTTGGAGATTCTAGTCATAGCAATTAGGCAAGAGTAAAGAAGTAAAGGGGAATTGCTCAACAATTTGTTTGGCTTCGTATGTTAACTCTCTTTTCAGTCACCAGGTTCCAGATGTCATCAGGATGCCGGCCAGGCTTCCCTGGACTGAAGACCCCACCAATGTGTCCTGGAGCTCCGCTTCCCCAGAGACCCATCCTACTAGGGAAAGAGAGAGGCAGACTGGGAGTATGGACCGACCAGTCAACGCCCATGTTCAGCGGGGAAGCAATTAGAGAAGCCAGACCTTCCACCTTCTGCAACCCACAATGACCCTGGGTCCATGCTCCCAGAGGGATAGAGAATGGGAAAACTATCAGGGGAGGGGGTGGGATATGGAGATTGGGTGGTGGGAATTGTGTGGAGTTGTACCCCTCCTACCCTATGGTTTTGTTAATTTATCCTTTCTTAAGTAAAATAAATAAATAAATAAATAAAAGAAGTAAAGGGGAAGAAATACAATTAGAAGAGAAGTCAAACTAACTAGAACTAGAAAAATACCTAAGGTCACCATAGATATATATTGAGAAAGAAGAACAAGACTGGAGGCATCACACTTCCTGATCTCAAATTACACTGCAGAGCTATTGTAATCAAAACTGCCTGGCACTGGAATCAAAGAAGACACACAGACCAAGGGAATAGAGTTTACGTGTCTATTATACTTGCCATTCTGTCCATTTTAAGGCTCTATTTTTCTGAAAAAATATGAGCACAGTTTGGTGGGGAAGAGGGGATCCTTAAATTTAGGCATTTTTAATAGTCTGCTTATTATAAGAACACATACAATCAATAAAACCTAGGGGTTCCTTCCTTTATATGCCATCATTGACTTTAGTATTTTTTAGCTATTAAAAAAAAAATTACTCTATAATTATATGTCCCCACATACTACTCACCTCTGGATAAAGATAGAAGCGTTTCACTGCGTTGATTACAAGTGGATATTCAGTGAGCCTGTCATTCATAATCATCCACAATCCTTCCAAAAATGAAGGTGCTTCAATAATGGTCTTGAAGTAGGAATAATAAAGTCCCTTTTTAAAAAAGGCACATATTGTCAATTCAATCGGACTTGAAATTCTCTTAATTTGTCATTCATTTATTGCTGGAATTGAACCCAGGACCGCTTACGTAAGAGGCATGTACTCTACTACTGAGTCACCTGCCACAGCCCAATTTCTACGAAAAAGTAGGAGAGAGAAAGAGGTGGCGAAGTCACAGTACAGTTCTATCCTCTGTTTCCGCTTCTTTCACATGGTGTAGCAGCTGAAGCCAAGGACTCACATATACCTGGCACACATTCTACCACTGAACTACCTTGCTAGTAAATCCATTTCTTTTTGTAATTCCTTTTAGAACATTTTCTTTTGATTTTTTTTTTTAAAAAAAAAGGTCAGTGAGATTCATAATTATCCTCTGATTTAGTATTTCTGGAATTTGAAAAAGCATATACCTGTAAGTTATCATTGTTCTCTATCTATTCTGTAGGCTCAAAAAGAGTCACAATCTGCTTTTAATTCTTACAGCCTGATTTTGCTGCATACTGTGACATATCTAGCGGTTGAAATCAGATGAGACTCTAGTGTAAACAGAGATATCTTCATATCCTGGTACAACTTTTCAAATAGAAAATAATTCCTTTCCCCAGATTTTACAAAAGAGGATATTGTGTCACCCAGGATAAAATGGAGGGGGCTTAAGGTGATGATGTTTAGTGAAGTAAATAAAAAAAGTAAGACAACAACCACATGGTACCACTCAGATATCTATACGTCTATATGTATCTATATTCTCTATACAGAGAATTGAACCACAGGAACTTATGGAGGGAAGGAAGTAGCCGACTGCAAGCATTAGAAGGAAGCACAGAACTGCTCCAGGCAGCCAGTGGTGCGCTTCTCAAAGGCTGGGGTCAGCCACACTTCTCTTTATTCAGGTCTTATGTCCTCTCTTGGGAGTTTCTCTTTGGGATAATGAAAAGGTCCTGGAAACGGAGAGCAGTGATGGTTTTATACAACAAAATGTGTAAGAATTTAATGTCTCAGAACTATACACTGAGAAATAGCTGAAAAGTTAAAATTTTCTACTTCAAGAATTTTTACATTTGAATTTAGAATTCGAATATAACTACACTTAAAAAAAATCAGTGACTACAGAGTGAGGAGAGCAAGTTTCAGCTGGTTGTCTGTCCTGCACTAGCTGACCTGGGGGGTGACCCTGGTGTCCTGAGTGTCACTCGCCGCCTCCTTTACTCCCACTGAGAAGTATGGGGCACATGGATCACAAATGCCTTTAACTCTATGTTACAGACTAGGTAACAAAAGAATTACAAAATTTAATGAAATCATAATGAAAGTTGTCTGTTAGATTATTTTAAAATCACATGACAACTAAAATATACTCATATAGGGAGTTGGGTGGTAGTGCAGCGGGTTAAGCACATGTGGTGCCAAGTGCAAGGACCGGCGTAAGGATCCCGGTTCGAGCCCCCGGCTCCCCACCTGCAGGGGGGGCTCACTTCATAGGCGGTGAAGCAGATCTGCAGGTGTCTGTCTTTCTCTCCCCCTCTCTGTCTTCCCCTCCTGTCTCCATTTCTCTCTGTCCTAGCCAACAACAACTATAATAATATCTACAACAGTAAAACAATAAGGGCAACAAAAGAGAAAATAATAACTATTTTTAAAAAAACTTAAAAAAAATTAAAAGATATATATTCATATAATTAAAAGTCAAGTAAAACGTGGAGTTTCTAGATCCTGCAAATGATAAAGCTACTTCAGACGCAGATACTCCTATATCAATTTTAAAGGATAAAATTTCCTTGTTCTCCTTTTGTCCTAGCTACTATGACTCATCTCTCTCATCGTATAAGGTTTGCATTTTAAAAAAGGAAGAGTTGTAAAGTTAAAAACAAAAATCCTGCTCACATTTCTGCTTAAGTAATAAATCTAACCTGTAACATTGTGAACAGTGCAGTTTGCCAAGAATCCATTCCAGTCACTCCTATCTCCACTGTCTAGTCTCATTATTCCTTCTCATTTCTCAATTTTATCTTATCTTGCCTCCAGGGTTCTCACTGGGGCTCAGTGCAGGCACTCTGAACCCACTGCTCTGGCAGCTTTTTCCGTTTTACTCGATGGGACAGAGGGAAATGGAGAGAGGAGGGGAAGACAGAGAGGGAGAGAGAAAGACAGACACCTGCAGACCTGCTTCACCGCCTGTGAAGTTTCCCCCCGTGGATCCTTATGCAGGTCCTTGCGCTTAGTACTGTGTGTGCTTAACTAGGTGTCCCACTGCCTGGTCTGCCTTCTCATTTTATTGTTATTTGTCTTCTCTCAGCATGGGGCTTCATCACTCAAGAGTCAGTTTTTCCAGATGGAAGGGAAGGAGTTGACACCACAACAGGGAAGCTCAAACCTGGGTCCTGTACTTGGCAAAGCAGGTACACTTACTGTTGAGCTAGCTTGTCAGCCCAGTCTTACTATTTTTTAAACTAAAAAGGATTTCATTAGTAGACTCTGACCATTTCAGTGCGAAAAGTCATCTCCCGCTCCAAAGATGAGAGGTGAGAAAAATGGCGATCACTTTCAAAAAGTGTTTTCAAATGTATCCTGAGGGGAGGGAAAGGGCACACGATTAAGAACAAAACTAAGTTACAGAGAAATAAAATGCAAAAGCCTTAAAATGGAGAGAGAATTTTTATAATACATACTGAGATAAATTTATAATGTACACACAGGCTTGACTATTCAGACATCATATAGTATATAGCTCATAACTGGAATATCTTTCTTTTTTATTTTTTCCTTTATTGGGGATTAATGTTTTACATTTGACAGTAAATACAATAGTTTGTGCATGCATAACATTCCCCAGTTTTCCACCGAACAATACAACCCCCACTAGGTCCTCTGTCATCCTTTTCCCCAGGACATCATTCAGTGCTTGATTCTTAATTTTAACTGTTTATCTAAAATTCCTGGGGGACTTTCTGTCTCCACTCTAACCACAGATTTTTAACTCAAAGTAGAGACAAGATTTGGTTAGGTCTCACACATAATTCTATTGTTGAGGATTTGAGGAATGTGTCCATAATTTCTGGAAAGCACTGAGAACATAATTTCAAACAAAATCACTTTGAATTATAACAGCTTTCAGAGAAAGCTATATAAGAGATCAACTTTTAGATGCCAAAGAACTGCCTGAGATACTTTCCTAGTGTGACTCATACTGCTGCTGTGGGCAGTGACAGACTCACACAGAATAGGCAAAATGAGTTATGGTCGGCAATCACACTATCCTGAATTGATAGAGATGCTTTCCAAAGTAGAAAATAAAAAACACTTCCATATATTAATCCTACTTTCCACCCATCTTTATTTCTTTTTATTTTATTTATTTTTTTATTTTTATATTTATTTATTTATTTTCCCTTTTGTTGCCCTTGTTTAACATTGTTGTGGTTATTGATGTCGTTGTTGGATAGGACAGAGAGAAATGGAGAGAGGAGGGAAAGACAGAGAGGGGGAGAGAAATACAGACACCTGCAGACCTGCTTCACCGCCTGTAAAGCGACTCCCCTGCAGGTGGGGAGCCGGGGCTCGAACTGGGATCGTTATGCCGGTCCTTGCACTTTGCACCACGTGCGCTTAACCCGCTGCGCCACCGCCTGACTCCCCCCATCTTTATTTCTATGTAGGGCACTAGCCAAGAAATGGTAGGAAATGTTTCTCACCATTACAGTCTCGGTTTTAACATCCAAAATCCCTCCACAGACTAAATAACCAGAACAACTCTTGTCCTGAGAGTAAATGGGACAATTCCCCTATTTCCTGGAGTAGCAATCCCTGAGCTCATGTAGAAAGACAACTATCTACTATGCAGCTATCAAGAACAGGGAACCCACCTTCTCTGACCCATCTTGGGCAGAGCTAGAAGGAATTATGTTAAGTGAGCTAAGTCAGAAAGATAAAGATGAGTATGGGATGATCCCACTCATCAACAGAAGTTGAGTAAGAAGATCTGAAAGGGAAACTAAAAGCAGGACCTGACCAAATTGTAAGTAAGGCATCAAAGTAAAAACCCTGTGGTGAGGGGCAAACATGCGGCTTCCTGGGACAGTGGGGGGTGGGAGTGGGTGGCAGGGATGGGTCACAGTGTTTTGGTGGTGGGAATGGTGTTTATGTACACTCCTAGCAAAATGTAGACATATAAATCACTAGTTAATTAATACGAAAGGGGGAAAATTAATTGTATGTCTCGAAGTTTTTCAAAACACAGACTGAATCTTTTTAATATATAGGCTGCGTATTTGATATGCAGACTCTTTCAAAAGCCTAGACCAAGTAGATCAGAAGCAACCAATAGCACAGCTATATACAAGATACTGGGTACTGTACAGCAAACCCTAACAAAAGGACTTTTCAAAGTTAACCCAATTAATAAATAATGTGATGATAACATTAACTATCGATTGTCTTTTTGAACCCTAAGACAGCAGGAACCTCACATCTCCACTATAGAGCTTCTACTTCCCCCAGTCCTGGAACCCTTGGATAGGGCCCACTTTCCCGTATGCCTCTCCCAATCCATATCAAATAATATTGCATCTGCTGATCACAACCTAATCAACACAACGATTGCCACCTCAACATGCTTCACTTCAGACTGTGTCCAGAGACTTCACGTGTGGAATGACAACTCTTCAGCTTCATTACTCGGGTGATACCTTTCCTTTCATAGTATACTCTAATTCCATCTCAGGTGGTTCACTTTCTAACAAAGTCCCAAAACCTAGATATACACCAGTTTCTGTGAGAGAGAACATATGTTCACACGTATCCGTAAACTACTGCAAAATATATACCTGAAAGCAGAAGCACACTAGAGTTTGCAGTGAGTACCCCCCCAACACTTCCTCTCCACTATTCCAACCTTTGGGTCCATGATTGCTCAACAATTTGTTTGGCTTCGTATGTTAACTCTCTTTTCAGTCACCAGGTTCCAGATGTCATCAGGATGCTGGCCAGGCTTCCCTGGACTGAAGACCCCACCAATGTGTCCTGGAGCTCCGCTTCCCCAGAGACCCATCCTACTAGGGAAAGAGAGAGGCAGACTGGGAGTATGGACCAACCAGTCAACGCCCATGTTCAGTGGGGAAGCAATTAGAGAAGCCAGACCTTCCACCTTCTGCAACCCACAATGACCCTGGGTCCATGCTCCCAGAGGGATAGAGAATGGGAAAGCTATCAGGAGAGGGGGTGGGATATGGAGATTGGGTGGTGGGAATTGTGTGGAGTTGTACCCCTCCTACCCTATGGTTTTGTTAATTAATCCTTTGAAAGAAAGATAACTATCACAGAGGAAAAATATTTTCACATGATCACATAACTTTTACAAGTAAAGTCCATGTGTGTGTGTAGTCAAAGTCTTGGTCATTTAATCCTCTATTATTATTCAGTCTTTATCATCTTTTCTACCTTACAGTTAAAGGATATTACTACTGATTAAACATCGCTTGACTTATGGCACCAATACCACACAATTACTTCATACCATAAAATAAAAAAACAGAATATACAATTCTCAGCATCACCATGAACCAGAGCTGAGCCAGTGCTCTACTAAAAAGTAAATAAACTGTGGTCCAGGAGGTGGCATAGTGGATAAGGCATTGGACTCTCAAGGATGAGTCCTGAGTTCAATCGCCGGCAGCACATGTGCCAGAGCGATGTCTGGTTCTCTCTCTCTCTCCCTCTCCCTCTCCTTCTCTCTCCTCCTATATTTCTCATAAATAAATAAAATATTTTTTAAAAAAAACGAGGGGCCAGATGGTGGTGCACCTGGTAGAGGACACACATTACAGTGTACAAGGATGTGATTCAAGCCCAAAGACCCCACTTGCGGGCTGACGGTTCACAAGTGGTGAAGCAGTGTTACAGGTGTGTGTGTGTGTGTGTGTGTGTGTGTGTGTGTGTGTGTGTGTCTTTCTATCTCCCTTGTCCTTCTCAATTTCTGTCTCTATCCAAAATAAATAGGGGCCTGGTGGTGGCGTACCTGGTTGTGCTGCACATTACAATGTGCAAGGACCTGGGTTCAAACCCCTGGGCCCCACCTGCAGGGGGAGAGGTCTGCAAGTGCTGAAGCAGGGCTGCAGGTGTCTCTTTGTCTTGCTCTCTATCTCCCCCTTCCCTCTCAATTTCTGGCTGTCTCTACCTAGTAAGTAAATAAAAATGATTTTTAAAAAGTTGCAAGATAAATAAATGTAGAGAATGGAAAATATAGAAGAAATAGACAAAATACATTAGAAACGCAGTGAGGAGTATCTTTGGCAAAAAAAAAAAAAAGAAGAAGAAGAAGAAGAAAAGAAAGAAAGAAACCTTCATAATCTACTATTCCCAAGATCAGAAGTTGAAAAACAAGATCAGAAGAGAAAACCAAGCAGAACCTGAACTGGAATTGGCGTATTGCATCAAAGTAAAAGATTCTGGGGTCTGTGGGGGGAGAGGGAGAATACAGGTCCAAAAAGGATGATAAAGGACCTAGTGGGGGTTGTAATGTTATATGGAAAACTGGCAAATATTATGCATGTAGAAATTATTGTATTTACTGTCAAATGTAAAACATTAATTCCCCAATAAAGAAATTTTTAAAAAGCCTACTCCCTTAATGAATCCACTATTTCCTTAATGAATCTAGTCTGCATATGTGGCTTCATATATAAGACTTCTTGAAAAAAGATATATATATATATATATTTATTTATTTATTTATTTGACGACTGTGCAGGCACCTGCTTATACATATGGCAAGTGGTTAACACTTTCATTGTAGGCAGAGATGGTTTTAAACTCAAACGTTTTTAATCTATGAAAGTCAAACTAAAACTAGTCTTACCAGTGTAAAAGTCCCACAAAGATAGCTGTAAAAAAGAAACATTAAAAAATTAATCAATTATAAGCTGTGTTATTATAAAATGCTTTTAGAACAAGTATTTCAAATGCGCTCCCTCATATGCATAAAGAGAGCGAGTGTACAAACTAGCAAGTTGGCTAATTCTGTTAAGGAGCCTAAGAAAAAAGGACATAAACTGAATAGAACTCACCTCTCAGTAGGGCTTGCCCCACACTCCACAAATGATATGTCTGTCAGGGCCAAGTGGTGGCACACCAGGTTAAATGCACACATTACCCTGTGCAAGGACCCGCGTTCAAGCCCCCACTCACCACCTGTGGGGGGGCTTCATGAGCAGTGGAGGTCTGTAGGTGTCTATCTTTCTCTCCCTCTCTATATCTCCCCCCCCTCTCAATTTCTATATATCTTATCCAATAAAATAGAAAGGAAAAAAGGGGGGAAATGGCCACCGGCAGCAGTGGATTCATAGTGCAGGCACTGAACCCCAGGGATAACCCTGGGGGCCAAAAAAAAGTGAAAAATAAAATGATGTGGCTGTGGTGATGTGTGAAACAGTCATCACAGCCCTTGTTCCAAATTGTGATGAAAATCATACCTGTGATGTGCTTGCATTCTGTCTTTATCAAACTGAATTTTGAAGGTGATCCAGAACTTCACTTTTACTGAGACAGAGACCAGCCTGACTGCAGCACTCCAACTGCTCTTATATCCACTTCAATGTGGCTTTTCTGTTTGTTGCTCAAGAAGCCATGAGAAACTCAGGAAATGATGGTGAAACCACCATCTTTCTTGCACATGTGTGTAAGCCAAACACCAAAAAGAAAGCTACTTGGGCTCCCTGAAGAGACCCCAAGCCATCTGATTCTCTGAGAGACAGGAGCATAGTGGTGTGGACAAACATCAGGATAACAAGGAAGACAGGAAAATAAATAGAAATAACTTTACTTTGTTGCCTCAATGCTGAGATAACAGTGAGACACAAATAATGCTGCCTAATTGCTTTTTTTTTTGCCAGATTACTTAAAGTCATAACCTCACCTACGTACACATAATGCATAAATACCTCTTTATCCTAAACACCATCTTTGAACCAGTTTTATCAAAATAGTGGAAGAACTACTCCTGGACTCAAGTCCCTCTGGGACTCTAGTTCCAGTCTGATTCTTTAATAAACTCACCTTAAAAAAATATATATATGCTCTGTTTCTTTTTCAGCTAACATTGCCATATCTGAAGAGGAAATAATCTTTTCTTTCCCAAACTTAATCTCTCAAATTTTGTGCTTTTACTTCTACCTCCTTCATTTTTTTTCTTAGACACAGAAAGACAGAGAGAGAGACAGAAAGAGAAAGAGAGAGAGAGAGAGAGTGGAGGCTGATTGAGATTGATTGTGTGTGTGATTGTGTAAAAGACCACAGCACAGAAACTTTTTCTTACCAGAACACTGCTGAGCTCTGGCTTATGGTGGCACAGAGGATTGAACCTGGGACTCTGGTGACTCAGAAATGAAAGTCTCTTTGTATAACTATTATGCTATCTACCCTGGACCACATGAAAACTTCTTTCAACACTGTGGGTTTCATAAGTAGTGCGTTATCCAGTACAGATACAGAGACATGATAGACACCTACAGCATCCAATACAGAGCTATTTCTCTGGCCTTCTCCCCCAAATTTGTTCCATCAATTATTCCCTTTCTGTGAAACTCAAACTTCCCCTCTCTCCTTAATCTTCCCTTCTACCTTTAATTCTTCGGGGCCTTAAAACATTTTTCTTTTTTTTTTAATTTTTTTAAATTTATTTGTTATTGGATAAAGACAGAGAGAAATTGAGAGAGAAGGGGGAGATAGAGAGAAAGAGACACAGAGAGACACCTGCAGACCTGCTTCACCGCCTGTGAAGCGACTCCCCTGCAAGTGGGGAGCCGGGGGCTTGAACAGGGATCCTAACCGGTCCTTGTGCTTTGTGCCATGTGCACTTAACCCACTGCGCTACCGCCCGACTCCCTGACATTTTCCTTAAGAGGGACACTCTTCATGCATTACTATGTGCAAAGACCTGATTCAAAGGACCTGCAAGAAGGAAGCTTCCTGAGCAGTGAAGCAGGTCTGCAGGCGTCTCTGTCTCTCAATTCTCTCAATTTCCCCTATCCTATAAATAAGTAAACAATAACAACAAAACCAATTCTAAAAAGAAACACTTCTGCACTACTGTCAAGAATGCCAATTCTAGAGGACTCCTGAAATACTAAAAATGGATATACCCAATGACCCTGCAGACCCTCCAGCAAGAATCTACCCAAAGAACACAAACGCATAAATTCAGAGAGATCTGTGCACACCTATGCTGAAAACAGCAAGTTTTTATAATCTGAACATGGAAGCAACCCAGATGCCCAGCAACAGCCAAGTGGCTAAGAAAATTGTAGAAATATTAGTTGGCTGTCAGAAATGATAAAAACTCTTGTTTGGGACTTGAAGGGCTTATATTAGCTGAGACAAGTCAATGTGTTAAGGACACGTCCTGGATAGTCTCACTAGAAGCAGGTGAAGAAATGGAAAACAAGGTGGTGTGTCTTGCAACAAAGCAAAAAATTCTGGACTAGTGGAAGATGGAGGCAGGGTACCTGGTGTCCAGGGCAGGATGGTGAAGAGGTACTGGGGTTAGTGACAGGAGCAGCATGAAGATACCTTCACAGGGATATAAGAAACTGTACCAATATGTCAATAACTGTCCAAGTCACTACTGTCCCCACTAAAATTATTTTTTAAATTATTTATTTATTCCCTTTTGTTGCCCTTGTTGTTTTATTGCTGTAGTTATTATTGTTGTTGTTACTGATGTCGTCATTTGTTGGATAGGACAGAGAGAAATGGAGGGAGGAAGGGAAGACAGAGAGGGAGAGAAAAATAGACACCTGCAGACCTGCTACATAGCCTATGAATTGACTCCCCTGCAGGTGGGGAGCCGGGGGGCTCAAACCAGGATCCTTAAGCTGGTCCTTGCGCTTTGCGCCACTTGGCGCTTAACCCGCTCCACTACCGCCTGACTCCCTAAAATTATTTTAAAACCCCACTTTCTTTAATCAACAGTCTTCAAACTATGGCATAAATTCTTCCCCAGTCACTGACAAGATTTCTGTTGAATTTATTTAATTATTTATTTTACCAGAGCACCACTATGTTCCAGCTTGAACTTGGAATCTCTGGTGCATTAGGCAGGAAAGATAATTTTTACACAACCAATATGCTATCTCACCAGCTCCTTGCTCAACCTTTCTTTTCTTTTCTTTTTTTTTTTTCCTCCAGGGTTATTGCTGGGCTCAGTGCCTGCACCATGAATCCACAGCTCCTGGAGGCCATTTTTTCCCCCTTTTGCTGCCCTTGTTGTAGCCTCGGTGTGGTTATTATTATTACCATTGTTGATTGTTGATGTTGTTCGTTGTTGGATAGGACCGAGAGAAATGGAGAGAGGAGGGGAAGACAGAGAGGGGGAGAGAAAGACAGACACCTGCAGACCTGCTTCACCACCTGTGAAGCGACTCCCCTGCAGGTGGGGAGCCGGGGGGCTCCGCATCCTTAAGCCGGTCCTTGCGCTTTGCACCATGTACGCTTAACCCCCTGTGCCACCGCCCGACCCCCAACCTTTATTTTCTTAAATACCTTCAGATTTTCTGAAATAGCTCATTTTAAAAATTTAATTTACTTACTTATTTTTGCCTCCAGGGTTATAAGTGGAATCCACTAGGAATCCACTGCTCCTGGTGGTCACTTCCCCCATTTTTGTTGCCCTTGTTGTTGTTGGATAGGACAGAGAGAAATGGAGAGAGGAGGGGAAGACAGAGAGGAGATAAGGAAGACAGACACCTGCTGACCTGTTTCAGCGCCTGTGAAGTGACTCCCCTGCAGGTGGGGAGCCGGGGGCTGGTGAGCCTAGCGCTTTGCACTATGTGCACTTAACCCACTGCGCTACCGCCCAGCCCAGAAATCACTTATTTTTAATGATCTTTTAATCAAGTCATGATCAACATCAATGACGTCTTTTACATCTTCATGATTTTCAACCTCTCTTAAATATTTGACCAAGTTTTTCTTTTATTATTTCCTCCTCTGTTATACTTTTAAAAATTTTAAATATTTATTTTCCCTTTTGTTACCCTTGTTGTTTTTCATTGTCGTTGTAGTTATTATTGTTGTTGTTACTGATGTCGTCACTGTTAGATAAGACAGAGAGAAATGAAGAGAGGAGGGGAAGACAGAGAAGGGGAGAGAAAGACAGACACCTACGACTCCCCTGCAGGTGGGGAGCCGGGGGCTTGAACCGGGATCCTTAAGCAGGTCCTTGTGCTTTGCGCGACGTGCGCTTAACCCGCTGCGCTACCGCCCGACTCTCCTCTGTCACATTTTTCATCCCATTTTTCCTCTATTTTCTGACCTCTGTTTTTATACACTTATCTGGTTTTTCATTTTCCTCTTCTCTTAAAAAAAAATAATTGTAAGAGGTTTTCCCAAGTACCTTTATTTTGCCCACTTTTATTTATAAAGTCTCACTCAGTTTTACAGTTAGAATTTTTCTTAGACAATTTCTTTTTTTTACTGTTAGTTTGATAGGATAAAGAGAAACCAAGAGGGTCTGGGTTGTGGTGCTCAAGGACGAAGTTCGAGCCCCCAGTCCCCACCTGCAGGGGGAAAGCTTTGCGAGTGATGAAGCAGGGCTGCAGGCGTCTCTGTTTCTTTTCCTCTCTATCTCCTTCGTTGTTCTCAATTTCTAGCTGACTCTATCCAATTAATAAATAAAGATAATTTAAAAAAAAAAAGAAGGAAGAGCAAGGACAAAGATTAGACAGGAAGTTGAGAGAAGGGCAGCCTGATGTACCGTCAGTGGGAATGTAAACTGGTGCGGCATTATCAGTGTGGAGTGGGCTTCCCCCCTTAAAAAATGGAAGTAGGTATTCTACACAACTCAGTTATCCCACTTCTAAGAACTTATACAAAAGAAGAAACAAAAATACTCACTGTAGGAGACATATACACCCATGTTGATCATAGCATCATTTACATTAACTAAGAATTGGAAACAACCGAAATACCCACCAACTAATAACTGGGTAAAGAAAGTCTGACTTATGGGAGGCGGGCGGTGGCGCAGCGGGTTAAGCGCAGGTGGCGCAAAGCGCAGTGGACCGGCGTAAGGAATCCGGTTCGAGCCCCCGGCTCCCCACCTACAGGGGAGTCCCTTTACAGGCGGTGAAGCAGGTCTACAGGTGTCTCTCTTTCCCTCCCCCTCTCTGTCTTCCCTTCCTCTCTCCATTTCCCACCTGCAAGGGAGTCACTTCACAGGCAGTGAAGCAGGTTTACAGGTGTCTGTCTTTCTCTCCTCCTCTCTGTCTTTCTCTCCTCCTCTCTGTCTTCCCTTCGTCTCTCCATGTCTGTCTGTCCTATCCAACAACAACGACATCAACAACAATAATAACTGCAACAAGGCTACAACAACAAGGGCAACAAAAGGGGGTAAAAAATGGCCTCCAGGAGCAGTGGATTCATGGTGCAGGCACCAAGCCCCAGAAATAACCCTGGAGGCAAAAAAAAAATTTTTTTAATGATGAAACCCTGCAACAACATGATTCATTATAACAGCAGAGAAAGTTTTATGCTTAGTGAAATGTCAGATTGAGAAAGTCAAGCTTCTTATAACCTCACTCATATGAGGTCTACAGAGAAAGTAAACAGACTAAATAAGTAAAAAACAAAAAGTTTCTAGTATAAAATCAGTTTGTGTTATCGCATCAAAGTAAAAGACTCTGGGGTGGGGGGTGGGAGAGAGTACAGGTCCAAAAAGGATGACAGAGGACCTAGTGGGGGTTGTATTGTTCTGTGCAAAATTGAGAGATATTATGCATGTACAAAATACTGTATTTACTGTCAAATGTAAAACATTAATCCCCCAATAAAGAAATCTAAGAAATAAAATCAGTTTGTGGCTACTAGAAGGGAAGGGGGTGGATAAATCAAGACAAAAGGACAATTTTATGATGAGAGACAGAAGTGAACTGGGGGCAGGCAGTGGCACACCTGGTTAGGCACACACTTTACAATGTTCACGGACCCAGGTTCAAACCCCTGGTCCCCACCTCCAGGTTCACCACCTTCATAAGAGGTGAAGCAAGGTTGCAAGTGTTTCTCTGTCTCTCTCCCTATCTCCTCCTCCCCTTTCAATTTCTCTCGATCTCTATCCAATGATAATAAATAAAATTATATGAAAAATAAAAAGAATTAAACTTATGTACACATACTCGGTAATGCCCACCTGACACATACAATGTTATAACACAGTGCTACATCTATAAGACTAAGTGCAAGACATTTAGTGAGTGTACTAAATAGTACTTAATCATTCACTTTAATGTGGTTAATTCTATGTTATGAGCATTTTATTCATCTCATTACTTTTTTATTTAAAAAATATTATCTTTACTCATTGGACAGAGACAGCCAAAAATTGAGAGGAACAGAGAGATAGAGGGAGAGGAATGGAGAGACACCTGCAGCCCTGCTTCACCACTCTTGAAGCTTTCCCCCTGCACATGAGACCCAGGTCCTTACACAATGTAACATGTGCACTCAACCAGGTGCACCATTACCTGGCCCCTCGTTACTTTTTTCTTGTTTTTTTATTTATTTTTATTTATTTATTATTGGATAGAGACAGAAAGAAATTGAGAGCGGAGAGGAGATAGAGAGGGAAAGAGGCAGAGACACCTGCAGCCCTGCTTCACCACTCGTGAAGCTTTCCCCCTGCAGATGGGGACCAGGGGCTTGAACCCAGGTCTATGTGCACAGCAATGTGTGCATGTAACCAGGTGGGCCACCACCTGGCCCCCCTACTTCTTTTTTTCTTAAAGAATAAAAGGACTTGCCACTGAATGAAATTCGAAGACCTTAAACCTAACAGACTCACAAAGCTGGTTCTAGCCAACTTTCCTCTCCTTCCATTTGCTTTTTATCGTACACCTCCCTTCAGCCTAAATTTATGTTTTCGTACTCTCTTGACTTTGCGTACAGCAGTTTTCTCTGTGTACCATAATTCAAATCCCATCTTTTTCTAAAAAGTTTTCCCTGCTCTCACTTACCATGAATGCTCAGGTTGAAATAAAACTTTTGCTCATGACATAGAAGGTCCCCTATGCCTGACTGCATTTTAAAGAAAAAGAAATCAACAAAACAAAAGGGCATTTTACCAAAAGGGAAAAGACTTTCACATGTCATACATCGGACAAAAAGGTTAATAACCTAACTATGTAATGTGATTATAAAACTCAGCAACAACTACAACAGCCCCACTGAGAAACAGACTGACTCTTCACCAAAGAAGATACAAAATGGCCAACAGGCATAGGAATAAAAAGCTCCAAGTCACTGACTATTAGAGAAAAGCAAATCAAGACAACAAGGAATTACTGCCTCACATGTGTGAGAATGTCATCCATTAAAAAGGATAGAAGCAACTAGTCCTGGAGAGGGATTTTGTCACATCATTGATGGGAATATATGTAACTTGGTCCCACCCCCTGCAGAAACAGCTTGGTTAGTCCATAAAACATTAAAAATAGACCTGCCAGGCCCAGGAGGTGGCCTAATGGTTAAAGCATGAGGTCCTGAGTCCAGTCCCCAGCAGCACATGTACCAGAGTGAATGTCTGGTTCTTTCTCTCTCTCTCTCCTTTTATCTTCCCTATTAATAATTAAATAAAATATTTTTTAAAATAGACCTGCCATTTGATGATGATGTCAGTTTCTCTCCTAGGTAGCTATCGAAGAACACAAAAACATGGATCAAAGAATAATGAATGATCTCCCTTATAGGTGAGGCTTGAGAAACAAAGATGGGGAAAATGCAGGGTGAAACTTCTAATTAGGTATGTTCAATTGCTCCTTCAAGCGAGGCTGGAGGAGCAAGGTTCCAAAGGGGGGGTGGGAGAGATCCTAGCACCCTCTGATGAAGGAAGATGACAAGTTGGTGGCGGGTGTGTTGGGCTGATGCCTATCATGGGAACATAAGACACTGCACACAGAACATCGTGTCGGTCAGCATTTCCCCAATAGCGATGGAAAGTTAGAGAACAACAACTTGAAGCGGCCAGGTGCTGGCACACCTGGCTGAGTGCACCTATAGTAACCTGCAGACAGGCACATTTTGGTACATGCCGAGCCAAGGGCGGGGGTGTGAGCCCCCTCCCCACCTGCAGGGGGTAAGCTTCAAGAGTGGTGGAGCAGGGCTGCAGGGGTTTCTCTCCCTCTCTCCCTCTCTGCCTCCCCCTTCTCTCTCAAGTTCTGACGGTCTCTACCCAATAAATAAAAAGATAATTTAAAATTTGGGGGGGGGGTTGGGAGGAGTATTCAGATCCTGGAACATAATGGTGGAAGAGGATGGGGGGGTTAGATTGTTATGTGGAAAACTGAGAAATGATACTCATGTACCAACTACTGTATTTTACTGTCGACAGTAAGCCATTAATCCCTCAAAAAGGGGGGGGGGGAATTTAAAGTTTACAATCTTCTAGAATGACTGAGAAGTCTGTAACGTTAAAAAGAAGGAAGGAAGGAAGGAAGGAAGGAGGGAAGGAAGGGAAGGAAAGAAGGATAGAAGGAAAAAAAGAAGTGGAGAGAGAAAGAAATGGAGGGGGCAGGGAGGGGCTGGAGAGACAGCATTAATGGTTCTCCAAAAGATTTTCATGCCTGAGACTCGGAGATCCAAGGCTGAATCCTCCGCACCACCCTCAGCCAGAGCCGGTCTTACCCTCACTGGCTCTCTCTGGCAAAAAAATAAATTAATAAAGATGGAAGGAAGGGTGGAGGGAGGGAGGGGGCTGGGGAGACAGCATAATGGTTCTACAAAAGACCTTCATGCCTGAGGTTCCGAGGTGCCATGTTCAATCCCCTGCACCATCATAATAAGCGAGAGCTAGTCTCTCTCACAGTATCTGTGCGATCAAAATACATAAAAATAAATCAAGATTAAAAAAAAAAAAAAAAAAAGGAAACCGCTGACAACTGAAGAGCGGATGGGGGTCACAGGAACGAGTCTCCGCTTTCACCCCCGTGGCACCGGAGGCTGTTAAACTGCCCTTGAAGTCCCACCCAAAGCAGCGTGTGCCCGGCCGCCGGCGGCCCGCTCTGCTCACCGACGCTGAGCTTGGTCCTGCCGGAGAGCTGCCGTCTGGGCAGCAGGGGCACCTTCTCGCGGAGGCGCGCCAGCAGGAGGCCCAGGAACTGGAAGCGGCCGAGAAGCAGGCTCCGTGCGGCCCGCTCCAGCCGCGCCCAGCTCTGCCGGTCCAGGGGCCGCGTCCTGCGCTGCACGTAGCCGCGGGCGCCCCCCGGGAGGCTGCCGCCTAGGGGCGCGGGCGGCGCGGGCTGCGGCGGGACGGGCCCGGCCTCCCCCTCGTCCTGCTCGGCCGCTCGCGGCGCCCGGCCCCGCCGCCGGGGCTGCACGGCGCGGACACAGCGCAGCGGCTCGGCCGCCGCCTCTCGCAGCTTCTTCCTCGTCGGCCCCACCATCTTCTCATAGTCCCCGTCCGGCGAGGTCGGCTGCAGCCCGGCTCCCGCCGCAACCTCAACGACCTGCCGCAGCCGCCGTTGCGGGCCTCCGGGTCGTCATGGAGACGGGGGGACCCGGAAGACCCCCCCCCCCCCGCCCCGTGCGCCTGCTCCAAGGGCGCAGCCCCGCGCCCCTGCCCCGCGCGCCCCCCCCGCCCCCGCCCCGCGCCCCCGACCCGCGAGCCTCCCCGCGCGCCCCCGCCCCCCGCGCGCCCCCGCCCCCCGCGCCCCCGCGCCCCCAGAGCCCCTGCCCCGCGCCCGCGCCCCCCGCGAGCGCCCGCGCCCCCCGCGCCCCGCGAGCCCCTGCCCCGCGCGCGCCTGCCCCTTCTACTCCTGATGCTGCTCCTACTCTTGTTCCTGCTGCTGCTCCTGCTGCCTTCTGTTGCTACTTCCATTTCTGTTGCTGCTTCTCCTCTTCTTTTCTCCTCCTCCTCCTCATTTTTCTTCTCTTTCCCTCTTTTCCTTCTCCTCTTCTTCTCCCTCCCTCCTTCTCTCCTCCTCCTCCTTCTCTTCCCTCTCCTCCTCCGCATTCTCCTTACCTTCTCCTCGCCCTTCTCCTCCCCATTCTCCTCCTCCTCCATACTCCCCCCTTCCTTCTCATCTCTCCTCTTTAATATGTCCTCCCTTTTTTCTTTCTTTCAATCTTTTATTTACTATTGGATAGAGACAGAAATTGAAAGGGGAGGTAGATATAGAGAAAGAGAGGGGCCAGGTGGTGCACCTGGTTGAGCGCACATGTTACATGGCTGTCTCCTTCTTCTCTTTTGACTTCTATTTGCTATCAAATAAAGATAATTAAAATTTGTATAAAAAAAAAAAAAAAAGAGAGAGCAAGAGAGAGAGAGACCTGCAGCCTTGCTTCAAGAGAGACCTGCAGCCCTGCTTCACCAATTGTGGAGCTTCCCTCCCCTGCAGGTGGGGATCTGAGTCCTTGTATACTGTAATGAGTGTGCTTAATCAGGTGAGCCAATGCCTGGCCCCTTTATTATTAGCGATTTAATGATTAGCAAGACTGAAGGAGAACAGGGGTTCTCTTACACCAGTTCCAACCACCAGAGGTCCCTGTCCCCATTCCCTCCATTGGAAGCATGGGCACTGTGCTGCTGCTGGCCTCCCAGTCTAAAATTAATTTATTCCTTGGACTCCAGACCTGGCTCAGCTTATGTACCAGAATTTGCCTGTCTCCAGGTTACTAAAGATGAGAGAGGTCTTTCCAAATAATCACAGAAAACAAGGGGAAGCAGAACCTCCCTTTTCAGAGCCCTGACCCTCTAGGAAAAGATAGAACAGGTTGGGGGTATGAATCCACCTGCCAATGTCCACATCCATCAGAGAAGCAATTACAGAAGCCAGAACTCTCACCTTCTGCACCCAATAAAGAATTCTGGTTCATACTCCCAGATGGGGAAAATGATAAGGGGAAGATTACCAGAGGGCTCTGAACCCCAACTTCATCAGAACTCTGAAAGATAAGAGGGAAAAAAAAGAAGATATTCAGAAGTAATAATAGGTGTAAGTGTGACTTGGGTAGGAAGAGAAGATGGAACTAAGGGAAAAATGGGCAAATATAGACAGACAGTTGTAGAAATCATATTTAACCATATCTGCAGCCTTGAGAAAACTGCAGTAGCTTCCAGTGGAGGGCATGGAGATACAGAACTCTGGTGGTGAGGTCAGTGCAGAATTATACCCATTATCTTATAATTCTGTCAATCAATACTAAATCACTAATAAAATTAAAAAAATAGAGGGGAAGAAGTGAGCACCTGTGGTACCGTTAGGATTCACCTGCTTCTCCTCACTCCTCTGAACTCCTCCAAGCCTAGCTGTTGGGTGCCCTCCCTTAGACTGAGCTGAGAGCTGAGAGCCAGCAATGAGGGCTGCAGTGCAGTTAGGTGACGCTTGGGTTTCCCTTTGAAGAATTTAGCTGCATAAAATAAAACACTTTAGCCTACAGGCACTGTGTTGTTAAAATTCGGAGGCTCCAGCTGGCCGGGCTAGCTTCACGGGCGGGTAAACAGAGACTCAAGGACACACGGCTGGGCAGGGAAGCTGTATTTCTTTATTCAGGAACAACGATTCATAAACTAACCCAAACTAATCACCAAACAAAACTCTGTTGCCTCTTTCCCCCGTGGAGGCGCCACGCACTCTCTAACTCTCAACTCTGGAACTCTGGAACTCTCTCGGGGGTTCCTTGGGGCAGGGACAAGCGGCCGCGAAAACCAGCAGGACTGAACCAATTTTCTTGGCGGGGGAGAGCATACAACAGCATTGCTCATGTCCCATGTATGCAAAAGCAGCGCAACAAAGTGTCTGTGCTCTCCATGGATCTTCCTGTCCTTTTCCTGACCTCAAAAATCCCATAACTTTCCTCTTTTTTAAAAAAACAAATATTTATTTATTCTCTCTTGTTGCCCTTGTTTTACCATTGTAGTTATTATTGTTGTCATCATTGTTGGATAGGACAGAGAGAAATGGAAAGAGGAGGGGAAAGATAGAAGGGGAGAGGAAGATAAACACCTGCAGGCCTGCTTCAGTGCTTGTGAAGTGACGCCCCTGCAGATGGGGAGCTGGGGGCTCGAACCAGGATCCTTAAGCTGGTCCTTGTGCTTTGCTCCACGTGCTTAACCTGCTGCTCTACTGCCCAACTCCCTTTTTTTAAAAAAATTTTTTAGTGATTTAATATTGATTTACAAAATTACATGTCAACAGGGGTATAAATACGCCTCTTATCTTCCACTCCATTCCACCACCAGGGTCCTGGATCTTCAGTCTCCCCACTGCAAGCCATCACATGGGCCAGCCAGCATCTCTATAACTATCTGTCTACATTATACATAACTGCCTCCTTTTTCTTCCTCATCCAATCCTCTCTTCCACTCCAAACCACTCCACTGATGACAACATAACTACCTCCATATGTCCCTCTCCTTGCCCCCCCTCCCCAAGTGCTGATGGAGCTGGAGTTCACAGCCTTCTTCCTATCACTTCTTCCCTGCTGGGAGTATGGATCAAGGTTGTTTTGGGGGAGCAGAAGGTAGGGGTTCTAGCTTCTGTAATAGTTTTTCTGCTGGATGCAATCACATAGCTTTTCCTTTTCTGTTCTCCCTGTCCCTCTGAATTCTATCACTTGCCAAGTCACAACTCATGTCTTCAGACCACGAGTCCCCCCCCAAGGCCTAAAATACAGGTGATACAATTCATCTTGTGATTTTAATTCAACTCATGCTATTACTAATATTTAGCTCTGTAAGATTTTATTTTGGGGGCTATAGAGGGTGAGAAAGAAACGGAGACAGGAGTGACACCTGCAGCTCTGCTTCCCTCCTGCAGGTAGGGACAGAGGCCATGCACCTGGTCCTTGCTTCTACATAGTGACATGTGTGTCTTCCCTGTATGACACCACACACTCCTCTGCAAGATTCTTTGTTTAAAGCTCAGATTCCCCAGAGACACACCTTACTAGGGAAAGAGAGAGGCAGACTGGGAGTATGGACCGACCAGTCAACGCCCATGTTCAGCGGGGAAGCAATTACAGAAGCCAGACCCTCTACCTTCTGCAACCCTCAACGACCCTGGGTCCATGCTCCCAGAGGGCTAGAGAATGGGAAGGCTATCATGGGAGAGGGTGGGTTATGGGGATTGGGTGGTGGGAATTGTGTGGAGTTGTACCCCTCCTACCTTATGCCTTTGTTCACTAATCCTTTCTTAAATAAAAAATTAAAAAAAAAAAAAAAAGAATCTTAAAAAAAAAAAAAGTATTTCTAGGGCAGAGGTAGAAAGCATAATGGTTATACAAAGAGACTGTCATGCTTGTGACTCCAAAGTCCCAGGTTCAATCCCCTGCACCACCATAAGCCAGAGCTGAACAGTGCTCTGGTAGAAGAAGAAGGGAGAGGAGGAGGAGGAGGAGGAGGAGGAGGAGGAGGAGGAGGAGGAGGAGGAGGAGGAGGAGGAGGAGGAGGAGGAGGAGGAGCATTTCTACATTTCTGGCACTAGGATTACTTAATTCATTTTCTCAGTTAATACATATAGTAAATGTATGCAAATTAGGAAACTGAAGATCAAGGATGTAATTACTTGTCTGGGTTTTAACAGTTAATAAATTCTACTTATTCAATAATGAGTTTTAAGTTCAAGGTGTTTTGGAATCGTTGATAGAATATATTCACAAATAAGTAGGTAAAACTAAAGCATCTTCTTTCTTTTTGTAACTTTTAAGACTTTAATTTGATGTTCTTTCCTATTAGTTCTGACTTATAGCGGTGCTGGAGACAGAACCTGGGAGCTCAGACCCTCATGCATGAATGTCTTCTTTCACACAAAAAAAGTCTCCCTTTTGGGTCGTTTGTTTTCTGGAGTTTCTAGTTGACTTCTGGATCACTCAATAAATACCCTGGAAGGATAGGGGATTTTTACCTGCCCCACCCCTTCACTTTTTTTTTTTTTTTGCCTCCAGGTTATCTCTGGGGCTTGGTGCCAACACTCTGAATCCACTGCTCCTGTTGGCCACTTTTTGCTTATTTTATTAGACAGGTCAGAGAGAAATTGAGAAGGGAGGAGAGATAGAGAGAGAAAGAGACAGAGAGATACCTGCAGACCTGTTTCACCACTCTTGAAGGTTACCCCTGCAGATGGAGAGCGAAGATTCGAACCTGGACCCTTGTGCTTTGTACTATGTGTGCTTAACTGGGTGCACCACCACCTGGTTCCCAGGTTTTTACCCTTAATCTACCTTATTTTTAAATTACTAATCTGATCACTTGTTATCTTTACAAAATTAATTTGTAAGAATTTTCATTCTATACCAGTAAAAATTAGAAATAACTCTAACGCCAACCAATATATTATAAAACACTTATGCAGGGAGTTAGTGCAACTACTAAAGTCCTTTTGAATTAATATTTAATCAATGGTGAACTACTAAAGGCAACAGGCTCAGTATTTACTGTGGGTTCAGACATATCGTAACTATTTCCTTGGCGTCATTCTAAGTCTTTTACATAGTAAATACATATGGAAGAGTTCCAGTGTGTAACATTGGACTAGTAATTGAATCACTCCATTGTCAATTACCACAATCACATCATCTTTGGACAGGCTGATTGAATGAGGTAATGCTACAGAATTCTTGTCTTTAATAAAGAAGTAATTGTATATCCTGATCTACATTTACCATATTCAATGTATAATGGTATTATTTCCAATTATTACTTTGTTTGCCTGAACTCTTTGTCAACAAGTTATATATTAGTTCTATTTTTGAACAGCAATATGAGTTCTAATTTAATTAGTAAATGAGGAACACTAAAATACAGCTATACAAATAATTGCAAAATTATCTTGCTAAGGAGAGGGATAGATTTGTGCACGTGAGAGAAAACGACTTATTCAGTTAAATGACATGCTTTCCCTTATTAATGAAATTTATAACAGGGCTCACTTATTTTGATCTGCTACTCTGAACAGTTGAGTCAGAACCTAAACCAGTCTGCTTTTTAGTTATTCTATGGTGAACTGACAATTAAAATAATACACTAGAACTTAATATAATGCTATTATTCTCACACTATTTTATTGTATTTTAAGTAGAGCTGTCTGGCAGTTTAGAATCCTTTGTCTTATATAGAGGTTTTCAAGTTTCTCATCTGTGTCTAATTTACCTACTCTTAGGTCTGGGGAAATAGCATAATGGTCAAGCAAAAGACTCTCATGCCTTGGGTCTCAATGTCCTAGGTTTAATCCTCTGAATCACCATAATCCAGAGTTGTGTAGGCCTCATGTAAAAACAAAAACAAACAAAAACTGCCAGTTCTTTTTTTGTCTTTTAGTAAAGCCATCCATTATTATTATTATATTTTTTATAGAAACTGTGACCAGCAGAGGGTGATAGTGACTGGTCAGAATTTAAAATTGAAGGAGTTTTAGAATCAGTTTTATTTACTATTAATTTAATTAATCTTGGTTTAAAATGCTGTAAAATTTGGCGAGTATAGTCTGACATTTCTGCATGGTGGGTAAAACTCACCGCACCCACTGTCAAAGTCTCAGTGGTATCTCCCTGCCACTGGTAATATGACCTCTGAGCAATATATATTCTTCCAACCATTTACATAGGATGGTCTTCTATCTCTTTTTGTCTTCTATTTTTTTATAATGCCTCACAGTTATCAGCGAAAAGATCTTTTGATTCTGTTTACTGCAAGATGTTTTGCTGTTTTTGATACAATTATAAGCAGGACTGTTTTTTTTTTTTTTTTTTTTTTTTTGTTTCCTCTCATTGTCAAAATATATAAAGAACAAATCGTGACACCCATAATAAATCAGCCTTCCAGATATGAAATTCAGAGAAAATCCAAATAACCCCACATAAAAAGTAGTTACATATTTCGTACAGCACAATAATTGGTCATGGTCAATGTTTGATTTTCTGTATGACTCTGCTTTAGTTGATTCAGATAACTTTTCTGTCAAGTTTAGTTTAACTTTGCATCAATACACATATTAAGCCAAGTTGATAGCTAATTACATCTCTATCTTGCTCATTTATATGGAAAGACTGAGGTAATTTTGCAAACATCTTGAAACTATTAGGGGCCCGGCAGTGCACGAGAACTCCAGTTCAAGCCTTGGCTGCCATCTGCAGGGAGAAGGTTCCGGAATGGGGAAGCAAGTCTGCAAAGTGTCTCTTTTTCTCTCTCTCTTTCTATCGCCCCCTTTCCTTTCAACTGCTCTCTGACTCTATCCAAATTTTTTTTTTAAATTATTAATAGGGGCCAGGTTTTGGTGCACCTGGTTGAGTGCACGTTACAATGTGCAAGGACCCAGGTTCGAGCTCCTGGTCCTCCCATGCAGGGGAAAGCTTTGCAAGTGGTTGAAGCAGGGCTGCAGGTGTCTCTTTATCTCCCTCTCTATCTCCCTTTCCCTCTTGATTTTTGGCAGTCTCTATCCAATAGATAAATTAAAATAATTAAGTTATAAAATTAGGCACGAATTTCACTTTGATATTATTATGCATGAAAATTGCTATCATGGAGTATCCTAGCTATGTGTTTTCCCACTGATTTGTACTTTATGGTTTCTGATGTACTCTCCAAGTCTTCAATCTACTTTTTTACTTTTGTAGGGAAATATAGCGGTCTTGCTTCATTTTTGTGTGTGTGTGTGTGTATCCATTTATCTATCTAGTTTTCACACCACCGTTTGCTGAAAAGACTTTCTTCATTTTACGTTTTTGGTTCCTTTTATAAAAACATAACTGTCCATATGTATAAGGTTTCAACTGGGGCTCTCAATTCTGTTCCATTGATGTGTGTGTGTATTTCCGAAACTCAAGTACCGCACTTTTGATCACTTTATCTAGTATAGTTTGAAGTTAGGGGATATGATGCCTACAACTTGTTTTTTGTTGTTGGTTTGTTTGGTTTTATCTTGTTGTGCTTTTTTTTCCTTAGCATTTTGTGGCTCCAGACAGACTTGTGTTGAATTTGTTCTGTTTTTTTCAAGAAAGTGACTAGAATTATGAAAGCGATTACATGGGGTCTGTATGAAACCAGTGTCATTTCCTCTTCATTGTCTTCAGCTATGTTTTACTGATTGTACCCTGAAGGTCTCACTACTCTCTCAGGCTTAGCTCATTTGAAATTGTCTGTGGGAGGCAGAGGCTGATGAATGTAGGACAACCTGTGCTGGGCTGCTCAAAGCAAAACCCTCAGGGTAGAATCAGAAAAATTTAGCTGGAGACGGATGAAGAGGAAAGGAACACAGCTCTACTCTAATTCGTGAGAAGAAGGATAAAGAGTAGTAAAAGGAAAGGAAGGAAGGGGAGTCGGGCGGTACCGCAGCGGCTTAAGCGCAGGTGGCGCGAAGCACAAGGACCAGCCTAAGGATCCCAGTTCAAGCCCCGGCTCCCCAACTGCAGGGGAGTCGCTTCACAGGCGCTGAAGCAGGTCTGCAGGTGTCTGTCTTTCTCTCCTCCTGTCTTTCCCCTCCTCTCTCCATTTCTCTCTGTCCTATCCAACAATGATGACATCAATAACAACAACAATAATACTACAAATAAAAAAACAAGGGCAAGAAAAGGGAATAAATATTTAAAAAGAAAAAGGAAGGAAGGAATGGAGTGAGTAGGGGATAGAGTTTAGCAGTTATGCAAAGAGACTCTTCCAAAGATCCAGGTTCAATTCCCAGCACCATCTTATACCAAAGCTGATTAGAGCTCTGGTAAATTTAAAAAAGAAGTGCAAATGAAACAAAAAAAAATAACCATAAGGAGCACATCAAAAAAAACTCACAAGAAAATAGCTTAGATGACTGGTATTACAACTCTGGAGTGCTTTTGTTTGCTTTGATAGAGACAGGAGATAGGCAGGGAGAATAAAAAGTATTTTTAAAATCTTCCTTCAGCTTAGCAGGGGCCAGGCTCAAACCTGGGTCAAGCACATGGCGAAGCAGCACCCTATCCAAGTGAGCTATTTTGTTGACCACCCCACCTCAGGATTCTTTAAGCATCAAAACAGTTGTTAGTAGTAATCTAAAAAGCACTGAAAAATGGGAATTCTTTTGTCATGAAAGGTTGAGACTGTACTAAATTTTAAAAGGGCACAGGAACATGAAAATTAAAGACGTGTGCTCTTGAACTGAGTCTACACTAAAGGAAAAATATACTATTGAATACAAAGGGCATTGATACCAAGGACTTAATTACTCATAAAGCTTGCATGTATGTGTGTGTGTACTGCTCTGAATTTAAATATAATAAACGATTAAACAGGGAAGAGAGTTCACAATTGGTGTCTCTGGGTCAAAGGTATACAGGTTTGCTTTATACTGTTCTTGCAATTTTTCTGTTAGTTTGGAATTTTAATTTTTTTTTTGGATAGACAGAGAAATTGAGAGGGAAGGAGGGGAGGGTGGGAGAGAGGGAGAGAGACAGAACTCTGTCTCACTGCTCATGAAGCTTCCCTATAGGTAGTCAGGACCTAGGGCTCAAACCCTGGTCTTTAAGCACTGTAATTTGTGTAATCATCCAGGAGAGGGAGAGAGACAGAACTGTCTCACTGCTCATGAAGCTTCCCTATTGGTAGTCAGGACCTAGGGCTCAAACCCTGGTCTTTAAGCACTGTAATTTGTGTAATCATCCAGGTCCACTGAGATAGCATAGTGGCTATGCAAAGAGACTCTCAACCTGAGTCTCTCAAGTCTTAGGTTCAATTCCTCTGCACCACTAGGAGCCAGGGCTGAGAAGTGCTCTGGTAAAACAAAAACTAGCTGTTTAAATCCAAGAGCTGGCACAGTGGCTAGAGCATGGAATTAGAAGCATTAGAAATTTAAAATTAAAAAAATTTTTATTGGTTTTTATTTTTGTATTTTCCCTTTTGTTGCCCTTGTTTATCACCATCGTTATTACTGTTGTTGTTGTTGGATAGGACAGAGAGAAATGGAGAGAGGAGGGGAAGACAAGAGAGGGGAGAGAAAGACAGACACCTGCAGACTTGCTTCACCACCTGTGAAGCGACTCCCCTGCAGGTGGGGAGCCGGGGACTTGATCCTTACGCCGGTCCTTGCACTTCGCAGCATGTGAGTTTAACCCGCTATGCCACCACCTGGCTCCAAAAAAAATAAAGTTGATGTTTGGCATGTGTAAAAAAAAAATAATAATTAGTAGAAAAAACCTTTTATAAGGAATGCAAAGTGGGAGGCCATTAAGCTTTATGGAGTCCTCAGTATCATTCAGTAAAGGAGGTAGCTGTAGAAAGCATCTACTTTACTACACTGAGGACCTGTGGGCTGGATTTTGTGGTGTGTCTATTCTCTGTCTCTTTCTCTGTTATTCACCTTTTTTTTCCCTTTTTCTTGCCTCCAGGGTTATTGCTGGGACTTAGTACCCCATTATGAATCCACTGCTCCTGGTGGCCATTTTTTCCATATTGGGTAGGACAGAGAAACTGAGAGAGAAGGGGGAGATAGAGAGGGAGAGAGAGATACCTGCAGACCTGCTTCACTACTTGTGAAGCCTTCCCCCTTACAAGTGGGGAGCTGGGCGCTTGAACCCAGATCCTTGAGAGAGTCCTTGCAGTTAGTATTATGTGCTTAAGACTAGATGTGACACTGCCTGGCCCTCATTCACCTTTTATTTGCTGAGAGAGAGAGAGAGAGAGAGAGAGAGGGAAGTTAACCCTAAAACCGTGATGGAGGTATAGTTGAAAGTCCTATACACTGTATTCAGGTATCAACAACTGTCCTGTAAACCATTATTTCTCCAACAAAAATTTTTTTAAGGCATTGCATGTAGGAAAATGTTAACTGGCAAGGACTTTAAGTTTTTATCTTCTCTAAAGACTATCAAATGCAACTAAAGAAAAAAAAAATTCTGTGCAGCCATTCAGTAAATGATATCCGGCCTGGGAGGTGACATCTTGAGACCCCTGATTTTAACCTATGCCTCTTTTTTTTTTCTTCTTCAGACAAGAGGTACCAACAGTCACAAATATATAAGGTAATGAGAGGTTTAAATGTGTGTGTACATATCAAAACCACACCATTTTAATAAAAGAAATTAATATCCACACATTGGTACTTCTGTACAATTTTGGGTAAGATATAATTTTAAGCTGTTTACAAATAACATGTAATGCTTCAAATATTACATAATGTTGATAATACATTTCTAGCAGAAATAAATATATTGCACTTAAAAAGAACTTCATTTGATGTTACTTCATAGTCTTGGGCTTATAACTTCTTTCTTCATAAAACATTTCCCATTCCCTCCCCCACAACTCACACACTGCATTACAGTGACTATTTCCACGCAATATTAGTTAAACAAATGAACACAGCAAACGACAGAACTAGGATTAAAGTCCACTAAACAGTCTATCTCCATTCAATCACATCCTTTAGGAAATCAAGAAACTTTTTTAGGCTTCTGAAAAAAAATTAAAAATCAACAGGTTTTTTTTTTAATGTAAATACAACAAAGTGTATTTTTGTCTGGATATACTATATTACCAGAATGGTTTTATTGTTAGTTTCAGAGGGCAGAAGTTGAAAATTGAAGCAGGGCTGGAGAAAGAAATTTCAGAAATTTGTGATGGATCACTTACTAACCCAAGTCTTTCTCAGTGGGCATTTGCATATTCAAGATGCTGACTAAAGTACTAGAGTATTTTGTAACTGCCATGGAACTGCAGTGAACATTTTATGGGGTTTTTTTTTCTAAAGCCTTACATTCTGAAATAATATAAAACTTTTTAAAACTCAAACCTTTGATTTCTAAAACTTGGCTCTCAGAAGAGATCAGCTGAAAATCTTTTCTGTCTAGTTTTCTTTTTAATTTATTTCTGCCTAGTGTTCATTTAGTCCATACTATTTGTGTTGTCAATGATTACCAATATCATACACATCTAGTAGTGAAAACATTTTTCATTATCTAGTTAATGGAAGATTGAGGTGGTTTTTTTTTTTTCTTGCAACATATGACCCCCATACATTACATAACTGATTTTCTTGAACTTTAGTTATGGATAAGCTTGAACCTGCATCCAATGGGGTTGTGAAGTCACTGTACTCATTTTGGTTTGAGGATCATTTTTCCCTCAATAAAATTCAGCTTGAATGCAAGTAGAAAATCCTGAAAAATAAGTCAAATATTTTTAAATGGGATACATATCCTAACAATTCTCTGAAAAATTCATAGACAGCACAGAATAAGTATGTGTATCTTTTTTAAAAAAGAAAAATTTATTTCTTAAAACTTTAGAGTTTCTTGTTTTCTTTGTGGGGGGAAGAGATATTGTGGTTAAGAGGCTCTAGTGAAAGAGATGCGACGGGGTGAGAAAGGTCCATCTAGAAAGGTCCAGAAGTCAGTCACTTCCACACAGTCCTAAACAGGGTTTTTGCTGGATGATGAATCAATTGTTATCTGGAAACTTTTAGTACCTCCTATTCTATGTCCACCTACTAGAAAAGTACTAAGCTTTCCAGACAACACACATTGTTATAATCTCAAAGGACCAATCATGCAATACAAATTAACCTAGACCATACTAGCTAATATGTGGTTTGCTAGACACAAGGTGGATATCTTGACCTGTTAATAGTAGACAGAAGAGTAGGTGAGATTTACTAAGTAAGTCCAATAAGAATTATTATTAAGTAAGTCCAATAAGAATTATTATTCTTTTAATCACAAATATAGAACCTACTAAGTTTACAAATTCTTTCAAATCAGATAAAGCAGGTCTGACAGGGGCTCCTAGTAGCACTGAATATTAGCCATGCTTTTTGATACAAATACTGTACTTGGAGGGAAACCTCGAATTCTTCCCAAATACACTAGAACTCATGCTCTTTATTATTCCATTGACTTTCCTAGTAATGATCTATTATCTGGTTCTTATGATTACTTTTGGCAGAATCAGTTTCAGAGTTTTAAATCTTAAATATCCCAGAAGTTAAGAAGCAACAACCAGAATTTCCGAAGGCTCATGTGTGTAGTTACCCCAATTCCCAGAACTAGAATGATTCTAATTAGGGTTTCACTTCTTTTGTGTTTTTTCTTTCTGGCTCCAATTTTACCAAATAATTTAAACACAGATACAGTTTAGAAGTTCAGTATGATTTTCCAAGAGCATGCTTTGATATCATTGTTTTTCCTGATTACTTATGTTTAGATTTATGTTAATTACACAATAAAGTTATTAAGTCAGGAAATACTCATGTAAAAGCATATTCAAGAAAAATGTACAAATCTACTTGGAGGCATCCCAGTTAGAGGAAGTGTCAGATAACATGAAAATAATGCTTGCATTCTCACTGAGAAGAAAAGTCACCGATTCATTTCAGTAGAAGAGTCATTTACCAAAAAAAAAAAAAAAAAAAAAGTCATTTACCAGGGTACTGGACAGCATCTTGTAAAGCAGCAGCTGCTTTGATCACCCCTGCAGCAAGCAGCAACACACTTGATTTCAAAAGGTGCCCTGGAAACAGGACAACTGTTAAATATCAACCCCCTAGGCTAAGGTGTTTACTTTAAACTTTATTTGTAACTGCTTTTTTCAAAGAAATGCACACTTGTGCCCTGTCTACCTGTAGATTCTGCAGCATAACATGCAAGAAATTAGAAGTTAGCCTGTGGGATCTGCCATAAGACATTGAGATGCTCGGTTAACACAGCCATGCTCCTCCATTTGTACACTTCATAAGACAAGTGCAAAAATCCAAGGGTGGCACAGTCTAAGCAAGCTGTCATTGTGCCTTGCTCCATAGACTGGGATGCCCTTGAAAGGCATCTGCTATGGGAAGATCTCACATGAAAAGAACCATAAAGCAACAATCTACTGGAGACTACTATGATAAGCATATTGCATTTACTCTCAAAGACACCTCTACCTTTAGCACCAAGAGTTCACATCTCTTTGAACAGATCCAATACCTTTGTGGTCAGAACAGAGTAGAATAAGTATTATGTACAAACATTAAATTAATTAAAAGTGATTTGGGGAAGCTTTGTGAAGAAGACACAGTCTTGTAACTAGAATACATTATGTCTGAAGTTGCAGGACAATAAGCTTCATGAAATGTTATTATTAGGGAAAACAAACTATTGTAAAATGCTCAATGTATTAGCTCTGACCATGGATATTTAGATATATACTGCTCACAAGTAATGAAGAGGTTATATACAACTAAAATAGAATTCATTATTATTGTAAATACCAAATGAAGAATTTGGAAGGCAAGAATTAAAAATCAAGTGCTTACTTATATATACTGACGATGTCTTAGGGATTCATTGAACTAACATTCATTTCATGTTAGTGATCAATAATCATAGTAAAAAAAAAAAAACAGTGAATATGGCATAGTAAGGAGAAAAGGACAAACCAGGTGTAAGGACACATTACTCTGCACTAGGATGCAGGAGAATAGAAAGACCATTCATAGATTCTCATAAATCTAATAGTAAAGCTTGATGGAAAATGAAAGTTGAGCCCTGTGAATTTTAGCATCCATAAGATCGCTTGAAACTGAAATGAAAAAGCAATGGCCTTTGTTACCCATGTCAGAGACATTACTTTCTGAATAGGATAGCCACTTCACTACTGTAGCTAGAGGTGAAAATCAGACAGATCTCACATGCCATCCTGTGGAGGCACGAGTGTGTCCCTTTGTGAATAAGAGAGTTTAGAGGGTTTAGAATGTGGCCCAGGAAAATAAAGATTAATCTTACAATTTAGCACATATGCACACTCCCAAATTATACAAGGATGACTTTCCCTGTGAGAATGGCATCAGATTATTAGGAATAAAACTAGCAGGGAAGAAGTAAGTAAGAAAGAGTTTGTCAGGCAGTGGACCATCAACATTACAAAAAGAACTCTGTAAAGTCAGAACCACCGACTCATCTCCAAAACAGAATATACTGACATCAATCAACTCTCCCTCCACCCCCAGAAAGCTAACACAAAGGAGAACAAAACATGCTTTACATTACAGCATCACCACTATTTCTCTATTGGTTCTCATTTTCTACAGAGAAAAATGGCATCAAGTTAGTCATTGTGGTCAATACATTATTGGGGATTCTTTTAACCTGTGAAAAGCAGAAAGAAAACCTATACATACTGATTTTTACATACTGCTTTTATACATTACTGCAGTGATAGAATTTTTGTTTTTTAGCCACTGGAGAATAATGCACCTGAAGATTTATCCGCTTTGTATTATTAAACTTTCTGGGTAAATCAATTATCTTATTAGTTACACTGGCTAAGAAATGTACGATGATTCTCTCAGTCCCAAGAGCTACCCCACAACTATGGATGCATCCTCGTCCATGGTGCCCACCTCAGCAGTAGGTTCTGTTGTGAGCCCAGCTCTCCTCTTTAGTAGGTACTATGTCTTCTGGAGAGCCCCTGCTCCAACACCCCACACCCCACATATCCAACCCTGTCCTACAGTTTCATACTCATCTGCACATTCTAGATCTGGGTTCTGCTATTGCTAGAGGAGTCATACAAACGGTGTCATCACAGCAGAGGAATGACGTAGTCCTTGGATAGCAGCATAGGGGCCCTGCTGAAAGTAATGATGGTACCGGGGCATGTGGAATGAGGGAAAGGTGGGGCCACTTCCCTGCATGGAGCTGGCAATGGCAGTTGGGGTCAGAGGCATCCCAAGCCGGCTATATGGTGGCAGAGAACCCTGTATGGGGTGAGGAATGGGTGTTGCTATGGATGCAGTGCTGGTACCAAGAGCAGTCAGAGACTGTGGGTGCTGAAATCCAGGGAAACTGGATGAAGATGATACCCAGGAGCTAAGAGACAAATTATCTGACGTTGTAAACGCTGACCCTGTAAGGAAAAAACAATCTATTACAATGGAGACACTATTTAAATATGCCAATCTATAAAGTAACTGTAAAGATATATATATTTATAACAGAACTGTATAGGTGAGTACAGTTGACAGGTGAATATGTCAACCAGGAGGCATAGCTACTTTTCCATAGAAGGAGATATTTATATATGGATGAGAACTCTGTGGATTATCTCTAGAAGAGAGTTTGCTAGATGGAAATCTACCTAACTCATTAGACAATCCACATTTTCCAAATACCCCTTTCTAGAGGTAATAGCTTGTTTCCTTCTAAAGGACGCCCCAAGCAGTTCATGTATGTTCTGACCTCTGTAGTATCTCCTATAGGAGACTGGACATATCCCCAAGAAAAGTTATCTAGTTTCCAAAGCCATCATGAAATTCCATTAGTGTAGGTTTTTCTTTACATTGTTAAGCTGCCTTAAATCTTTGTTCAATGTTTAGCAACTTAAAAGCATGAGCGTTCTTGGATCACATTGGCACTGCTTTTTCTTTTAATATTTTATTTATTTATTATTGGATAGAGACAGAGAGAAATTGAGAAGAAAGGGGAGACAGAGAGAGAAAGAGACAGACACCTGCAGTAATGCTTCACCACTTATGAAGCATTTTTTCCCCTGCAGGTGAGGACCAGGGGCTTGAGCCTAGGTCCTTGTGCACTGGAATGGGAGCACTCCAACAGATGCCCCACCTCCTGGCTCTGATGTTGCATTTTCAACTATGTGAGTTCTAGGTGAGAGCAAATAGTATGAGCCTATATAAGCTACTAGTAACTCATTCGAGATTGAGTTTAAAGATATTCTGTGTTTGGTTATGACCCTCCATGTTATGATCATTAAACTATGTGTATGGGAGGGTGTCCAGACACACACATCCCTTTTCCTAGGGTTGGGCACTCTGGTATCTTTTCCTTTCAGGAGAAGTAGGTACACAGGGATCCCCTCACTGAGTCTCACAGAGGTGCTTCTCACTACTCTCCTACTCTCACCACTAAGCCTTACGCCTCTTCATTTTCATTCACAAGAAGAACCCTTATTCTAAATATACTTCCCCATTTTCGTTATTGACCTTAATAAGACATTCCCAGTGTAAATGGAACGGACATATTCCCTGATTTTCAGATTATGAAACCGAGGTTCAGAAAGATAAAGGTTCAGAAAGGTCTCCACAGTCTAGTAGTTATTTGGCAGTAGATCATAGACAACTCCTTCAGTTCAATGTCCTTTCACTGGAGAGGAAAACAAAACAAATACAAAACAAACAAAGGAACAAGAGAAAACACCACAGGAAACATTCAGGCAGCAAAATGACTTACTACTACCTGGAGGCAAAAATAACAAGCTCTGCAAGAACTACCAGCCTGGTGTGTTGTTCTTCCTGAAGAGACTCTGGAACTACTCGGGAGACAATCCCCCAAAACTAAGAGCCTCACCACCTATCTGCCTTCATTTTATGCTTTAAAAAAAAATTTTTTTTTGTATTATCTTCATTTATTGATTGCATAGAGACAGCCAGAAATCAAGAGGAAAGTAGGTGATAGAGACAGAGAAACACTTGTAACACTGCTTCACTCCTTGAAAAGCTTTCCTGCTGCAGGTGGGGACCAGGGAACTCAGGTGCCTGCACATTGTAACGTGCGCTCAACCAGGTGTGCCACCACCCCCGCCTGCATTTTCCTTGGGCTACTTTTTTGCTCATAGCTGTGGCACTTGCTGGAAGATCTCACCTCGGTTTTGTGTAGTCTGACCCTCATCTCCCAGTATATCCTCTTCTCCACCGTAAGTACGGATAGGTGAACGGGCATAGGAGTGCTTTTGAATGAGGCTCTCCACACTTTCCCTTGAGGAGAGAAAGACATATCTTGAGTGATCTCAGAAGTTAAGAACACAGAGATGTGAAAGTTGTTGAGATAATTATTTTCCTAGTCATTAAAACCATGTTCTTAGCCACAAGACCATGACTTTAAGGGAAATCTACCTTCAAAATGTATACTTTTTTTTTTTCTGTTACAGATTCCTCAAAAACATGTCTTTATAATAGGAACACAATATATCGACACTGGGAAGGACAATCCTTGAAATCCTACAAAACAGGGACAGAAAGGTGAGCAAGGAGCTACGAACCCAAATTATATGAATACAGAGTTTGGTGATGTTCAGAGTGTGTGTGTGGATTATTACGAGGAGTAGCAATGAATCTTTTCACTGATTTTACCACCTAAAGATGTAACTGTACTTATTCGACTGCTGAAATGTTGGCAAAAGAAGAAGAATCTGGGGTGACCAGAGCTCAAGTTGGGGGAACATGAAGAGAGGGGGCAGGAGGTAGGGAAGGGCAGGGCAGGTAAAGAGGGCCAGGGAGGGGGGATCTGAGGGGTGGCACATCTGGTTAAGCAGACACATTACAGTGTGCAAAGACCCAGGTTCAAGCCCCTGGTCCCCACCTGCAGGGGAAAAGCTTCACTAATGGTGAAGCGGGGCTGTAGGTGTCTCTCTGCCTCTTACCCTCTCTCCCTCTCCCCTATCCCTCTCAATTTCCCTCTGTCACTATCAGTAATAATAAATAAAAAGGAAAAAAAAACTTGTAGTTGTGATGGGGAGAACACAACTGTGGGACTAAAGAGGTCACTCACTGTGTCAGGTTGTGCTTTACCCAGCACATGACCCAGGTTTGAGCTATGGCACAGACCAGGCTCCATGCTGAGGTTATCTCTCCCCCTTCTGTCTCTTTTTGAATGAAGACGTAGCCCCAAGAAAGGTGAAATCACAGATACATGAGATACAGGCACCACAAAAGTATAATAATAAAATCATAAATATATAAGCTGAAAAACATCTTAATAAAGTAGAAACTATCACAAACACCTATGTTTATGTTCTTTTAGTCTAAGCCACGTTTTCAAGGAATTCAGAAAATAATTAGGTGTTTATTTTCATTTAAAGACGAAGCCTGCTTGAAGTACTCTAGAAATTATTTCCTCTTTTTAAAAACCATAAAGAGTGAGCCTCAGTGGACGATATTAGAGACGTCAGATTCTAATAGCATCCTCTTCCCTGCAGTGCACAGAAGCTGCTCAATTTCAGCCTCTGAGTTCAAAGGCAGATGGAGTATTTGCCTCTCCAAAGTGCCCTCATTCAAAATTATTTCAGCGTATTTTACATGTACAGAAAGAGCATTTTCCAAGTAACATATATGTCACCATATGTGAAACATCTTTGCTTTTTTTCTTTTTCTTTTTTTTTTCTTCCAAGAAATACATTATATTCATTTTGTCCTTTCTAGATTACTGGTATCATTACTTATTCTCATCTCTGGGGAGGTGGGGAGGTGGGGAGAGAGAGAGAGATTCGGTACTTTATCAAAGTGATTTACTTGAGTCAGACCTAGAAGTGAACTGAGAGCAATGGCAGGTCTTACATAAAGGATGACATAATTGAATTACTGCCTTTTAAGTGATTGAAACAGTAGGGCCTATCAGACCCATCACTTTGAAGATGTTACAAAAAATAGACAGCCCATGTTGTTTACTTTATGTCTAAGCCTTGGTTCTAGCAGAGTAAAAAGTGCAAGAATCTGTTTAGTTTGGAAGCCCACTGGGAGTATTTCTAAAATACTGTACCCTAAAAAATAAGGTCTGACTCGCCCACTGAGTTCAGTGATCTGTACTGTAAGGTAGAACACCCTGTTGTGCTTGAGTTCTACTGTTTAGTTCTAGTGTCTACAGAGACACTAGTTTTAGTAGAATTACTTTGGATTTAATAGACATATAAAACAGGTACCGACATGGAAGTTCAGCTTTTTTAAAAAAAAAAATGTAAACTTAAATAATTTTTCTAGGCAAAACAAATAAAAATATCACCACCCAAGAGATCTTTAAAAGGACGCTTCTAATTACTTTATAACTATCCACTCCTCGAATAATCTGCACATGACGGCACAACTATACCCACAGGTGAGCAAGGTAGGGCTTAGCTACAAAGATTTTTTTTCTGATCCTGAAAATGTACTTTTTTCTCTAACCTACCACAGGAAGATAAGAAACTGTACTCGTGTAACAACAGCTGTCTTGCAAAACTTTTTTTTATATTTATTTTTATTTATTCCCTTTGGTTGCCCTTGTTGTTTTGATGTTATAGTTATTATTGTTGTCATCGTTGTTGGATAGGACAGAGAGAAATGGAGAGAGGAGGGGAAAGACAGAGAGGGGGAGAGAAAGATAAGACACCTGCAGACTTGCTTCACGACCTGTGAAGCGACTCCCCTGCAGGTGGGGAGCCAGGGCTGGAACTGGGATTCTTATGCTGGTCCTTGCGCTTTGCACCACCTGCGCTTAACCCGCTGCGCTACAGCCCAACTCCCCAAAACGTTCTTTTTTTATCTTTATTTTGTTTTATTTTACTTATTATTGGATAGAGTCAGAGAGAAGTTGAGATAGAGAGAAAAAGATAGAGCAGAGAGGTAGAAAAAGAGACGAGCAGCCCTGCTGTTCACCACTTGTGAAGTTTTTCCCCTGCAGGTGGGGACCAGGGGTTTGAACCCTAGGTCCTTGTGCACTGGAATGTGTGCGCTCAACCAGGTATACCACCGCCTGGCCCTCAAAATGTTCTTAACTAGTGAAGTTATGTGGCAGGGTTGCACAAACTCTAGTTAAGTTTTACCAACAAGGACACAGGTTTGAGTCCCCAGTCCCCACCTGCAGTGGGAAAGCTTTGTTGAGTGGTGAAACAGTGTTGTAGGTGTCTCTGCACCTGCCTCTGTCTCTCTCTCTCTCTCTCCCTCCCTCTCTCTCTCTCCCGCTCTCTCTCACTCTATTATCTATCTACCTATCTCCTCTTTCTTTCTCAACTTTTGGCTGTTTCTATCAAATAAACAAAAAAATGTTTTAAATACAGATGGGGAGTCGGGCAGTAGCGCAGCGGGTTGAGCGCACGTGGCACAAGGACCGGCATAATGATCCTGGTTCGAGCCCTGGCTCCCCACCTGCAGGTGTGTCGTTTCACAGGCAGTGAAGCAGGTCTGCAGGTGTCTATTTTTCTCTCCCCCTCCTCTCTCTATTTCTCTCTGTCCTATCCAACAGCAACGACATCAACAACAATAACTATAACAGTAATAAAAAAACAAGGGCAACAAAAGAGAAAATAAATAATAATTTTAAAATATTAAAAATATATATAGAAAATCTGTATTGGTAACTAGTATATATACATGTGTCTGATAAATGCCTAAAAAAAAACCCACCAAAATTATATCTTCTGTTGTTGTTGTTGCTGAATGTCTTCCTTAAGCTGTTTATATAATCATTTTAGATGACATTGAGACTTCCAGTTGCTATATCTTATCATATTTATTGAAGCTATCCTATAATAATCATCACAGAGAAAAACAAATACAACTTAAATCTTCCAATTTGAATTTTAACTTCCTCTCCTAAATATAGATCTGGGAAAATTTTATTCAGGACAAAATACCAAATCAATTATGATTTATAGAAAATTTAAAAAATGTTTAAAGCTATTCTTATTCTGACTTTAGTTTGACCTGCCAAGCAAAACGGCTTTTATGCAAGTATGAAAGTTCTTACAGTATCTACTTGCACTGGATATTATTTTGTTTTTATTGTGGTGCCAGGACCTTGCATGTATGATATCACTGCTGAGCAGCCTCTCCAGGGACAGGTTTTTAATTCTCTGTTTTAGAGAGAAGTGGTAGGAGAGACAGACACACCACAACACTGCTCCACCATTCACTGAGCTCCATGCTGTTCATGGTGCTGTCTGGTGCCAGGGCTCAAGCCTAGGGTTTTAGGCATGATAAGAAGCACACTCTCCCAGGTAAGCTAATTCCTAGTCACTGACTATTGATATTTTTTTCCTTTCCTAAGAACCGCTGTGTTCAGATTCCTTATCGTATCTATGCTTTGATTTCTTCTGTAAAAATCAGGTTACAAAAAAAAAAAAAAAAAAGTTTGCAATAGTTGGTGAGCTTGGTTGAATAATCTCTAATATTATGGGTCTAATGACGTGTGAATCTATAAATACATATATAAAAATTAAAACAGCTATTATGAAAGTCTAATTCTAATAAATTGCAAAGAACCCTGAGCTCTACCCCTAAATCAACTTAGTATATGATTCTACACAAACTGCTTGCTCACTTTGGGTCCTTTGCTGTCTCACTGGAATAATGAGAAAATAACTCCCAATTATTACCATGGCCTAAAAATGATCACTTCCTAGAAAGCTAACTTTGGGGGCCAGGTGGTGGTGCACCTGGTTAACTGCATACACTGCACTGCACAAAGACCCAGGCTCAATCCCCTGGTCCCCACCTGCAGGGGGAAAGCTTCACAAGTGGTGAAGCTGGGATGCAGGTGTCTCTCTCTCTCTTTCTCCTTCTCTATCTCCAACTCACTTCTCAATTTCTCTCTGTTTCTATCCAATAATAAATAAAATAAAATATAAATATAAAAAAGAAAGTTGAGTGGGGGAGATAGAATAGTGGTTGTGCAAACAGACTCTCATGCCTGAGGCTCCAAAGTCCCAGGTTCAATCCTCTGTACCACCATAAACAAGAGCTGAGCAGTGCTCTAGTCTCAGTCTCTCTCTCAAAAATAAAATAAATAAAATTTTAAAAAAGAAAGTTAACTTTGTATTTCCTTTGGAAGTTAAATATAAAATTCAAGGGCAGTGGTCCAGGAGATGGCACACTGGATAAAGCATTGGACTCTCAAGCAGGAGGTCCCGAGTTCAACCCCCAGCAGCACATGTACCAGGGTGATGTCTGGTTCCTTCTCTCTCTCCTCCTATTTTTCTCATTAATAAATAAAGACAAAAAACAAAATGGACAGCAGTATTTTAACAAAATAAAATGCGAGGGCACACTTGATTGTATGTAAGATAATTTTTTTTCTTCAGTCTTAACCTGTATTTAAGAAATAACGCGTGGCTGGAGAGAGAGCTCACCGGGCAGGGCGTGTGCCTTTCCGTGAGCACAGCCTGAGGCTGCGTCTCAACACCACATGCAAGGTGCCATGGCACCGGATGAAGCTTCAGTGCTGTAATGTCTTTCCCACCCTCTTTTGTCCTCTCTAGCAAAAAAAAAAAAAAAAAGAAAGAAAGAAAGAGACCTGGAAGTAATGAGATCATGCATATATGCATCCCCAGCACCACAAAAAAAAAAAAGGGAAGGAAAATGCATACTAATAACTTATTTATATATATATTCTTAACATTTTTATTAGAGGAATCAATGGTTTATAGTCAACACATACTAACAATAGCAAGGCTACTGTTATTAGCTTTTGTCATTTGCTACTTCAGTGTTTAAACAACACTACGAAGTAGGTTACTTTTAATATAGTGAATGAGCTTAACATGCAGGATTTTGTTTTTGTTGCTGTTATATGCTTCATTGGGATGATGCTTTGGTTTTATTACATAATTCGCTTTGGAAGAGTTTTCATAACATTTGCATATATTTATACTTCTAAAAGGTTATGGGAATGAGCAAATTATTATGAGCCATAACAATGTTGCTATTTATTAAACTGAGTTGAATTTATTTCTTTTCAGAGCCAGTTCAGCTCTCAAACTAGGGGACACACACATATTGTATTTAAATGTATATATTATATGTCATGTTATACACAAAATATATATAATAATCTCCTTTGCTTAAATCTACACTACTGGTTAACTTCTTTTTTTTTAATTTCTTTTAATTTTATTACATAACAACAAGGGCAACAAAAGGGAATAAATAAATATTTTTTAAAAATTAAAAAAAAACTAATTGTGCTCCAAGCTAATTTTGTTTATGAATAAGATCACTGATTTTCATATTAGTTTTGCATGTTGCAATGTGCTGTTTGTGTAATTTTTTTCAACCATTTAAAAATGTGGAGATCCTCCTTAACTTGTGGTAGTTACCAAACAGGTGGCAGTCAACAGTGTGTCAACTCCTGGCCCGTCCTGTTTGCCTGATTGGAGATAGGCCCCACAGGCCCTTCTCTACTCCTAATTAAAACCTTACTTCCCCAAAGCTCTTCAAGGTAACCAAGAATTTTGACAGGATCTAGCACCATATGTCATCATGCAAAGTCGAGAAAGCTTCCATAAACCGAACTTTAGTAAATTTCCCCAAACACTTACTGCCCATGTCTTGACGTAGATAAAATTCCTATAAATTCCCATCATATTAGATTTACTCCCCCACTCCCCACCCAGGTTTCCTTCCTCCTATAAACTAGTAGAGTGTCTTTACGTTCTGAGCAAAAAGGCTTGACTTCCACTGGGCCTGTGCCCAAATTTCATGTGTCTGAAAGTTTTATTCAAAGCCGGGGAATTTAATACATTTTATAGAGTCTCAGTATGAATTCCAAACCAGTATGATGAAATAAGCCAATGTACTTAATTTTCTGTCCTACTGAAATGACAAGATCAGAAGAAACAAGGGGGGAGGAGGCTGGGTGGTGGCGCACCAGGTTAAGTGCACAAAGTGCAAAGCTCAAGGATCCACGCAAGAATCCCGGTTCAAGCCCCGGCACCCCATCTGCAAGGGGGTGTCGCTTCTCTCCCTCTCCCTCTCCCTGTCTTCCCTTCCTCTCTCAATTTTTCTCTGTCCTAATCAACAATACCAATAACAACAACAACGGGGGGAGGTGGAGGGTGGGGGTTGAGAGGCCGCCAGGAGCAGTGGATTCGCAGTGCAGGGACTGAGCCTCAGTGATAACCCCCCCAAAAAAAGGAGGCAAAAAAAAAAAGAGGAAAAAGAAAAGAGAAAGAAACAGGGGGAGCACAGTGGAGAGACAGTATAATAGTTATTCAAAAAGGCTGTGATGGCCTGAGGCACCAAAGCTCCAAGCTTCCGTTCCTGGCACCACTGTAAGGCAGAGTTGAACAATGCCCAAGTAAAAAACAATAAATATATATTAAAAAATAATAATAAACAAGGTGAATTCAATAAGAAGAATGTAAGAAGTACTACAGTTAAGAATTTAGAATGTGGGAGTCGGGCGGTAGCGCGGCGCAATGCACAAGGACCAGCTTAAGGATCCCGGTTCGAGCCCCCGGCTCCCCACCTGCAGGGGAGTCGCTTCACAGGCGGTGAAGCAGGTCTGCAGGTGTCTGTCTTTCTCTCCCCCTCTCTGTCTTCCTCCTTTCTCCATTTCTCTCTGTCCTAGCCAACAACATCAATAATAACTACAACAATACAACAACAAAGGGAATAAATAAATATAAAAAATGAAAAAAAAAAGAATTTAGAATGTATTATAGAGGTAATTATAAATAAGTAAGGACAGTAGGGGTAGTGCAGCGAGTTAAGCACACGAAAAAGCACAAGGACCAGCATAAGGACCCCAGTTCGAGCCCCCGGCTCCCTACCTGCAGGGGGGGTCACTTTACAGGCAGTGAAGCAGGTCTGCAAGTGTCTGTCTTTCTCTCCCCCTCTCTGTCTTCCCCTCCTCTCTCCATCTCTCTTTGTCCTATCCAACAACGACAACATCAATAACAACAACAATAATAACTATGACAATAAAACAAGGGCAACAAAAAGGAATAAATACAAATGATATTTTTAAAATGGGTTATTATTTAAATAAAATACTGAAAGTTCTAAAGTGCTAGGAAATCTACAGTTGAATATATAATGATACAATTTTGGAGTTGGAAATGCCTTTTTTAGATAGGAAATCATGGAAAAGCATAATATACCTAGTGATTAAATTTTCTATTTATCAAAACAAAAGGAAGTTGCTATTCAAACTTGCTATATGATTCTAACATATATCAACAATAAAATACTAATACTCTAAATACATTTTTTAAAAAGGAGCTTAGCAGTGGCACACCCAATAAAGCACACACGATCAAGTGTGAAGTCCTGGGCTCCAGGTCTAGTTCCTCCTTGTTGGGAGGATGCTTCACCAACAGTGGAGAAGTGCTACAAGTGTCTTTCCTTCTCTGTGCTCCTCTGTTTCTTCTCCTCCTCCCTCTCCCTCCCCTTTTCTCTTCTCTCCTATCAAAGAAAAAAGATAAGTGAGTGGGTGGGGGTGGAAGACCTGGAAGATGCACATTGGATAAAGCCTTGGACTCAAAAGCATGAGGCCTTGAGTTCAATTCCTGGCATCCCATGTACCACAGTGATACTCTAGTGCTCTCTCTTCAAGAAATAAATGAGCTGTGCAATTATGCTGGTACCAAAACCCAGTAATAACCCTGGTAGCAAATAAATAACACATAAGTAACTTTTATAACTACAATGGAAAATGAAAAAATAAAATGCAAGAAGCATAGGTACAAACTGTCTTACAAGAAAATACAAACTCGGCTCCCCACCTGCAGGAGAGTCGCTTCACAGGAGGTGAAGCAGGTCTGCAGGTGTCTGTCTTTCTCTCCTCCTCTCTGTCTTTCCTTCCTCTCTCCATTTCTCTCTGTCCTATCCAACAACAACGACATCATAAAAACAATAACTACAACAACAACAAACACGGGCAACAAAAGGGCCAATAAATATAAAAAATTTAAAAAATAAAATAAAAACTTTCACCCATCCAATTGGCAAAGATATAAAGATGATGATCAGATTCAACAAGAGTAGAAAGAAAGGATGCTCTTGGTCATAACATAGACAGTCTTTTTGAGGTAAACATGGCAATGTACATGAAAAGCCCTAAAAGTATGACCATGTTTCCAATCAGATGAGAAACTGAGACCAGGCAAGAGCAAAGAAAGAGAGCAGAATATACACCGCCAGAGGCTCGCAGTGTTTGCTATAGGTACAGACTTTCTGTTTGGGATCACGGAAACATTCTGGAAGTGGACAATAAGAATGGCTGCACAACACTGAAATATACTTAATGCAACTCACTTGTACACTTAGAAATAGTTAAAAATAGACTATGTTACACATACGTCAGATCAATTATTTTATATAGTTTCATTATGTGACCTTAAATATTTACTGAACTATTTTTCCTTTATTGAATATTTAGGTTTTCCCAAATTTCTAATAATTAAAAATATATATCATTTGATTCAACATTTTAATTTTTTAATATTTATTTATTTACTCCCTTATGTTGCCATTGCTGTTTTGTTGTTGTTATTGATGTCATCGCTGTTAAGACAGAGAGAAATGGAGAGAGGAGTGGAAGACAGAGATGGGGAGAGAAAGACAGACACCCACAGACTTGCTTCACAGCTTGTGAAGCAACTTCCCTGCAGGTGGGGAGTCGGGGGCTCAAACCGGGATCCTTATGCTGGTCCTTGTGCTTTGCATCACGTGCACTTAACCCACTGCGCTACCACCTGACTCCCTATTTTAATTATTTTACTATTTTCCATATGATGAATATGTGTAAAGGCATATATTTCTCCTGCCACTGTTTATAATAACAAAAATTAAGAAACCTATGTGAACTAATATAGTATATATCTAAATAAATGTGTATGGTTGTAACAGAATATTATTGGGTTGTTGGAAAAGTCATGGTGCATTTTTGCATAGGAAAACACAGGAAAGAAGTCCTGACTTTTGTGATAACCCACTATGTGGTCACTACTTTCTGCACCTCATAGAGAATTCTGGTCCATACTCCCAAAGGGGGAGAAATGTTAGGGAAAGATGACTAAAGGTCTCTGAATTCCAATTTCCAATTCCATCAGGACCCTGAGACAGGAGAAGAGAAAAAGAGAAGGACATTTGGAAGTATTAAGAGGTGTAGGCGTGACTTAGAAAGGAAGGGAAGGCAGGACCATAGAAAAAATGGGCGAGGGAGTCCAGAGGTAGCGTATCGGGTTGAGCGCACGTGGCGCAAAGTACAAGGACCCGGCGTGAGGATCCCGGTTTGAGCCCCTGGTTCCCCACCTGCAGGGGAGTCGCTTCACAGGCGGTGAAGCAGGTCTGCAGGTGTCTGTCTTTCTCTCCCCCTCTCTGTCTTTCCTCTCCTCTCTCCATTTCTCTCTGTCCTATCCAGCAACAACGACATCAACAATAATAGCTGCAACAACAATAAAAAAAAAAAGGGCAACAAGAAGGAAATAAATAAATATTTAAAAAACTTATAAAAACAAAAATAAAAAATAAAAATGGGCAAAACTACATAAATATATAAACACAGCTAGATACAGAAATAACAGACAACCCGTATCTATGATCTTGGGAGAACTATGCAGCTTCCAATGGGGGAATGGGAACACAGAACTTTGGTGGTCGTAAAGATAGGGGATTATAGCCCTGTTGTCTTATAATTTTTAAAATCAATATTAAGTCACTCAGGAAATGCTAACTAAACAGAAAGATGACCCATTAAGCATGTAAAACCTTTAAGGATATGAATGAAACCTAGTAACATGAGAACAAGGAAATTGCAATGCCTTTTCAAGTGTTCCAGAAGTGTGCAATTCTAGAAGGCATAATATTCTGAGTTTAGAGGCATAAGGAAAACATTGACTCTAGTAGATATTTCTGTTACTTTTAGGGGTCCCTCACAGTAGTTGTAAATCTGAAACAGGAAACTTGAAACCATTAAGGTCACATATTTATAACATCATATTCAATTAAGTTAGAAAAGTGCAATTTCTGTCATCATGTCATAAAAAGATGTGTTTTTCTCTCAGATCTCCTATAAAGAAAAGCTCCCTATATTGTTACAGATAGGGCTGTTTTCAATCAGTTACAAGGAGAAATTCAATTACTAGATGGTTTAGTGCAGTAACTGACTCCAGACTAATTTCATTTCTCTAGGTCTCTAAAGATCAATTGATCTGATTTGTCCCATCCCTGAAGGCTGTTTAGGAAAAAATCAGACTTAAATACCTGGAAATGTAATCCAAAACCCTGGGCAATTTCACACTACTTAGGTCATCTTGTAAACTTTCAACTAGTCACATCAGCTGCTCTCATGGCCCCCAGACCACTGAGAGCTGCTTAGCTTCATGGGCTTATGAGTGATCTTCCCACATCAGGATGTTTATTTAATAAGTGGGAAATGTAGTTGCATGCATCATCAAATCTGTCATTTTAAAGCACAGTTCCAGATGTGCAACTAAGGATCTACTTTTACTCTAGGACTGTCAAAATTACCCTTAGGGTAAAAGGTGCACTCATCTACGAGGAGAGACTTAAAGTTATCTTACACTATCAGACCTACAAAGTGCTTTCAAAACTGCCTTCTTTCTTGGGTCTCATAATTAAACTAGGAAAGAGCAGTGTTTTTCTCTCCATTTTCTAGATGAGAAACAGAATCAATGGCTGGGTGATTTCCTAGGCTCACTCAGCCTATAAAGGGAGAGCTAGAATTCTATGCTAAACTTTAAGAAATATTTTATTGAGAATTAATGGTTCACAGCACAGTTGTTGACAAATGGGTATAATTTCTCATCTTCCCAAGATAGGTGTCTGCCAAATACTCTCACCCCCAATTCAGGTCCTCTCCAACCTTCATGCACCAGGACCTCAAACGCGTACCTCCCTTCCCTAGAGTGCTTTGGACCAATATTCCACACCTAGTTCAAGTCTTACTTTGTGTTTTTCCTTTCTGTCTTGTTAAGTTCCACCTATGAGTAGGATCATCTGGCATGCATCATTCTCTTTTTAGCTTATCTCACTGAACATGATTCCTTCAAGCTCCACTCAAGATGAAGCAAAAGAGATCACTTCCACTTCCCAACCTACGCTGCTCACTCTAATAGGACATACATTGTAACACACAAAACATCTGCCTGTGGAATACCGCCCTCACTTCCAACTTACACTTGACTGAAACTGAGGGAATCACTCACTGATTATAATCCTGTCTGAATCAGACCAGAGTCACTGGTACTCTGGAAACCCGACCTACGAAAGGTTATGGCCGAATGACAGCAGCCTTTGTGTAAAGGGTGGTCGCACTTGTTACCAGTGCTGGCACCACAATTTTGCTCACTTGTGTCTCACGACTTGTCTGTTCACTTGGCTTCTTTTTGCATTTTGCAATTTTCAAACATAAGCTCGAATTTCCCTCTCTGAACTCAACTGCTTGTCATGTTCCCAAACTAATGAACCTTTCTCTTAGTACTCAAATATCACAGTCCCTGCCTCTCCTGTTGCCATTATATCTGTGACCCCAAATCAAAATGACTTGCTCATACTCTGTGGTTATAAAAGCACTAGGAAGACCAGTCAGCTGTTGCAAAGTAGTGTAACTGGCCCTTAATTTGGGTTGCCAGGACAGTTTGAGCAGAAGTGGTGAGACCAGATTTAACCATGTGATGATTAATGAAAAGTGGAGCAGTTGGCAGGGAAACCACAAAGAAAAAGGTCTAGAGACAAGCCAGAAGCGTGGTGGCAAGGGTTCCTCTATCTGTCAATAATGGCTTCAGGCCGTAGGAAGAATTACGTACAGAAGATGAGCAACATCTAGCATAAAATGGGATCTAGTACAAAGCAGAGTTACTATAGTTGATAACACTATTTGTGTAGCTAAAGTTTGCTGAAAACAGAATTTCAAAAAAAAAAAAATGAAAAGAATAGGGACAGAAAGTGGCATAATATATTTGAGACACAAATAATCAGGCCAAAAATGACAATCATGTAATTTTTTGATAATCATACTAGACAAACTGTGGATATCAATATAGTTATTATATTCACTTAGACAATCTCACACCACATTAACCACTTCTTAATTAAACAGAAAAAGTGGAGATTACATGCACATGATTGTCACTTATATTTTTAAAGGCCCCGTGATGTGAAATGTCTTCTGTTAAATATAAGCAATTCACAGCAAGAATAAAATTATGTGTCCTTAATTAAATTAAATCCCCTTGTTTCAAATTCTAATGACCCTTATTAGTTACTTGCACTTCGGGAGGCAAAAAACGCTATCAACATGAGATTTCCCTGTGGGTTGTCACTAAAGACAGGGACCTCAGTATCATCAAGAGGACCCAGTTTTCTATAAGAATGAAATCCTAGTTTTTACAGCTGAATAAATGTCCTAGTCAGAGCCACCACTTCCCTCAAATACTGAACACGGAATAGATTCAGTTGCAGAAGCTGTCAAAGTTTAATCTGTTACATATCTATAATCAAGGGCAAAGAACTGAAATCTATCTACAGCAAGGTTTTATTTCTTTGACATTGAAAGGAGTTTGTTCTTGCAAACTTGCTCTTCTATTTATCCTATCTGAACAACAACAACAACAACACAACAACAAAAGTAAACAGAGAATTCTCATTACCTCTCAATGTCAGTGAGCCTGGAAGAGTCCCGGAATCCTTTGGCAAAAGGGTTACTATCTATTTTCAGCTTGGTTATCTGGAAAGGGAAAAAGTGGGCACGAAACAGTATTACTTATGGGGTCAAGGAAGGAAGATCAGAAACACAGAGTTTGTTCATCTATATGGCACCTCATGAATGTCTTACTGTCTCTCAGTCTCATGAAAAGGGTGGAGAAATTCATAGGAGGAAGAGACCATAGCTCTGCCCATGGCTGGCTGTGGCTTCAGAGAGGACACACCAGAGGACAGGCTGGTTCTTGAGAACAGACTGGACTGGAGGTCAGTGAAGACAGAAGATGAATAGTGTGGTGTCAGCATGAAACTGTGGGCAGAGAGGCTGCAGTTGACAGTGGAGGTAATGGGGTGAGCTCTCCACAGAGAGCTATCAAAAATGTCAGCATTGGTGAATTAGAGTAAGAATGACACTTCATAATACAAGTCCTCTATGACTAAACTCAGATGTAATAAACCCAGGAAACAAGCAGAATGGCCTAAAGAAGGCACTATGAATTGTCTAATCAAATATTTATTACTTAAGCCTGGATATGCTCCTCCCTTAACCCCTACCTCATAGCCCTCAATCATTTTATCTACTCAAGTAACTACACAAAAGAAGTTAAGATATATCTCCTAATCTCTTCTGACAACATCGGCATTATTGCCACTCCTTGATAATCTTTTTTCTTTTTCTTACATTTTAAAAACCTTTTTATTATTGTATAGAGACAGAAATTGAGAGGGGAGGAGGAGGAGAAAGATATGCTCCTCCCTTAACCCCTACCTCATAGCCCTCAATCATTTTATCTACTCAAGTAACTACACAAAAGAAGTTAAGATATATCTCCTAATCTCTTCTGACAACATCGGCATTATTGCCACCCCTTGATAATCTTTTTTCTTTTTCTTACATTTTAAAAACCTTTTTATTATTGTATAGAGACAGAAATTGAGAGGGGAGGAGGAGGAGGAGGAGAAAGAGAAGGAGGAGAGAGAGAGGAGGAGAGAGAGACAGTCACCTGCAGCTCTGCTTCACCACACCTGAAGCTTTCCCCCTACAGGTCGGGACCAGGGGCTTGAACTCAAGTCCTTGCACACTGAAATGTGTATGCTTAACCAGGTGTGCCACCACCTGACCCAGTAATCTTCAGAAGAAAAAAAGGTATATAAGTGGCCAAGAGATATACTGGTAAAACATATATATCAACTAAAAGACGATTATTATCTCTGTGACAAGCTTTATTAGAATCATCAAACAAATAAATGCAGTAAAACTCAAGGCTAACTTAGATCCCAGTAAAATCCTAGGTGTGTTTCCTCCCCAACTTGAGGCCAGATCCCATAGACCAATTTGAATACAATAAATGACACTCAGTGCTTTAACATCTGGGAGAAAACCCAAGCTTGACAGATAAAAGAAGAGACTACAGTAGAAGCTGGAAAAAGGGAAAAGACTGGCTCACTGCATGTGGTCTCTTTGGTCCTACCAGGCCACCCCATCACCTGCGGCCCTAGTCAGGAAATCCCAGGGTTCCCCCTAACGATGAACTTTTGATCTACTTTATCATCTTCATCATCGTTTTGACTATTGTATTTATTGTTCTTTTCATTACCAAAATAGAAAGACTGTTGGCTCAGAATGTGATGTTTATAGAGTTGGGACAGAATTGTCAGTCTCTGAGCTGTCTAGCTTGCTTTTAGGAATCTAATTCCACTGTCATAATTTTGAAGAAAGAATTCAGTCAACATTTTTCAAGTTTCCATGCAATTTTCTTTCATTACAGAATTTTCTACTTTATATATTTTTTTCTTTAGCAATTCTTTCATAATCCTCCAGGATTATTTATGGTTACTCTTTTTCTTTACATCTTAATACAATCCCACATTAAGGAAAGCTTTTAAAATAATGCAAGGGGCTCTCCAACACCTAGATTTACCAGTCGGTTGCTGAAATAATCTCCCTCTAATGTGCTAGTTACAAAAGAACCATTTTATCTAGTTCCAGGGAAAATAATAATTTTTTGAAGCTGAAGAAAAAAAAGCTGAATGGTTCCCTCATCTCTAAAGTTATAAGGAGGCTCTGATTAACACTATAACCTTGAGCAGTACTTTTGAATTAGGAAGTAGCATCTCAAGGACTGTGGGTTAAGCTTCTTAATGTTATGCTCACTATGGCATCATTAACTCTAAATCTCATAGGATATCAACAAAATCACCCCAGAAATATCTGCTGTAAGAATAAGTAACTTGAAAAGATTTCACCTTTTTTTTTTCCATTTATACTCTAGGTAAAACTATTTTTGAGCTGACATTAATTTCATTTTATTTTGTTCTAATTTTAAGATAAAATGTTTTCAAAGGCAGAATTAACAACAGTTTTAATTTTTCTTTTATTATATTTTATGTCTACCACATCCTTGGTGATGTGTGGTGCCTGCAGGCTTAGTCTACTGCTCCTAATTACAATTTCTTTCACTCCCTCCCTCACTTCCTTTTCCCTCCCTCCCTTCCTTCTTCCCTTCCTTTTGTTCTTTCTTTCTTATCCCCTTCTCTTTTGATAGGATAGAGAGAAAGTAAGAGAGGAGGGAGAGAGAAGGATAGAGAGAGGAGATGGGAGAAGGAGAAAGAGAGAGAGATAACTGCAGACCTACTCCACCACTCATGAAGCTTCCTCCTGCAGTTAGGGACTGAGGGCTCGAATCCTCATCTTTGCGCATGGTTCACATGCACACTCAACCCCATCAGGAAGTTTTTAAAAAGAGCAGGCATGGATTTTGTTCCCATATATACAAAAATGAAAATCAATTAATTATACAAAAAAATGCATTTCTGACTATATAGTTTTTTTAAATGGGATTTGGGATAACAGAAAATATCACAGCTTGAGAACTAATGAAAGAAGAAAGGGTCTGAATCACATAGTATTTTTAGCTGGGTGTCATTTTGCTTGCTCCCCTACAATAAATGCAGCCTCATAAGAGCAGCAAAGATGCTACAGAAAAGCTTAAAAATAAATAGTTAAGTACCAGGGCGGGCTGGTGGCACACCTGGTTGTGTGCACGTGTTTCAGTGCACAAGGGCTGGTTTTGAGGCCCTTGTCCCCACCTGTAGGGGGAAAGCTTTATGAGTGGTGAAGCAGGGCTGTAGGTGTCTCTCTGTCTCTCTCCTTCTCTATCAACCCTCCCTTCTCGATTTCTGGCTGTCTCTATCCAATTAATAAAGAAAGATAATAAAGAGAACATAAAAAAACAGTTAACTACCACTATTAACACTATGTAGAAAAATCCATGTGCAATCACAAGTATCACTTTGTTAAAATCCAAAAACAAATTTTAAAATCAGCACTCATTTTTTGGTTTACTTTATGAAGAGAAATCATAAGTGAGGACAGTAGTATGTGCTTAGGAAATCTTGAGGATTAATATATATAGAAATAGCTGGTTAAGTCAAACCAAACTACACTCGGTTTTTTTCATGTATTTACTTACTTTTACAGAACACAGAAAAATGATTTATTGCCTATCCTAAAAAAAAAAAAAAAAAAGAAAGAAAGAAAGAAAAAGATTCAGTCTTTGTAGTGTAGATCTCTCTATATGTTTGCATGTATAATTAGAGGGCAGACACCAGCCAGAAGGGAACCTTTTCCAGTGGTTATTATTCCTCATGACATCATTGGACTTTGATGCCAGCTGGGATTCTCAGCCACAAGGTAAAATTGGCCCTCAGAGACCAATTCTCCCATTATCAGGGGAAGATCTGTGCAAAGGCATTTGAAAATGAAACCTGACCTACACTTCAACTCTACAACAACAGCCTGCCTGCTGCAAAACAATGTGACCTTTAAATCTTACAGTTTAAAATAGTTTGTTGAAAGTGTAATGCATTTAGCGTTTATTTAATAATGTAAAGAAATGTTAATTGTTTCCTTGCAAAAACCACAGAAATAGTAACCAAAAAAGGGGGGGTATGTGTCATTTCCATTACTTCTAAATAAAACTACTGGCTATAATAAGTGAGTAGCATTTCCACAAATTCTATTTAAAAGTTTAGCTTAACTTGTAATAGATACAAAAGTAACTATATAGCTAAAGTTTGAGATATAGGTCCCGAACTTTTAAATCTTATTATTCCTTTCTTCTTCCTGTGCTTTGTGCAAAAAATCTATAATATGTACTAAAAACACATTTATTCCCCACTTATTGATTTTACCATATTTTGCTATAGAAAAATCAGTACACAAAGATGGAGTAGTGCTGAAAAAGTAATAAATATGAAAAGAACTAGAAAGAAGGCAAGAATAATTTTAGTAAGTTTTATGGAACTGATGAAAATACTAACTTCCAAAGTGATTTATTCATTTAACATGTTTACTGAATAACTGATATATGAATTTTTATTTGTCTGGGCAAGGTAGATAGCATAATGGTTATGCAAAGAGACTCTCATGCCTGAGGCTCCAAAGTCCCGGGTTCAAACCCCTGCACCACCATAAGCCAGAGCTGAGCAGTGCTCGGGTAAAAAAATTAAAATTTTTTTTTTAATTTTTATTTGTCTTCTAAGATTTATAAATGAGATGCAAAACGTGCCTAGTAGTTAATCAAAACAAAACTGTATTTACCGTTGACTTTAAGCCATTAATCCCCCAATAAAGAATAAATAAATAAATAAACAAAATACCATTGCTCCTTTCTCATATTCCTATAAGAGTAAGTGAGAAACTAACTTGACATGATACAGGATGCACCGTAAACAACCAAACATTATCTATTATATTACATAATAGATATATAACTCTTCGGGTTATCATTACATAACATGGCCTGCCAACCTTTGTTCAGGATTGTTTTTGTTTTTCCTCTTCAACTAAACCTAAGGCCTTATACAAAGGAACTTCCTTTACTTATGCTTTGTCTAAAGTATTCACTAAAAAAAAAAATGCAGTTTACTTATTCTTGCCATGGTTCTCTTATATAGAAAATTCTGAGGGGCCAGGTGGTGACACACCTGGTTGAATGCACACATTACAGTGCACACTCACCCAGGTTCAAACTCCCAACCCCCAAACCCCAACCTGCAGGGGGAAAGCTTCATAAGTGGTAAAGCAGTGCTACCACTGTCTCTCTCCCTTGCTATTTTCCTCTCCCTTCTTGATTTTTCTGTCTCTACCCAAATAAGATGTTAAAAAAAAAAAAGTTTGGTTTTTTTGGTATTTATTTATTCCCTTTTGTTGCCCTTGTTGTTTTATTGTTGTAGTTATTATTGTTGTTGTTACTGATGTCGTTGTTAGATAAGACAGAGAGAAATGGAGAGAGGAGGGGAAGACAGAGAGGGGAAGAGAAAGACAGACACCTGCAGACCTACTTCACCGCCTGTGAAGTGACTCCCCTGCAGGTGGGGAGTCGGAGGCTCGAACGGGATTCTTCCGCCGGTCCTTGTGCTTTGCGCCACCTGCGCTTAACCCACTGCGCTACTGCCCGACTCCCAAAAATGTTTTTTTTATAAAAGCCATAAAGTATCTATATGACAGGTTTCTACATAGTTCTTAAATATCAACAGGATTTTTTGTTTTACTATAAATTCAATATTTCATTGCATGAAAACTATAAATTCAACAAGAATTGTGAATTTATTATTTCAGAAATATTTTTTTGATTTATTTATTAATGAGAAAGATAGGAGGAGAGAGAAAGAACCAGACCTCACTCTGGCACATGTGCTGCTGGAGATCGAACTCAGGACCTCCTGCTTAAGAGTCCAAAGCTTTATCACTGCGCCACCTACCAGACCACCAGAAATATTTTCTAAACTTATGATACTTAGATTACTTGTACCCTCAGATAAATTAAAAATGAGATTGCTGGTATCAGTGTTCCAGATTCTCAGAGAAATAGTATGTGTTTCAGCCCTCTCTTAAGTTTCAATCTACTCAGATTTCTAACTTGGATATTCTAAGTTTCCACTCTCGTGATATTGGGCTGTTGGATAAGGCCTGAGGTATTTTTCTATGCAAAACCCCAATGTTATCTAGGAAATAATTGTAAAGTTGCAATACCTTGGTTATGCATTAATATGATTAATAAGATGACATTTATGCACATGCTTATCTCATTAACTATATCACTAGCACTTTCAAAACTCCCAGGTTCAATACATAGCACCACCATAACCCTGAGCTGATCAATGCTCTGTTCTCTTTCCATCTCTATATCTTTTTCAAACACCCGAAAATCCCTAATTTCATCTGCTCTGTTCCTACCTTTGGGTTCCTGTTTATTAAACAATTTGTCCTGCTTTACATCTTACCACCTTTCAGCCACTAAGTTACAGATGCTACCATGATGCCATCCTGACCTCTCCGGCCAGACAAACTCACCAATGTGTTTTGGAGCCCCACCTCTCCAGAACCCTGCCCCACTAGGGAAAGGGAAAGACATGCTAGGAGTATGCATCCACCTGCCAACATCCAGGGCCAGTGCAGAAGCCAGACCTCCCACCTTCTGCACCCCATAAAGAATGTTGGTCCATCCTCCCAGAGGGATAAAAAATAAGGAAGCTTCCAATAGATGGGATGTGACAGGGAACTCTGTTGGTGGGAACTATATGGAATTGTGCCCCTGTTATCTTACAATCTTGTTAATCATTATTCAATCACTAATAAAAAATAAAAAGTAAATAAATAAAATATATTTTGAAAATATTTTTTTAAATGGTGTGTTGTACCAAAGGAAAAGACACTGGGGTGGGGTGGAGGGTTCAGGTCCTGAAGCAGGATGGCAGAGGAGGACCTAGTAGAGGTTAAATTGTTATGTGGAAAACTGAGAAATGTTATGCATGTACAAACTATTGTGTTTTGCTGTCAACTGTAACCCATTAATCCCCCAATAAAGAAATTTTAAAAAAACTACTACAAAAAAATAATAACCCAAATGATGATGAATTCACCTTGGATAACACAGATATAGTCTAACAGTAGTCAAATTCCCTGGTCATAGGGTATCTTACTCATTCCAAAGACATGTGTGTGCAAGGCAACTCATTTGCACTTGTGGCAACTTAAAAATGCTTTGATTAACTCCTAGTTCTGGTTTGTAGGTAAGGAGAATGGCAGCTACAACAGCAAAGTGAACTCTGCTCAAAGTTGTACACAAATTATAGGTTCTTATTCCTTACATATAGACATTGACTGCACCACCTAGCCATACCTCTGAGTTCTTTTTCCTTCTTTGTAGGGCTACCTGAGTTTTCAACTTCATATTTTTGGCTGGCGACTCAAAAACATATCACCCCTTTTCCGGACTCAGAGTCGTCTATCAGGAAGTACTCCAGATTTATTCAATTAGAATATAACAATATCAAATAGATGAGTATCAGAACAAAAGGAGAATAATAGTCCTTGCTACCCATAACGGATCAAATAAAAGCAAAGGCACAAAGTGCTCAAGAGACTATACACAAGCAAACTCACCAGCTGATTCTGGTAGGCAGTCACCGCAGTAAAGACTGTCTCTGGAAAAATGAATGTCCTGAATTCTTCAGACTTCAGATTAAGCAATGAGGCTGTGTGGTCTTTCTTCTTAATGATGTGTACCCGTGGCTGATACTTATGCATTGAGTTCAAAATTATCTACAGCAAAGAGTTGGGAAATACTGAATTTTAGATACATGTCTAAACAAGTCAAATAATGGCAAGGCCAGAAAAACAAAACAAAAACAACAAAAACAAAAATCCTAAGATCTACCATTTCTTAATTTAACTCTAAGATTAAGATGTTTTCTTCTTCCTTCTCCTTCCCCCCATGCCCCTCCTCTCCTTCCTCTCCTTCTCTTTCTTTCTTTCTATCATTCATTCTTTTTTCCATGAGGCTTACTGCTGGCTGCAATAAGTCCACTGTTCCTGGTAGCTTTTAATTTTCCTTCCTTTCTTTTCTTATAGCAACAGAGAGGAAGAGAGAGTGGCAAGACACCTGCAACACTGTTGCAACAATCATGAAGCATAATCCTTGACTTACAGATAATATCAGATACTTTATACATTTTAAAGCCCTCCCCCCATCAACGGAAATATCTTAAGAAGTTTAAACAAAAAGAAGAGGTTATTTATGCCTACAAATCTTTAAAGATCAAGATTTAAAGATATCCTTTCCAGTAAATAAAATAGTAGACAGCTGTTACCCTATTTCCAATACGCCAATCGTACCATAGGGGAATGCCCAGTTAGCCTCGCTACTTTGACCTGGTCATGATAAACAAGGTCTTGTGTGAGCAAATAGATAGTAGCAATATTAGAAGTGATTTGTTGCGTTCTAGGTTCAATCTCAAACTTTTGAAACCATGTCTAAAACTCCCTGGCTTATTATCTACTTAGAACCATCTTTTTGAAGCAGTTTCAAAATGCTTTTTCAAAATTATATAGATAGTAAAAGTTAAAACTTTAAGGTAGTAGCAGTCCTCATAAGAGGTATAAATGAGAGAGTATATCAGAATGTCTATGCTAATGAAAATACCAATGGGTTTTCTGGCCAATAGTAGCATAAAAAGAAACAGTATTCTCCTCATGCAAAAAAATATATATATGATGGGGCCAGGCAGTGGTGCACCTGGTTAAGCGCACATTACAGTGCTCAAGGATGCAGGTTCAAGCCGCTGGTCCCCACCTGCAGGGGGAAAGCTTCACAAGTGGTGAAGTAGGGCTACAGCAGTCTCTCCTTCTCTGTCCTTCTCTATCTCCTCTTCCCCTCTCAATTTCTCTTTGTCTCTGACCAAATAAACATATTAAAATATTAAATAATAAATATTAAATAAAAATTTTAAAAAATTTCTAGAAAAAGAAATATGCAAGCTTATCTGAAGTTTTCTTAGAATAAAATCTAGAACAGATTTATGTAAATTTCCACTTAAGAGCACAAACAGTAAGTGATTAGGTGTTGTCCACCCAGGAATGTGCACATTATCATGAACAGAGGCCAGGGTTTGTCCTTCTGTAGGATGATGGAATAGGACTGCAGTGCTTCTCTTTCTGTCTGTCTTTCTCCCTGTCTCTAAATCTGTCTCTCACCTTCTCTAAAGAGAAAGAAAAAGACATTGAATGCCAGGTGAAGTGGAATCAGTATGCAAGCACTGAGACCCAGCAATAATCCTGGTGGAAAAAAAAAATAAACCAATGAAAACAAAATAAAGCCAATTAAAAAGCAATGAATATTAATAAGCACGAATAAAATCACAGAGAGTTCTTTGGAAATGATCCATATCAAATGTGTAAAGTCCTGTGCCAGTGACTGTTTTTCCTAACCACTGATAATAGTTCACAATTTAAACCTTTCTGTTTACCGATTATGAACTCTTCACTGTCACACAATCAAAGTGCTTTGTTTGGGGGTGTAAGAGACAGGTCACTCAATAAAGCATGTGCCTTACCAAACATGAGGTCCTGGGATTTAGCCCTGATATCATCTGAGAATATCTTAGATAATATCTGCTGAACTCCACGGGTGGTAGAGCTATGCTGAGGTATCACCTCTCTTTCAGTGTATCTCCTCCTCTCCCCGCCCCCCTTCACTCACTCACTCTGACTTTCTAAATAAAAGAAATGAAAAAAAAAAATGAGTGCAAGAGCTAGGGAGATAGTGAAATGGTTATCATATACATGTTCATGCCTGAACAGCGCTCACCTACAAAACAAAAAACAAAAGACGGAGAGGACTATTCAGTAGCATCGTTACTACACAAGATTCATGATTTATTCCCTGACACAGAATTTTGAAATTCTTAATGGTAAGATTTCTCTGTGCTTTCGGTATTCTTATTTTGATGACAAAGGTAACACACAATGACTAAACAAGGCTTTCCCAAAGGTACAGGGATGCAAAACATTTTGTTCTACTGTATCTTACATGAATGTATTTTACAGAACACAGCACTTCATTTACGCTGTGTCATCTCACAAACCACGGACACAAATCAAATGTTTCATCCAGGAACGGTCATCGTTAACCTTCACAACGCATATGCCCTGTGTCTAGATGGTACGTGTGATAAAGCACTGGCAGAAATATTAGAAAACCCATGGTATCAAAGATCCCTGATGTTCCTGTATACATTCCTATATGTGAGCTCTTCTCAAGAGTAGGCATGGCCCTTTGAAGAACACATGCACATTCCCATAGAGCGTCTCAAGAGATGGAGGAGAAAGGGAGGGCTCAGAAGCAGAAGGACAAACTATGGAGAGACCATCCCCCTTCCATTCCGGGGAGCCCACACAGTCCAAGGTGCCGTACTTACATGGCCGTGCTGATCCAGCTCATTGTTGGTAAGTTTCACCTTCTCAAAAGACACCATCTGTTTGAGTAGCTGCTCACCAGTGAAAGGAGAATCTGGGTGTACATACAGTCTGGAATTATGAGATAATTTTATTAAGAGCGAAAAACCTTTATAATAAAAAAGTTTATATCTTACATACCTGGGGGGGGGGGAAACTATTTTTTGTGCATTATAAAACATTGCCATTCTAAGGAAACACAAAATTTTATGTAAATGTTTTATTTAACCTATGTGCCCTAAATTTAAAAACATAGCAATACCAAAATAAACCTAAAATACTACATACTTTCTTTCCTTCATCTTCATATGATCTAAGAGGGGTGAACTGTTTTTTGGGGAGGGCTATTGCTTTAAATAGTGAATTTTCTTCCTTCTTTTTTTTTTTAATATTTATTTTATTTATTTATTCCCTTTTGTTGCCCTTGTGTTTTATTGTTGTAGTTATTATTGTTGTTGTCGTTGTTGGATAGGACAGAGAGAAATGGAGAGAGAGACCTGCTTCACCGCCTGTGAAGCGACTCCCCTGCAGGTGGGGAGCCGGGGTTCGAACCGGGATCCTTATGCCGGTCCTTGTGCTTTGCGCCACCTGCGCTTAACCCGCTGCGCTACAGCCCGACTCCCGAATTTTCTTCCTTCTATCTGATCAACTGCTGTTCTGTCAAACTAAACCTTCCCGATATTATTTTCAAAATAAATTTCCCAATATATATTTTCATAATAAATTCTCTATTATACTTATTTCACAAGTTCCTGAAATGAGCACTGCAAAAAAAAAAAAAAAAAGCAGTTACAACAAAATATTTAAGAGGAAGCAATTGCAGAGAATCTATTTATTTAAACTCAAAGGTGATTTGCTTTAAAGTTTGTGCTTTTATTAATACAAGACAGTATAATTTTAATAGTTACTTGGGGAACTTTAGGTAATTGTTCTTCTTGTTATCCTAAATACTATAATACTATTACTTTCATTACCATCTAAATAGTTAACTGCTCACATGACAAGGAAAAGAAGCTGAAAGAGTTGCAAATTATTCAGTGCATTTATTGTAAATAGTCTAATAAAATGAGAAAATGTCTTTCTTACTTATTAATCAGCTGCTACTGGCAAGACAAGTAACTTATTTGCTCAAAGTTAAATGCAGCCCCTCTGTTCCATATTCAACCATTATACTAAACTCAACTCTTCGTATTTCCTAATCCTAGTATCCACTCAATATAAGTCTTTAAAAAATCAAGAAAGATTACAGAGATAATGAGAGGGAATTCCTTTATCCATGTAACAGGGAATTTCCACATACACGTTACACAGGATCCTTCATACTATAAGTAAATGTAACTATTTTGGTAGAAGCAAAAGCAAGGGGGAAAAGTCACAAAATATTTTCTTGCAACGTTTATGTGAAAAAAAAAAAAGAAGTCTGTGCCATCACCTGTTACATAGAGGACTAAAAAATCGAAAAATTCTTTTTAAAAAATTTTTTAATATTTGTTTTATTTATTTTCCCTTTTATTGCCTTGTTGTGCTTTATTGTTGTTGTAGTTTTTATTGTTGTTATTGATGTCATCATTGTTAGGACAGAGAGAAATGGAGAGAGGAGGGGAAGACGGGGAAGAGAGAAACAGAGAGGAGGAGAAGACAGAGAAAGATAGACACCTACAAACCTGCTTCACCGCTTGTGAAGCCACTCCCCTGCAGGTGGAAGAATAACAGAATTCTATTCTATCACATGCTAAAATTTACAAAGCCTACCTGAAGCAAAGCAAGGGCTCATGTACACACACACACATACACACACACACACACACACACACAACCATTCCTACTAAATTCATAGAAGAAACTCAGACTATTTGTCAGATTTTTTTTTGAGATGCTCAAAATTTCTTTTCAATAAAAGTATTATTTGAAGACACAACTGTAACATGCTTTCAAATGTTATTCCTCTAGGCATGTAATTTATAGGCTTCATTGTTTTACTGTCCTGCACCATATCCTAACCCTCCCCTCAAAAAAAATCCTGAAAATAGTTACATTTTCTAGGAGCCGATGAAATGTTAACCTTTTAAGTATCAATTCGCCATATGTAATCACAACACTTAAGAGATTAATTTCATATCAATCAATTTAAAGCAAAACTAGAAGAGAACATTATTCTAGACCCTGTAACTCTCTTTTTGCCCTTTATTATTAACAATGATATTTTAAAGTATATTTCACTGATGAACTTCCATCTACAATAAAAAGCTTCAAAAATCTAAAACCACAAGCAAAAAAAAAAAAAATCACCCACCCCCTACCCCAGTTCCTCATCTTTCCCTTTTGGAATTGGAAAATAATTAAATTTTATTTTGTGTGTGATAAACACGACAAAGAACAGTTGCTTGAATTATCTATAATATTTCTTTTTTATAATGCACTGGACATATTTATGTAACATCAGTGTAAATAAGCTGAAGTAGGATAAATGAAAAAGTATACAGGAAGCCCCTCCTCTCTGAAGTCCCCTAGGACTTAAAATTCCAGCAATAACTTAAACATGCTGGAGTTAAGATAGTGTATTGGTGGTACGCGCTTTCCTTCTCCAACCAGAACAGATTAGTAACATAAACAAGGCAAGTCATATTTCCAAAGTCCTGCTGGCCTGCACCGGTTCTTTATACCTTCAGATAGGAAGAAAATGTATGCTAAACAAGAGTGATTAACTTCTTAGAGGAAACCCTTTGAAAATATAAAAGGCCATTCACTTGTAAAAACAAAACAAACAACAACAACAACTGGTCAGGAATCCGCTGAAATGCTTCTCCCTGCCTTAAAATAATGTCAGGAGATTTGGAAGTGAAAAAGTAAACTGGTTATTTAATAGCAAATACTAAAGAACACTAAGTTCTAGTCTTTTTAATATCTATTATAAATGGGTGAATTTTATTTAACTTTTAAATGAGTAACAAATTTTCCAAAATGTATTAGTCCTGGGTTGTTTTTTTTTCCTTTAACATATTGATTTATATACTGGTCAGGATAATACCCTACCTAGGGTCTTGTGGGAATGAAAATTCTTAAGGCTCTGCTTTTAATTTTTTTCTCTTCTATTTCTTTACAGTTTCATATACTATGAACTCAATCCTGTGATCACATAGCAAAGTTAACTGTCTATCCAAACTATGTCTGTGTTGATTCTAACTAAATACAAAGAACCAGTTATAATTTAAAAGTTCCTAAATCTGTACATTTAAATGAATTCTTAGCTCAGATATAAACTTTCAATCAGCAACTAAAATTAGTCAGAAAGTAATTTTAAAGCCATTAGACATGGTTTTAGAACGCCGAATATAAAGTCAGCTAATCGTATTTGTTTTGTATTAAAGTCTGCAATTCAATTCTACCACTTCAACTATTACTATCCACATAGGCAAATAAGCTCATTTTCATCACAATGTTCATTGGGACAAAGCATGGACAATAAATATTTCCATGCATTTTTTTTAAACTCCTCCAAGAGCTTAGTACTCCTCCAAGAGTTTAGTGGAAAATTATTAGCAATGAAAAGCGTGCATGCACACATGCACGCTCACATGCACACATGCACACTCATGCACGCGCGCGCACACACACACACACACACACACAACTTAAGCTCACATAGATTCACTGAAATAATGTTTTATGGAAGAGACTATTAACTTGATGTTGGTCTATATTCATCCACTAAATTTATACGAAGAGGAAAATTGTGTTTTTTCTAAAGTCTTTGGTTCTGCATTTCACCAAAATGTTTATTACTTGCAGGCACAACCATAGTGCTAGTAAATATATAATAAGCTGATAGACTCTTCTAAACAGGGTTTTAAGGTGACCAAGTCATAGGTTTAATCAGTTCTGTGTTCAACAGCCAACTAAAAACAACTGCTACCGTGTGGAATGGACTCAGCTTTCTGGTGAGTCCTCAAGTAGAAATCTAAGGGAAACTCTGAAATGCATGGTGATGAAAGATCAAGTTAAAGATGGCATCTAATTTGTGCACACACTCAGCTCCCCTCTGAAAATAACCCATGTCGTGCACAGTTAATCCCAGAGTGCCTGGCTTCACAAAGTTCTCTTGTCAAAGCCCACTGCTTTAAAAACAGACATGTTTAAAATCCAAACAAACAGGACCAGAGAGACTTTCCTAACAGGGATAATGTTGCTCATGCAGAAAAATCCAGAAGCACAAACCTGGCTGGCAGGGGAGGGTCTGCTTTGCCCGCCACGAGCCAGGAAGACCGGTGGTAGGCATAGCGGTATCTCTTGTTGTCCACGGGAACGATGTCCATCAGGACAATGTACTTGGCCTCCGGATCCACGCCCGAAAAGGATACCCGGATGGTAGGAAACATCCTCCTAACACGGGAAGACAAAAATTTGCTGGAGCTCTCACCCGCCAAGGAGTTGGCTCCAATAAAGGACGGAAACAAAAGGTCAGCTTGCACTGCCCCAAGCCCCTTTTCTTTCCCTGTGAAACATTAGTGATATGAATCAAGAGACTTGACTTTCTCCCTAAGCTTAGACAATTTTAGCTAACATATTCATGGGAGATATCACGGGGGGGGGGGATGTTCTTATTAAGATTTTTATTTATTTTCTCGTTATATCTGAAGGTCTGTGCTCTTGGAAAATTCTATGCGTTTTAATTAGCAAGTACTAGAAGCTCCAGGACCCAAGACTTTTGGTAGGAGTGCACAATCCCCTCTCCTAACAGCAAGAGAACCCACTGACTCAGGCCAATGAAAGCAATTGCAGGTTCTTAGGATGGGTTTTTAAGGACTGAGGGGCGAGGGTGGGGGATGTATTCTCTGATGTCTTGAGATCAAGAAAGACCAGTTCCCGCAAGCCACCTAGCTCTTGATCCACAGACCCTGAAGCCAGGACACCCAAGGACTCTCTGCCAGCTCAGCCCAGCTGTCTGCAATACAGACCAAAAAAGCAGCTTTTGCACCAATGCAAAAGCTTTGTTTTGATTTTGTTTCCCAATTTTGTGTGTGTGTGTGTAAGTTCAGGTTTTATTTTTTTAATGGGAACTGAAAGCTTCTGCAAATTGAGACTTACAGAAGTGAAGCTCCCTGTTTCCTGTAGAGAACCACTCACCCAGCATGCATGTGATACTTTCTAGATCCCAACCTTCTACCCCCAACCCCCTCAGAGCTGCAAAGGAATGAGATCTCAGTACCCCTGGTCCTTCTCATCAAGACCAAGCTGGAGATTGCCATGATCAGATCCCAAGAAAACAAAAGCCTGGCTTCTCTATCTTAGTAACTTCTCCAAAGGCAACTTTGAAAAGAAGCCCTGCTAGCCAGAAACATTCTTTCCCAGCTGAGGATCAGGACTAGTCAGTTTCACTGGTCCTAAGACGTGCCCTAAACCACCAGGATGCCTTCCCCTCACCCCACTCCCCACATCGCCCACCCACCCACCCGGGAGCTGACTACCTGCCGGACTTGGTAATGATCATCTCTGTGCCCAGTTCATGAAATTTGTCCCAGAGTTCCTTGGTCTCCAAACTGCAGGCAATTTTGGCCATTTCCTCACTGGGGATGATGGGGGTAGTGGGGATAAGTGGCTCCGTACACAGAGTCGAAGATGGTGGGCTGCTGCCACCATTGCCACCAAACTCCCCGTGAGCATCCAGGCTGGTCAGATCCCCCAGGGGCTGAGTGCAGGATGACTTCTCAACAAATTGTTCTGCAAAGGGAAGGGGAAAATGACAATGCTGGCAAGCAAGGAAAAGGTGTGTGTGTGGGGGGGGGGGGCGCGACACAACCAAAATACGCACCAGGATTTGACTTAAAAAGGGACAGAAATGAAACCCTGTTGACATGTAATTTTGTAAACCAATCATAATCACTAGTAAAATTTAAAAAGAAAAGCTCAAACTCTAGGATAGTAGCTTTAAATCACCACCATGTACATTAAACAGGGAGGTTCCAAGAAATGAGATGCCAGGCAAGTATTGAAGCAAGCGCAACTGTTTCCTCCTCTCCACCACCATTGCTGAAAGCCACCTGGGAGAACAGGAGCTGGTAAAGAAGGGTAGAAAGCAAATATCTCTAATTGTCATCACTCCTAAGTTCTAGGCTTCACAATGTGTAGCGTTTAATTCAGCCTCTTTGACAATCATGAGAGAGTTTTTCTCCCTGGTCACCAGGTCCGTTTCCCTTGTGGACCCAGTCTCTCCGTAAGAGAAAGTGAAGCAGGGTAGAAACAGAGTGGAGAACAGATAGTAAAAATCATGATGGTGACATTTTATTTCTCTGTTCAGCTTGTGGTTTCCCAGGCTTTAATATGCTGGACTGGGGAATTTTAGCAATGTCCATCACAGCCCAAGATCTTATGGCAAACTCTGACAAGAAGCAACCTCTCAGGTCCTTTTTGGGAAAACAGACTTGAAATACTGCTTGTGTTTGTAAGCAAAGGATATAATTCATTCTTTCTCTCTCTCTCTCTCTTGAAATAATGCTTGTGTTTGTAAGCAAAGGATATAATTCTTTCTCTCTCTCTCTCCCTCCCTCCCTCCCTCTCTCTGAAAGTTCTTAGAAGTGAAGAAAAAATTCCAAAACAAGGATGACAGAATATTAAAGTAAAAAGACTGTTTTGCCATCCGCCGACAGGTTAGAATCTCATTACCTATGAACTACACATTCTCTACAACTGATAGGGCCTGGAACTACACCAGTCATTTTGTCAGAATGGATTTGGGTTGGGACACTTCTGTGATTGTTTTAATTATCTTGCATTCCTTAAAAAAGAAACTACTTGAATCTGCTATGTGAAACTAATCTCTAAACATCTTTATTCTAAGAGTCCTCAAAGAATGGAAACAAGTGATAACCGGCTGTCGACACAGAGATGCACACACTCCTAAGCGTATGGGTTTCTGTGACATGTTCATATCATAGCCAGTGTTTGATTTCCTGTACTTTCCCTTGCTGTGGAGCAGACAAGAATAGGAAACTGTTACCTTTTGCAGGATTACTTTACAATGAAAATCCAGTTGATGGCAATATTTTAGATTAAGAATTAACCAAATAATTCTTATATTTTCAAATTCAAAGAAACCTAATCACAATGCAGCATAATCTTATTTCCTACTGACATTTCCAGAAACATGTTCATAGAATGTTTTCATGAAGAAGTGACAAGTCAACTCAGCAATGTTCTTTCTTGCTTTCTGACAAGCGAAAAAGAAAAAGACATATTCCTTCAGTCCCACACTAGCCAGTGTGTATGGGTTGGAGGAAGGAAAATGATACAGGAAAAACTTTCATTCGGTGTTTTATGCCAAGTGCATTTCAATGTTTACATAAATGCTTTTGTGGTGTGAGGCAATTTTCTTTTTTCTTAATCAACTCAGTGCACTTAAACGAAAGATCAGGAGATTTGTTGCTTACAAGTGCTTGCTTCACGGCACCTCATTCTCTCTCCAGAGAACCTCTAGGTGTTTCTCTTGCCAAAATCACTAGTTGAGCTCCGCAGAACTGACCAGTGAAATGGAAGTGTGTATCTTATAGTTCCTTCAAATGCCTGTACCAAGAACCAGAGGAGGAATTCTAATGGTACAAGTCATGTATGTAAGAGGGGGTAAGGGGTACTGTGATACAGATAGAGCTTTATCAGTTAGAATTTAGCTGGAAGGTAGATATCCCAGGAAAAGTGAGAAGGAAACAATGCTGAAATGGCAGTGGGGTGACGGTTGGCATTCTGTATACAGTCTGTAAGGAATCTCAGTCTGACACCCTCTTCCTACTAATGACCAGTGACATGGAGCCCTTTATAAAGTACTGGGAGAGTGCTTAAGCGGAATGGACAATAAGAGGAAGTTCCAGACTTTGCTTTGAAGTGGGTCTATCTGATTGGCTGTTCTCATTTCTTTTGCAGGCTCCAATTTAGATGGAAGGGCTAGAGGCAAAGGGAATGTGGGTTGGGGGTAGAGAGCATTATGGTTGTGCAAATAGACTGTCATTGCCTGAGGTTCAGGAGTCCCATGTTCAATCCCCTGCACTACTCTACACCAGAGCTGAGCAGTGCTCTGGCAAAAAAAAAAAAAAAAAAAAAAAGAGAGAGAGAGAGAGAAAAAAATTAAATTAAAATAAAAATGGAACGTGAAAACTTTTTTCTTTGATGTTTTTTTCCTTTTCTTGGTTCTAAAATGCTACGAGGATTTTAGTTTTCTCTTTGGTGTCTTCTCAATCATTTCATTTTTTTTCATTTTCTTGACATTTCCTCTTTTATATCATTATTCTGATTTTTTTTCTGATGTGAGATGTTAAGTGTTGGAAAAGAGAGAGGGAAGGGAAACATGGGGAGAGTTACTGATAAAATCGTATATTCAGTTTATTATGTACTATTCTCACTGCTTCCTGAGCAATTAAGCAACTATTTCCTGAGGACCAAGAAGTGGTTGTGACAGACAGCATTTCTTTCTCCCTCAATTATAAAGGGACCTTTGGACACTTATCCCCAACAGTTTTTTCCCACACAACTCACTTGGGCTGAGAACATAACCTCTATTTTCCCTAGTGTCTTCTATAAATGGTAAAGGTTGTTGAATAAACAGTATAGCTAAAAGTTGAGGAATTCGGAAAATGGTTACCGGTTAATGTTTTGCCAACCTCAGCCGAAAATGACAGCAGTTATAAAATGATATCTTAGTGGTGCGTAGAGAGTTTCTATGAAGAAGACTGCATGCAGGGGAGGCACTGGTTTATTCTACAGCCCTGGACAGTAGTTTTAAAGGATATTCGAATCAGAGGCAAAGCAAAATTAATCCTGTTTGTTCTGAAGCGATTTGGCGCGTCTCTCTGGCTTCATATACATAAACAAGTGTTACCGGCTTCATAACTCGCGCTGTCCTAAATGACGGATTATTACTATTATATATATATATATATATATATATATATATATATATATATATATATATATATATATATATATATAATCTTGGATGTGTTTTGGCCCAAGAAAGTTTCCGGTACCCGACGCATAGGTGAAGGAGAGACATTCGCTTAGAGGACACTGTGAGAGCTTCCCGAAGCAATTTGGGTGGGAAAGAAAAACAGACAAACAAGTCCCACGGCCCTGCCCACAAGAGACGTGTAAGGGGCTGCGACTTACCCAGTGGTTTGATGGTGTTTTCCGTGGCCTCCTTCTCTTTGGAGCCGCCGCTGGACATGAGCGCGGCGATGGAGAAGGCGTTGGCCCGGGAGGAGAGCTGGGGCTTGGGCGAGGCCGTGAACTCCATGGTCCCCTCCGGTGCGCTACCCTGGCCGGGGACAGGTTTGCCCGAGCGACCGTCCAGTTTCCCCAAGGGGAGACCCAAGACCGAACACGCAGCGCAGCGTCCCAGTGCGGTCGCAGCGGACCCCGCGAACTCCCCGGAGCTGCACACCGACCAGCCTCTCTCCGCGGCACCCACGGCGGACTCTACCCGGCGCGCAGCCACCAGGGCGCCCGGCGGGAGCGCAGACCGCACCTCGGGAAGCCCGAGCTGCACATCGGCGGCGGGAAGCCCCAGGGCCCCTCGGCGTCCCGCTGCCCCCCGGCCGGGCACGACCCTCGCGGGCCTGGATGCGGAGCGGCGGCGGGCGCCCGGGGAGGCGCGAGGGCGGCGGAGCGCAGGGCGGGCGGTGCGGAAGACACTGCGCGGGGCGGGCGCCCGCCTGCGCCTTAAGGTGCCCCCGGCGGCGATCCCCGCGGCCCGCAGCCACTCAGCGCCGCCGCACGTCACCGCTCCCTGCCTCCGCCGCCGGGGGCGGGGCCGCGGGCCGGGGTGGGGGTGGGGACGGGGGACGGGGAAGGGGGCCGGGGTGGGGGTGGGGCCGGGGGCCGGGGTGGGGGTGCGCCCGGAGCGCCGGGCCGCCGAGGCCCGCGGTAGCCGCCGCAGCGAAGGGGTGCCGGCTTGAAGCGAAGCGGGGAAAGGGGTGCCATCCTCTGGGTGTCGCCTCAGGAAACACCTACTGCACCCCCTCCCCCACCTCCATGCGTGGAGTCGGGTTTCTCCAGTCGTGAGGATGGAGTGAGCGCTGTGTGTGTCTTAAGATCCAAGATTCCAGGATTGATCCAGTATGGGAACCCAGAGATAACCCAGGGAGAATGACTCTCCCATGCATTTTTCTTCCTGGGGCTTCTACCACCGCCCCGCTCGCTCCCAAGTAAATGAATCAAAAGTTGAGACGGAGAGATGCAGCGCAAACCGGTCTGCGGAGCCCCCGCACCAAAGGGTCGGATTCTATTCTCCCGGGATCAGCCCGGACTGGGTCCACATACTTTTTGCAACCCCCCCCCTCCACCCCCAATACCTGCTGTATGTCTGAGTTGCAAAGGAGAGAGAGCGCTAAGGCAGGGCTGCAAGCATTTGACAAGAAGACCTATTGGACACCCCGCTCCAGTTCCGTGACCTATTGGACACCTGGGACTCCTGTTCCCGGAAGGATGTCGAAAATACAGGCTCAGGGCAAGGGGACCGGGGGATGAGCCTAGGCAGCGCGAGAGCCCACTGCGCACCCGCACCACGGCACCAAACCCTCCTACCCTAACTAACTAAGCTGCGACCGGGACTTCCCACGGCCCTGTCCAGTTAGAATAACTCAAATTCTCCGAATTCGCAGGGTAATCCGCTTCGCTCCAAGCCATGTAAACTCAGGCTGACACACACACAGTCAAGCCCTACATGTAAATATTTGCACTTCTTTCCAGCCTGGAGGTCTGGCGATTAGGAGTCTCTCCGTGGGTCTTGAAAGTGAGAGATGAGAGAGAGAGAGAGAGAGATCTTCATTTCTCACAAGCGCTTTTTCCCCCCCTTCATTGCATCCCCATCTTTGTAAACAAACTTACTGGAAATAAATTGAACATAAGGCTGTGTGAGCAGCAAGATTAGGACCGGGTGAGCCTGACTTAAGTCTGTCTTGGAGTTCTTGGGCAGTCGTTTCTATCAGGACGCTGCAAGAAAGAGTTGAGACACCTATTCTGATAATACCTTCGGAGGTATTTATGTGAAAATGTTTGGGGACAGTCAGAGAACTATGAACCGGTTCTGGGGTGAGTTTGCATCGTGGGGTAACCCTCCTTCATTTACTGAGAGAGAGCGAGCGAGCAATCTGGAGAGAGTGCAGTTTCCCCCAGCCCAGCCGACTGGAGGCAGGCGGAAGGGCTCCAGACCAGGTCCCCAGGCACAGTTTTGCAGTTTTGTCTGGATAAAGACAGTTAATTTAGCTGTCCCTCTCTAACTTACAAGAAGTCAGATGGTAGGTTAAACCGCACTAACAAAAACACCCAAAAGTCGGTTTCCATTATTGAATCTGTTTTGGTACTTTGCCTGTTTGGAAAAACCCAGTCCCAATATAGATCCCTCCATCCTTAAACTAGTGTCCCCTTCCATCCCCACCCAGTGCAAACGTGTGTTTCATGTAAGGTGTTCAGACTCCGTTCCTGCCCAATAATAAAGGCTTAGGTAAAAAGGAGGATTTCTGTTGAAAAGTTTTTGCTATTGTTTGTTGCTGTGTGTGTGTGGGGGGGGGAATGTCATGGTTTATCTACAACTTGCTATATGCTTTAACAGTATTGACTTGGTCTTGGGTTTCAGAAGCTTGCCCTAGAATTATGTCTTAATTTTTTAAAAAGTCATTGTATTTCATTTAAAAATGCAACATTTTTTCCCAATTACCTTAATGCTTCAAACTAGAATTTGAATACTTTCATGAGAGGGGCATTTTTTTTTCCCAGAAAAATTGACAGTGCATAGGGAAAACCAACCCATCTATCCTCCCAAGTTTCTATTTCCTTTCTCAGGTCCCCACCTGGCCTTTGCCCAGTTTGAGTTCTTTTGTGGGTGTGGAAATCCAACTTTTCATCCCTTTAAAGGTAAACTGAAAGGGGAAAGTAATCTGGTTGCTGCTGTAAACATTGAACTAGAGGAATTGAAAAGGTCACTTAAACCCTGTTTGAGAGGTGAGTCGTTTGGGGATCCCTAATAAGCTATGTATCTTGTTGGTGTTGAAACAGAGGCAGTAAAACTTATGCTGCAACATAATTATCGGGGGGGCACACTGCCCCTACTCCAAGATTTATTGCCTTTGCAAATCAATATGGTGCTATAAAAAACGGACAACCCGTGTTTGACAGAGAAGTGCCGTCAGAGTGATTCAAAGCAGTCCCTAAGCCCAGGACACAATCCTAAGGTTCCTTCAAACCCCCAGCTTTAGAGCTGGCTAGCGAGTAAGGCCACCCAGGGGACTGAAACAAAGCAAACACATCAAGACACCTTCTGGGACCTGCTCAGGCTGAGCACAGGCAGATTGGGGCTGCTTAGGGTACTACGAGATGCCAGGGACTTGAGAAAGACTTTGGACCTAACCTTTTGAATGCATTAGCCCTGAGATGCTGTGCAGGTTGCCTGACTCTCTCGAGCTTCTATTTCATCATCACATTAAAAGAGGACCCATAACTAATTCCTACCCATAAGATGGCTCTGTAATGAATGAGACTTTATGCATAAAAGCAAAGCGCTGGGCATTAGAGTAACTTACATGTCACAGCATAAGCAGAAGGTAAGTACAGAGGTCTGCTCTATCTCGTTTTTGTACTGTAATTTCCTGATCACAGAAATGTGTCTCTGAGTGTTCTGTGGGGTTAATTGTGTAGATAGTTTTGAAATGTACATGGAGGACTGGGATCAAATGGCGGTAAGGGAATATTACTTACATCCTGTTGAACCGGGAGGACATGGCACGACAAATTTTGGTTATAGGTCTGAGTTTTGTTGCACAAAATGTTCTGGTGACACTGAGAACTGAAAGGTAGAAGTCTCCTTAAACCCGGCACCCTTTGCAACCCTCATTTGTAGGCTCCGTATTCAAGAGACAACCTCAAGAACCCCCGGGAAGTAAGTGGGTCTCTCGTTTTGGGCCAACTGCACCTAGGCTTAAGAAACGCGGAGGCAACACCCTACGCTGAAAGTTGCAGGCTGGGCTCCCGCAGGGTCTGGATGAGTGTCAGCAGGAACTAGCGGGGGACGAGAGCTGTTTTGGGGCTGAGAGCCTGGGTGTGTCTGGCCCAGGTGCTCTGGGAGAGAGAGAAAGATAAAGGAGACCCCCTTCTCTGTGAGTCGCAGATACTACCAAACTTAACCTGAAATCCAATCCCCATCCTCTCTTTCGTTTTTTCAGGTGGAGGCTTTGAAACCAGCAGTCATGAGATTCTATGCCTGTGGCTTCCTAGAATTGGTTTATGCAACAGGAAAAGACCCTCCTCAAAACCGTGTATATTAGGGGGGTAGGAGGTTTAAGCCAGCAACCTCAGAGAACAGAGATCACCTCCTCCCACAGAGAAGGGTGCGGGGCGGGGGGGGGGGGGGGGGGAGACGGGGACGCAGCCTGGAACTGAGTGGGGGGTGGTCTGAGCCAAGACTCAGAAGCACTTTCAGGCTGGGGTTCAATTATCCAGAGAAGCAATACCTCCGATTCGAGTAGCAAGAGATTGCCCTGACCCTGTTGGGATTGGCCCACTCCTCGGAGCTCCCTGCACCAGGTCGCTGGAGGATGCTCGCTCCATTTCACTGGAAGAACAAGACAACAATCTGTCAGAGCACAGGGTGTGCACACTACCCAGGCTCCAGGTTCTTCTCGGGCACTGCCCGTACAGCAGAGCTGAGCGGTGCTCCAGTCTCTGGATTTCTCTCCCCAACCTTCCCATCCCCACCAAATATATATGATTCGTATTTTTAAAATCATTGCTTCTTAAAATGGCCCAGCCACGATGTCACCACTAGTTCCCGGGTGGTGTGTTATATAACGTGGCTCCCTCATTGCTGAGGACTGTGGGGGGCATGGAAAATGGTATCGTATGGGTCTCACCCAACTCCGGGCCGGGCCGTGGCCTTAGTGATCAGGGGAAGGGTCCTTTAGCTCAGTCTGTCCTGCTGCTTGGTATCTGGCTGTAGGCTGGCAGGGATCAGCTGCTCTGGGAGCTCTGTAGGTGATGGATACCCCAAGGGGATCCAGGCATCCCCACTCTGTAAGGGCCTGGGAGCCAAGGTGAAGTCTGAGACTCAATGGCTCTCACACAGGCCGCTTCCTCCCACCCACCATCCTCCCTGCTCCTCCCCACAGTGGCAGAGACTGGCCTGCACACCCCTGTCCTCCAGAATCCTGAAGGATCTTGAGCTAGAGCTGAGTGCTAAACTTACAGAGCCAGGCAAAGACAAGCAAAGGAAACATCTCTCCTGCTAAACTTACAGAGCCAGGCAAAGACAAGCAAAGGAAACATCTCTCCTGCTAAACTTACAGAGCCAGGCAAAGACAAGCAAAGGAAACATCTCTTCTGCTAAACTTACAGAGCCAGGCAAAGACAAGCAAAGGAAACATCTCTCCTGCTAAACTTACAGAGCCAGGCAAAGACAAGCAAAGGAAACATCTCTTCTGCTAAACTTACAGAGCCAGGCAAAGACAAGCAAAGGAAACATCTCTCCTGCTAAACTTACAGAGCCAGGCAAAGACAAGCAAAAGAAACATCTCTTCTGAACCTGTGTGTGTGTGTGGGGGGGGGGGGAGTGGTGAAGATATTAAACCCCTACACCATTCTTCTTTTCTCCTCCTCTTTTTAGGATTTCACCTCCTTCCCCCTCCCAAGAGTCTAGTTGCTTGCTAGATCCTGTCTTTAAAACTTAAATAGCATGTGTATCATAGATTTAACACACACAATTTAAAATGTTATTTTTTAATGACTGAGGATTTTCTTTTTCTTCCACCTCCACAAAATTTGGAACTCTCACACTAGTAACAGCCTGTCTAGGAACGTTAGATATTTAGTAAAAATGACTCTGAAAATAAGCAATGGGGCAGAAATTCACACACAAATGTCTAGTTTCTAAGGTGCCGCTCCTGTGGTCAAGGCAAGCACTGGATGGATCAAACAGAGGGATGTCCTACTGGAAGAGAAACAGGGCCAGAAGATGGGTGTCCACAGCTGGGGCAGCCCCCTTCTGGTGCTGATGCAGGGTGAGGGGTGTGCAAACTCAGAACTAAAGGAAAGGACTTTTCTACCAGACAGTAACCACAGTTGTTTTGCCTGTGTCTTTTTTTCCGCCCTGCAAAGTCAGTTTGGAGTTATCACCAAATTAAAGGAGTGTTTGTAACATGAACTGGTCTCCCACCAACCAGCACAGCCCTCTCTGATGACCGCCAGAACCAATCCGTCTGCTCTCCCAAGGAGCTGCAGCCAGCCCTTTGGTGACAACCTATCTGTGTCCTTATCAGGAGGTTTGGGAGAGCAAGATGGGCAAGATCCTGTCAGGAAGTTGTGCTGCAAGGTCTATGCCATCAGTTCCTACTGCAAGTCTTCCCAGAAACCACTGATTGAATCAAAATGCCCCCAGTATGGACCTGGATGTCTGTTCCCAAATGTCAGCATGGTCCAAAGAACTGGAAATGTGAAGCAGCAGTGAATTGAGCATCTAATAAAAGATAAAGAATGCTGAGCATTTGTTTATTCACCCAATAGTCTCTGGTACTTATTCTTGGCAAGGGACTAGCTTAAGTTCCAGAGATAACACAGCAATTAGAATGCTAAAATTCCAAACTTACACAGCATACAATCTGATAGGAGACACCAATTATTAGCATGTCTTAAAAAAAAACCACACAAAAAATAGAAATTATGGTTAAGACTTAAGGAAATGAGAACCAGAGAATTCAGTCTATTTGTGATCATTCTAGAGGAGACACTCACTGGCTTAGTGTAATGGGAATGGGGGTGGGTAATTTACATATGCGCCTTGCCAATCTAACACAATGATAGGAGAAATAATCCATATATTTAATTATCAATATTAAAATAAAGTGTCTTAGAGTGTAGAGTAACTGAGAATGTTAACTACAAATAAAATAGAACAAATAACAGAATGAACAACAACAAAACCTTGTTGAGGAAGGTGTTGAGGTCTAGCATCAGAAAGACCAGTTTGGATCTGTATGAAAAATATAACTACTGATGATAATACCCACACCAACAAGTTTACTGTGAAGACTAAATAATGTAATGTTCCTGTAAGGCAAAGGACTTAAGAGACATAAATAATAATCAGTTCTGGAACCTGGAAAAGACCCTTTTAAATTAAAAAGGAGAAGGAAAGGGAAAAGGAGGGGGAGAGGGAGGGAGGAGGAGGGGGAAGAGGAGAAAGATTGTATATAAATTAGACATAAATTAGAGCTGATCAGGAATTGTGCTCAAAGCCTCACTTTCAAGCTTGTGCTCAGGCATCTGAGAAACAGGCTTCTTTCTGGGGTCTTTGAGACTCTGGGCTGCCATTGAGGGAGGGGTTGTGGTAGAAACCCCCATATTCCTCTAGTGGAAAGAGATAGTTCCCTACTGATGGGCAAACAGACAGTCTCTGCTGTGCTGGACCTTGTTAGAAAGACTGGGACAGCCATTGTCTGCTTTTTCTGCTACATTTGATTCCATTTACTCAAGCTCTTAGAAGGCGAAGGCGAAGGCGTCCAGCTTCCATTTCAAGTCCAGGATGCTAGCTATTCAATGTACTGCAAATAGCCTCTATTGTGCACTTGATAGGAGCCAGGCACTGCACTCGGCTTTCCAAGAATCTATGATGCCAGTAATAATATGGGTCGGATTGCATTGTTATGTTCACTTTAAAGTTGCAGAAAAATGAGATTTGAAAAGCCAAGTCACCTGCTTGCTCAAGAGCACACGGATAGTTTCCCAATTGACTAGTATGGAACCAAGGTCTTTTGGCCCTGCGGTGGATCATAACCTCTACTGGAATCTATCAGTAAGTATTGGCTTCCTGCTCTGGAAGAAGAGGCGGAAGAGGAGGCTGGATTTTCTTGGTCTATTTGTAATTAGCAGTCCGTTGGAGCTGGGAAACAGGTGCAGCAGTAGTCTCTGGTGTCTGCACACTGAGACCTGAAACTGTTCTGCCAAAGGAAGACAGATGTGACTTGCAATTCTGTTTCTACTATCCCCAAATATAAAGACTGAAGCAAGTGGGATAAGAGTAGATCTTTCCCCGCTTCTTGTAGACTGTGGGCCCAGGAGACTTTTTCATATTTAGTGGCCAGGGGAAGGGGTTGGGGTAGGGATAGGGTGAGGTGGATGGAGAGGTCCTTAGTAATCTGCAGGTTGTGTAGAGGCTGAGGTGTCAGTCCTGGGAAATGGAGGAAGAGTGGGTGGTAGGGAGAAAGCACCCATCCATCCTGTGGGCTGGCCTTTTGCAGGTAAACTTTCTCCATATACCTCCCCACCACTATGGAATTCTGGAGGTTCGAAGCCAACTTTGTCTATTTTTTATCTATTCTGAACCTCAGTTCCTGTCACTGTGAAGAGACTCACTCCCCACTGTGCTGCAGAGGAAAGCCCCAAAGTGACTCCCCATACTGGAGATGAGACTATGGTGGGAATATCAGTACTTCTCTTCCCTTCCCCCCATTCCTCTCCTTTCTCCTTTCTCCTCTCCTTTCTCCTTTCTCCTCTCCTTTCTCCTTCCCCTTTCCCCTCTCTCTTCTCTCCACTTTCTCTCTTCCCTCTCCCGTCCTCTTCCCCCTCCCTTCTCCCCCTCTCTTCTTTCTCCCCTTCCTCTCTTCTCCTTCTTCTTCTCTCATCTCTCAGGTCTGACATCTATCCTCTTTGATGCCTCCAGGGTGACCCCATCCTTAGTGGCTGCATCTTCAAGAGGCCACTGACAGCCTCACAGAAGCAAGGGATCAGCAGTGTCCTTCACCTACACATCCACCTGCTCACAGTCACCACTGGGTGGCTCTAGAGGGGGACCCTATTCAGAAAGACTTCTCCCAGATCCAGCTTTTGGTGTGTGTGTGTGTGTGCGTGTGCGTGTGCGTGTGCGTGTGCGTGTGCGTGTGTGTGTGCTGGGGGGGGGTGCCTATGAGCGCCTGCATGGAGGAGAGACCCACTCAAGCCCTCTTCTCCACTTGCTGCCCGCCCCCTCTACAGGCTACTCCACACCGGGCCCTGGTGCAGACGCCGGGTCCTAGAGGCCCGCCGCTGCGGTCCCGGCTCTGTCTGCGCGGTGGCGGCGGCAGGGGCCTCCCCTGGCCGCCCCGCCATTTAATCAGGGCTATTATCAGACTAGGCTTGCAGGATGGCGCCGGCTGAGCTTTGCCCCCATTAGCTCAGAGCAGGGTGGGGGCTGGGGCCCCGGTCGCAGCCCAGGCGCTTGTGGGGCTCTTTTGAGAAAGGCCATAGGGCGCAGGTCATCTCAACTCCCTCTTTCTCAGGATGACAGTTTTTAAACTTTTTTTCCTAGCTCCCAACCCTACCTTTACTAGCTCTTTGCCACTGGCAAATCACTGAACTTGAACCACCAGTTTCTCATCTGTAAAATGGGCCTGGCTAAATAATCAACTCCCTGGTGATGTGAAGATGAAATGATGGGCCTGGGGAGACAGCACAATGGTTATGCAAAATGCCTTTAGTGCCTAAAGCTCTGATGTCCCAGGTTCAATCCCCAGCATCACCATCTGCAGAGATGAGCAGTGTTTTGCTATAATAATAATTAATAATAATAATAATGATGAGTCGGACGGTAGCACAGCAGGTTAAGCGCAGGTGGCACAAAGCGCAAGGACCGGCCCAAGGATCCCGGTTCGAGCCCCCTGCTCCCCACCTCCACAGGACCCTCTTCACAGAGGGTGAAGCAGGTCTGCAGGTGTCTGTCTTTCTCTACCCTTCTGTGTTCCCTCCTCTTTCCATTTCTCTATCCTATCCAACAATGACATCAACAACAATAACAACAACAATAAAAACAAGGGCAACAAAAGGGAAAATAAAATTAAAATAATAATAATAATAATAATGCTAATAATAATACACCCTTCAGTGTTGTGCTGATAAACTGTTATACACAAATGAGGTTACTACTGTTACTGCACTAGGATGTGTCAGCCCATTTTCTTTTTAAAGATCTCTGAATAAAAGAAGGAAGGAAGGAAGGGAGGAAGGAAGGGAGGGAGGGGGGTAGGTAAAATGTAAGGAAGAACTCCAATGATGAGTTGCAGACTTGCTGATTTTATTCATGACTGTCTCTGTTGAAGTTTTCCTCTAGAACTGGCTGCCAGTGTGGTATTGGGCCCTTTGCTCCATCTCTGCATTCCTTCTGACTTACCTGTTACCTGGATGGAATAGTAACACCTTCTTGGGCAGTTCTGCCTATTAAATGAGATGACCCCTATCAAGCCTTTAGCACAGACTAGGATCTTCTGAATAATGTGCTTGTCATTATTTGCAAAGTGTTTTTTTTTTTAATTACAGACATAGCTTTGTTTTTCTTAATCACCGACTAGAAGGCTGCTGTCCACTGATCCTAAGGGAAGTTTATGCTCTTGCAGGAAAGCTCAAGTGTAGGGTTGAATGTCAGGCTTGGAAATGCCCAGGAAAGGGAGTGTGACTTTTCCAACTATCTCTAGGAGTTCCTCTTTGCATTCCCATCACATAAAAGCTAAATTGAAAAGGGGGGAAGGGCAACTTAAGAAAACAAAAAGGAAATGAAAGAAAAGAAAGAAGAAAAAGAGCTCAATAGCAAAATCGGTCACTCTCATGTGAAAATCAGCACTCACGCAGCCCCATCATTGTTGACCAGTTATTTCTAATCAGCAAAGTCTAATTAGCAAAGCAAGGCTAATTATTAAAGTAACCTAATTATTAAAGGCTAATTATTAAAGTGACTGTTTGTGAATGGTCCTTAAGGGAGATGTGCTGGGCACAAAGCCCAATCCTGTACCAACAACTTCTCTAAAAGCCTAGTCCAGCTTTTGCATTGACATTCTTCCTCTGTTAGGGAAACCATACCAGCTGGATGGTTTATCTCAAGTGCTTGTCCATGCTAGGCGATTCCTAAACACTTCACCTGGACAGTCTCATTTGTTCCATCCCAATTTGCAGACAAGGAAACTAAGACAAAGGAGTTATGTAATTTAGTCTAACTCAAATACTAGGTTACCAGAAAGTCATGACACATTTTTTAAAAAAAAATTTATTGTAATTAATAATGATAAACAAGATTGTAAGGTAACAGATACAATTCCACACAGTTCCCACCACCAGAGTTCCGTATGCCATCCCCTCCATTGGAAACTTTCCTATTCTTTATCCCTTTGGGAGCATGAACCCAGGATCATTATGGGGACCAGAAAGTGGAAGGTCTGGCTTCTGTAATTGCTTCTCCACTGGATATGGGTGTCAGCAGGTTGATCCAAACCCCCAGCCTGGCCTGTTTCTGTCTTTCTCTAGTAGGGTAGGGCTCTGGGGAGGTGGGGTCTCAGGACTCACTGGTGAGGTTGCCCTGAGGAGTCATGTTGGCATCATGGTAGCATCTGCAACTTGGTGGCTGAAAAGCATTAAGATATAAAGCAGAACAAATTGTTTAATAATCAGGAAACTAATGGTAAGAATAGAGCAGATGAGATTTGGGGGTCTCCAGTTTGGAAAAAGCTAGTAGGTCTATTTTAGGTCTATTCCAAAGGCTCCATGACTTGACTAATTTTTGCTTAAGCTCAACAGCTAACATGCTGGTGGACTAAAGGCATTATCTGGGGAGAGGTGTCAGAGCTGGAAATAGGACTCAAAAGCTGGATCAGGGAAGAGAGTAGCTCCCAAATATGGGGAAAGTATATAAATACCTTTAACTGTAAACCTTATCAATTTGATCTGGGGCAACAGATCTTGATTCAACACAGGAGCCTGTGTAACCTCTGCATCCCTGTAGGTCTGAGCTCACATTCTGTGGTCATAGCTGGGAACACTCTAGGCTGCACTCATTGCCAGGCCCATCTTTCTCCAGTGATAGGGGATTTGAGCCCAACCTCCCTTGAGAGAATGGGGCAGTCCCTACCATTGTTGATCCACATTGAGATGAAGGTCCTATAGGGACCCACAAAGGGGTCCATTATGCTGTTCTTGATGGAGATGACCAGTGACAGTGGAGAGAGGGTTCTGTTAGAGGTCTAGGCCTATCCAGTCTATGTGAGAATCTCAGGACTCCCCGACTAGGGCCCTGGATGATGGGGTGGCCTGGTAGTGACCAAAAGAGCCATCATTAAAGTGTGCCGGTCTCCAGCTTTTGTAGCTTACTTTATCTGACAAATTTAGCCTTGGAGTGATTGGGAGAAGTGAAACAGGTGAGGAGGGTATCTAAGTTTAAGTAAAAACTATTTAATTAAGTACTTTATGGGGTCTTTTTTAGGTATTTCTTTTTCTAATATTTTCTTTATTTTATTTTTGAGAGAGATGCAGAGAGAGACAAACAGAGAAACACCAAAGCACTGCTCAGCTCTGACTTATGGTGGGGGGGATTGAATTTGGGACTTTGGAGCCTCAGGCATGAGAGTCTGTTTGCATAACCATTATCTCTCCCACCCCTTTTTTAGGTCTTTCTACTTGCTTGCTACACTTATTGAGTCACTGCAAATTATTGTACACTTTTTTTTTTCCTCCAGGGTTATTGCTGGGCTAGGTGCCTGCACCATGAGTCCACCGCTCCTGGAGGCCATTTTTTCCCCCTTTTGTAGCCTCTTTGTGGTTATTATTATTGCCATTGTTGATGTTGTTCGTTGTTGGATAGGACAGAGAGAAATGGAGAGAGGAGGGGAAGGCAGAGAGGGGGAGAGCAAGACAGACACCTGCAGACCTGCTTCACTGCCTGTGCAGCGACTCCTCTGCAGGTGGGGAGTCGGGGGCTCGAACCGGGATCCTTATGCCTGTCCTTGCACTTTGCGCCACATGTGCTTAACCCACTGTGCCACCACCTGACCCCTCTATTGTACACTTTTAAGGTATATATTTTTCCCTAACTTATGAATACATGTGCTATAGATCATGGGTCCTGGTATATATCTTCCCCTAATGGGGTAGGACTCTGGAGAGCTGAGGTTCCAGGACATATTGGTGAGGTCGTCTGCCTGGGGAGGTGAGGATGGCAAGTCATGGCATAGCTTTGCATAGAAAAATATTTCAAAACATTCCCAACAACCCAGTAGCTAATAGGAGATGGCTCAGAGGCTTGGATTCTTGTCTGCCCTCCTACAAGACTCATATAAACACACCTCCCAGCCCTTGTAGCCCTGATGTTCTGCTGCCCACCACATACACAGCAACATTGGTGTCTTTTCTGTGAATGCAGAGGAAAACAAAAAAACCTCAGAAAGTCCTCAGTTTATAAGAAGATGTCAAGGAAGATAAGATGGAGGCTATAGCACCTGGCAGAGGTCCAAGAGTCTTTAATACACAGGGTGACTCCTTGTCAACCCTTTCACCATTGAGCCAAAATTTACTATTTCAATTGAGTGCATGCTTCTTTTTTAAAAAATTTCTTTATTGGGGAATTAATGTTTTACATTCGACAGTAGTGCATACTTTTAAAAAAAAAAACATTTTTGTTTATTATTTTTATTTGATTGAGACAGCCAGAAATCTAGAGGAAAGGGGATATAAAGAGGGAAGGAGGGAGGGAGGGAAGGAAGAAGGGAGGGAGACAGAGAGAGAGACAGAGACAGAGACAGAGAGAGAGAGAGAGAGAGAGAGACCTGCAGCTCTAGTTCACCACTCGTGAAACTTTCCTGCTGCAGGTGGGCACCAGGGGCTCGAATCTGGACCCTTGAGCACTGTAACGTGCGCTCAACCAGGTGTGCCACCACCCAGGCCCTGCATACTTCTCATATTACTGTACAACTAATATTTGCTGAAACCCAATGTAAATCAAAGCCTGGGGTAGGAACTTTTAGGTAATGTGATTGTAAAATACATTTCATAAATTTTATTTTACTTTTTTTTCTTCCTCCAGGGTTATTTATTGCTGGGGCTTGGTGCAGGCACTATGAACCACTGCTCCTCGAGGCCATTTTTCCCATTTTTTGGACAGGACAGAGAAATTGAGAGAGGAAGGGAGATAGAAACAGAGAGAGACACCTGTAGACCTGCTTCACTGCTCGGAAAGCTTTCCCTCCACAGGGGCGTGAACTCAGATCCTCGCACTTCATAGTATCTGTGCTTCACCGATGCGCCACCACCCAGGCCTCCAGCGATTCTTCATGAAGCAGCAATGGCAGTGTCGTCTACAGGTAGATTCATTGAAACCATTCATTGTTGGCTTCCTCTTCCACCTCTCCCTTTACTCTTTTCTTTCCCTGATGACATCAGTCTGAATTTCTTCTGAGATCAGAGGAGATCGGGCGTGTTCAGGGTGGTATGGTCGTAGACAAGTCTGAATTTCTGAACATTCGTTTCCAACTTTATTAAACTGCAGTGTTAACAGTCTCTAAATATGCAACTTATACAATAGTGCTAACAAAGAAAAGGAAATGCAAAGCAAAATGGGATTTGGGGCTTCCAGACATAGAATTAATCTGGGCTGCTTACAGAAGGCAGCAGGCAGTCTGAGAGCCAGGGAAGATGGAGACTAAGCAGCTGTGGAAACAGTATCCTTTAGCCCCTGACTGGAGAGGAGTCTGCATTAGGTGTGTGATGTGTCAGACACCGTTCTAACAGCATTCATGGCATTGTGGGTCACATGGGTGGAAAAGCTCTATCTCTGTGTTTTTTTTGCTTTTTGTTTTTTTTTGCTACTTACTAATGACTCAAAGGCAGTTTTATAATTCAATCTGCACTTAGCCATATAAGTCAGACTTGTCAGTGCTGTCTGGTCTTAGGGAAGAGGGGAGAGAGACATTGGGAATAAGGAGGTGGGAGGTCCTGGGACATCTTGGGGACCTAAGAATCTATTAGTACCCTAAACTGTAGTTGACTCACAATGCTCCCTGATGGCCATTTTTATTTAAATTGGCAGCATTCCCTAGGAAATCAAGTAGATCAAAATGAATAAGGAAAGTTTTAGGAAGGGCTCTCTTGAATGGTCTCATGAAGTTGTGTGCTTAACTCAATGTAAACCAAAGCCTGGGTAGGTGCTAATTGTGTTCTAATTTAACCAAGTCATGGTGAAAGAATCATATATATTTTTTTCTGCAAAAAGGAATGAAAACAAGATAATATGATTTCAAAAATAACTTGTCAGGGTTGAAAGCAGCTGGTATGGAGAGAGTTCTATTCTCTGGAAGTGATGGTTACCATAATGCAGAATGATTAGCCTTCTAGCTTAAAAGGCTGCAGAGTAAAAGAAAACTGAAAATGAAAATCCCTTTAGACCTCTTAGAATAAATTATGTGGCTCTGCTAAGTACACAGGCTGGACCTCTTAAAAGGGAGATAACCACTTTAACTGTTGCTTTGGGTAGACACTCCATGGGGCCAATTACTAGTCTTATTTTACATTAGTGATTTTACACCAGTAAAAAATAACCACCTTGGGTCCTTCACAGGGTGTTGTTTTTAAACAAAGACCATGGATTTGGAATCTGTTTACATTTCAAAGATAAAACAGCAAAGTGTAGTAGAGAGCCTGCCAGCCTAAGAATCAGAAAGTCAACTTTTCCAGATCTGAGTAACCTCAGCAGATGTGAAGCTCAGCCTTTTTCATTTGTGAAAGGCAGAGTAAAAGGTCTACATTATTTATTTATTTATTTATTTAGCATTTAAGCATTTACATATTAGTTTACTTAAATGCATTTAAATACTTTAAGATATTAAAACATTTTAATTGATTATGATAAAACATTCATATTTTTCTGAAATGAAAATAAAACAAGTGATATAAAATTCCTTTTTGAAAACTATACATGCTAACAAAGATGATTTAGGAAGGCTGAAATAAATTTATTGGGACTTTAGTATTTTGTAATTATGTCACTGTTTTAACATAAAAACATGTCCTATTTCCTCCCTCCCTTCCTAGCCTGAGCTTCCTTAAAGGAAATATTTTATATGAAATATCACAAATGGAGGATTCGGTCTTCTCTTCATTTCTCTTCCCCCTCCCCCCTTCCATCATACCTCCCCCCCTTCCTTTCTCTACCCTCCCCTTTCCTTCTTTTTTATTTCACCAGGGTTATTACTGGGGCTCAGTGCTGGCACTGTGAATTCACAGCTCCCAACAATCATTTTCCCCCTTGTTTCTTCCTCAGCCACACTGCCATTTTAATATGCTAAATTAAAAAAAAAGATTTTATTGGTTTATTCATGAGAAAGATAGGAGAGAGAGAGAGAAAGAACCAGACATCACTCTGGTACATGTGCTGCCGGGGATTGAACTCAGGACCTCATGCTTGCGAGTCTACTGCCTTAGCCACTGCACCACCTCCTGGACTATGCTAATTTTTTTTTAATTTTATTTTTTCCCCTTTTGTTGCCCTTGTTGTTTATCGTTGTTGTTGTTACTATTGTAGTTGCTATTGCTGTCGTTGTTTGTTGGATAGGACAGAGAGAAATCAAGAGAGGAGGGGAAGACAGAAGGGGAGAAAAAGACATATGCACACCTGCTTCACTGCCTGTGAAGCGAAACCTCTGCAGGTGAGGAGATGGGGGGGGGGGGGCTCAAAAGCCAGCCCTTGCACTTCACCATGCGTATTTAACCTGCTGTGCCTAACTACCAATATGCTAAATTTTAGGGTAACTTTTTAAACAGAAATTGAGAACTTATTTATTGTCTTTTTTTTAAATACTTATTTTATTTATTCCCTTTTGTTGCCCTTGTTGTTTTTTTTTATTGTTGTAGTTATTATTGTTGTTGTCATTGTTGGATAGGACAGAGAGAAATGGAGAGAGGAGGGGAAGACAGAGAGGAGGAGAGAAAGATAGACACCTGAAGACCTGCTTCACCGCCTGTGAAGCGACTCCCCTGCATGTGGGGAGCCGGGGTTCGAACCGGGATCATTATGCCGGTTCTTGTGTTTTGCACCACCTGCGCTTAACCCGCTGCGCTACAGCCCAACTCCTCAGAAATTGAGAACTTATACAGTGAGAGAAAATATCAGAAGTGCCCAATATGAGTTATTTTAACTACAGCAAAGTTGACCAAGATGCTTAATGGACATATGGCTCTTTATTCGTAAGTTAGGCTTTCATAAAGACTTGAGAGGGAAAATATCAACAGTCATTTAGTGGAGTATATTTTGAGACTGATTATGCACACCACAAGTCCATGGCACATAGCCGACTTTAGTCACTGAGAAGCAACAGTTTAGTGAAGTCAAGTAGCTCAGTAGAGGGGACTGAGAGTTGAATTCTACAAAGACTGGCTGAGCTTGAAAATCAACTGGGGGGGGGGGGGCTAGTCAGGGAGTTCTGGGATTTCCACACAGACATGATGGGCCTAAACCTCTAATAGACCCCTTTCTCCACTGCTGCTGGTCATCTCCATCAGGAACAGTGTAATGGACCCCTTTGTGGGCCTTTGTAATGGACCCCTTTGTAGGACCTTCATCTCAATGTGGATCAACAATGGTAGGGACTGCCCTATTCTCTCAAGGGAGGTTGGGCTCAAATCCCCTATCACTGGAGAAAGATGGGCCTGGCAATGAGTGCAGCCTAGAGTGTTCCCAGCTATGACCACAGAATGTGAGCTCAGACCTACAGGGATGCAGAGGTTACACAGGCTCCTGTGTTGAATCAAGATCTGTTGCCCCAGATCAAATTGATAAGGTTTACAGTTAAAGGTATTTATATACTTTCCCCATATTTGGGAGCTACTCTCTTCCCTGATCCAGCTTTTGAATCCTATTTCCAATCTGACACCATCTCCCTAGATAATGCTTTTAGTCCACCAGCATGTTAGCTTTTGGGCTCAGGTAAAAATTAGTCAAGTCATGGAGCCTTTGGAATAGACCTAAAATAGACCTACTAGCTTTTTCCTTGCCTTTTCTATTCTTACCATTAGTTTCCTGATTATTAAACAATTTGTTCTGCTTTATATCTTAATGCTTTTCAGCCACCAAGTTGTAGATGCCAACCTGACTCCATGATGCCAACCTGACTCCCCTGGGTAGACAATCTCACCAATGTACCCAATAAATCCCATCTCTCCAAAGCTCTGCCCCACTAGGGAAAGACAGAAACAGGCTGGGTGTATGGACCAACCTGCCAATGCCCATGTACAGAAACCAGACCTCCCACCTTCTGCACTTAATAATGATCCTGGGTCCATGCTCCCAGAGGATAAAGACTAGGAATGTTTCCAATGGAGGGATGGAATACGGAACTCTGGTGGTGGGAATTGTGTGGATTTGTACCCCTTCTTCTTTTTTTAAAATATATTTATTTTCCCTTTTGTTGCCCTTGTTGTTTTTCATTGTTGTTGTAATTATTGTTCTTGTTGATGTCGTCATTGTTAGATAGGATGGAGAGAAATGGAGGAGGGGAAGACAGAGGGGGAGAGAAAGACAGACACCTGCAGACCTGCTTCACTGCCTGTGAAGCGACTCCCCTGCAGGTGGGGAGCCCGGGGCTCAAACTGGATCCTTACACCAGTCCTTGCGCTTTGCACCATGTGCTCTTAACCCACTGCGATACTGCCAGACTCACATTTGTACCTTCTTATCCTATGGTCTTGTCAATATTTTTAATGATATATATATATATATATCATTAAAATATATATATATATTTTTAAGGTGGGGGTAGATAGCATAATGGTTATGCCAAAGAGACTCGCAAGTCTTGAGGCTCCAAAGTCCCAGATTCAGTCCCTCATACCACCATAAACCAGAGCTGAGTAGTGCTCTGCCAAAAAAAAAGGAGGAGGGGCAGGAGGAGAAGGAGATGAAGAAGAAGGAGGAGGAGGAGGAGGAGGAGGGAAAGAAGGAAGGAAGGAAGGAAGGAAGGAAGGAAGGAAGGAAGGAAGGAAGGAAGGAAGAAAGTCAGCCAATTGGAGTGAAGGAGTAGTAACAGAGCTGCTATCACCTCTGTAACTGGAATAACCAAGAGCTAGTCTTCACACATTAGAACCACAATGACATCCCAGGTGGTTCACTTTCTAACAAAGTCCCAAAACCTAGTTATACACCAGTTTCTGTGAGAGAGAGCATATGTTCACACGTATCCATAAACTACTGCAAAATATATACCTGAAAGCAGAAGCACACTAGAGTTTGCAGTGAGTACCCCCCTAACACTTCCTCTCCACTAGTCCAACCTTTGGGTCCATGATTGCTCAACAATTTGTTTGGCTTCGCATGTTAACTCTCTTTTCAGCCACGAGGTTCCAGATGCCATCAGGATGCTGGCCAGGCTTCCCTGGACTGAAGACCCCACCAATGTGTCCTGGAGCTCCGCTTCCCCGGAGACCCATCCTACTAGGGAAAGAGAGAGGCAGACTGGGAGTATGGACCGACCAGTCAACGCCCGTGTTCAGCGGGGAAGCAATTACAGAAGCCAGACCTTCTACCTTCTGCATCCCACAGTGACCCTGGGTCCATGCTCCCAGAGGGCTAGAGAATGGGAAAGCTATCAGGGGAGGGGGTGGGATATGGAGATTGGGCGGTGGGAATTGTGTGGAGCTGTACCCCTCCTACCCTATGGTTTTGTTAATTTATCCTTTCTTAAATAAAAAATAAATTAAAAAAAAATAAAATAAAATACAAGAAAAAAAGAACACAATGAAACCCAATCGACTGGAGCTGAAACCATAGAGAAGCAACTGTGACAACCAGAGAGTCTGCCTTAGACAGAGGCCGATGAGCAGAGATTGTGCGGCTCAGCCCAGCTGGTTTGGTGGTAGTTACCCACCAGTCTTACCACTGACAGATCTAAGTGCCATCTACTTATTTAGAAATGGAGCCTTGGAAATGTCATTTGCCTGAGTCTTTCTTTTGTGTGTGTGTGGGGGGGGAATGGTAGGAGTAGGTCTGAGAGCTGTCACACGGCTGGTAGAGTCTGGCTCTTTCATTACTCCATGTATATTCTCACATTCCTATCTATGTTTATTCCTCGAACTATATTTATGTTATGTTTCTATCTCTCATACCAATGAAGACTTGAAGGGAGGGATAGACAGCATAGTGGCTATGCAAAGATACTTTGATGCCTGAGGCTCTCAGGTCCCAGGTTTAATATTCTGCACCACTGTAAGCCAGAGCTGAGTGGTGCTCTGGTAAATAAATAAATAAATAAAATGCCCATTCCAATGTCCATTTCTACACATTTCAACATCCAGAATCACTTTGCTTTGTATTCTGAGATAATGAGAACATTTTTTAAAAAAGATTTTATTTAGGAGCCAGGCGGTAGCGCAGCGGCTTAAGCGCCGGTGGCGCTAAGCGCAAGGACCGGCATGAGGATCCCGGTTTGAGCCCCCGGCTCCCCACCTGCAGGGGAGTCGCTTCACAGGCGGTGAAGCAGGTCTGCAGGTGTCTGTCTTTCTCTCCCCCTCTCTGTCTTCCCCTCCTCTCTCCATTTCTCTCTGTCCTATCCAACAACGACGACATCAACTACAACAACAATAACTACAACAACAATAAAAAAAAGACGACAAGGGCAACAAAAGGGAAGATAAATAAATAAAAAATTATAAAAAAATACTTTATAAAAAAAAGATTTTATTTATTTATTAAAGCAGGTAGAAAGGGAGAGAGAGAGAACTAGAGCATTATTCTGGCACATGGATGGCAGAGATCAAACTCTATGTTTCCAAGTTTAGCGGCCTACTCACAGTGCTACTTCCTGGGCCCAACGTGAATATTTTTAATTATCCAGATGAACCAGGTGTAATCAAAAGAGTCCTTCAAAACAGAAAAGGGAGGCAAAAGAGAATCAGAGGAACAGACAAGAGAGAAGACAGCAACAATACAATTCTCTCCTCCAGTCTCAGATCCAGTTCATTATGGTCTGACAATGTATAAATAAGGAACTACTAAAAGTCTCTACAAAAAAAATGCGCAGGGTGGGGGAACCAGTGTGCATCTGCATTATGTATTGTCCTGTATTGCACTGTAGTTAGAGGTTGGGGAGAGAGCATGGTGCTCATGCAGAAAGACTTCCATGCCTGAGGCACCAAAGGTTCTGTTCCAGGATCAATCCTCAGCACTACCAGAGTTTAGAAGTGCTCTGCTTAGGGTCTGGTGGTGGTGCATCTGATTGAGCACACATGTTACAATGTGCAAGGGCCCAGGTTCAAGCCCCCAGTCCCCACCTGCAGGGGTAAAAGCTTTGCGAGTGGTGAAGCAGAGCTGCAGGTGTCTCTCTGTCTCTCTTCCTCTCTATCACCCCTTTCTCTCTCAATTTCTGGCTGTCTCTATCCAATAAATAAATAGAGAAGAAAATAAAAAAAGAAGTACTCTGCTTAAATTTAGGGTCCTCCCTCCAACCCAGAGCACTGCACAGCTCTGGTTTATAGTAGTTTGTTTGGAGGGATTAAACCTGGGGCATTGGAGCCTCAAGCATGAGTCTCTTTGTATAACCATTATGCTATCTACCCCCACCTTTATTTTTTATTTTTTATTTATTTATTTATTTATTTTTTTATTTAAGAAAGGATTAATTAACAAAACCATAGGGTAGGAGGGGTACAACTCCACACAATTCCCACCGCCCAATCTCCATATCCCACCCCCTCCCCCAATAGCTTTCCCATTCTCTATCCCTCTGGGAGCATGGACCCAGGGTCATTGAGGGTTGCAGAAGGTAGAAGGTCTGGCTTCTGTAATTGCTTCCTCGCTGAACATGGGCGTTGACTGGTCGGTCCATACTCCCAGTCTGCCTCTCTCTTTCCCTAGTAGGATGGGTCTCTGGGGAAGCTGAGCTCCAGGACACATTGGTGGTGTCTTCAATCCAGGGAAGTCTGGCCGGCATCCTGATGATACCTGGAACCTGGTGACTGAAAAGAGAGTTAACATACAAAGCCAAACAAATAGTTGAGCAATCATGGACCCAAAGCTTGGAAAAGTGGAGAGGAAGTATTAGGGAGGTACTCACTGCAAACTCTAGTGTACCTCTGCTTTCTTACTTTGGTGCCATACTCCAAACTCAGTCAATTTCTGCTTTGCGTTTCTACTTCTTTTTTTTTTTTTTTTTTTTACATGCATAACATTCCCCAGATTCCCATTTAACAATACAACCCCCACTATTTCATTCATCATTTTTCATGGACCTGTATTCACCCCACCCACCCACCCACCCACCCCAGAGTCTTTTGCTTTGGTGTAATACTCCAATTCCATTTCAGGTTCGACTTGTGTTTTCTTTTCTAATCTTGTTTTTCAACTTCGGCCTGAGAGTGAGATCATCCCATATTCATCCTTCTGTTTCTGACTTATTTCACTCAACATGATTTTTTCAAGGTCCATCCAAGATCGGCTGAAAACGGTGAAGTCACCATTTTTTACAGCTGAGTAGTATTCCATTGTGTATATATACCACAACTTGCTCTGAATGACTCTGAAAATGTCCAATAGTTCTAGGTTATCTATCTCTTCATTTAGCTCCCTTATGTCTTTACTGATTTTCTTCCTGGATGATCTGTCAAGTTGAGATAGTGGGGTGTTGAAGTCCCCTACTATGATTGTGTTACTGTTAATATATTGCTGTAGCTCTTTCAGTAGAAGTTTGATGTATTTAGATGGCTTCTCATTGGGTGCATAGATATTAATAATTGTTAAGTCCTCTTGATTGACTGATCCTCTGAGCATTAAGTAGTGTCCATTCCTATCTTTTTTAATCTTATCTATTTTAAAGTCTATCATGTCAGATATGAGAATAGCTGTTCCTGCCCTTTTTTGTGGGCCATTGGCTTGAATGATAGTTTTCCATCCTTTCACTTTAAGTCTGTGTTTGTCTTGTTGAGTTAGGTGAGTTTCCTGTAGACAACATATTGTTGGGTTGTGTTTTCTGATCCATCTTCCTACTCTGTGTCTTTTAATAGGTGAATTCAGGCCATTCACATTTATTGATATCAAAGATTGAAGATATTTTAACGCCATTCTTGTAGAGTTTTAGAGTGTTTTGATATATGTTCTATTTGTGGTGGTCTGGTTGTTTATAGGAAACCTTTCAGAACTTCTTTCAAGGCAGGCTTGGTGATGGTTGCTTCCTTCAACTGTTGCTTGTCTGAGAAGGTTTTGATGCTTCCATCTAGTCTGAATGACAATCTAGCAGGATACAGTATTCTTGGCTGAAAGCCTTTCTCATTGAGCACTCGATAGATATCTTGCCATTCTCTTCTGGCCTGTAGTGTTTGTATGGAGAAGTCTGCTGCTAATCTTATGGGTTTTCCTTTGTAGGTGACTCTTTGTTTTTCTCTTGCAGCCTTGAGGATCCTTTCTTTATCCTTATTCCTTTCCAATCTAAGTATGACATGTCTTGGTGTCTTTAGGTCTGGGTTAATTCTGTTTGGGACCCTCTGGGCTTCTTGAATCTTTATGTCTTTGGTGTTGTCTAGACTAGAGAAATTTTCAGCTATTATGGCCTGGAGAATGCTTTCTTCCTCCCCTTCTCTTTCTTCCTCTGGTAAGCCAATAATGCGTATATTGTTTCTTTTGAAGTCATCCCATAGGACTCTGTTGTTGTTTTCAGCATCTCTTAATCTCTTTTTGAGATCTCTTACTTCTTTTTTAGTTGTCTCTAATTCATCCTCAATCTTGCTAATTCTGTCTTCAGCCTCATTGATTCTATTCTCTCTGCCCTCTACTGCTTTCTGGAGTTCATCTATTTTGTTGCCCTGCTCTGATACTGTTTTAGCTTGTTCAGCTAGTTGCCTTCTTAGCTCAGCGATTTCAGCTTTCAGCTCTCTAATAACCATGAGATTATTAGAATTTTCTTCCATATTCTCATTTGTTGTTGCTGCATTTCTGATTACAATTTTTTCAAATTCTTTACTCACTCCTGTTATTATTTCCTTGGCTAATGTTTGGATGTTGAACTCGTTGTTTTGTGCTTCACCCTCTGGAGGACTTTTAGCTGGACTCTTGTCCTGGTTCGAGTCTCCAATATTTTTTCTTGTTGTTTTAACCATTTTATATAAGTTAACAGTTTTTTCAATCCCTGAGTTGGAGTTCAGTGGTGTAAAAGCCTTTTTTTTTTCCCCCTGTAGGCTATGGGAGCCTGAGGGCTTTTAAACTATCAATAGGCTTCTTTGTTTAATCACTGACTCCTGACCAAGAAATAAAGCAGGGTGTGGCAGAGATAATCCAGTGGTTATGCAAAGAGACTTTCACAGCCCCTCAGCTATGCCACAGAGGTATAGGTCTTCTCCTGAGTTTCCCGGTTAGATCTCTGTGCCCTGGTGTCCCTCCCTGTTGCTGCTCCAGATTCTGAGAGTAGTAGCAATGGAGACTCAGAGTTGCACTTGGTGAGTCTCTGGGGAGTCCTTTCCTCCCTTCAGCTGTCCCCTTGTTGGTGGAGCAGACTGGAGGTGGTGTCTCCACTGACAAACTGTTGAACTGTGAGCAGTCACTTAATCTCTCCTTAGGCCCCTCTCTCCTCTCTGTCACCAGCCACGCGTGTTTGTACTGACGGGTGATTTACTGGGTTCCTGTGGTCATTCTAGTCCTGTCTTGTTTCGGTCCGGGTGGTCTCCTTTGGTATTCCTAGTTGATCCGGGAGAGGATAGGAGAGGAGAGAAAGCGATCTGCTGCTCGTAGCTCCGCCTCCGGAAGTCGAATCCCCCCCCACCTTTATTTTTTTTTAATGTTTCTCCTTTATGCTCTTGTTTCTTTTAATATTTAGTTTTTAAATTTTTTATTTATAAAAAGGAAACACTGACTAAACCATAGGATAAGAGGGGTACAACTCCACACAATTCCCACCACCAGAACTCTGTATCCCATCCCCTCACCTGATAAATTTTTTAAAAAATTTATTTGTTATTGGATAGAGACAGAGAAATTGAGAGGGGAGGGCAAGAGAGAGCGAGAGACATCTGCAGCCCTGCTTCTCCACCCTGCAGGTGGAAACTAGGGGCCTGATTCTGTGTCCCTGCACACTGTAGTGTGCGCCCTTAACTATAGAGGTGCCACTGCTTGGCCTGATTTTTTTTTTTTTTTTACCAGAGCACTGCTCAGCTCTGGCTTATGGTAGTGCAGGGGATTGAACTTGGGACCTCTGAGTTTTAGGCAGGAGAGTCTTTTTGCATAATCATTATGCCATCTACCCTACCTGGAAATGCCCTGGTAAAAATAATAGTAATAGGGGGTCGGGCGGTGGCGCAGTGGGTTAAGCGCATGTGGCGCAAAGCGCAGGGACAGGCATAAGGATCCCGGTTCAAGCCTCCGGCTCCCCTCCTGCAGGGGAGTCGCTTCACAAGTGGTGAAGCAGGTCTGCAGGTGTCTGTCTTTCTCTCCCCCCTCTCTGTCTTCCCCTCCTCTCTCCATTTCTCTCCTATCCAACAACGAACAACATCAACAATGGCAATAATAATAACCACAACGAGGCTACAACAACAAGGGCAACAAAAAGGGGGAAAAATGGCCTCCAGGAACGGTGGATTCATGGTGCAGGCACCAAGCCCAGCAATAACCCTGGAGGGAAAAAAAAAAAAAAGAATGGGAAAGCTCTCAGGGGAGGGGATGGGATATGGAGATTGGGTGGTGGGAATTGTGTGGAGTTGTACCCTCCTACCACTCCTACCCTATGGTTTTGTTAATTTATCCTTTCTTAAATAAAAAATAAATTAAAAAAAGAAAAATTAATAGTAATAATAAAATAAATGAATTAGGGCCAGCATAATAGTTCATTTGTGTAGTGTGCTGCTTTGTCATGTATTATTATTATTATTTTACCAGAGCACTGCTCAGCTCTGGCTTATGATGGTGCGGGGGACTGAACCTGGGACTCTGAAGCCTCAAGCCTGAGAGTCTCCTTGCAGAACCATTATGCTCCTGCCCCTGTCATGTATTCACCCAGGTTTGAGGTTGGCCTCCACCACACTAAAGAAAGCTTTAGTGCTATCGTATCTCTCTCTGCCTTCTCTACCTTAAAAAATAAAATAAGAATTAATAAAGATGTCCCAGTTGGAACAAATTTATCTGCCGATTTATATAGAAACCAAGGCCACTATGTTTTCTACCTTCAGCAATTGGTGATGGGGAAGCCCTGCTAAGGGAAAAGGAGTGATGTAGTGAAGACAATGTCCAGATATCCCAAGTCAACTACCTGCTTGAGCAGTTTCTTTTGTGCCACCCAGAGATGCTCAATTCCAGCTTTATAGGTTCTGTCACCACTTGATGATAGGTTGGTTTTTGTGTCCACCCTAAGTGATGGTTCAAAGGTTTAATATGAGTGGTTTAATATGAAATGACCAGTTCAATATGAGTGATTCTGTGCGTCTTTGCTCAGCAATTCAATGAGGAGATAAAAGCTGGCTTGCATGTGTGTGGCTGCAGTGGGCAACCATTTTATGTGCATGGGCGTGAGCTCCAAACAGCACGATAAATGACTCCAATCACTCCAATAGCCAGGTGGTTACAATGTACTTGAGCCAACAGCTCCCTGCAGAGAGACATGTAGCTTGTCCAAAAAAAGGACCTTGAAAATGATTAAAACGCAGTGGAAAACCCTTCCAGTCCATCATGAGAATTGAGGCCCTAGCAGACACTTTGTCTTCCTCAAGGTCTGGGTCTGGATGACCCCTCTAAATAAGGATTTTCTGGAATGGCTGAAGCAAGGTGCTATGTGAATGTCTTCTCCAATCTTCCTGATGACAGGCTTGGTGACCTTCAGTGGCATTCAGACGTGCAGAAGCCTAAAACACTCCAGTGCTCAGGACTAGCAGACCATGTCCAGCTTTCACCTTGAATCCTTCATCCTGCTCAGCTTCCTATTAACACGAGGCAAGGTATTAAACACTTGGAGATTTCGCACAGGATGGTTTGCTTTTTATGGGTCCTCTTTATGCTCTTTATGGGTTCTCCGAAATGGGATAATGAAAAGCCTCACTTTCCAAACTCATTTACAACTCACAAGACCCCAAAAAGAAATGTAAAGGTCATTTTCAGAGGAGCATTTTTCAGTCCAGAGTGAGGCATTGGTGGTATTAACGTAAACCTACCTGTACCCAGCCCCCATTCAGTAGCATGTCAAGGAGTCAAGTCCCCCTTATAAGATCTGACAAGCCTATGCGCTAGAGAAAGCAGAAGGGGAGCTCCCTGTTCATATGACTAATTAGACAGACTTCATGCTGTGTTGCTCTTTTTTGATGCAAGTCCGAGTCCTAATTGTCCATTTGCTCCTTAGGAAAGTATGTTGAGTTCAAATGCTTATGGACCCTGTTTTCTTTATGCATTCCTGACCTGAAACTGATGCAAGGTGACAGGGAACAGACTGTAAAGAGACTCACTGAGCTCAGAGGAAACCTCTTTGAGCTCCCTGATAGGAAGGCTGGACCAGCAGCAGTAGTTCCTCAAGGCTGAATTTGCCACTGAAACATGACTCAGACTAGCTGGGAGCTCTAGTTTTATAAGAAGCATCTGAGTCCAAGAGACCAGAATGCTTACTGGCCATGTTTGCTGGCTATGTCCTCCAAGGAGTAGTGTGGTTATCAGCATAGACTTGTTGAAGGTGTCTGGTGATAACAATGGGAATAGTCGGTAGAGACTGATTGCAGCAATGACTGCAATTTTTTTTTTCTGCCTGTTAGTCACACCCTTTGCAATATTCCTCCCATCAAGAAATGGCATTTCTTTGGATTTACCCTATGACCCTGCAATTCCTCTCCTCGGCATAGAGCCTGAGGAACCAAACATTCCCATCCAAAAAGATTTGTGTACACCTATGTCTCTAGCAGCACAATCTGTAATAGCCCAAACATGGAAACAACCCAGGTGTCCAACAACAGATGAGTGGCTGAACCAGTTGTGGTCTATATACACAATGGAATACTACTCAGCTATTAAAAATGTGATTTCACTGTTTTCAGCCCATCTTGGGTAAAGCTTGAAGGAATCATATTAAGTGAGATAAGTCAGAAACAGAAGGATAAACATAGGATGATCTCACTCATAGGCAGAAGTTGAAAAACGAGATCAGAAGAGAAAACACCAAGCAGGACTTGGGTCAGAGGTGGTGTACTGCACCAAAGTCAAAGACTCTGGGGTGGGTGAGGGGGTTCAGGTCCCAGAACAGAATGGCAGAGGACCTAGTGGGGGTTGAATTGTTATGTGGAAAACTGGGAAATGTTATGCAGGTACAAACTATTGTATTTACTGTCACCTTTCATATTACTAAATAAAATAAAATAAATATAAAGAGTTGGATTAGATTCTAACTTTAATTACCTCCTTAAAGGCCCTATTTCAAATAGTCAAATCTGAAGTTAGGAGTTAAATGTATGAATCATGAATACAGATGGGACAGAGGGATTCCCCTCAATAAAGAAAAAAAAAATGGCATTTCTTTTCTACCCTTAAATCTGGATTGGCTTTTAGATTTGCATTAACCAACTGGATGTAGTAGGAAAGAATTCGAAGCCCAGCTCTTAAGAGATGTGAACACTCCTCCTCTGTCTCTTGACAGAACGCCCTGTGCACAAGCAGAGAGGAGAGATCATATGAGGCGAGGCTGGAGCATCCCGATTAAGACTTCATCCTGTGTCCTAAATGACTCAATGTCTGACTCTGACGAAGAAATAAGCCCTGCTAGGATCAACCCAGTTCATGATCCAGTCAACTTGGATCATGGCTAAAAAAGAAGTTCTTAGCATATTTCAAGTGAATACACTTTGGGATCTGTATTAGCTCAAGTCCTCTGACGGACAGCTGTTAATAGAAATTGGATGGGAGCCAGGTGGTGGCACAGCGGGTTAAGCGCACGTGGTGCAAACAGCAAGGACCAGTGCAATGATCCGGGTTCGAGCCCCTGGCTCCCCACCTGCAGGGGGTTCGCTTCACAGGCGGTGAAGCAGGTCTGCAGGGGTCTGTCTTTCTCTTCCCCTCTCTGTCTTCCTCTCCTCTCTCCATTTCTCTCTGTCCTATCCAAAAAAAAAAAAAAAAAAGAAAGAAAGAAAGAAAGAAATTGGATGTACAAGAATCATATTGGATTGACCACACACATTACAATGCTAAAAGATCTGGGTTCAAGCCTCTGGTCCCCACCTGCAGGGGGAAAACTTCACAGGCGGTGGAGCAGGGCTGCAGGTGTCTCTCTGTCTCTCTCCCTCTCTTTATCTCCCCCTCCCCTCTCAATTTATTTCTAGCTCTAGGCAATAATAAATAAATAAAAATTTTAAAAAAGAAACTTATTGGATGAAATGTCTATGAAGACTAAGGAGGATGGTGAAAGAAGGAAGGTAGAGAGATCCTTTAGACTTGAGATTTATCTCTGATGTCAGTAAAAAAGGGGGTGGAAGAAAGATGGAGCAAGTTGTCTCAGACAGCAGAAAGATTTCAAGAAAACTTACTTCCATGGTGCACCTGGTTAAGTGTCCATATTACCATCTGCAAGGACCCAGGTTCCAGCCTGAGTCCCTACCTGTGGGGCGGGGGGAGGGGTGTCTCACGAGCAGTGAGCAGCGCTGCTACTGTCTCTCTGTATCTTTCTCTCTCTATCCCTTCTCCTTCTCAATTCCTCTGTCTTACCAAATAAAATAAGTGATTTTTAAAAAAATTCTTTCTTGCCTGATGGAAAGATCATGAATCTAGTCATTTAAAGGAGCACCCACCATGTCTCCTAAGAGTGGGCTGGTAATACAAACCCTGCTTGTGCTCAGGAGCTGACGTGGGCGTAGAAAAGGAGGCAGCAGCTGAGGAACCTTTAGATCAGATGTCCTTGCAGGTGCCACTTACACTCTGAGCAGCATGGCTTGGTCTGTTACCCAGCACCAGATGACTTCACGTGGGGGTGATGGATTTCTGGTTTCTGTGCTTCTAGAGATGGTTGTTGAGGTCTGACATCTAGCTGTCTTTTTACCCTTAGGCATATCTCTTTCACCAAAACTAATAATTTTTTCATGAATAATAATTTTTTTAACTAATCTGTCAACCCAAGAACCTGCATTGTACTATGCCAGGAGTAAAACAAAGCCTTGGTTAAAAGGCTTTTAATTACCTAGATCTGAAATTGATTTTAATCTGTGAGATGAAATTTATAGACTATTGTTGTTGATGATGATTTTAATGTACCTATGTGACCCAGATTAGCACACTTCATTATGATTCTCTTTATAAAGCTATATAATTACTAAGCATTTCAATTACTATTATTAATTGTTTTTTTATAGCTATCTGGGAAGAAGACACAACCTTAGATGCAATTAGCATTTATGGAGCTCTTTTTATGTGCTAGGCACTTTGCCAGGGATATATTTTGTAGAAATCTCACCAAAACCATGAGAGGCAGTTATTATCCCATTTGTCTCAGCAATCACATTGCAAGTAAATGACCACAGCCCTGGAGTTGGGTCCTCTGGCTTTATAATTTATGTACTCCACATACATGCACTAAGCATCTAGTGTGTTCTAGGAGCTGTGTTATTTGAAAGTAATATAAGTATAGCTTCTGTTCTCAGATAGTCCACACGTAAGTAAGGAAGACAGATACCATTGCTCTTATTTACTCAACAAGAACTAAGTGAAGCACAAGGCACAGAAGACAGTGACAAACGGCACCTGTCAAAGACACACAGATTCCTCTGTCTCGTCAAGATTCACACATTTAAGTCCTAACTTAGACTACTTCAGATCTGACTATCTGAAATAGGGCCTTTAAGGAGGTAATTAAGAATCTAATCCAACCAACCATTTCTATTTGTTTTATTTTAATTTATTTACTACTATGAGAGGAGGAGACAGTAAAGACCAGAGCATCACTCTGGCACACACAGTGCCTTATATCAGACTCAGGACTTCCTCCTCCTCTTCTTCTCTTTCTCCTCCATTCTTCCTTCTCCTCCGCCTCTTTTTTCTTTTTCTTCTTCTTTTGAGTACTGCTCAGCTCTGGCTTATGGAGGTACTGGGGACTTCTGATGCCAGTCTGCTATTTTTATAAGTCGATGGGCCACAGATACATGTGCAAGCACACAGGAAAAACCATGTGACAACACAGAGAGAAGGTGGCCATCTACAAGCCAAAGCAAATGGACTCCGAAGAGACAAGACTTAATAATACCTTGATTTCAGAATTCTTGTCTCTAGAATTATGAGAAATTAAGTCATATCATTTAAGCCACCTAGTAGCCTACGCTATCTCAATATTCATATAGAATAAACACCTATAACCCCCCCGGGGCTTTTTTGGTTCAATCCTTGCCTGATCTGGGGGACCAGAGAGTTAATATCCTTGTAGAATGTGTTAAGAACTATTTTCTTCACTTCAGCTTTTTGGACCTAGAACTTACCTAGTTAAATCTAATATAGCAAGGACTGGGTTTTGGTGCACCTGGTTGAGCGCACATGTTACAATGCACAAGGATCCAGGTTCAAGTCCCCGGTCCCCACCTGCAGAGAGGAAACTTCATAAGGGGTGAAGCAGAGCTTGCAAGTGTCTCTTTGTTTCTCTTCCTCTCTATCTCCCCCTTCCCTCTTGATATCTGGCTATCAAATAAATAGAAATAAAAAATTTTAAAGTCAAACAATAATATATATCATAGCTGCACCAGTTTTCATTTGTTTTTCATAATATATATGTATATATATTACATAAAACACTATATTTAGAAGTATTTTTGCTGTCTTTCTTGTTCCTTTTATTTAGATGTACATCTTATAAGACATTTATAGTTTTTCTCCCTTCTTCTTCTAGCGTTTGCCCTTCTTCCGTAGCCAGTCAACAGCGTCAGGTTGAGCCTGATGTAAAGTTTCGAGACCTCCTTTGAATCTGGAGAGGTGGCAGTCGTTGACTGTGTGGGTCATAGTCTGTCTGGAGCCGCAGGGGCAGTTCGGGTCGTCTCTGGCTCCCCAGCGATGGAACATAGCGGCGCACCGGCCATGGCCTGTTCGATAGCGATTGAGGAGGGCCCGATCATAACGTGCTAGGTCAAAGCCGGGTTGACGCTCGCAGGGGTCTGTGATGAGGTGTTTGTTCTTCACCTCAGCTGACTGCCAGCTCTGTTTCCAAGAGTCTGGAACAGAGAAGTTCAGTGTAGGCGTAGGGGACCAGATTGGATGACGAGACGTCAAGCGTTGGACAGGGTGGGCGAAGATATCCGCGTATATTGGCAGGTCCGGTCGAGCGCAGACGTGGGAAATGAACTTAGATGATGCCGCATCCCGACGAATATCTGGCGGGGCGATGTTGCTGAGAACTGGCAGCCATGGAACCGGGGTGGAACGGAGGGTTCCAGAAATGATCCTCATGGAGGAATATAATTTGGAATCGACCAGGTGGACATGGGGGCTACGGAACCATCCTGGGGCACAGTATTCTGCAGCGGAATAGCATCATGCCAGAGATGATGATCGTAGTGTGGAAGCGCTCGCGCCCCATGAGGAGCTGGCCAGTCTTGCAATGATGTGATTCCTCGCGCCCACCTTTGCTGCAGTTTTTATGAGATGTTCGTGAAATGACAGAGTGCGATCGAGAGTAATGCCAAGATAGACTGGCTGGGCTTCATGCTGGATTCTCGTATCGCCAAGCTGCACATTAAGCTCACGCGAGGCCAAGGCATGGTGTAGATGGAAAACAGATGATACCGTTTTTGCAGTGCTAGGGATTAGTCGCCATTTTTTACAGTAATCAGATATCAGAGACATGTCTTTCGTGAGTGTTTCCTCGAGTATGTCGAACTTGGATGCCTGAGTTGTACAGCAGATGTCATCGGCGTAGATGAACTTCCTTGAAGAAGTTTCTGGGAGGTCATTGATGTAAATATTAAATAGCGTAGGAGCCAGAACAGAGCCCTGGGGGAGGCCACTTGAGACAAGTCTCCATCTGCTAGACTTGTCACCCAGATGCACCCGGAATCTTCTGTTTTGGAGAAGAAACGATATAGTGTTGGCCACCCATGGAGGCAGGCATCTTGAGATCTTGACTAGGAGACCACGGTGCCAGACCGTGTCATAGGCTGCTGTGAGATCAACAAAGACAGCACCCGTCTTTAAATTCTTCTGGAATCCATTTTCAATGTAAGTTGAAAGGGCCAGGGCTTCTTCGTAGGTAGATCTTCCTGGGCGGAAACCAGCCTGGGCGGGTGATAGGAATTTCTCTGTAAGATGAGAAATACGTGACAGAAGCAACCTCTCAAAGAGTTTGTAACACACGGAGAGGAGAGAAATTGGTCTATAGCTGGCGGCCAGTGTTGGGTCTTTCTTTGGTTTCAAAACCGCTATAATCTTCGCACGATGCCAAACTTTGGGCATAGACTCAGATTCCAAGATGTGGGACAGGAATGAAGTGAGCCACTTCTTTGCCGCGGGGCCCAGGTTAAGAATGAGTTCTGGGGTGATGTTATCATAGCCAGCAGCTGTTCCCAGTTTAACCCTCTTCAAAGTGTCTTCCAGTTCAGACAGAGTAAAGGGAGAGAGTTTTGGAGATGGACAAGACAAACGGAAGTGGGATGACCACTCATGGGAAATTTCTCTTTTCCAGACTGGGTCGATCTTAGCACGTCCAACTTGAGTTAGGTGAGTGGCCACTGAGTTTGGAGATATGGGAGGATGGGAGACGGGAGAGGGTTGGCTACCGGCACCCAGACTATGAATAAGCTTCTAGGCCTTCCTACTTGAGTGGGTGAAGTTCAGACTTTCTGTGAGTTGTTGCCAGCGGGCTTGGCGTGCTGCATCCAGGGAGGCAATGAGATGGTCAGCCACATCTGGGTCGCCCGACTCATCATAGACTCAGTCTGAAGATTTCTCTATTAATTAGAGAATTTAATTCAATTATGCAGTGAGAGCACAGAGTAATATGATGTAAATTACAAAAATGTGTAAACCCAATTTACACATGGTTGGTTTTGGAGTGGTATTCAATAGATAGGAAGACTTGTTTGTAACTCCTGGCAGGGAAAGTCTTTCCTATGTCTCTTGATGGTACCTAAAAAGTCATGGGGCAGAGAGGCTTTTCTGAGGATATTCTTCTAGCTTCTGAGGGCTGTGTTATAGAAGGGTACAGGCAATTAAAAAAAAAAAAAAAAAAACTCCCACATGGATTTGCCTAGGATTTAAAAATGTAAGGTTTATTACATTTTGAGTTATTTAGGTGCATTCAAACCGGGGCAGCAAAATAGGCAAAGGGTCAAATATGGGCTAGTCATGATGGCAGGAGCCACAGGTCCATAAATAGTTACCAATGCTCAGGTCCTGGGGAGAAGAGGAGCAGGCAAAGGCAGCAGGAACAGAATGAGACTTCTACCAGACACTCGCTTAAATAAGCTTCCTACACACCCACAATCCCTTGAGTGTTTGCGTAAATCTGTTGTATGCTGGTCAGGCTGACATTAGCTGTATGCTAACTATGTTCATGTCCCAACAGAAGGGAGCATATGAGGTAGGAGGTAGGGGCAGTCTGTCTGGGCAGCGAGCTCAGCTCCACATAACCTGACTCTTAACTTACAACAAAGGCCAGGGCCTGAGCTCACTGACATCCAGGATGCCCTGAGGGATGTTCCGTTCTTTCTGTGATACCCTGGGATTGGGAGCAACGGGGCCATGTGCAGATTCTCAGCTTCCTGTGCAGATGAGACTGAAGTGGAAGAAGAGGATTTCTGTTTTTAGTGTTTGTCCAAGGAGAATTTCTTTCTGCAGTAGGATATATTCTCCTTTCCATTTCATATTGGAAAATCTGAGGATGTGATTCCAGAGCTTCCAGCAGCTTCTTGATTTTTAGGACTGACTGAGATCCCTGTGTGTCTGTGACTACATATACTATATATTTAGCTGTATTGATAATCTGTCTTCACATGCCTTCCTCTCCACTCCATGACTTTGTCTGTGCGTACTCTTTTTATTCCAGAGAGACAGGAGAGACACCATCACACAGCCCTGCAATGTGTAGAGTTTTCTCTGCTGTTGTCTGTCTGTGGTGCTTCAGTGTGGTGCTGGCATTTGAACCCAAGTCCTAGGATATGATTTACTCTATCAGGTGAGTTATCTCACAGTCCCTGTTTGACTCTTGATAAAGACCCCAAGAATCACAGATAAATCTTCATCTTTGATCTCCCGTACATCTTGTCATATAGCTAACATTCTGTTAAAGGATGGAGACGTGACAATTGAATGAATAGTCTGTATGATAACTATTTTATTGATGACAGTGGAAGAGTTAGAAAAGCTCAGTGGTATGAGAGGAAAGGTTTTTTTTTTTTTTTTTTAATCTTTATTTATTGGATAGAGACAGCCAGAAATCTAGAGGGAAGGGGGTAACAGAGAGGGAGAGTCAGAGAGACGCCTGCAGCCCTGTATCACCAGTTGTGAAGCTTTGCCCCTGCAGGTGGGGACCAGGAGCTCAAACCTGGGTCCTTGCACACTGTAACATGTGCACTCAACTGGGTGCACCACCACCCGGCCCTGAGAGGAAAGGTTCTTTCATGCCTATGTATGAGCTTTTTGTTTGAAAAATTATTGCTATTAAGTGACAAGACATGGGGAAGCCTGGTGGTGGCTCACCTGATAGAACCCCCCCCCCCCGCCAACCCCCACTTGCAGGGGGGAGCTTCACAAATGGCTACAGGTTTCTTTCTTCCTCTGACTCTCACTTTCTATAAAAAGAATGGCTGCCAGGGATAGTGGGGTTGTGTAGGCAATGAGTTCCACTGACAACCCAGCTGGCAAAATGAATAAACAAACAAAAAAGCAAAATAATAATAATACAAAAAACCTTCCTTTGTTTTTGTAAAATTTTTATCTTTATTTATTTATTGGATAGATACAGCCAGAAATCAAGAGGGAAGTAGGTGACAGAGAGGGAGAGAGACTCCACAACCACTGGTCACTTCCATCAGGAACAGCCTCAGTCTCCAAAGGGAGGGTGCCCTGCCCTGCCACTCGAGGAAGACTGGTCCTGAAATGAGTACAGCCTGTGATATTCCCTGTGGTGACCATGAGCTATAAGCTCAGACCAATAGGAACTTAGGGGTTACACAGGCTCTGGTGCTAAATAAAAAAAATTTAAAAATATATATATATGCATGCCCTGGTCAGACGGATGGAGATAGTTAATTTTATCCACAGAACATTTTTTTCAAGAATGAGAGCTGCTCAGTGCCCTAATCCAATTTTCTAGCCCTTTCTCTACTCTGACACCATTCTCTCAGACAATACATTAAAAAATATATTTATTTATTTATTTATTTATTTATTCATTCCCTTTTGTTGCCTTTGTTGTTTTATTGTTGTAGTTATTATTGATGTCGTCATTGTTGGATAGGACAGAGAGAAATGGGGAGAGGAAGGGAAGATAGAGAGGGGGAGAGAAAGAAAGACACCTGCAGACCTGCTTCACCACTTGTGAAGCAACTCCCCTGCAGGTAGAGAGCCAGGGCCTCAAACTGGGATCCTTACTCTGGTCCTTGCGCTTTGTGCCACATATGCTTAACCCGCTGCGCTACTGCCCGACTCCCTCAGACAATATTCTTATCCAATTTCAGGATAGCTACCAAACACATGCAAAACTACCAGTTGTGTGCCCTAGGAACATGCCTAAAATGGACTTCCTAGCTTCTTCTGTCCTAAAATTGCTAATCTCATCTGCTCTATTCCCACTTTTCTGTTCCTGTTCATGAACTGTTTTGTTTCAACTTAGCTCATGCCACCTTCCAGACACCAAGTTGCAGATACTACCATGACTCCATCCTGACTTCTCTGGGCAGACGACCTCACCAATGTGTCCTGGACCCTCTTATCTCTAGAGCTCTGGCCCACTAGGGAGAGAAACAGGTTGTAGGGTGGGGGGGGTGAATTACAGAAGCCAGAACTCCTACCTTCTGCACCCCTAAAACAATCTTGATTCATACACACAGCAGGGGAGAAACAATAAGAGGAAGAAGATAAAAGAGCTCTGAACTCCAGCGCCATCAGCACCCAGAAAGAAAAAGAAGGAAAAGGAGATGTAAATATGGAGGCAGTAATGTTGTCAGGAGTGTTTTGGAAGGGAAGAAAGTATTGGATCAGGAAAAAAAAAAGGGGGGCCAACTATGTATAAATGTGGACAGACAGTTGTAGAGATGATGGTTGGCCCCTGAATACAACCTCAGGGGAACTGTGGTGGCTTGCAGTGGGGAGACTGAAGATTCAGAACTCTGGTGGTGGGAATGGTGTGGATTCAAACTCCTGCTGATACGTAATTCTGTAAACTAAAAAAAAAAAGAAAGAAAAAGGGAGAGAGACAGACACAGAGACACCTGCAGCCCTGCTCCACCACTTGTGAAGCTTCCCCCCTGCAGGTGGTGGCCAGGGGCTCAAATATGGGTCCTTGCACATAGTAACATGTGCACTCAACCAGATGCACCACCACCCGGCCCTAAAAACTTAAAAAGAGGTAAGATATACTTAATTAAAACTCATAACTCCAGGTTCAAAGAGATGTTGTGTTTTGTGTCTAGTACTATGACTCTTGGTTTCTCATTAAATTCTCTTTGATTCTATCTGAAAGGAGTGGGGATGAGGAGGGGGGATATGATAATTGTTCAATATGTTATCCATCTGGTTTGTATGTGAGGTTCAAATCCTCTTCGTGATGTTCAAGTTTCAACAGAAAGATAATGTTACCTTAAGAACAATGAACTCATCTTCTCTGACCCATCTTGGATGGAGCTAGAAGGAATTATGTTAAGTGAGCTAAGTCAGAAAGACAAAGACGAGTATGGGATGATCCCACTCATCAACAGAAGTTGAGAAAGAAGAACAGAAAGGGAAACTCAAAGCAGGATGACTGAGTTTGGAGTAGGGCAGCAAAGTAAAAATCTCTGGGTGGAGGGTGGGGGTGATGCTCAGCCTCACTGGGGGGTGTGGGAGAGGTAGGATGAGATTGGGACACGCAGTCTTTTGGTGGTGGGAACGGTGTTTATGTCCTCTCCTATTAACTTGTAGTCATATAAATATCTATTTAATTAATATGAGAGGGGTAAAAATTGACTGAATGTCTCAAACTTTTTAATGCACAGACTGTAGGCTGAGTCTCTGAAATGTTGACTCTCCTAAAAACTTAGACCAGGAGAGCAGAAGCAACCGGTGGTGTTACTTTATAAAATACCCATATATGTAAATAACATTAAAGGACAAATTGTGGTGAGGTTGTGTATGATACAGCAAATCCTAACAATGGGATTTTCAAAGTCAACCTAATTGCCAAATAATTTGATTACAGCAATAACTATCTATTGTCTTCTTAAACCCTAACAGCAGGAACCTCCCGCTTCCTCTATAGAGCCCAAATTTCCCCCAGTCCTGGGACCTCTAGGGTGGGGCTCACTTTCCGGCATGCTTCTCTCAATTCATACCAACTGATAGTGCATCTGCTGATCCCAGCCTATTCAATGCCATGAGTACCACCTCAGCATGCTTCACTTTGGAATGTGTCCAGAGGTGTACGGTGTGGAATGTCAACCTTTCAGCATCATTACTAGGGTGAAACCTTCCCTTTCTCACAGGATCCTCTAATTCCATTTTGGGTGGTCCACTTCCTAACAAAGTCCCAAAACCTAGATATAGACTAGGTCCCATGAGATAGGGCAGATGTCCACATGTATCCATAAATTAGGGCAGCATATATACATTAAAGCAAAAGGGCACAACAGTTTGCAGTGAGTCAATAAATGAAGCAAGCAAGCAGAAAGACCTAAAAAGACACCTTAAAGTACCTAATGAAGTAGTTTCTACTTGGACCTAGATACCCTCCTCACCTACTTCCTATTATACTTCCCTCAGCCACTCCAAAGCTAACCTTATCAAAGTAGGATTACAAAAGCTGAATAAGGGCAAGAGACTGGCATACTCTTTAGTCACTATCAAGCCACTCCATCAGCTGGGGCCCTTAGTCGGGGAGACCTGGGATCCCCACACAGACACAATGAGCCTAGACCTTGAATAGATCTCTCTCTCCATTATCACTGGTCATCTCTATCAGGAACAACATAATGGACCCCTTGGGGACACCCATAGGACCTTGCCCTCTGTGTGGATCAACAATGGTAGAGAATGTTCCATCCTTCGAAGGGGGATTGAATAACATACTCTATCTACCACCTGACGAAGATAGGTCCTGAAATTGGTGAAACTCAGAATGTTCCTGCTGATGACCACAGAATGCAAGTTCTGACCTACATGGATGTAGAGGCTACACAGGCTTCTGTGCTGAATATGGGACCCAGATCAGATCAAATCAATGGGGTTTACAGTCAGCAATATTTATACACTATTCCCATATTTGGGAGCTACTCTCTTCCCTGATCCAGCTTTCCAGCCCTTTTCCAGCCATGACATCATCACCCCAGACAATAACCTGGTCCACCTGCATATCAGATGTTAGGCTCAGGCAAAAACTAATAAAGTCGTGGGCCCTATGGGATAGACCTAAAGTAGACCTACTAGCTATTTCCAAATCACGGACCCCAAATCTGCATCTGCACTATTCCAGCCTTTAGGTTCATGATTAATCAACAATTTGTATGGGTTTATATCTAAACTCTTTTTTTTTTCAGCTACCAGGTTCCAGATGCTACCATGACGTCAACCGGACTTCCCTGGAGAGATGACCCCACCAATGTATCCTGGAGCTCTACTCCCTCAAAGCCCTGCCCCAGTAGGGAAAGAGAGAGGCAGGCTGGGAGTATGAACCAATCTGTCAACACCCATGTTCAGTGAGGAAGCAATTACAGAAGCCAGACCTTCCACCTTCTGCACCCCATAATGACCCTGGGTCCACACTCCCACGGGGTTAAAGAATAGGAAAGCTATAAGGGGAGGGGATGGGATACAGAGTTTTGGTGGTAGGAACTGTATCCCTCTTATCCTATGGTCTTGTCAGTGTTGCCATTTTATAAATAATTAATTTTAAAAAAGATAGTTACCAATATCCCTGAACCTTGGGGCTTAGTCCTTCCTGCTAGGTACAAGCTAGATGTCTTTTAAGGTATAAGCTACTTTAAAGCAAGATGATATCATCTACAATAACACTGAAAGCTGCCCAGTAATAGACTTAACATCCAACCCAACTATTTAAGTGTATAGTGAAAAGATCTCATCTTTTTTTTTTTTAATCTTGTCATTTGTGATAACAAGGATGAACTGGAGGGGATTATGCTAACATGTAATTAGTTGGGATGATAATGAAGATTATCATACTATCTCTCCCATATGCAGAATATAATGAAACCAAGGAGGACTGAGCAGTGGCACACCCAGTTAAGCACACATATCACCAAGTGCAAGGACCTAGGTTCAAGCCCCCACTCGCCACCTATAGTGGGGATACTTTACAAGTGGTGAAGCAGCAGGTCTGCAGGTATCTCTCTCTCTCTCTCTCCCTATCACCCCTCCCCTCTCAATTTCTCTCTGCTCCTGTCAAATAAGAGAAAGAAAGAAAAACGGAAAAGAAGGAGAAGAGAAAAGAAAAGATCTAAGGAAAAGAAAAGACACAATACAATAAAAAACAGACCCTTGGGTTTCGACTGAAGAACTGTGATTACCAGAGTGGGACAGAGGAGGTTCAAGGAGGTTCATCGGGCTGTGGTGGAGGGAGGTTAGCATGGTGTGGTAGGTGTGGTGAAGTACATTTGAGATGATGTGACCCTGTGACACGTATTTTACCTAAAACCAAGCCTTCTTCAGTAAACAAACAACCCCCACTATAGTGGGATTGCACCTTCATAAGCAGTCATAGAGTTCCCAAAGTTTGTGTCAGGATGGAGATAGTCTTTAGGTAAAGGGGATAGGATTACGTGAACGGGATGGACATGAATATTCTTTCTTGGTGATTGTCTTGAGGTGATCTCGAGGACATTGTTCAGGTCAATCCAGACCCCCAACCTATTTCTTTTTTCCCATAGTGGGTTAGGACTCTGGAGAGATGAGGTTCCGGGGCACATTGGTGAGGTCTTCTGCCCAGGGAAGTCAAGATGGAATTTTGATAGCATTACAGGTATCTTTCTTTCCCTCTCTCTCCCTATCTCCCCTTTCCCTCTCAATTTTCCTGTCTTCATCCAAATAAATAAACAAATATTAAAAAAAATAACATAAATGTCTCCCTAGGGATATTGTTCCTAAGAGGATCATACTAATCTTCATCAATGACCACTAGCAGATCTTTAAATCCTAGATCAAGACTGAGCTTTGTTTATACTTGCTATAAGCTACTAGACAAGAAATCTAAACTAGCTTTTAGATTCTAAGAAAGAGGGACAAAGTCTACCCCCTCCCAAATGAAAGGGGAAAAAAAAAGTCTAAGACAATTCTCCTGGAGCAAGAAAATATATGGAATGGAATATAGACATTTTGGTTTTGTTCCCCCAGTAACTAGTGAGAATCATTTTCTTCTTGCCTTTCTCACCATATGATTATGATCTATTTCTACTTATATTGAGTGAATGAATATTGAAGGAGATCAAACAAAAAGGGAGAGTCAGACATTTCACAACTTGGAGTGAGTTTGAGGAGGATTAATTTGAATATAATTGCTTGTCTCCTATTTATTTCATTTTTTTTTTTTAACTTTCCCTTCACTCTCTCAGGTTAGTCTTCCCTCCAAGGACCAGGCTTTTATCACTGGGATCATTTGATAAAAGTCTTACTTTGCTGTGTGACATTGCAAAAAGGATCTGTGTTCTCAGGAACATTCTCACCATTTTCAGAGTATCCAATTTTTGTCTCACTTGCTCTGTGGAAACGCTTCCCCTTGGGGGTGTTCTTACTCACTTGAGTGCTTTGAGTCTACATTAATACACTTATTTCAACTAGACCTTGAATCAATATTTCATGGCATGGATTGACGACGCTCACTTAATCTCTTTAAGTCTCTGCAGGTATAGGAGTGAGAGAAAGCACTGGCCTGAAAAGATGGGTGTGATTTACACACACATAAAGATGTTCCCATCGATCACAGCCTTGTTTGTCTAATAATACTTGTCATTAATCATTTACAGAGTGGGGTTTTGGAATCCTGTAAGTATACCAAAGTTTCATTACTGAAGAAGTCAAAGATAACTATGATACAGACTTCCTGGCAAGAAAAAGTTCTAGTGAAATTAAAATCCTAAGAGTAATAAGGTTGGTGGGACCACAGACCATGGTATTATTTGACAGCTGCAGTGTTCTATAGTGATCTTAGAAAGCTTTGTGAGTGGTGAAGCAGGGTTGCAGGTGTCTCTCTGTCTCCTTCTATCTCCCCCTTCTCGCTCCATTTCTGACAGTTTGAATGAGTAAATAAATAAGGATAATAAAAAGAGTGGTGAGGGTGGTCCAGGAGGTGGTGCAGTGGATAAAACCTTGCTCTCAAGCATGAGGTCCTGAGTTCAATCCCTGGCAGCACATGTATCAGAGTGATGTCTGGTTCTTTCTCTCTCTCCTATCCCTCTCATTAATAAATAAATAAAATATTTTTTAAAAGAGTGGTGAGGATCTATGTGTTTGCTTTACGTCAAATGTTTTGGGAGAAAACATTCAGTTTCTCATGATTAAGAAAAGAATTCAGTTTTTCATCCCATAATGATGATTATGAGACTTTTTTTAAAGGTTCGAGGATGAGTTTTATTTTATTTTATTTTATTTATAAAAAGGGAAAAGTGACAAAACCATAGGATAAGAGGGGTACAACTCCACACAATTCCCACCACCAGAACTCCATATCCCATCCCATCCCATCTCTGGATAGCTTTCCTATTCTCTAATCCTCTGGGAGCATGGACCCAAGGTCATTGTGGGGTGCAGAAGGTGGAAGGTCTGGCTTCTGTAATTGCTTCTCCACTGAACATGGACGTTGAAAGGTTGATCCATACTGCCAGCCTGCTTCTCTCTTTCCCTAGTGGGGTGGAATTCTGGGGAATCGGAGCTCCAGGACACACTGGTGGGGTTGTCTGTCCAGGGAAGTCTGGTTGGCATCATGCTAGCATCTGGAACCTGATTAACATATAAAGAAAAAAGAATTAACATATAAAGCTAAACAAACTGTTGACTAATCATGAACCTAAAGGCTGGAAAAGTGCAGATGAAGAGTTGGGGGGGGCGCTCTGTTTTGTAGATAGCTAGCAGGCATATTTTAGTTATATGCCAAAGGGCCTGCGGCTATACTAGATATCAGATTTCAGGCTCAGGGGGGAAAAGGAAGAAAGGAAGAAAGAAAGAAAGAAAGAAAGAAAGAAAGAAAGAAAGAAAGAAAGAAAGAAAGAAAGAAAGAAAGAAAGAAAGGAAGGAAGGAAGGAAGGAAGGAAGGAAGGAAGGAAGGAAGGAAGGAAGGAAAAACCCACAGGGGATGCTGAGCTCATTTCAGTATTTAATGCTTAAAACATGAAACAGGTCTGAAAATTACTCACCTAACAGAATAAAAACTTTGCAGTGTGTGTGGACCTGGGTTTGAGACCTCAGTACCACATGGAAGCATGATGCATGGGATCAAGGGAAAGTCCCTGAACTCTGGGACAATGCTGTGCTGTCTTTCCATCTCCCTCTATGTCTTTCCCTCCTTCAATGTCTCAATGGAATTAAAAAATAATGGGGGGGGGGCGCAAAAATATCCTCTAGAAGCAATAGAACTGTGCAGGTAAGAGGTAGGACAGAAACACTTCAGAGGTACTGGGTGGCAGAGTGTTCATGCTACAGTGTGCAAGGATCCAGGTCCAGGCCCCATCCTCTCCCAAAGGTGAGAAGTTTGCATGTCCTAAAGCAGGGCTGTGGATGTCTCTCTTTTCCTGCTCCTCTCTGTCTCCCCCTCCTTCTCAGTTTCTTTCTGTTTCAATTAAAAGAAAAAAGAACAAAGGGCCAGGTGGTGGCACACTTGGTTAAGCGCATGTATTATCATGCACAAGGACTTGGGCTCAAGACCCCATTCTCCATCTGCAGGGGGAAAGCTTTATGAGCCATGAAGGAGTGCTGCAGGTCACTCTCTCCCTCTCAATTTCTCTCTGTTCTAGCCAATAAATTTTTTTTTTAAAAAGAATATATAAAAATAAAAAACAGAATGGAATTCCTAGTGACTCACTGCAAACAAACAAATAAATGAAAGAAAAAAAAGGCAGGCAGGCAGAAGATCCCTTTCACCCCATCCCAACTCCGCAGGAAGATTTTAGAAAGACCTCAGGTCTGATGTTTGCTTTGCTCAAAGCAGAGAATCCTGATCTTCAAGATAAAGGTCAAAGATCCACTCTCCCTCCTTCTCTTCACTCTGTATACAGGCCCCAGGAGTTCACTGGACCATATCTAAGGAATGTGACTCGAGGGAATGGAAGGCAGTGGGTATGAATCAGCCTGCAGGCGTTCACAGTCTAGAGCCCGGGCCCTGTGTGCCTCCAGGAGCCATTCCCGAGGCCCACACCTAGTCTCGTGTGGCTGGGTTCCCCAGGATGCTGTCTGGAGCAGTCTGTGCTTATGGCAGCAGATAAGTGAGCTTAGAGGACCCTTTTATCAGCTGTTGTGTTCATAGAGGCCAGATGATCTTCAAGGAGTTGCTTAAAGATTTAAAGCACTGATGTGACAAGGATGCTTTGATTCCAGTGTTCCAGCCGGCTCCCTGCAGCCAGTGTTTACGTAAACTTGAAAAGCCTGCCACTACTGTTCATCACCCTCGTTTTTCAACCTTAATGATAATTACATTCCCAGGACTGGGAGAGACTGAGCCTCCTTCAAGGCTGTGGCTAGATTTGCCCACAGATGTGGTACTGGAGTATTAGAGTACCTCTCTTGGAGTAGGATGAGAGGGGTTTCACGAGATAAAGGAAACTGTTTCCTGGTGGGGTTCTGAGATCAGTCCCCAAAGCCTTCAGTTTGTTTACTATCTATCTGCAAAGTTCTTAAAGAACATGGAGTATTTTTTGGTTTTAATCTATGAATCAAAGTACAAGAGTTGTGACTTGTTCACTGCATTCAGTGAAGGCTGAGATGTCTTTTCTAAGCCTGCAGCCTCAGCCTTCCAGCACCTAATATTCATTTTCTTAAACAAGACCCCCAGCTTCTACCTCTTACAACTCTACCCCCCACTACAGTAACAAAGACTTGGCTCTGTGAAGGAGAGTGACCTGTCCCATCAGTTCAGTACCTCACATCAGAGCAATAGGTGAAAACATTGAGAATTGAGATAGTTTTCTAACTTCAGCAGAAATCTAGACACCAACACAGGTTTCGTGGGGTTTGAAAAACTTACATAGTTTTTAGGGACTAAGAAAAATTATATACAATTATAAAAACAAATTGAAGTAGTCAGCCTCCTCTTAGGCATATCTTAAAATATTTATTGCAAGGGGGCCAGGCGGTAGCACACCTGGTTAAGTGTGCATAGTGTGAAGCACAAGGATCCACATAAGGATCCCGGTTCGAGTCCCTGGGTCCCCACCTGCGGGGGGGGGGGAGGGGAGAGTCGTTTCACAAGCAGGTCTGCAGGTGTCTCTCTTCATCTACCTACCTATCTATCTATATCTCCCCTTCTCTCTCAATGTCTCTCTGTCCTATCCAATAATAATAAAAAAAAAATGAGGTCATCATGAACCTTGCTGGCATTGAGTCCCAGCAAAAAATAACATCAGCAACAACAATGGAAAAAAAAGATGGCTGCCAGAACAGTGGATTTGTAGTGTAGGCACTGAGCCCCAGCGATAACCCTGGAGGTGAAAAAGAAAAAAAAATTTATTGCCTTTCAAAACTACCCAGCTATCTACCTGATGGGAGGTGTGATGAAGTAGAAGATGAGTGGACAGAAGCAACCAGTGGTGTTACTCTGTAAGACACAGCTCCACATAAACGAAGGACACAAATTGTGCTGATGTTCTGTATGACTCAGCAAATCCTAACAGTGGGATTTTCAAAGTCAACTTAATTGCCAAATAATTTGATTACAGCAATAACTATCTATTGTCTTCTTAAACCCTAACACAGCAGGGACCTCCCGCTTCCTCTATAGAGCCCAAATTTCTCCCAGTCCTGGGACCTCTAGGGTGGGGCTCACTTTCCGGCATGCTTCTCTCAATTCATACCAACTGATAGTGCATCTGCTGATCCCAGCCTATTCAATGCCATGAGTACCACCTCGGCATGCTTCACTTTGGAATGTGTCCAGAGTTGTACGGTGTGGAATGTCAACCTTTCAGCATCATTACTAGGGTGAAACCTTCCCTTTCTCACAGGATCCTCTAATTCCATTTTGGGTGGTCCACTTCCTAACAAAGTCCCAAAACCTAGGTATAGACTAGGTCCCATGAGATAGGGCAGATGTCCACATGTATCCATAAATTAGGGCAGCATATATACATTAAAGCAAAAGGGCACAGCAGTTTGCAGTGAGTCAATAAATGAAGCAAGCAAGAAAGACCTAAAAAGACACCTTAAAGTACCTAATGAAATAGTTTCTACTTAGACCTAGATACCCTCCTCACCTACTTCCTATTATACTTCCCTCAGCCACTCCAAAGCTAACCTTATCAAAGTAGGACTACAAAAGCTGAATAAGGGCAAGAGACTGGCATACTTTAATGATGACTCTTCAGTCACTACCAGGCCACCCCATCACCTGGGGCCCAAGTCAAGGAGTCCTGAGATTCCCAAACAGACATGATGGGCCTAGACCTTGAAAAGATCCCTCTCTCCATTGTTACAGGTCATCTCTATCAGGAACAATAATATAGACCCCTTTGTGGACCCCCATAGGACCTTGCCCTCAATGTGGATGAACAATGGTAGAGAATGTTCCATCCTCCGAAAGGAGGCTGGATAACATATTCTATCTACCACCTGAGGAAGATGGGTCCTGATATTGGGGCAGCTTGGAATGTTCCTACTTATGACCGCAGAATGTGAGCTCAGATCTACAGGAATGCAGAGGTTACACAGCCTCCTACGCTGAATATGGGACCCAGATCAGATCAAATCCATGGGGTTTACAGTCAACAGTATTTATATACTTTTCCCATATTTGGGAGCTACTCTTTCCCCTGATCCAGCTTTCTAGCCCTTTTCCAGCCAGGACATCATCTGCCCAGACAATAACTTGGATCCACGTGCATATCAGATGGCAGGCTCAGGAAAAACAAAACAAAACAAAACAAAAAACCCCAACAACAACCAAAAAACTAGTAGAGTCATGGGCCCTTTGGAATATAACTAAAATATGCCTACTAGTTATCTACAAAATGGAGACCTCTAAATCTTCATCTGCACTATTCCAGCCTTTAGGTTCATGCTTAGTGAACAATTTGTTTGGCTTTATATGTTAACTCTTCTTTCAGACACCAGGTTACAGATGTTACCATGATGCCAACCAGACTTCCTGAGCAGATGACCACCAAAGAGTCCTGAAGGCCTGCTTCCGCAGAGCCCTGGCCCACTAGGCAAAGAGAGAGACAGGCTGGGAGTATGGATCCACCTGCCAATACCCATGTTCAGCGGGGAAGCAATTACAGAAGCCAGACCTTCCACCTTCTGCACCCCATAATGACCTGGGTCCATGCTCCCAGAGGGATGGAGAACAGGATAGTTGGGACCAGGTGGTGGCGCACCTGGTTGAGTGCACGTAGTATAATGTGCTAGGCCCTGGGTTTGAGCCTGTGGTTTCCACCTGCAGGGGGAACGCTTAGCGAGTGGTGAAGCAGGGCTGCAGGTATCTTTCTGTCTCTCTCCCTCTCTATCACCCTCTTGATTTCTGGCTGTGTCTATCCAATAAATAAATATATTTTTAAAAAATTTAAAAAAATAAATGGATTAAAAAAAGAACAGTAAAGCTATCAAGGGACGGGATGGGATAAGGAGTTCTGTGGTGGGGACTGTGTGGAGTTGTCCTTCTCTTATGCTATGGTTTTGTCAGTGTTTCCTTTTTATAAATAAAAAATTTTAAAAAAAGATGTAGTGGAAAGACATAACATCTTTCAAATTAAGTTAAAAATGTAAGGGGCTGGGTGGTGGCGCACCTGGTTGAATGCACATTAACGTGTGCACATTACAATGTACAAGGGCCCAGGTTCGAGTCCCGGGTCCCCACCTGCAGGGGGAAAGCTTCATGAGTGGTGATGCAGTGCTGTGGGTGTCTCTCTATTTTTCTTCCTCTCTATTACCCCCTCCTTCTCAATTTCTGGCTGTCTTTATCCAATAAATAAATAAAGATAGTAAAAAAATTAAAATGTATTTATTTATTTATTTTCCTCCAGTCACTGGGGCTTGGTGATGACACTAGGAATCCACCACTTTTGGTGGCCTTTTGGAGTTTTTTTCTTTTTATTCAATAGGAGAGAGAAATTGAGAGAGAGAGAAGGGGGTAAATAGAGGTAGAGAAAAAGATATCTGCTAACCTACTTCACTGCTTGTCCCCCCTATAGGTGGGAAGCCGGGGATTTGAACCCAAGACTGCACGTATCCTTCCGCATAGGACTATGTGTGCTCACTGGCTCCCAAAATGTCTTACTTTATCAACTTAAAAAGAAAAACCAGACAAACCAACCACTGACTGCCCAGTGTTTAGGAAGGTGCCCACATGAGTGAGGCGATCCTGTGATTCTCACTATTAGTTTCACTGTAAATCTGCTTCCCTAGGAAAGTTCCCTTTATGTGACATTTCAGTGATAGCCTGTGTGCGAGTGACCTTGGCTTCAACCCCAGACTCTAGGATTCTGTCACTAATTTCTCTGTCATTGCTTCTTCAGATTGTTAGCAGTACTTCCCTATCATATGTACTTTGCAGTTGGCATCTTTGTATGCAATACCCTGATTATTTCTGTGAATTAAACAGTCCCTCAAATCTCACTGAGTCTACGGACTCTATTTTTTCAAAAAAAAAAAAATCGCTGAACTCTTTCAAACCAGTGCTATGCTTAAAATGCCTAGTACTGTGTGTGTGTGTGTGTGTGTGTGTGTGTGTGTTAAAATTTATGAGAGAGGGGAACTAAGGTAAGAACAGCTTTATTATTGGGTGAACAGAATGACACCCATAGTTTACTTTAGATATATTGCAGATTTAAAAAGAGATGCTCTGCTTCCACCCAAGAGTGTGTACTGCTTTGTTCATAGTTCTGTTACCTGTTCCCCTGGGCTTTACCTTGGCCTCTTATCATCATTGTTACGTATTTTCACTCTGCATCCTGGGGTTCTTTTTCTCTTTCTCTTTCCCCTTTGCTCTTTCCTTTCTTCCCCGCTCCCTCCCTTCCTTTCTCTTCTCCCCCTTCTCTCCCACCATGGCTGTCACTGGGACTTGGTGCTGGCATGACTCTGCCACTCCCAGTAGCCATTAAACAGTTCCTTTAAAATCATCTTTATTTATTGGATAGAGATAGCTAGAAATCGAGAGGGAAGTGGGAAATACGGAGGGGAAGAGAGACACCTGCAGCACTGCTTTACTACTTGCAAAGCTTTCCCTCTGCAGGTGAGGACCAGGGGCTCGAACCAGGTTCACGCACACTGTAATATGTGTGCTCAACCAGGTGCACCGCAGCTCAGCTCCGCTAGTACCTATTTTTATTGAGGGTGGAAGACAGAGATAGAAAGGAGAAGGAGATAGACACAGAGAGAGCGAGGACAGCACTGCCTCTCCGCTTCTGAAGGTTTTCCATTGCAGGTGGTGACCCAGGGCTTGAGCTCAGCTCCGTGGGCATGGTAAAACGTGCACTTGATGGGGTGTGCCATTACTCAGACCTCTGTCTTCAACTTCTTTGGTTCTGCTCTGTTTAAATTTCTGAAGCTTCCACAAGGCTGCTGTTTTCCTTATCCTTCCTCAAGTCACTGATGCTTCTGCATTTATTTTCTTCCAGAAGATGGAATCTTCTCTTTACATGTCTTATACATTTCTTCTCTGTTGGTATGTACCCTCCTATTCACTTGCTGTTAATGGCTTATACTTCATTGTTGCCTCCCCCCCTCTCTCTCTCCCTCTCTCTCTCTTATCTCCAGGGTTATCGCTGGGGCTCAGTACTAACACTACACACCCAGTGCTCCTTGTGGCCATTTTTCCCCATTATATTGGATAGAACAGAGAGAGACTGACATGGGAGAGGAGAGAGAAGACAGACACCTGCAGACTTGCTTCACCGCTTGTGAAGCGACCCCCCTGCAGGTGGGGAGCTGGGGGCTCAAACTCAGATCCTTGTGCTTCATACTGTGTGTGCTTAACTGGGTGTACTACCGCCTGGCCCCTATTTCTCTCATTTTTTTCTGACTAGTCAAGAGATGGGAGGTCTCACATGGGAATGTTGTCTTCATCTTGACTCTGAATCCCTTAATTTATTTAAAAGGAATCACTTACACTCTAGGGAAGCTGTTCATAGAACTTGTACAGAAATGGAAGTTTAGACTACTGGTCAAATGGAGGGCATTTTGAGTAGTAATGTGTGGAGAGGAATACAGCCATGTTAGGTATGGATAATAATGAGTATATCAGCAGCATTCAAATTGCAAGGAGAATAACAGGAAATAAAGTTGGAAAAGGTTCTGGCTCTAGAGCTTTTAGTTCTCAATGGGAAAATTTGGCTCTTCTTTATGAAGTAGAAAGTGATGAAATCAATGTTTTTAAAAGATTTATTTGGCAGGACATGGAATATGCTTTGAAGGGAAGTTGACCGAAGGCAGAACGCCAGTGAAGAAACAGTCACAATTTTCCATTTGTCAAACGAGGGCTGATGGCCCAGGAATGGAAATGGAGAAAAGTTGTAGGCAAATTAGAAGCAAGAATTTATGGTACTTAGTGGCTGATGGGGTCTAAAAAACAAGATGACTTTTTCAGAAGCAGATAACTAGTTGAAGAATGATGGACATTGGTAAGTTGGAAAATTGAGAGTCCCTTTTTCTTACTTTTATCTCGTCTTTACTAAGACTCGGTCCATCCACCATAGACTAATTATTCCCCAGCCTAGGACTTCACAGGTGGCAAGCTATCTTGCCCATCCAGGAACAAAGATTTTTATTCTATTGCAGCAATGGGCTATAACATCAAGGTGGTCACTTCACAGGCAGTGAAGCAGGTCTGTAGGTGTCTCTCTTTCTCTCCCCCTCTCTGTCTTCCTCTCCTCTCTCCATCTCTCTCTGTCCTATCCAACAACAATGACATCAGTAACAACAACAATAATAACTACAACAACAAGAAAAAACAACAAGGGCAACAAAAGGGGGAAAAAAAGACTCACCACTTAACTAGCTGTGTAATCTTAAATTAATTAGGTAAGCTTTCTTTTTAAAAAAATTTATTTATTCCCTTTTTGTTGCCCTGTTGTTTTATTGTTGTAGTTATTATTGTTGTCTGTCTTCGTTGTTGGATAGAAGAGAGAAAAATGGAGACAGGAGGGAAGACAGAGAGGGAGAGAGAGAGACAAACACCTGCAGACCTGCTTCACTGCCTGTGAAGTGACTCCTCTGCAGGTGGGGAGTTGAGGGCTCAAACCAGGATCCTCACACCGGTCCTTGTGCTTTGCGTCACGTGCGCTTAACCTGCTGCACTACCGCCCAACTCCCTTAACTAAGCTTTCTAAAGTCTGTGGTTCTTATCTGAAGTAGGGTCTAAGGTCCAAGTACCAGCAAAGTCTCTAATATGTCTGAATTTGCACATGGAAGTCTCATTGTGACACCAGAATTTGTTCAAGTTTTCACACTATATGTACTATTTTATTTTTTTTAAAGATTGTATTTATTTATTTATTTGAAAGCTAGGAGGAGACAGAGAAAGAACCAGACTTCACTCTGGTACATGTGCTGCTAGGGACTGAACTCGAGACCCCATACTTGAGAGTTCAATGTTTTATCCATTGCATCTTCTCCTTGACCACTATATGGACTATTTTTAAAGAGCTTTTGTGTGTGTGTTTTTTTTTAAATCCAATAAGTCCTGTGGGGTCCTGACACAGAATAATATCGTATCCATGTATGTGTCAGTGTCTTCTCTAAATCATCAGCCCCCTCCAATAAAAAATAGGTTATAAAATAATGTTGGGGTGAAGCTGTGGAACCCAAATGTCAGCAACCAAGACAAATAAGCCAAGTCCCTTAGTATACCACAGGGTACGCATGATCTAGCCAAGTCCCTTAGTATACCACAGGGTACTCATGATCCAGACAAGTCCCTTAGTATACCACAGGGTACTCATGATCTAGCCAAGTCCCTTAGTATACCACAGGGTACGCATGATCCAGACAAGTCCCTTAGTATACCACAGGGTACTCATGATCTAGCCAAGTACCTTAGTATACCACAGGGTATGCATGATCCAGCCAAGTCCCTCAGTATACCACAGGGTACTCATGATCTAGCCAAGTCCCTTAGTATACCACAGGGTACGCATGATCCAGCCAAGTCCCTTAGTATACCACAGGGTACTCATGATCTAGCCAAGTCCCTTAGTATACCACAGGGTACTCATGATCCAGCCAAGTCCCTTAGTATACCACAGGGTACTCATGATCTAGCCAAGTCCCTTAGTATACCACAGGGTACTCATGATCCAGCCAAGTCCCTTAGTATACCACAGGGTACTCATGATCTAGCTAAGTCCCTTAGTATACCACAGGGTATGCATGATCCAGACAAGTCCCTTAGTATACCGCAGGGTACTCATGATCTAGCCAAATCCCTTAGTATACCATAGGGTACTTTGTTTTATACTTTTAAAAATTAAATATTTGCTTCACATGAGAGATAGATAACAGAGAGAAAGAGAATGAGAGAGAGAGACAGAGAGACAGAGAGGAGAGCCAGAGTTCCACTCTGGGACGAGCAGTGCCCAAGATTGAAGCAGGAGCTTCCTTCAGACATGTAAATCCAGCACGCTCTAGCACTTGTGCTACTTTCCTAACCTGATTCACACTTAAAAAAAAAATCCTCTACCTAGAATTCCCTACTTTTTCTCTGAGGGTTTGTTTTTTTTCATTTGTGATAAATAGTGGGTTACAAGATTACAAGACTACTGGCTATAGTTCCACACACACCCAGCACCAAAATTCAACCCCATCCTGCAAAGGAGTTCATAGTTCATTTATTTATCCATTATTAGTATTATTCTTTTGCTGGGACTTAGTGCCAGCACAATTCCTGGTGACCTCTTTTTCTTTTTCTTTTTTTTTTTTTTTGATAGAGGTTGAGAGACAGTGAGGTCGAAAGGGAGGGAAAGAGTAGGTGATAGATGAGAGAAGTGGGAGCTGCAACACTGCTTCACTGCTCAGGAAGTACCCCTGCAGGCGGGGACCAGGGGCTTGAATCTATGTCTTTGGGCATTGTCATGTATGCACTCTACATGGTGCGCCACCATCTGGTCCCCTCTTTGAGCTCTTACTTATCCTTTCAGACTCAAAATGCTTCCTTCTCTGGAGTTAAATAGCTTCTTCTTTCCTAAACAACTGACATAGCCCTTCCTCTCTCCCTTCTTCCCTCCCTCCCTCCCTCCCTCCCTTCCTTCCTTCCTTCCTTCCTTCCTTCCTTCCTTCCTGTTTTTATTTTTCTTCCACGTACTCTCTTGAGAAACGGTGTCATGTATGGTGACTTATTTTACATGCATAGCAACCCTCTAAAGTAACAGCTGCCTTAGAGGTCAGATGCTTTTGGCACTAGTTCACGGCCCTGCACAAGAAAGGGAATATTCATTGAATGACTCACCATCACCATGAATAAAAGTCAGCAATCAAGTTGACTGGTGCCTTTTAATAAACTTGAGGGGGAAACGATCACACGGTGACATTTATCTGTTTATGTGTCTCCTTGGACACCTTGGAATCATACAAGAACTGGTTTCTTCAGAGATCTATAAGATCTCCAGTCTCTGTGGAGACCTTTCAGGCCTCTCTTTACTTTCATTCCCAAGCCCCTAGCATTGAAAGAGGACTGCAGCACATTTCCAGTACACAATATCATTCTGATGGGGGATGTAACTGAGAAGATCACAAAAGAAAATCTGACTCTTGCCTTAATACTTTTAAGAAATTGAATCAGCTCTGACACAGCATCCTTTTTCAAGATTTGGAGAATTTCGAATCCATTTTAAACTAGATTGTGATTGACAAAGCCAAGGGAACATTAGTGAACAGTTAAATACTAATTAGCCAAGTCCCTGCTAATCTCCCAGCTGTCAAAGGCAGAGATAGAGGCAGAAGCTTCAATTAACCTGAGTTGGTCCCTGAGGAGGAGGAAAGGGTCAGAGGGGAGTATTCAGTCAACTGTGAGACTGTGTGAAAGAAGTCTCAAGTAATAATCATAAAAAACATGCAAGTGTCCTCTTACTCATTTAAAAAGACATTATATCAGGTTTTTTTTTTTTTTTTTTTTTTTTTTTTGCCTGAGCTTGAAATCTGATATGCAGGTGCATCCTAATTATTGTCTGGGGAGGTGGTGTCATGGCTGGCAGAAGGACCAGGAAGCTGGATCAGGGAAGAGAATAGCTCCCAAATATGGGAAAGGTGTATATTAAAAAAAACCTAGTATAGCCATAGGCCCTTTGAAATATAACTAAAATATGCCTACTAGCTATCTACAAAATGGAGGGGCCCCCAACTCTTCATCTGCACTATTCCAGCCTTTTAGGTCCACAACTGGTCAACAATTTGTTTGGCTTTGTATGTTAACTCTCTTTTCAGCCACCAGGTTCCAGATGCGAGCATGAGGACAACCAGACTTCCCTGGACAGACAACCCCACCAATGTGTCCTGGAGCTCCGCTTCCCCAGAGCCCTGCACCACTAGGGAAAGAGAGAGACAGGCTGGGAGTATGGATCCACCTGTCAACGCCCATGTCCAGAGAGCAGGGAAGCAATTACAGAAGCCAGACCTTCTACCTTCTGCATCCCACAATGATCTTGGGTCCATACTCCCAGAGGGATAAAGAATAGGAAAGCTATCAGGGGAGGGGATGGGATACGGAGTTCTGGTGGTGGGAATTGTGTGGAGTTGTCCCCCTCTTATCCTATGGTTTAGTCAATGTTTCCTTTTTATAAATGAAAATTTTTTTTTAAAAAAGATATTATGTCAACACAGAACTATTTCTTTGACATTTCATTTTCCCTAGTCTTCTCATCTTTTATGCACCCCTCCCCTTATTTTTAGGATAAAGCCCAACTGTTTCTTCTGACTTTCTGCTTCCCCTACTATGAACCTCAGTTGTACCTGTTACTTCCGACTCCTCCTGGGTCTTCTGCTCATGGATTTGAATTTGCCCTTGCCCTTGCCCTTGGACACAGAAAGCTTGGAAAGAGACTTGCAGACCACAAGATGGACAGAGATACTGGTTGCTAATAGGGGTGGGGGTGGTGGTGGTTGAGGAGGGATGATGGATAGAGTTGCCTTCCAAACCCCCAACTAATACATACAAAACAACATCAAGTTTATTATTGTGGGCTAGTTCTCTATACTGACACTTCACCATCCTCCAAAATTTCTCATTTTTCAAAATCTGAACAAACCGAGTCCAGTATTTTAGCCCACCTCATACAAGGAAAGCCACACTAACCTGCCCCCGAGATATTCCACTGCAATAAGATGATATTCTTTCACTCTTTGTGCATTGGTCGACCTGGGGATTTGGTATTCATAAATTTTATATAATTCTTATAGGTATTTTAAATCTCCCAAAGGTAAAAAAATCAAATTAGAAGAGATTAATATCATGAATTAAAATAGAAAAACCTTACATAATGATCTGCATACCACTTAGATAGGATCAATTGGGGTGGAGCAGTGCTAATAAAGATTCTTTGATTCCCAACACAGAATTCGTAACTAGCCGATTGGGCTGGGAGTTCTAGAAGTGAATTTCAAAGTGTTAGAGAACCAACTTCAGATTCCCACTAGACAATCGAAGAGACTGGAACCAGGTTTTGGTGAAGGAGAAAGGAAGTTTCAATACACAGACCAAAAGCTCTGATCGTTCTGCGAGTTCTCGGCTGGGAACCAGTTTCCTCATCACTTATACACCTATTTAGCAGGGTGGAAGCAAACTTCTGGGCTTACAGGAGCAGAAATGGAATATATGGTTCTGACCCAGTTATCCGCCCCCTAACTCCACTTGGCCTATTTGGGGAACTGAGACTGTTATCCTTGTGGAACCCCTGCAGCTAACGTGGCAGTTTGCATCCTGTTTTTCTGCCTTCTGGCTCCACTTTTTCTCCCGTGTTCAACTATCCTCTCACGCATGTTTGTCTCTTTGTTCAACTTTCCTTGCAAAGGTTCTTCTGGGGGTGTATGTGACAAGAGTACTCCCCCGATGGTGCTTTGCTATGCACGTGACCCAGTTTCCAGGACTACTCCCACAACACTGGAGGAAGCTTCTTTGGGTATCTGACACCCCCCTCCACTCCATCTCTGTGCCTTTCTAGCTGAAAAAAAAAAGTTAGCCCAGGGTTGGCGAAGTAGCTCACTTGGATAAAGTGCTGTTTTGGCATGCATGCCCATGGCCTGGGCTTCAGCCAGGCCCCTAGTACACTGAAGGAAGCTTCGGTGCTGTGGTCTCTTTCACTCCCTAGCTCTGCCTTTCTGTCTGTATAGTTTTTTTTTAAAGTTGTCCTAGAGAGGTGAAGTCCTAGTGACAACAATAGTAAAAGGTTCTCCTAGAAAGATGAACTGGGGGCTGGGTGGTGGTGCTCCCGGTTGAGCGCACATGTTACAATGGACCCGGGTTCAAGCCTCCGGTCCCCATCTGCAGGGAAAAGATTCATGAGTGGTGAAGCAGAGCTGCAGGTGTGTCTCCCCATCTCTCTCTATATATGTATCCCCTTTCCTCTCAATTTCTGGCTGTCTCTATCAAATAAATAAACATAACAAGCAAAAAAAAAAATAAGAAAGAAGATGAACTTTAAAATCTGAGAACTGAGATGGGCAGAGAGCAAAATGGTTAAACAAAAGACTTTCATACCTAAGGCTTTGAGGTTCCAGGTTCAGTGTCCAGCACCATCATTAACTACAGCTGAGCAGTGCTCTGGTCTCTAGCTCTGCCTCTGTGCTTTCTCACATTAAGTAAATAAATACATACTAAAAGGTTGGCGGCCATGTAAGTCTTCCCTCCCCCACAAAACATCTTACATCTTCTCACCTGAGCATGGCATTCCTTAAAAACATCTAAGCCTGCTCCACTCTAAATTTCCTATACTGTGGCCATTAGATAAAAGAAAAAGGGAAGATGCTGGGAAATTGTGCAGATGAGGTCACTTCCACCATGTTGTCCCCTCAGGGCATTGTCAATTCCTGCAAGAGTTGAAACGATATTCCCAGAGTGCCTTTCCCAACCAATCCTGTCCCGACTCATCACTTCCAGTTTTTGCCCTATAAAGCCCTCCTGCTTCCGCCTCTCTCTGTCTTGCCCGCTTTTCACCTCAGTGACTGGACGCAGGGAAGGGAGCTGTGCGTAGTGGGAGGCAGCCATTTTGCTAGCTCCATGTGGCCCGAACTGCTGTGCTCTCACCCAACTCTGAGGTGTCTGTGTGAATAAAGATTTATGTTCCCTCTCTGCTACGGATCTCCTCTCTCTCCTCCGCATCACAGCCCGACAGTCTCTATCAAATAAATAAACATAACAAGCAAAAAAAAAAAAAAGAAAGACGATGAACTTTAAAATCTGAGAACTGAGCTGGGTAGACAGCATAATGGTTAAACAAAAGACTTTCATACCTAAGGTTTTGAGGTTCCAGGTTCAATGTCCAGCATCATCATTAACTACAGCTGAGCAGTGCTCTGGTCTCTGGCTCTGACTCTGTGCTTCTTTCTCACATTAAGTAAATAAATACATACTAAAAATAAATAAATAAGTAAATAAATAAAACCTGAGGACCAAAGTTTTGATATGGATCTATTGGGGTGTCGGACACATCCTGACATATTTTTCTGTGCAAAAATGTGTCATGACATTTTTTTTGACAACCCAATAGTTTCATGTTTGAGTTGAGTACTTTGTAATATCCAATGTCCAAATTTTAATAGCTGAACAGTTCTTGTAGGGTTTTCCTGAGAGAAGTCTTAACATCAGAAATGAATATAATTTTCCTCTCGCTTGCAATTTTTACAATGATTTCTTGTTTTCATTTTCTTGTTTCACTGGTTATATTATAGAACAGGGGTTAGTTTACAAACTAGGATCCACAATCTTAATCCAGTCTCCACTATTTTTTTGTATGAGCCATGAACTAATAATGATTTTTACATTTCAAGGTGGTTGTAATAGTGACTTTTTAAATTTATGCATAATATTCTCTCACCACTTGCTTCAAGTCAATTACATCTAAAGTATTTACTATCTGGTAATTTATTGAAAAAGTTTGATAATCTCCTGTGTGGATTCAGAAATACACCATGCAGATGGAAGGATGAATTCCTTAGCCATAGTGAGTCCAAGCTTCAGAGCCCATGAGGGAAAGATAGAAACAGGCTGGGAGTATGGAGCAACCTACCAATGCCCGTGTCCAGCGAAGAGGCAATTATATGAAACCAGACCTTCTACCTTCTGCTCTCTGTAAAGAATTTTGGTTCATACTCCCAGACGGGGAGAAATGATAGGAGGAAGATAACCAGAGGACTCTGAACTCTAACTCCATCAGGACCTGGAGAGACAGGAGGAAAAAGGGAGGGACATTTGCATGTATAAATAGATGTATGTGTGACCTGGAAAGGAAGAGAAGATGGGACCACAGGGAAAAAAAGACAAATGTATACAAATATAGACAGTTGTACAAATAATATATATTTTAAGGTCAACGTGGGTGAAAGGATCATTTCTTTTTTTAAATATTTATTTTCCCTTTTGTTGCTCTTGTCATTTTTTAATTGTTGTTGTAGTTATTATTGTTATTGATGTCGTCGTTGTTGGATAGGACAGAGAAAAATGGAGAGAGGAGGGGAAGATAGAGAGAGGGAGAGAAAGACAGACACCTGCAGATCTGCTTCACCACCTGTGAAGTGACACCCCTGCAGATGGGGAGCCAGGTGCTCGAACTGGGATCCTTAAGCTGGTCCTTGCGCTTTGCGCCATGTGCACTTAACCTGCTGCGCTACAGACCGACCCCCACAAGTAATAATTAACCCATATCTGCAACCTTAAAAGAACTGCTGTAGCTTCCAATAGAAGGATTGGGGTTCAGAATTCTGGTGGTGGGAGTGGTGTGGAGTTGTACTCTAGTTATCCTTTAATTTTGTAAATCAATATTAAATCACTAATAAAATTTAAAAAACACACACACAATCCATATAAAAAGAGTGTGTGTGGGAGTCGGGCTGTAGCGCAGCAGGTTAAGCGCAGGTGGCGCAAAGCACAAGGACTGGCATAAGGATCCCGGTTCAAACCCCGGCTCCCCACCTGAAGGGGAGTCGCTTCACAGGCGGTGAAGCAGGTCTGCAGGTGTCTATCTTTCTCTCCTCCTCTCTGTCTTCCCCTCCTCTCTCCATTTCTCTCTGTCCTATCCAACAACGACAACAACAATAATAACTACAACAATAAAACAAGGGCAACAAAAGGGAATAAATAAATAAATATTAAAAAAAAAAAAAGAGTGTGTGTGTCCATGCATCGAAGAGCACCCAGATGGCATCTCTTCCAAGGTTCTCCTCAGCTTCAGGGAAGCTAGGTCAACAGATGAAGACCCTTGAGAAGGGCAGCCTACAGTTGGCAGCCAGGCCGAAAGACCCATTTCAGTCCATGAGAGACACTCTGCAGGCATTACTTGCTCCAGAGCTCCCTCCAGGATAGCCTGAGCTTTGTTAGACAGAGTGACAGCTGAACTTGTGCATAACTTCTCCCTCTCTCCACAGGTCCGACAAGCTCTACAGACACCTGGCACCAGAGGACCCAACCTTGGATAAATCATAATTCTTCATACAATGTTAATCATTCTGATAAAGTAAGCATAATGGATTGATTTTCCACTTTGAAATGTCTCCTGTTATTTTTTTGTAATATAAAAATTGCTATTTATGTTTACAAAACTTGTGAGAACTATGGTGGTGATCTTTGGGAGGTGGGAGGATTGAGGACACAGGACTTTGGTGGTGGGTGTGGCATGGGAATCTTACTATCTTATAACCTATCAATGACAGAGAAAAAAAAAACTTTAAAAAAGTCTGCTATTGATTTCAGCTAGATAATCTTTCTCTCATTAAGGAAATCTATTACTATGTTTAAGAATAATTGCATTGGAGGCCAGACGGTGGTGCACCAGGTTAAGCATACATAGTATAAAGTGCGAGGACCTGAGTTCGAGCCCCTGGCTCCCCAACTAGAGGGGGTGGGGGAGTTCTTCGCAAGTGGCAGAACAGGTGTGCAGGTGTCTTTCTCTCTCCCTCTCTATCTGCCCCTCCCCTCTTAATGTCTCTCTGTCCTATCATAAAAAAAAAGTATTCATTAAAAATTGTGTTGGGGTGATTTTTAAACTTTATGCTATATTACTGAGAAAATCCCACTTCTTTCTTATTAATGTAATGAATAACATAAAGAGATGGCTTAATATTGAATATCTTTGTATTCTAGACCAAACTTGGGTTGTGATGTATACATTTGCTTTATTTATTTACTTGCATAGCTCTTTCTGGCATTTAATTTTTTAATTTGCTTTATTATTTTTTTTGGAGAGTGTAAGCGGGGAAGCAGGGAGAGGCAGCTAAAGAGAGGAGAGACATTACTGCACCACTCCACCACCTCCAGAGTTTGGTGACTGCTTGTCCATGACGCTTTTGTGTGGTGCCAGGGCTCAAGCAGAGGACTCTGCACATGGTAAGGCATGGACTGTAGTGGGTGAGCTATCTCCTAGCCCTTGCATTTTGACTCTTAACTTAAAAAAATAGAGATGCTGCAAACTGAAGTACATAGACTTTTGGTTTTTGAAATTACTTCAGTACATGCATATGTTTGTGAAAATGTAACACTGAACATATAGAACATTTGCATCACCTAGAAAACCAGCTCGTGACTTACTTCACTTCATAGTCAAAGCTCAGCACCAAGCCCAACCCTTGGCAATCATTGATTTTTTTTTTCTTTATCCTTATAGTTTTGCCTTTTCCAGATGTCATGTAAGTAGAATCATAAAGCATATAACTTTTTGAGTTACATTAATTCAGCAGTTGTTTAAGATTTTCCCAGCTTTCTGCTTTGTCCCACTTTATTGCTAAGTGGCATTCAAATTTATGACTGTACTAATTTGCTTATTTATTCACTGAAGGACATTTGGATTGCTTGCAGTTTTTTACTATTATGAATAAAGCTGTTATCAACGTTCATAATTAGGATTTGTGTGAACAGAGTTTTTACTTTTCCAGAGTAAGAAAGTAGGAATGTGATTGCTCATTCATACAGTAAGAATATATTTAACTTTATATTAAAAAACCCATTAAGCTGTTTTTCAGATAGTCTATACCATGTTATATTCCTACTAGCTGTGAGTGGAAGTTCTTTCTTTGAATCCCTGAACATATTAGAAACTGACAATTTAAACAAAGTCATCCTCAGGGGCATGCAGAATATCACACTTTGGTTTTATTTGTAGTTTTCTAATGACTAGTGACATATGCTTATTTGTCATATTCATATCTTTCATGAAATGTCTGTTCAAATATATTGTTCATTTGAAAATTGAATTCATTTTTATTAGTGTTGAATTTGATATATAATTATATATATAACTATGGTAATTACATATAATTATGATATATATATATATATATCCTGAATTTAAGCCTTTTGCCAGAAAATAAGATTTCCAAGTATCTTGAAAACAGCAAACATGCAACTGATATCAAACATCTATACAGAATTGGTACAGATCTGCAAAAGAAGCAAAAATAACCCAATAAAAAAGTGGGATAAGGAACTAAACAAACAGTTTTCTAAAGAAGAGATACACATGACCCACAGACACATGAAGAAATGCTCCACTTCACCTGGTTGCCTTTGGGAGGTGGGAGGGTGAGGATACAGCAACTTGGTGGTGGGTGTGGTGTGAACTATACACTGTGATCTTACACTTTTGTAATAAACTACTAATAACAAATAAAAATTAGTTAAAATAATAAGAGAGATATTATACCAAAACCCCAAATATCTTGAAAATAAGCTATTTTTTGTATTATCTTTATTTATTTATTGGACAGAGACAGCAGAAACTGAGAGGATAGGGGGAAATAAAGTGGGAGAGAGACAGAGAGACACCTGTAACATTGCTTCATCACTTGTAAAGTTCTCCTCCTGCAGATGGAGGACAGGGGACTTGACCTGGGTCCTTGAGCACTGTAACATGTGCACTCAGCCAGGTGTATCACCACCCAGACCCTCCTCAAAAATTTCCTTTGTGATCTTACAGGAAAGTCAAATTTGCTTGGCATTAAATGCTTAGGTTATAAAAAGTTTCAAAAACAGATGTGGCTTCATTGTCACCTAACTAGGGCTGTTTTTGCTTGCTTTCTTTTAAAGCAGACTGACTTCCTCTCCTGCTAATACATATTTTTGCTTTATTTGTGTAGCTCAAAGATCTTGCCAAATATATATCCAAAGGATATGAAAACGCTCATTCAAAGGGTTGCATGCAACCTATATTCATAGCCACTTTATTCACAAGACCAAGGAGTGAAAGCAACCCAAACACCCTTCAACATAAAGAAGTCCTGGGACTTATATTATATGGAATACTACTCTGCAATTAAAAAGATGATACTGTGTCCTTCAATATAAAATGAATGGAACTGGTGGTGATTATGCTTTGTGAAGTAAGAAAGTGAAAGACAAATACCAGATGTTTTTGCTCCTATGTGAAATGTAGGGGATTAAAACATGTTAACTGGCCAAAAAAAAATATATATATATATATAGTGATCAAGTTGTCTCTAAGACTTCGTGAGAACTCTGGTGGTTATCACTGAGGAGGGGAATATAACACAGCTGTGGTGCTGGATGTGTTGTAGAAAAATACCCTTGGATTTTACAGTCTTGTTAACCATTACTAAATCACCAGTAAGAATGAAAAAAAAAAACAGAGGGAGATGGGTGGTAGCGCAGCGGGTTAAGCACACATGGCACAAAGCACAAGGGCTGGCATAAGGATCCTGGTTCGAATCCTGGGCTCTCCACCTGCAAGGGGTCACACATCACAAGCCAGTCAAGTAAGTCTGCAGGTGTCTTTCTTTCTCTCCTCCTCTCTCTCTCTCTCTTTCCCTCCTCTCTCAATTTCTCTCTGTCCTATCCAACAATAACAACTACAACAAGCAACAAATTAGAAAAGGTTTTGCCAAGATGCGTGGGCCACTTCTCAATAAATTTACTTGGAATACTGCGTCTATTTAACTTATAGATTTCTTCAACTCTAAATGCTGGTATTTGATGATATATATGGTTATTGTTTTATGGAACTTTTCTGGTTATATAATCATTCTGCTCTCTTCCCTGTAAATACTACAGTTCACATGGTGATTTGTCATTTCTTGTTCTATATTTCAGTCACATTCAAGGGTTTTATCTCCCTCCTTAATTTTCTGATGTTTGTAATATCTCCTTTTATTTAACTTTTAACTTTTAGTCATTTTATTTTACATTTTGGAAATAAATTTGCTCTTATTTGATGAGGCCATTTTTCTTTGAGTTCTTCTTACAAATCATCTTTTGAAATTTTATTTCTGGATCTTGCTGTAGATATTTCTGAGTCTTCACTACATTTTTCTGTTTCTTTTGTTTTTCAGCACTTAGATGAAAATCCCTAATGCTGGCTTTATTCTCTTTACTCAGCTGCTGACTACAACAGAACTTGACATGCAGTAAAGGCTTGGTGTGCCTCCCCCCTTCCCCCTCCCCTCCCTTCATCTTCTCTCCCCTCCCCTCCCCTCCCCTCCCCTCCCCTTCCCTTCCCTTCCTTCCTTCCTTCCCTTCCCTTCCCTTCCCTTCCCTTCCCTTCCCTTCCCTTCCCTTCCCTTCCCTTCCCTTCCCTTCCCTTCCCTTCCCTTTTCCTTCCCTTCCCTTTCTTTTCCTTTCTTCTTTCTCTCTCTTTTAGGGAATGCATGATGAAGAAATAGAAGTCTTCTAGACATTGGGCCATGCTTGACCTTGTTTTACAGACCTACAACCACATGCCGATGGATATATACAACTCCCAATCAATCCCAAGATTTGCAGCCAGTGTGTCTCTTTTTGTACTGAGTGTCAACTAGTCACCTTTTTCTAGGTCTGACTCCCTCCTGTTGGCTTCTCTGAGACGGCTCACGGACTAGCATAACTCCTGAGCCTATCAGTCTTTTCATTACATTGGCTCATGTTTGTAATGGTCAAATAAGAGCCTCTTGCCTTCACTTCCTACCAAACTGATACCTGACATCTACTCCTTAACTCCAGGCTAGTGTTATTAATAGAGCATAGAGGAGATTGGAGCCTACAAGTCAGTACTGTCAAATGCAGTAGTGCCATTTTCTGCTTCTTGCCTTCTTTGATAGTTCTATTTAATCTGAGAAGAATGAATGAAGTTAGTTGATGCTAAGTACGATTGTCAGACCACGATGCTCTAAGCTAAGAATATATTCACAGTATGTGCATTTGCCACCAAGCCTATCTTTGGGGTTCAGTTCCCACACCAGCTCTATTGATTTAAGCACCTCTCTCCCTCCCTCTCTCTCTTCCCTTCCTTTTCTTTCTTCCTGTTCTCTGCTTTTCTATTTATTTATTTCCTTTTGTTGCCCTTGTTGTTTTACTGTTATAGTTATTATTGTTGTTGTCATTGTTGGATAGGACAGAGAGAAATGGAGAGAGGAGGGGAAGACAGAGAGGGGGAGAGAAAGACAGACACCTGCAGACCTGCCTCACTGCATTGTGAAGCGACTCCCCTGCAGGCGGGGAGCCGGGGGCTCGAGCTGGGATCCTTAGGCCGGTCCCTGCGCTTTGCACCACTTGTGCTTAACTGGCTGCACTACCTCCTGACTCCCACTCTCCTTTTCTTTTCTTATTGAGAGTGAAAGACAGAAAGAGAGGGGAAGAAAGAGAGACACCTGCAGCATAGCTCTGCTGTTTATGGGGACTTTCCCCTCTGTGGGTGGGGACTGGGAACTTCACTGAAATACTTGAGGATGGAAGTGTGTGTACTCTGTCAGTGGAGTGACTGCCTGGCTCCCATTTCAAGTACTTTAAAACACTATCATATATATTTAATTTAGGCAGAATCTAGGACATTTGTTTTGAATGAAAGCAGATCATGGTTTTTTTTTTTTTTCCCTTATCATATACACCTCTTCCTACACACTCTTCTACATAAATATAGCAAAATTAAATGCTCATACTGTGCAAACTTAGGCAGCTGATAAGATGTATTTTAGAAACAATTTATAAATATTTATTAAAGTGAAATTATAGCAACTCTTGCCAAAAATAGCATCCCATTTAAATATATTCATGACTGATAATCTTAAAATTCACTTTCAAGCTGATATATTTTTGTTTTACTACTGGCATGCATGTTATTCTCTCAGTTCACTTCAGAGTTATCAACCCCTCCTCCTCATGAATTCTTAGTCCAATTAGCAAACTCTTATGTAACCTATTACCCTATCTTTCATAGTGTCTTGTTGAGTTCCAAGTGCAACACAATCTATTTCTAGTCTGTGGACCTTCCCATAGGAAATTTTTGTGTGTGTGTATTTAATTCTTAAATAAAAACTGATAAAGCTTAGGAAAAAAAGTATTTTCCCCATAAAAAGGATTACTTTAAAATTTTGGAAAAGCTCATGGACTTCTGATTTGCCATTTATACTAATTTTACTGTACAGACATTTACAATTTTATTTTACCAATCCTAAATTTTTCTTCTTCTCTAGTGGGAAAGCAAGTTAGGGAAACTCCACTGCTACAGAACCAAAGGCAGAGAACTGCCCACTTATAACACAGTAACAGGTCATCTACGTTGACACCATTTTATTTAAAATATCTTTATCAGTCCTTTTACTCATCAATTCTCTTCAACATCAATTGATATTTTAAAAACTAATTCCCATGGTCCAAACCATTACGTTTCCAGTCTTTTCTGAGATTGCGTTTTTTCTTTGAACCATGACTGTAATCATGTTTTCTCTGATCTCTACACAAATACGAAATAGCAGACAGTCCTCTGCCATACATTCTAGAACCAGATTTCTTGTGTGGCAAAACAAAAAAGGAAAAAGAATCTGTAACATACAGTGAGTTCATGTATCTGAGACACTGTGAGGTCATGTCTGCACAGCCGATCGATGCTCAAGTTTTTCTCATGGAGGCAGAGGTGATCTGGTGGTGATATAAAGGCATCCATGACAGGGGACTGAAGTGCGTGCGTGCGTGCATGCATGTGTGTGTGTTAGCGCCATCCAATTGGCTCTTCCTCTAGTTTATCTACAGCAGAAATGGAGTTGAGTTTTGTCCAAATCACCTCAATCTACCTCCTTAAAAAACAGGCATTGAAGTAAAAATGAGAACCTTCTAGACCTTACCCCCCCACACACACTTCTTTCTACCTTGGTTTCTTTTTACTGGCAAAAACTTAAAGCTGGTCTTCAGAGTTACTGAGCTAAATTCGAGGTGCCATCAACTGAAGCATCCAATGAGCCTCTGGAAATACATCCACACACCTATGTGCTTGAATAGCAGAGTAGTTCCAAAGTTGGCAGGAGAATTTAAGAGGATAAAAACTTCTGTTTTACGTAATGAATGCCTGCCGTACTGAGCCACTTTGTCGTAAAAAATGAAACAACAGACACAAAAACATGCAGAACAGCCTGAAGTTGAAATGAAACAGAAAGAAACATTTTTGTGTGTGTTTTCCAGGGTAATCTGGAAGATAAATAGCAGGTCCCAGGGCCCAGAACAGAGATGGTAGGGAGGAGGGAGAAGAGTCACAGATTGGAGCTAGGGAAATAGCATAATGGCTCCATCTCTGAGGAGGAGGGAGAAGAGTCACAGATTGGAGCTAGGGAGATAGCATAATGGTTCCATCTTGTTGTATGCTTTACATTGGGTTATTCTAGCTCTCCCCCGCCAAGAAAATTGGATCAGTCCTGCTAATTTCACGGGCCCGCTTGGCCCAGCCCCAAGGAACCCCGAGAGGGTTCCAGAGTTCAAGTTTGCAGAGTTAGAGAGTGCTTGCGCCGCTGCGGGAGGGGGGGGGGGCGGCAGCAGAGTTCTGTTTGGTGATTAGTTTGGGTTAGTTTATAAATCGTTGTTCCTGAATAAAGAAATACAGCTTTCCTGCCCAGCCGTATGTCTCTGGTCATCTCTGTTACCCGCCCGTGAAGCTAGCCCGGCCAGCTGGAGCCTCGGAATTTTAACAACACCATCTCTGAGGAGGAGGGAGAAGAGTCACAGATTGGAGCTAGGGAGATAGCATAATGGTTCCATCTCTGAGGCTCTGAGGGCTTAGGTTTAATACCCAGCACCACTATAAGCCAGAGCTGAGCAGTGCTTCTCTCTCTCTCTCCCTGTCTCCTAGTATCTCTCTCATAAAAAAAATATCTTAGAAAAAAAAGATAGTCACTCGTGGTAGGTCTGGTTGAGAGGCTTTTTTAAATTGATTTTTGTTGAAGAAATGTTATTCTACAGGACTGTTTGCTGCCTCAGAGGTACGCTTTCACATCTCTTGAAATATGCGGTAGTAACTGAATATCTGATCTTAAATTCTTTATGGTGTGTTAAACAGATAGTTGTCTGTATTTGTTGCAGCTACATTCTAGAAAGCCACAGAGAACCTTGAACTCCTGAAGCATTGCTCTTAGAGTGCCATGTTGGCTCCCTATGAGTTTCTGGTCATGTTAATTTTGCCAAAGGATCATTCTATAAACTTGCTTTATGTGTGCTTCAGTTAAAAGACACACTATATAGTACATATAATCAATTAATGTTGAATTTGCTTATCTATATGTAAAATCTCACCTTGCTGCACAGCACAGCCTCTTGTACTCAGGAATAAAAGACAGCATTGGGAATAATTTTAAACAGTGATTGCATCACAAAAGCACAAAAATTGAAGAAAAAAAAAACAAAAGCACTAAAGAGACTTTAAAAAGGATTCCTTTATGCAGATGAGAATCAAAACAGACAGAATGACATCTTTTTAAAAATATATATATATATTTATTTATTATTCAATAGAGACAGAGAGAAATTAAGGGGAGGAGGAGGAGACAGAAGTAGAGAAACAGAGAGACACCTGCAGCCTTGCTTCACCGCTTGTGAAGTTTCTTCCAGGCAGGTGGGGACCAGGGGCTTGAACCTAGGTCCTTGCACACTGTTATGTGAGCATTTAACCAGGTGTGCCAATGCATGGCCCCTAGAATGTCATCTTGTCCTGTAGCAACAGGTAGTGTGCAACATGAGTTGACTTGAATTCTGTACTCTTTTATGCATGTTTATGAATTACTGAAAAAAAAAGTTTGGTGTCAAAAGTTAATGAGTAGGTGAATTCACAAACAGAATCTATGAATAAAGGAGAACTGACTTAAATCTGATGTCTTTCTTCACTGTGATTTCCAAAATGTTTGTAAATTGTTTATAATTTCTTACTGGAAAGATCGTTTAGGAAAAATCAAGGAACAGAAATGTTGTCCCCTAAGTGGGCTAGTGAATGTCAGAGTACCTGATGAACAATTATCCCTTAATAATAACATTTATTATCCTTAATATTTCACAGGATGAGGAAGGAGGCAGCAATTGTCCTTGTACACACACACACACACACACCTTATAATGCATATTTTTTTCCTTCTTGATCACTTTCACCTGTTAAATAAAGTCAACAATGTAGAGGTGTATGTGAGTGTCTGTGTATGTGAGTGTCTGAGAATGTGTGTGTGTAGTATACAAAGTCTCCTTTCAGTCTCAATTCACAAAGCTATCTTAGCACCAGACTACCTACTTAAACTTCGTTCAGACTCCATTCTCCCCCCCTTTTTCTCTTTTATCATTTTACTGGGGGTTAATGGTTTATAGTATAGTTGTTGACAAGAGTACAGTTTCTCATCTCCGCATGATAGGTGTCTGCAAAATACTCTCACTTTCAATTTAGGGCCTTTTCCATTATGCACCAGGACTCCAAAGCCTTCCCCCACCGAGCCCTCCCACCTCCCACACACATACTTCAACTTCCTCCCTGCTCTCCTTATCCAGATTTCTTTGCTTTGGTGCAATGCACCAGAAGAAGAATCTTTTATTTATCCTTTCCATCTTGGTAAAATGTGTATATATGTATATATATATATGTCAGCTTTTAATATATCATCCCATTTTGCCATCCACACTTTTCTCCTCTCATTCCTTTGTTCTTTCTCTGGAGGTGTGTTCCTCTGAAGGTAAACCATGTTAACCAGAACGCAACATGGTGGCAGTTTAAAACACTTCAAAGGGAGCGTTAGTTTACTTCCTCACAGTTTCCTCTGGTGACCCTTCATTAGGACAGGAACTCTGGCCAGACTTCTAGTCTCAGTCAGAGACTCAGGCGAATATAATTGACTTACCTCTAGTACCTTAAGTTAAAAATATTTGTCCAAGAAACTTACTCTGGATTGTCTGCCAGTCAGAATGCCTGTGTCAGAATCATTTCCAACTTTGCTATTAAATTTTCAGATGTAAGAAACCAGAACAATATAAGTAACTATGTATACAATAATATTTAGTATTGGAGTGAGGAAGGGCTTTCAAAATCTGAGACCATAGACAGAAAATAAAATAATGAATATATTAATTGAAAAATTAAAACTGGAGGTGTCTCAGAAGTAACTCTGGTAGAATGCACACCTTCTGTGCATGAGATCATGGGTTCAATCCTCAGTATTGGCAGGAAGCATCATGCCATGGACAACACTAAGAACAAAACGGGGGGGGGGGGGGGAGGGACTTCCATGGATGGTAAACTGCTGCTTGGTTTCTTTCTTTCTCTCTGTCTCTAAAACATATGTAACAAAAATTAAACCAGAGAGGCTATTTAGCAATACTGCACATGTGCATGGTTCTGAGAGCACTTCCTGACATGATATAAAAAATCAAAACTATATAGTTCCCCCCTCACCCCAGCCACAAACAAAATGACAAACTAAAAGAAAACAGTGGTAATATTTTTAGCAAAGTGTTAATGTTTTGGATGTATACAATTCCCTGTAAATAAGCAAAAACAAAGATATGAACAAGAAAATCCCCTTTTCTAATGTATAACTAACAGTTGAATCAGCTCATGGTTATTAGATAATCAGAGAAGTGAAAATTAGAATAGGATAACTTCTTCCCCATCAAATGAACAAAGATGAAAGGAAAGATAGTATCTGGACAGAAACAGGGGAATAAGTTTGCATCACTGAAAGACTGGACTTGAATTGATAAAACTCACTACAGGATATTCAAGAGAGACAGCAAAATGGTCCTCATGCTTCAATCCACACACCTCCTAAGCACACTGTCTCACATCCAAGTACTAACCAGGCCTGACCCTGCTTAGCTTCGGAGATCAGACAAGATCGGCGTGTTCAGGGTGGTATGGCCATAGACAGCACATTGTCATGAATGTACATCTTTAACTGTTGAAGTAAAGCACGTGTATGTACTGCACAGAACATCATGTCGCCATTAAGATACTGTTTTAATACATGGAAAGGTGTTAAAAATACAAAGCCAATTTCAACTGCTGCTTGAATAATGTGAGTTTGAATTGTATGGATCCACTTACGCACATTCTCTCGTAAATATACAGTGTTGTTAAAGGCAGAATCAGAAAGTAAGAAATCCCTGTCACCGAGGATAGTTGAGAGATTTAACATTTCAGCTGAGGCGGCTGAAGATCCAGGGGAGAAATACTGTATTTTAAATTGTTTTAGTATTGGCTAGAGATAGAACAAAATTGAGGGGCGGGGAGATAGCTAGAGAAAGAGACAGATACCTGCAGCCCTGCTTCTCCACTCTTGAAGATTTCCCCCTACAGGTGAGGACCAGGGGCTTGTGCATGGCAATGGACCACCACCTGGCCCCTAAAATGCTCTGCTTTTCTGAGTGACTTGCTCTATGTGTCGACAGAAAGGAAAGCCCTGTTTGCGTCACCAGTGACTCAGCGTCTGCATTAAGATCCTGTGCCTATGGTCACTCTCCACTTGTTCCCTGTGGCTCTTCCCAAATCTAGTCTCCTTTCTGTCTTCTGCTTTATAACTTCCTTCTGACCACCACCTGCAGCTCTCTACACCCACATGGAAAACCCAAACCCTCCCCCAGACATTCAAAACCCCTTCTACCCTCCAGCTGCCCACATCCCCTCCACTGCCTCTTTCTTTAAAAAAATTATTAGTGACTTAATATCACTTGATAAAATTATCAGACAATTGGGGTATAATTCCATACTGCCCCCACCACCAGAGCTCTGTGTCTTCATCCTCTTGTTTCAAAGCTGCAGTAGTTCTCCTGAGCTCACAGTTATGGGCTGACTTTACAATTATCTATGTATATATATCTATTTTTTTTTTTGCTCATTTTTCTATAGTCCTGCCTTCACTTTCTTTCTTTTTAAATTTTGTTTTATTAGTGACTTAATAATGATGAACAAGACTGTAATATCACAGAGGCACAATTCCCCACAGTTCCCACCACCAGTTTCCTGTCCCATCCCCTTCATTGGGAGCTTCCCTATTTAAAAAAAATATATTTTTTATTATCTTTATTTTTTTATTAACTTAATTTTTTCCCTTTTGCTGCCCTTGTTTATCGTCATTGTTGTAGTTATTATTGTTGCCTGTCTTCGTTGTTGGGTAGGACAGAGAAATGGAGATATTAGGGGAAGACAGGGGGAAAAGATAGATACCTGCAAACCTGCTTCACCGCTTGTGAAGTGACCCCCCTAGAGGTGGGGAGCCGGGGGCTCGAACAGGGATCCTTATACCGTCCATGCGCTTTCCGCTATGTGTGCTTAAACTGCTGCACCACTGCCCAGCTCCCTATCTTTATTTATTGGATAGAGACAGTCAGAAATTGAGAGGGAAGTGAGGAATAGAGAGGGCGAGAGACAGAGACACACCTGCAGCACTGCTTCACCACTTGTGAAGTTTTCCCCCTGTAGGTGGGGATTGGGGGGCTCGAACCTGGGTCTTTGTGCACTCAACCAAATGTGTCACCACTCAGCCCCAGAGCTTCCCTATTCTTTATCCCTCTGGGAGTATGGACCAAAATTCTTTATGGGGTGCAGAAGGTGGGAGGTCTGGCTTCCGTAACTGCTTCTCTGCTGGACATGGGCATTGGTAGCTTGTTCCTTACCTTCATTGCCTCTTTCAGTGCAGCTCTAGGAGACTAATTCCTCTTCCACTGACCAGTCCTGGTTTATCTTTGGTGGTTTTACTCATGCTGTTGTTCTCTCTTGGACAGCTCTGCCTGGTCAAAGCCATCTATCTCATTATTTGGATCTGCTCAGATTGTCCTCCATTACTGCACTTACACACAACTTATTCTTTTACTATTTATTATTTTATCATTAGTTTATTATCACAACTTTACTACAGCACAAGCTGGAAATCAGTTTTTTAAATGACACGTATTTTCTTTTCTTTGTATCCTCCATGGCTTAGAAACTCAACATATATTTGTTCAATTGTTCTCACCATGCTAAATAGGAATTAGTGATTTCTAAGTGATAACAATAGATATGTTTGTTCATCACTCAAGTATTTTAGCAAGATAATACTTTACATATTTTTCTATCATTTACTTAAGATACTCTTTCACAGAGCAAAAGACTGACAAAATAAATATTTGCATTTTCCTGAGGAAATTGACTATTTAGTGGAACATGGATGGCTAAGAGCACAGAAATGGGATATAAATTCTAATTTCTTCCCAATACTGTCCCTTTAGCTGAACCCTGAGATTCAGTTTGAAATGAGCTCAAGATCTTCAAAAGGAGATGGCAAGGCTTTATTTATTTATTTATTTATTTATTTATTTATTTATTTATTTTACCAGAGCACTGTTCAGCTTTGGTGGTGCAAGAGACTGAACCTGGGACTTTGGAGCTGCAAACTTGAGTCTCTTTGCATAACCATTATGCTGCCTTATCTCACCTCTACTTTAGTGAGAGAGAGAGATACTAAGAAAGACTGTTCATCTGTAGCTAATGGTGGAGGGATTGAACCAAGGACTTTAGAGCCTCAGGCATGAAAGTCTTTTGCATAACCATTATGCTATCTCCCCTGCCCCTAGGGCATCGGTTTAATTTCTATTGTCTTCATAAAAGATTGTAGAAATTCAGACCACATGGGGCTTTTTTTTAAAAGTTGGTTGATTTTTTTTTCTTTTGTGATTAATCCATCTGGCCTGGCAGCAGTCAGTGCTTGAATGTCCCAACCCACCAGGAGCCCTTAGTCCTGGGGCTTGTGGAGTCACTCGTAAATTTCCTACTTTCCCAGGTGGGGGTGGGGCCCTGGCTTCAGGGCTGTGGGCTTGTCCAGTCTCTTTCATGGAGGTCATTGGATCTTGTATATTTTCCTGCAAAGGCTTCTGGCATTTGAGAGGCCAGTAAGCCCCACTGCGCCTGCTTGTTCACAGAGGACCTTATCAGTTGTTGATGAGACCCTGTCTAGGCTCACAGACAGGCAGTTTCCTCCAGCCCCAGAGCCCGAGCCTGCTGTGGAGCCAGAAGAAGGTGATAAGCCTCCGAGAAGATTTTTTAGGAGCCTTGCCTATCTTTCACACCAAGTCGCCAGGGTACATTTTCCATGGTCGCCATTTACAGATAGGGTGGCTGCTCTCGGATAAGGCCCTGGGCGGCAGTGGGGCGGGAGGGTGGAGGCATTAAAAGTGGCAAATGGTTTTTTCCAATTAGCTACCCTCGAGAATCTCTCAGAACCCTACAGGCTTTGTCTTTGACTTTTTTTTTTTTAACATTAAAAAAAAAATCCCTCCCTACCCAGTAGAGCAAAAACCCTTTGTGACTGTCTCCTAAGGACTCAGCCAGGGTAGGTCTCAAACCTCATGGTGAAAGAGCTGAGGTTTACGGGACATTAACTTGGGAATGTCCTGTCTGCCTCTGCCAGGCAGGAAAACTGTGGTGATAGGGGTGGTGGGGGCTGCCGTCGAAAACCCAGTGTAAAGTCCAGTGTTGCAGGCCAGTCATACTGCAGGAAATAGTCTCACTCAGATCAACCACTTGGCAGTCTTCTTGCCAAGTGCTTGGGCAAGGCTGGAGGGAGAAGGCACAAAGAGATTGCTGTAAGCTTGAGTAGGAAGCAAAATTCAGGTTCAAAATTCTGAGACCCAGAAATCTTATCACCAGACACTTTTCCCCCCCGTGAGAGTGAGGGAGAGGGGAAAGGAAGGAAGAGAACCATATTCTCCTGTCAATTATGATGTATTATTTGCTTTTGTTTTTATGTGGTACCACGGAGAGAACCCAGGGTGTCACCCATGCATGGAACACACTTTGTCACTAAATCACTTTCCTGGTGCTCTTGGGAGACTTTTTAAGAACTGAAAATGAGTGATGTATTTGTAACAAGTTATATGAAGATTTCAAGTTGGGTTTAGAAAATTCATTATTTTGTTTCTTGTTTGGAAAAGTATGCATTTTAAGATTTACAAAGAGAAAAAAAAAACAACAACAAAAACTCTGTGATTTAACCACTTGACTGACTTAACCATTCTTACTTATTTCGAAAAAGAGAAAGAAAGAAGAAGACCAAGATCACAGCACCAGTTCCCCCTTGGGTCCACAGCAGTTCCATGTGTTGCTGGGACTCAGATCTGGTAAGGTACATAATCTGGCAGGTATGCTACCTTCTGGGCCCTGGTAAGTAATCTTTTAAAAAATGTTTTATTGGGGTCAGGTGGTAGCACAGTGGGTTAAGGGCACATGGCACAAAGCACAAGGGCTGGCATAAGGATCCAGGTTCAAGCCCCAGTTCCCCACCTGCAGGGGTGTGGGGGGGTTGCTTCACAGGCAGTGAAGCAGGTCTGCAGGTGTCTATCTTTCTCTCCTCCTCTCTGTCTTCCCCTCTTCTCTCCATTTCTCTCTTTCCTATCCAACAACAACGAAAGCAATAATAACAACAATAAACAACAAGGGCAACAAAAGAGAAAAAATAGCTTCCAAGCCCCAGTGATAACCCTGGAGACAAAAATAAAAAAATGTTTTGTCCAACAACCCCAGTGAAAAATGGAGAGGACATGGACAGAATCTTCTCCAAAGAAGAGATCCAAAAGACCAATAAATAAATGAAAGGAAAAATAAAAAGGCTCAGTCATAGGTGATCAGGAAAATGAAAATAAAAACAATGAGATACTACTTTACACCTGTGAGACTGTCTTAAGAGTAGAAAAGACAGAAACACCAACTGTCTGAGAGGTTGGTGGGGGGCAGGGGGAAGGTACACTCCCGCATTCCTGATGAGAATGCATATTGGCCTAACCCCTGTGGAAACACAGTAGCACAATTTAGTACAGTCCAAATTTGGAAGCAACCCAGATGCTCAACAACAGATGAGTGGCTAAGAAAGTTATGGTACATATACACAATGGAATGCCATGAAGCTGATAAAAATGATGAAGTCAACTCCTTTACCGTATCTTGGCCAGACCTTGAAAGTTTCATGTTGAGTGAGATAAGCCAGAAAGAGAAGGATAAATACAGGATGACCTCATTCATAGGTGGAAATTATGAAGCAAGGACAGTAGGGGAAAATATAAGGAAAAACTTGGACTGCATATGGTGCATTGTATCAAAGCAAAGGACTCTGGGAAAAGAAAAAAGGGGTAGAGGCATTGCTGGGGTACTAGGGTGTGATGATGGAAAGGATTGAGGTGGGGAAAGAGTGTCTTGCAGACACCAATAATGAGGAGGTAAGAGGTTGTACTTCTATATCAATGTACTGTAAGTTGATAACTCTCCAATAAAGTGAATTATTATTATTAATGTTTTACTAGAGCACTGCTCAGCTTTGATTCATGGTGGTAAGAGGGCTGAGCCTAGGATTTGGGAACCTCAGGCATGAGAGTCAATTTGCATAACACCATTATGTTATCTCAACCTGCACAAAATTGCTTTGTTTTTGAGATAACCTTACATTCATTATGGACAACAAATGTTTTAGAAGCTTCACTTTCTACCACTTCAAAACGTGTCACCCCACCTCTGCTCAGCTTCAGTTTCTAGCATCCCTTCTCCAAACTCCACTGGCCCCCTTCACCTTGATACCCCACTGCCCCTCAGTTTCCTTTGATAACCTCAGATCTGCAGTTTGTATCTAAATGCTTGTGTTCATTTGACTTTGTCTTCTCTCACTTTGCTTATTTATTCCATGAGTGAGATTATTTAATATTTCCCATTAATTTATTTATTTTTAGTCTTGTAGAGCCATAGCACAAAGCAAATATGTTTCGCTGCTCCCAGATCACCTTTTCATTCAGATGGAGAGACAGAAAAAGGGACAGGCAGCACAGCACTACAGCTTTCCACAATGCCAAGGCACTTCCCAGGTAGTCCTGGGGCTTGAACGTGGGCCGCATACAGAGCAAGCCATGCACTCTATCCTGTGGGCTATCTCTGTAGCCCGTTACTTTCCTTTCGTGTAAATCTTTTAGTATTTCTTGTACAGCTGATTTAGTGGTGATACATTCCTTTAGATGTTGTTTGTCATCACTTCTTCAACCCTGAAGGATAATCAAGCCTTGGTGTGGGGTACTTTTTTTTCTCTCAAAAGTAATTTGGGTATCTCTGATACCATTCTCAGGTCATACAAAACTGTCATCTTAAAAATTAGCACTTATAGCCCATTTATAAGATGGTATGATGAGTCCTTAAACAAATAAAAATGGAATTACCTTGTGAAGCAGCCTAGATGCTCACTGACAGATGACTGGGTAAAGAAGTTATGGGATATATATATATATATATATATATATATATATATATATATATATAATGGAATACTATTCTGCCATCAAAAATTCATCTGTAGGGGAGTTGCTTCACAGGCAGTGAAGCAGGTCTGCAGGTATCTATCTTTCTCTCCCCTCTCTGTCTTCCCCTCCTCTCTCCATTTCTCTCTGTCCTATCCAACAATGATGACAACAATAATAACTACAACAATAAAACAAGGGCAACAAAAGGGAAAATAAATAATAAAAAAAATTTAAAAAAGAGAGAAGACAGGACCATGGGGGGAAAAGGGCAAATATATACAAATAAATACAAGTTGTAGAAATAATAGTTAACCCCTATCTGCAACCTGGAGAACTGTTATAGCTTCCAATAAAGGGAATGGGGATACAGGACTCTGGTGGTGGGAAAGGTGCAGAACTGAACCTGTTATCTTGTAATTTCATAAGTCAATATTAAATCATTAATAAAATTAAAAAGGAGCATTTTACCTGTGTAGAAAGAATGGTGATTTCTTTTCTTCCATTTCCAATTTTGTGGGATTACTTTACATGTGTTTCAAAGATGATCTTTATTTTGCCTACTACTCAGTTTTAAGCCATTTTGAGTTTTCTGTCTCTCTGTTCAAGAGACTTCAGAACTTAAGGTAATGACTTATTTTTTTAAATTATCCTTAGTAACTCAAATATCTACTTATGGATGAACAGATAAATATATTATATGCAAACAAGAATTTATGCAGCTTAATAAAGCAAAGAAAACTTGACACGTGATGACTCTTGAGAACATTACATACACTAAGTGAAATAATCAGAATAGAGAAAGAGAAAAGTCATAGGATTCTACTTCTATGAGCTTCCAAGAACATTCAAATTCACAGAAACAGATAGCAGAAGCGTGGGTGGGAAGATACGCAGTGACTGTGTACCAGATTTTCACGTCTGAAACTCAGAGGACACAGGTTCTATCCCTGGCATCACTGAAAGCCAGAACTGAGAAGTGTCTTTGTCTCTCTGCCTCTTTCTCAGTTAAATAAACAAATCTTTAAAAGAGTTTCAAAGAAAAATAATAAGAAGTAGAATGGCAGTTGCCATGGACTGGAAGGAACAGGGGAGGAAGAGTGGCTTCATGGACACAGAGTTTCAATTTCACAAGAGGAAAACAGTTTGGAGATATACCAGAAGACATAATGCCACTAAGCTGTCCAACTAAGGGGTTGATCAAACTGGTCCATCTTATGCGTTATTTACGCTACCACAATTATAAATATCTAATGTTGTGTGAGTGTCAGCTACTGCTTGACCCCTGTCTGGAAGACTGAGCTGAAGATGAGTACAGGGTTCTCTCCACAGTGTTGGGGCCACCTCAGGATGTTCAGTTTTGCCAAGCAGAAGCTTCGGTCAAGATCTCTGGTATACAAGACACTTAGCAGAGGCCTCTTTCTGGGTCCCTGTCGTGTTCTTTCTTAGCAAAGTCATAATGCTCCTAATTAGCACAGAGAAGGGTTTGGGCCTTTGGCCACTGGGTTGGGGAGGAGGTCAGAGGATAGGGCTGTCTGCTGGCCCTGCACCCTGACCTGCCAGGAGGCTGAGCAGCCTGCAAGGAGGGGCTGGAAGAAAGAGAAGAAGGACCCTAAATAGAGAGGGCAAGAGGGGAAAGCTCTGTTGACAGAAGAGAGATGTATTTGGGGCAGACTGCTAAGGCCAGTGAGGTTTTAATCTCGTTACCAGAGCACAGTGCTCCCAGGGTGACCAGAATAAATTTTGTGATCTTCATGTGTTTTCTGTAATGAATACCCAGGCAGAATACAAAATAATCTCTCTCCCTTCACCCCCCCCCCCTCTCTTTCACTAATCTCTCACAGTTAAACTCCATGAGGATCCTTGCTGGATGATTTAAAACAAATTGGAGGAACTCTAAGTACTGAAGGTTATCTCCATTAGTTCGGCATGCAACCTTCTCTCTGTGATCTAAAATCTTGACTGTTTCCCCTCACTGACCCTCACAATGCAGTAGTGGGCTCAGTGGTGGCCACCTAAAACTTATAGACACCCAGACATGGTAATGCCACCTTATTTGGAGAGAAAGTCTCTGAAAATGTTATAAAGGCTTTGCAGATAAGTTCTTTATTATTATCCTGGCGGACCTCAAGTTGAGAGACAAGTATCCACAAAAGAGAAAGGCAGAGGTAAGGCCATATGAAAACACACACAGAACAAAGAACTGTCAAAAGCCATCAAAAGTTAGAAGAGGCAAACATCTTTGGGGGTCAGGCAGTGGCCCACCTGGTTAAGTGCACATATTGCTATGCTCAAGGACCCAGTTCAAAACCCTGGTCTTCACCTGCAGGTGGGAAGCTTCACAAGCAGTGTCTCTCTCGCTATCAGCCTTCTTTTCCAATTACTCTCTCTCCTGTCAGATTAAATGAATAAAGCTTAGGGAGTTGGGCAGCAGTGCAGTGGTTAAGCACACATGGTGTAAAATGCAAGGACCGGTGTTAAGGATCCCAGTTCAAGCCCCCGGCTCCCCACCTGCAGAGGCGTCGCTTCACAGGGAGTGAAGCAGGTCTGCAGGTGTCTCTCTTTCTCTCCCCCTCTGTCTTCCCCTCCTCTCTCCATTTCTCTCTGTCCTATCCAACAATGATGACAATAAGAATAACTACAACAACAACAATAATAATAATAATAAAACCGCAAAAAACAAGGGCAACAAAAGGGAATAAATAAATACTCAAAAAAAAAAATACAGCTTAAAGATATTCTTTGTATAAGCTTCTGGAGTGCAAACCTGGCGGGACCATGACTCATGGTCTCCCCAACTATGAAAGAATAAATTTCTATTGACTTAAGCCACTAATTTTGTGGTTTTAAATTAGTTACAGCAACTCTAAGAAGCTAATGCAAGTTCTAGTGGTGCAGGAGGTGGCACAGTGGATAAAGCATTGGAGTCTCAAGCATGAGGTCCTGAGTTTGACCCCCAGCAGCACATGTACCAGAATGATGTCTGGTTCTTTCTCTCTCTCCTCCCATCTTCCTCATGCATACATAAATAAAATCTTAAGAAGCTAATGCAAGTTCCAACACTTAAAACCAATTTGCTAGCCGCCTTTGTGCTTAATTTGGTGAAACCTCTCTTGTTCTCTCTTCCTCCCTTTGTCATCATGCTTTCACAGCTCTGAAATGAGGTTGGGGGGAGAGAGAAAGAGGAAAGTGAGGGAGGAGAAGAGGAGAAGGAATGACAAGGAGAGAGAGAGAGAGAACATGGCACTGAAGTTCCCTCTGGTGAAGTGTGGGCTGGGTCTGAAATGGGTCTGAACTGGGGCTGTCTGCATGACAAAAAAGGTGAACTATCCTGCTGGCATTCACTTTCTTTTCTTAAGAAAGATCCCTGTTTCTGACAGTGGCCTGTTAGGGCAGAGCTACCTTCTCATTGTCCATTTAAGGCCTTGTTTTTGACACCACAGGACTAAAGTACAAGAATCTGTCTGTTTTCCTTTCCTTTTTTCTTTTTTCCTTCTTTCCCTTTCTCTCTCCCTCACTCTCTCTCTCCTTTCCTCCCCTCCTTTCTTTTGTCTCTTTCAAATAGAAAGAGCAAGACAGGAAGAGAGAGATGGGGGTGGGGGAGAGAAATCACAACACTGCAACCTCCTTCAATGTGGTCAGGCCCAAAACAGCCATAGGAAAGGAACCTGCATCTCTAAGATATTTTGATATTTCTGTCTACATTCTACACTTTGAACCCATGAAGGTAAGAGCAGGATACAGATACTGAATCAAAAGTGTAGTAGTAAAGGTGTTGGCTTTTCTGGAATCTTTGCTCAGCATTTAGTCTTTATCGAGTCTTTCATGTTTCTTATCTGCACTTCATGATTCATAACACAGTATTCGTCCTGTGCTAATGCCTTAGAACTGCTTGGCCATCCTGACTTCCTCCATTTTTTTTTTTTTCTTTTTCTGGCCAGGGTTTTCACAGGAGCTTCATGCCTGCTTGATTCCAACATTCCCAGCAGCTATTTTCTCTCCTTTCCTGATAAAGAATGAAAAACCAAAAAAAAAGGCAAGGAAACACCCCCACCACCACCACCACACACACAACACTACCCTTCTGCTCATGGAGTTTCCTCTGCCTGGTGCACCTACATGGTGGCCAGGGTCTTGAACCTGGGCCCTCCTGCCTAGTAAAATATGTACTCTGCTAGGTGAGCTATCTCCAGGCTTCCAGTAGTTGCCCTATTGTGTTTAGTGGTATACTTAGAAAGTCAGTATCCATGATCTATGCAAAACAAAATCTTAACCAATAATTAATTTATAAAAAGGTCTGTCTTCTGCATCTTATTTTTTCTATCCTGTTAAACAAGGGACTTAGATGAGTCTAAGTCAAGTCTTTTCCAGTTTTGATAGTGTGATGGTGCCCACAATCAGAGAGACAAAAGACTGAGCTGGGACTCAGCATCTACTTTTGCCTTCAAACACCATCTTGTACTTCCAGCAGGAGCCCCCTTTCCTCATGTTATCCTCTAGCAAGGAACAAAAGATTCTGACTGCAATGGAAAGGGAAGTAACAGAACTCACCTGTTCCCAGTACTCTGTCATTTTCCCCTCACTGGTTGGTTGAAGCATTCACCAATGGGCTATAAACTTTCTCTGAAGAGCTACTTTTTACTATTGGTTGTTGAGCCTTTCTGGAGTAGCCTCCATTTTCGTGTGTGTGTGTGTGTGTGTGTGTGTGTATGTGTGTACACCTGCCTCATAGACCACATCCCAGTGGTCTGTTGATATGCATAGCTGAGTGTGAAGGCTGACTATGTGGCTGCGATCTGTGTTCCCTTAGCACAACACAGAAGTAATCGCCATTGATGGGTGTCGTTCTGTGAGCCCAATATGGCCACTATCTTTATCAGAATGTCATTCCTTTAATAAGCTGTGTTTAGTGAACACACTTTATTCCCAGTATCAACACTAGTAGAATTTCTGCAAAAAGGCTACATGAATGTCCCTTGAGCTCAGTAGGACAAGCCATTTTCAAGAGTCACATTTCAGTTCCTCTGTGTTCTTACTGTCTTACCACATTTCTAAAAGTAAGCACTTAAAGATTTGGCTTTTAAAAAAAGAGCTGATAAGGCCAGAGTCCCTGTTCAGTGACACAGATTATTCAGCTCACTCCAAATCCACTTACCTTCCTCAGAGATCTGGTGGCTGTCTCCTCACTGACCTTCACAAGAGTTAGATGAGGAGGGCTTCTCTGGAAATGAAGAGAGAGCATGTTAAACAGGATCCCCAAACATGGGAATTATTGATATGACAGAGAGATCATTATTCACTTTCCTTACTTCTTTTCATTTTGTTTTTCCTCACTTTCTCAACCTCTCTTTTCCATCCTCACTGTCTCGGACAAAGATGGTTTTTTTGGGTGATGAAAATGGAGACCTTCACCAAATATCTCACAGCTAGGGGGGACTGAGAGTGGATTTATACACCCTTGCGCAAGAACCAATTTGTGGAAGCTACAGGTGACACAATCTAGGCCCGGTGCTCTGTTCTGGTCCCTCTGAGTCTATCGTGACTACTCTGAGGTTCACTTTCTATCAGCAGCTTCCTCTGTTGTCCCGGTTTCTGTTCCTGTCATGTAGCTTTCTACGTGGCCTTCACTTTCTCTATTTTGTTTTACCTCTGGCTGCATGTTGGTAAACCCTTCCCACAAGTTTCAGTTCAAATTTTCAATAGAAGAACATTTAATCCTATGAGGATCTGATCTTTTTGCTTTTTTTTTTGAGGAAAAGTTCCAAACCAGTAATGGCTTTTATTGCATCTTTTAAGAGATCACACATCATCCATTATTTTGCTGCTTGTGTGATTGGACACCATAGAGATTATTCATCAGCCTGCTGAACTGTTCCTTTTTCAGAAACATAGATACCATCCAAAAATTTCCGGATATCTTTGTTTTTAACAGTTGTAGCTTGCTGAACCAATGCAGCTGAATTTGATACAAGTTTGGTGTCATTTCCTTCAAGAATTAATTCATCTTTCTGGGCTTGCGATAGTGAGCATGCAACACCTGACCTCATTCGAACCCGCGTATGTATTTTTCTCCCAAGAAGTTTCTGATTTCAACAAGAGACCCATTCTCCTGAATAACAACGTTGATAGGGAAGTGAGCATACACAGACCTCATTTTGTATCGGAAGCCCAGTGTAACACCCTTGATCATGTTCTGTACATGGCTGCAGATAGTGCGAAAAGTAGCCAGTTCCTTTCTATTTCCCCACCATTTGTCAACTCGGAGCTGCTTCTTTTTCTTTCCGAGGAGACTGAGCTCCACGTTGATGTGGTTGAAGTCCCTCCGCAAGGTGCCTCTGGGGCCCTTCACGATGACCGTGCGGCCCTTCAGAGATGTCGACATTCTCCGGAATGTCGAAGGTCTGGTTGCTGAGAATGGTCTTCATTCTCGCAGTAGATGCGGCAAAGAAGGAACATCTCGAGGATCTGATCTTCTCAGAAGTTTGCTGGACAGTTTCTGATTGGTCTTCCTGGACCATGTGATCCTGGGTCATGTGACTCTCTTTGAAAGAACCAGCATTGGTCCAGGTATCATAGGGCAGAGACCCAGGCTGCAAAAGGAAAAGGAGCTGGACAGACTGGTGGTGATAAGAGTTTGGGCAGATTGAAGGGGTGATGTTAAGTGAGATAAGTCAGAAAGAGGAGGATGAGTATGAGATGATCCTGCTCAAAGACAGAAGTTGAAAAACAGAAACAGAAGGAAAACACTAAACAGAACTTGGACTGGAGTTGGTGTATTGCACCAAAGTAAAAGACTCTGGGGTGGGGTGGAGGGTTCAGTTCCTGGAACATGATGGCAGAGCAGGACCTAGTGGGGGTCAGAGTGTTATGTGGAAAACTGGGAAATGTTACACATGTACCAACTATATTTTACTGTTGACTATAAACCACTTCTTCTTCTAGTGTTTGCCCTTCTTCCATAGCCAGTCAACAGCGTCAAGTTGAGCCTGATGTAAAGTTTCGAGACCTCCTTTGAATCTGGAGAGGTGGCAGTTGTTGACTATGTGGGTCATAGTCTGTCTGTAGCCACAGGGGCAGTTCGGGTCATCTCTGGCTCCCCAGCGATGGAACATAGCTGCGCACCGGCCATGGCCTGTTCGATAGCGATTGAGGAGGGCCCGATCATAACGTGCTAGGTCAAAGCCGGGTTGACGCTTGCAGGGGTCTGTGATGAGGTGTTTGTTCTTGACCTCAGCTGACTGCCAACTCTGTTTCCAAGAGTCTGGAACAGAGAAGTTCAGTGTAGGCATAGGGGACCAGATTGGGTGACGAGACGTCAAGCGTTGGACAGGGTGGGCAAAGATATCCTCGTATATTGGCAGGTCCGGTCGAGCGCAGACGTGGGAAATGAACTTAGATGATGCCGCATCCCAACGAATATCTGGCGGGGCAATGTTGCTAAGAACTGGCAGCCATGGAACCGGGGTGGAACGGATGGTTCCAGAAATGATCCTCATGGAGGAATATAATTTGGAATCGACCAGGTGGACATGGGGGCTATAGAACCATACTGGGGCACAGTATTCTGCAGCGGAATAGCATAATGCCAGAGATAATGATCGTAGTGTGGAAGCGCTCGCGCCCCATGAGGAGCTGGCCAGTCTTGCAATGATGTTATTCCTCGCGCCCACCTTTGCTGCAGTTTTTATGAGATGTTTGTGAAATGACAGAGTGCGATCGAGAGTAACGCCAAGATAGACTGGCTGGGCTTCATGCTGGATTCTCGTATCGCCAAGCTGCACATTAAGCTCACGCGAGGCCGAGGCATGGTGTAGATGGAAAACAGATGATACCGTTTTTTGCAGTGCTAGGGATTAGTTGCCATTTTTTACAGTAATCAGATATCAGAGACATGTCTTTCGTGAGTGTTTCCTCGAGTATGTCGAACTTGGATGCCTGAGTTGCACAGCAGATGTCATCGGCGTAGATGAACTTCCTTGAAGAAGTTTCTGGGAGGTCATTGATGTAAATATTAAATAGCGTAGGAGCCAGACAGAGCCCTGGGGGAGTCTCCATCTGCTAGACTTGTCACCCAGATGCACCCGGAATCTTCTGTTTTGGAGAAGAAACGATATAGTGTTGGCCACCCACGGAGGCAGGCATCTTGAGATCTTGACTAGGAGACCACGGTGCCAGACCATGTCATAGGCTGCTGTGAGATCAACAAAGACAGCACCTGTCTTTAAATTCTTCTGGAATCCATTTTCAATGTAAGTTGAGAGGACCAGGGCTTGTTCGCAGGTAGATCTTCCTGGGCGGAAACCAGCTTGGGCGGGTGATAGGAATTTCTCTGTAAGAGGAGAAATACGTGACAGAAGCAGCCTCTCAAGGAGTCTGTAACACACGGAGAGGAGAGAAATTGGTCTATAGCTGGCAGCCAGTGTTGGGTCTTTCTTTGGTTTCAAAACTGCTATTATCTTCGCACGACACCAAATTTTGGGCATAGATTCAGATTCCAAGATGTGGGACAGGAATGAAGTGAGCCACTTCTTTGCCGCGGGACCCAGGTTAAGAATGAGTTCTGGGGTGATGTTATCATAGCCAGCAGCTGTTCCCGGTTTAACCCTCTTCAAAGTGTCTTCCAGTTCAGACAGAGTAAAGGGAGAGAGTTTTGGAGATGGACAAGATAAACGGAAGTGGGATGACCACTCATGGGAAATTTCTCTTTTCCAGACTGGGTTGATCTTAGCACGTCCAACTTGAGTTAGGTGACTGGCCACTGAGTTTGGAGATACGGGAGGATGGGAGACGGGAGGGGGTTGGCTACTGGCACCCAGACTATGAATAAGCCTCTAGGCCTTCCTACTTGAGTGGGTGAAGTTCAGACTTTCCGTGAGTTGTTGCCAGTGGGCTTGGCGTGCTGCATCCAGGGAGGCAATGAGATGGTCAGCCACATCTGGGTCGCCCAACTCATCATACTGCTTTAGTAGTTGCTCGCATTCAGCATCAAGACAAGGCGTATAGTTAGCACGTCTCCCACGAGGAATGGCTTGGAAAGCTGCTTTGAAGATGGCTTGGCGGAAGTGCCTGTAGGAATCTTCAGAGGGGATAGAGTTAATTGGAATTGCAGGAATAGATTTGTTGGTAAGATCACTGAACAGACGCCAGTTTGCTTTCCGAAAGTTCCATCTTAGTTTCTCTGAGCACAGAATCAGTGGGAGCTGGAGACCAATGTGGATGATAGCTGGGCGGTGATGACTGTGCGGGAAGATCTTGAGAACGTGTCTCGTAGCAGGAAAGGCTTGGCCGTTGACTGTGCTAATCCAGCACAGGTCGGGTGACGAGTCTTTATTCCATCTAGCACTGTGAAAAGAGCCTGGCTGTTTGGGATCGTATAATAGGGAGAGGTCATTCGTTGAAGCCCAGTCGGCTAAGATAGAGCCGTCAGCACGAGTGGAGGAATATCCCCAGTCTTGGTGATGACTATTAAAGTCTCCAACATAAACTACTAATCCCCAATAAAAGAAAGGGAAAAAAAAAAGAGTTTAGGCAGAGCTGTCTATGACCCAGTTTCTAGGTCACATGATTCTTTCATCTTACTCAGGAAGGGTGTTGGATATTAAAAGTCAGTGTGAAGATTCAGGGGACTGGAGTCATAGTCGTGCCACACGATTCAGCTGTCTCTGGATTTTGTCTTCAGAGCTGAGCAGGGGCAAAGCCAGTCACACAGAATTGAGGCTGAGCTTCATGAAAACACCAAATAAAAGTGTTTAGGAATCAACAAAGATCTACTGGCCTCGTAAGGGTCGACCCAACCCATCAAAATACTGTCAGGGAGAGCAAGCTGTGGAAGTACGGGTTGGTGGTGAGTGTGACGGGGCAGCAGTGGCAAGTTCTCAGCTGGGAATACGTGGTGCCCACTTAGAAGCAAATGTCCTGCAGGCCGCCGAGCTGCACATCAAGGGTCACGGCTGTGTGTGAACTCCATTTGCAGTTCCCTTCTGTAAAACGCAGAGCTGGCCTCTCTGTCTCTAATGCAAAGAGCAGCCTGGCGGTTCCTACCAGAGAGCAGCTTTCTGTCCTGAGACTTCATCTGCACTGAGCGCCCACCTGCTTCTGTGGCCTCTGCTTCCCGCTTCCTGCCACCTCCAACCCCTTCTCTGTGCTGTTTGTTCACTTTGACTAAAGACGTTTGACTTAATTGAGAGAGTTATGCATCAACATTTCTGGAAGGAAATAAAGAATGGCTTCATATTTCCTATCTGGGGATAGGAAAAAAGACTTCTTAGAATAAAAATTAAAAAAAAATTCGTTAGCCAAGAAAATAAAGAACAATGGCCAAGGAGAGAACACAGTGGCAGTAGATTCCTTTGGCTACAGAGGTTGCAGGTTCAATCACTGGCACCTCCACGTAGCAGAGCAAAGTAGTAATTCTGATCTGATTCTCTCTCCCTTTCCTACACTTCTCATCCTCTCTCTGACTGTCTTATAAGAAACACACACACACACACACACTTTTAGTTAAATAATTGGGCCTGCCCCCCAACTCTTCATCTGCACTATTCCAGCCTTTAGGTCAACGATTGGTCAACAATTTGTTTGGCTTTGTATGTTAACTCTCTTTTCAGCTACTAGGTTCCAGATGTCAGCATGATGCTGACCTGACTTCCCTGGACAGACAACCCCACCAACCTGTCCTGTCCGCTTCCCCAGAGCCCCACTCCACTAGGGAAAGAGAGAGGCAGACTGGGAGTATGGACCGATCAGTCAACGCCCATGTTCAGTGGGGAAGCAGTTACAGAAGCCAGACCTTCCAGCTTCTGCATCCCACAATGGCCCTGGGTCCATGCTCCCAGAGGGATAGAGAATGGGAAAGCTATCAGGGGAGGGGATGGGATACGGAGTTCTGGTGGTGGGAACTGTGTGGAGCCCCTCTTATCCTATGATTTAGTTAATGTTTCCTTTTTATAAATAAAAAACAAATAATAATAATAGGGGGGTCGGGCGGTGGTGTAGCGGGTTATTAAGCACACGTGGCGCAAAGCACAAGGACCAGCGTAAGGATCCCGGTTCGAGCCCCGGCTCCCCACCTGCAGGGGAATCACTTCACAGGCGGTGAGGCAGGTCTGCAGGTGTCTGTCTTTCTCTCCCTTTCTCTGTCTTCCCCTCCCCTCTCCATGTCTCTCTGTCCTATCCAACAACGACGACATCAACAACAACAATTACCACAACAAGGGCACAAAAGGGGGAAAAATGGCCTCCAGGAGCGGTGGATTCATGGCGCAGGCACCGAGCCCCAGCAATAGTCCTGGAGGCAAAATAATAGTAATAACAACAACAGTAACAGTAACAATAATAGCCTGAGGGCTCGGGCCTGACTAGGCCCGCCGGGACCTGACGGGGTTCCATCCTGAACGAGTGGCTGGTGAGAGCAGCTCTGCGCCCACCCACCCGAGCCCTGTGAGGACCCCCAGCCCCCGTCTCGCCGCACCTCCCCTCCCCTCCCCTCCCCTCCCCGGCGGCCAGCGGCCCTGCCTCGGCGCCACCTGCCTCAGCCCGTCGAGTCTCTGGCGGTTCTTGCCGCCGGGCGCCAGCTCCGGCTTCAGCAGCAGCTGCGGGTGGACGCGGGGCCTGAGGCGGGGCTTGAGGCGGGGCTCCCGGCTGCCCACAGCTGCTTCCGGCACCTGCCGCTGGACTTCCGGCCGCCTCGCCTCGTGCGCAGGCCCTCGGCCCGGAAGCCCCCGCTGCAGGAAGCTGGACCGCGACTCCCCGCAGCACTTCCGGGAGCTCCGAGGGGAGCGGCTGCCCAGCTCTCAGGGCCCCTTAGAAGTTAAAGCACAGAACGGAGCAGCGGAGGGAGCTCAGTGGCTGGGGTGCAGGACTGGCAGGCCTGAGGGCCCAGGTTCGACCCCTGGCACTGCCTGTGCTAGAGATGAGGTCCCTCTCTCAGAAATAAAAATACAACAGGGCCAGAAAAAAAAGTAAAAGTAGGGCAAAAAAAAAAAAAAAAAAAAAGTAAAAGTAGAGCCAAAAAAGAAAAAGAAATAAATTGAGAAAGAAGAACAGAAAGGTTGATGCAAAGCATGAATGACTGAGTTTGGAGTATTGCACCAAGTAAACTCTGGGTGGAGGGTGAGGGTTGATTTTCAGCTCCATGTAGGGGTGAGGTAGGGACACAGACCTTTGGTGGTGGGAATGGTGTGAATACACTCCTAGTAACTTATAGTCTTATAAGTCACTAAGCAATATGAGAGGGGGGGAAATAGATTGAATGCCTCAAACTTTTTGATGTATAAACCCCAGTTCTGAGTATATATTCCTTCAATCTAAACACTTACGGTCTCAAATTGGTAACCTGATTGAATTTAAACAATAGAATTAACCTGCTAATACATTTTTAATAATGACTTTTAAAAATATATATATATTAAATCACCTATAGCCTTAGACTAGAGAGACCAGAAGCAACTGGTTGTGTCACTACATAAAGATACAGCTATATGTAAATAGCATTAAATGACACAAATTATGGTAAGGTCTTGTAAGGTACAGTAAATCCTACCTATGGGATTTTCAAAGTCAACCAAATTCCCAAATAACTTGGTTATAATAATAACTATCTATTGCCTTCTTAAACTCTAAGACAGCAGGGACCGTCTCCACTCTATAAAGTCAATGTTTCTCCCAGTCCTGGAACCTCGTTTTCCTTCATGCTTCTCTTGATCCATACCATTTGATACTGCATCTCCTGATCTCGACCAAATCAGTGCAACCAATACCATCTCACGTTTCATTTCAGACTGTGTCCAGAGACACCAGGTGTGGGATTTCAACGTTTTAGCTCCATTACTCTGCCACTAAGCTTCAGCTGCTACCATGACACCAACCTGACTTCACTGGGCTGACAACCTCACCAATGTGTCCTGGAACCCCCACCTCCCCAGAGTTCTTCCCCACTAGGGAAAGATAGAAACAGGCTAGGGGTATGGATCCACCTGTCAATATCCATGTCCAGTAGAGAAGCAATTACAGAAGCACACCTTCCACCTTCTGCATCCCATAAAGATCCTAGATCCATGCTCCCAGAGGGTTAAAGAATAAGGGAGTCAGGCAGTAGCACAGCAAGTTAACCACACGTGACACAAAGCACAAGAACCGGCATAAGGATCCCTGTTCAAGCCCCCAGCTCCCCACCTGCAGGGGAGTCACTTCACAGGCGGTGAAGCAGGTCTGCAGGTGTCTCTTTTTCTCTCCCCCTCTCTGTCTTCCCCTCCTCTCTCCATTTCTCTCTGTCCTATTCAGCAATGACGACATCAATAATAACTACAACAATAAAACAAGGACAACAAAAGGGAATAAATAAATATAAATTTTTTTTTAAAATTAAAAAAAAAAAGAATAGGGAAGCTTCCAATGAAGGGGATGAGATAACGGAACTCTGGTGGTGGCAACAGTCTTGTCGATCGTTATTAAATCAATAAAAAAATAATAATAAAGAAGAGAAAGTTAAATAATACCTTGAAACTCATCAAAATTGGGCTCGGTGGTGGTGCACCTGGTTGGCTTAAAAACAAAAAGAAAAGAACTGATAAGGCCAGAGTCTCTGTTGAGCGACGTGGATTATTCTGCTCACTCCAAATCCATTTACCTTCATATATGTTACTATGTGCAAGGACCCAGGTTTGAGCCCCAGGTTCCCTCCTGCCAGAGGAAAGGTTTGTGAGTGGTGAAGCACTATATCTCCCATCCTTCTCTCTTGATTTCTGGCTATCTCTAATTAATAAAGATAATTTAAAAAAAAGAAAATCATCAAAATTAGACATGTACGCTCATCAAAAAGCACTGTCAAACAAATAGAAAAACCCAAAATATTCATAATATGTATATCTTGCAGGGGACATGAATGTAAACTATACAAAGAACACTTAAAAATCACTTATAAGGGGAGTTGGGCGGTAGCGCAGTGGGTTTAGCACAGATGGCGCAAAGTGAAAGGACCGGTGTAAGGATCCCGGTTCGAGCCCCCAGCTCCCCACCTGCAAAGGAGTCACTTCACAAGCGGTGAAGCAGGTCTCTATCTTTCTCTCCCCTTTTGTTTTCCCCTCCTCTCTCCATTTCTCTCTGTACTAACCAACAACAATGACATAAATAATAACTACAACAAACAACAAGGGTAACAAAAGGAAATAAATAAATACTTAAAAAATAACTCATAAGGAGCAACCAAAATAAAAAAAATTTGAATATTTTCCAGAATTTCTCATTAGAAAATGTGTTACTATAACATAGCCACTAGGATAGCTGTGATTAATAAGATAGACAATGCCACATTTGCCAGCTAGATATGGAATAACTGAACTATCATTTACTTCTGCTAGCAATGAGAAATGGCACAGCAGTTCTAAAAAAGGGGAAACTGGAGAAAACAGTTGCAGGCATGGTAAATTCATCTTGTAAGCTTTGAGCCCCAGTGCTAGCCCCAGTGAGAGAAGAAAAGAAACAAGCAAACAAGTAAAAACACTACCTCGCCATCCCTTGTCACCAAGACTTCAGTGATAGAGGTGCTGTGGGTCAACTTCTCCTCTGCATCGTCCTGCCTTCTTCACCTTTGAATTTTTCTCTTCCAGGAGAGATTGTTTACTCATTAGTCATACAGTCCAAGCTTCCTATCTGGAAATGAGCCCGACATGGTTTCTACATGTTCTCTGTTTACTTAAAGAAATTTTGTAATTTAATAAGTGAGATGGAATTTTATGATCCAATTGGCAAATAGAAGAGTTCCCGGGCCCTTTCAATGAGAGGGGAAACTAAACAATCACAATCTAAGTGACATGCCAATTAAAAGCAGGGTTACAGAGCTGTTTGGAGAGAGAATTTGCTGCTATCACTACTATCGACAAACAGTGCTAACTGCAGGAGGTAGCTCAGCCTTAGAGCACAGGGCTTGCAATCCTGAGGCCCCTGTTATAATTCCTGGCCCTGCCAGATGCCAAAGCTGAGTGGTGGTCTAATGTTTTTCTCTCTCTCTTATTCTCTCATAGTAAATTAATTAATTATAGAAAATACGAGGTACGGCAGAGATAAATAGCATAGTAGTTATGCAGAGACATTCATGTCTGAGGCTCCAGAGTCCAAGGTTCAATTCCCCTGCTGCACCACCATAAGCTAAAGCTGAACAGTGCTCTGGTAAAAAAAAAAGAAAAGAAAAAAACAGAAAGAAAATTTTAAAGAAAGAAAGGAAAGAACAAATACTAGGCATGAATGACAATTTGTTTCTTTCTTTTTCTTTCTTTGCCTCCAGAGTTATTGCTGGGGCTCAGTGCCTGAGTCCACTGTTCCTGGAGGCCATTTTTTTTTTTAATAAGATAGGACAGAGAGAAATTGAGAGTGGAGGGGAAGACAGAGAGGGGGAGAGAAAGACAGACACCTGCAGACCTTTTTCACTGCTTGTGAAGTGACCGCCCCCTGCAGGTGGGGGAAGCCAGGGGCTCGAACCTGGATGCTTGTGCAGGTCCTTGCGTTTTGTATTATGTGCGCTTAACCCACTGTGCTACCGCCAGCCCCCAGTGAACATTTTTCTAGAGAAGGAAACTGAGGGAAACTGAGGGCAGGAACACTAAAATAAATGGCACGAAGTCATAAATTTGTGAGCCATGGGGTCAAAATTCCAGATGACTCTGCTGATTGTAGAACCAGTTCTGCTTCTCTCATACCAAACTGCAGCCCGGCAGTGGAGAATTGTGGCCCAAGCACCTTAGAGTAAAATGCTTGGTTTCCAGCAAGTAGGCTTAAGGAAATATGCTTTTTCTTTCATGTTTTTGAAGACAGAGTCAGTCAGAAAGGGCATTCCTTTAGGACCTTCTGCTTTGAAGTGATAAAAGCTAGATTGAGGGAAGGCTCACAGGCCCCTGATCTGGGCTCACCCCTGCCCTTGGAGCCAGGAAATGTGATTTCTTCTGCCATCCTTTTCACTTACTGCATTTGCTCTGCTTCTTGGGTCTCTAGTGATTTTTTTTTTTTCCTTAAGAAAAGAAGATAGCTGGGGTTAATTTCAACTTCCCCACAATTTATCTGTCCTGAGATGGAAGAGTGTTGAGTGGGAAAGGGTTTCATTGTCCACGAGGGCCTCACAGCTCTTCAACACCCACCACTGCTGCCTCATGTCAAAAGAAAGCAAATAGGTTTATTAAATAGCTGTCAAACCGAATGAGTGAGCACCAAGAACACACAGAGGGGAGATTGGATTAGAGGCAGAGGACATGCCACACTAAACAAGGGTGCAGATTTATGGCCTTGGTCATGTGGCCTTTGCAATGATGCCCAATGATGTAGGAGAGGGAAGGCTGAGGCAAGAAGGTGAACCGTGAGGGGCAGAGATGGAAAGACCGAGGCATGTGCATTTTCCAGAGAGGCCATGTTTTTTTCTTATTGGAATTTGGAGCCTTAGTAAACAACAGTCTAACTTTTCCAGTCTTTTTAGTACTGGGAAATCCAAGAAGAGGAATAAAATCAGGTACGAGTGAGCCAATTTGCAGCATTTGTCTGCTAAGTCATTTTCATCAGTTTAAATTGGATTTTCTGTAACTTGAAATTTACACAGCAAGAGGGGCCGGGTGGTGGCACACCTGGTTGAGGGCACATATTATAGTGCTCAAGGATCTGAGTTCGGGTCCCCAGACCCCACCTGTAAGGAGAAAGTTTTGCAAGTGGTGAAGCGGTGATGCAGGTCTCTCTCTCTCTTACTCCCTTCCCTCTTGATTTCTGAGTGTCTCTATCCAATAAATAATAAAAGATGAAATTTACACAGCAAGTAGTGAGCACTGGTCACTTTTGGAAACCATGAAGAGTCTTGGATACTGTGGCAAAGGAGTTCAGCTATGAGGAATTAGGGTTCTCTTAGAACAGCAGGATGGCATTCATGTCTTATGATCGGCTTCTTCATGTGTGTTAAATAAAGACGATGACCTTACAACAGTGACAAACCAGCTGCAGTACAGCTAAGTGATGATTGCAGTCCTCTAGTTATGGAGACGTGAGGTCCCAGATGGGGCAGATTAGGATGGAAGTAAGTTCTCAGGTATGAAACATGGTACTAGAGAGTAATTGGTGCCAGCCTGAGGTTAGAATGGTTTTTGTTGTATTAGAAATACCTAGGCTCTGACGCGAACAAAAGGGAGCTTTCTTGTAAAGGCAAACATGACAGGACCAAGGGTAGGTTAGCAGAGACTGCAGTCAGTGCTCCTTGTGGCACTTCCCGCCACCTTTCCTCTCATCTGCATTTTCCTTTTGTGTGTACAGATTGTCTAACTCTGCATTTTTATGTCCCAGGGAGGAAAATGAAGCCATTGATAGTTTCTGAGGTTGTTGTTTTCTTCTTCTTTTTGTACCAGAGCACCTCAGTTCTAGTTAACTGTGGTGCAAGGGACTGAACCTGAGACATTGGAGCCTCAGGCAGGAGTGTCACTTTGCATAACCATTATGCTATTTATCCCCACCCAACTTTTGAGTTGTTTTTAAAAAATATCTATTTATTTATTTCCTTTCTGTTGCCCTTATTGTTTTTATTGTTGTTGTAGTTATTATAGTTGTTGTTTTTGATTTTGTTGTTGTTGGGTAGGACAGAGAGAAATGGAGAGAGGAGGGGAAGACAGAGAGGGGAGAGAAAGACAGACACCTGCAGACCTGCTTCACCACCTGTGAAGCGACTCCCCTGCAGGTGGGGAGCTGGGGTTCAAACCGGGATCCTTATGCCGGTCCTTGTGCTTTGCGCCACCTGCGCTTAACCCGCTGCACTACCGCCCAACTCCCAACTTTTGAGTTTTTAAGGCCCTCTCTCTTTCTCCTCTATTTTTTTAAAATAAAAATCTTCATTCTTTAAAATGTATTTTAGGGGCTGGGTAGTCGCAAATCTGCTTGGGTGTACTTGTTACAGAGTACAAGGACCCAGGTTTGAGTTCTGGCTCCCCACCTACAGAGGAAGAGCTTCACAAGTAGTGAAGCAGGGCTGTAGGTGTCTCTCTGTCTCTCCTCCTCTCTGTTTCCCCCATCTCTCTTGGTTTCTGACTGTCTCTACACAATAAATAAATAAAGATAACAGAAAAAAATTAAAATATGTATATTATTGCCACCAAGGTTATTGCTGGGGTTTGGTGCTTGGATGATGAGTCCACTGCTCCTAGAGGCTTATTTTATTTTATTTTATTACAGATAAAGAGGAAACAATTGAGATTGCAAAGTGGTATTTCACAAAATTCAGTTCCATTGCCACAACAACTTTATGGAAATAATATATAAGTTGGATGAATTTTACAAGTGAGAATTTGACAAACCTGAAAGGGTAAAATGTCATCTTCAAGTTCAATCATCTGGGACCAGCTCTTTTTCTCCTTAGAATTGCATATGTTGATTACTGGCTAAGGTGTTGCCAACATTGTCTGAATTGAGAGCACATTCTTCTAAGTCCTCTAACAGAAAGAGAATCCCACATCTACTCCCTGCCCCAGTTAGATGTTAATGATGATCCCTCAGAGTTCAGGTCCTCCTGGTCTGGTCTATGGAGCAGCAACATGACACCCGCTGGGAACACCTCTTGAATGCGGATTTCCACGCTCCATATCTTACCTTATGAATCTGTATCTTTATTTCAAACAGACATCCTGCTGATTCAGGTGCACAACAAAGTCTGAAAGGCACTGCTCTACAAGACAGCAGCTCTATCAAATGCTCCACATTGTGTGTATGTGTGTGTGTGTGTGTGTGTGTGTCAGGGGGGGTGTATGGAAAACAACAGAATCTTACCCAGGTTTTTCATGTATTAGAAATTTAAGAAAAATTTTGAAATAAATGCATTTAACTTTGTTCAATCCATTCTTTCCAAACATGTGTGTTTCTGGACCCTTTGTTTGAGTAGCATTGATTGACTTCTCATGGATTTATTGTCTAACAAAACAGTTTGAGACATGCTGTCTCAGGATAAGGTTGAATAAAGCATTAAGTTCCTCTTTGTGCAGTTAGAAATAGATTTAAACATGCACCAAATTGAGCTGGTAACTAATTATTTATCATTATTTTCAGGTGATATGTATGATTTCTATTTTTAGGACACTAACATTGAAAAAATGAAACAGAATAATAAGGTACCGAAGGAATGGAAAAGAAGAAAAACCTGTGGAAAAACCAGTTGGCAACTGGATGGATACAGGTATACTTGGTCAGAAATAAAATGGATGAAAGTACAGGTGTTTGTTTCATTAAATTATTGTAACTTTTCTCCCTAGAGCTTCCCACACAATTTAAAGGAAGCATTATGAAAATAGATCAGGATCTATTTTTTGTTATTTTTTTATTAGTAATTTTATATTGATCTACAAATTTCAAGTTAACAGGGGTATAATTCCATACTTTTCCCACTGCCTGTTTTGTGTCCTCATTCCCTCCATTGGAAGCTGCATTCGTTTTTCCGAGATCACACATAAGAACTGACTATTATTTGTGTAGCTATCTATCTATCTATTTATATATTTGCACTGTGGTACTTCCTTCTTGTCCTTTCTAAGTCACACCTACTACTTCAGAGTATGTTCCCCACCCCCCACACACCTCCTGCTGTCCCCTTCTCTCTCTGGCTTCTGATGGAATTGGAGTTCAGAGCCCTCTGGTCATCTTCCCCTAACATTTACCCCTCTGGCAATATGGACCAAAATCATTTTTGCGGTGCAAAAGGTGGGAGGTCTGGTTTCTGTAATTGCTTCTCTGCTGAACATGGGCATTGGCAGGTGGATCCGTACCCCCAGCCTGTTTCTATCTTCCTGTAGTGGGGCAGGGCTCTGGAGAGGTGAGGTTCTGGGACACATTGGTGAGGTTGTCTACCTAGGAAGTTTAGGATGAAATCATGGCAGCCTTCACAACTTGGTGGTTAAAGATATAAAGCAGGACAAAATATTTAATAAACAGGAGCCAAAAATTAGGAGTAGAGCAGATGGGAATAGGGATTTTAGGGTGGATTGAAGCTACGGAGTCTATTTTAGGTATATTCCTACAGGCTATTTTTTCTGGAGCCTGATAGCTAATATGGAAGCAGACTAAAAATATTGATTGGGCAGATGGTATCAGAGTTGAGAATAGGACTAGAAAGCTAGGTCAGGACAGAGAATAGCTCCTAAACATGAAGAACATATATAAATACAATTAACTGTTTACCCTATCCATCTGAACCAGGGCCCATATGTATTCATATTTAGCCCAGGAGCTTGTAGAACTTCTGAGTCCCAGTCAGTCTGAGTTTGCAGGTCCATGGTCACAGCTGGGAACATTCTAGGCTGCTCTAATTCAGGACCCTTCTTCCTCAAGTGGCAGAGCAGGGTGACCCAGCTTCCCTTTGGAAAGTGGGGCAGTCTTTACCACTGCTAGTTTATAGTGAGGGTACAGTCCTGAAGAAGCCCACAAGAAGGCTTAGAATGACATTACTGATGGAAGTGACCAGTAATGGAGGAGAAAGTGATCTACTAGAAGTCTAGGTTCATTAGATCTATGGGGACATCCAAGGATTCTCTGACTAGGGCCCCGATGATGGTGTGGCTTGGCAATGACCAAAAAGGGCATCATTAAATGAACCAGTCTCTTGCCTTTGTCCAGCTTTTGTAGTTCCTTCTTTATCTAACAAGCTTGGGCTTTCTCCCAGTTGTTAAAAGTGTTGAGTGCCACTTGTTGTATCCAAGCCAGTACTAGGTTTATGGGGTCTGGCCTCAAGTTAGGGAAGAGATACACGTGGAATCTTAGTGGGGTCTAAGTTAACCTCAAGTTTTACTGCACTTACTTGTTTAGTGATTCTAATAAAGGTTGCCATAGACACAATAATAGTCCTTTAGCTGATATTCCTTTGACAGTATATCTCTTGGCCAATTGTATATAGTGTTTCTTTTAATGATTATCAAGGGGGGGATAATGATGCTAATGTTGTTATAAGAAGCTAAGAGATGGGAGTCAGGCGGTAGTGCAGCGGGTTAAGCGCACGTGGCGCAAAGCGCAAGGACCAGCATAAGGATCCCGGCTCAAGCCCCTGGCTCCTCACCTGCAGGGGAGTCGCTTCACAGGTGGTGAAGTAGGTCTTCAGGTGTCTGTCTTTCTCTCCCCCTCTCTGTCTTCCCCTCCTCTCTCCATTTCTCTCTGTCCTATCCAACAATGACGACATCAATAACTACAACAATAAAACAAGGGCAACAAAAGGCAATAAATAAATATTAAAAAAAAAGAAGCTATGAGATGGGGGCCAGGTGGTAGTGCACTGATTAAGCACACACATTACAGTGAATAAGGACCTGGGTTCAAGCCCCTAGTCCCCACCTACAGGAGAAAAGTGTCATAAGCAGTGAAGCAGTGCTGCAGGTATCTCTCTGTGTCTCTCCCTCTCTATCCCCCTTCCCTCTAAATTTCTCTCTGTCCTATCAAATAAGATAAACAAAGTTAAAAAAAAAATAGAGACTAAGAGATGTATCATGCCGGGATAACCTGAGGGTACTTCTTCCTGAGCTAGTGCTCTCTGGCTTGGAGAGAACTCAACTGGAGCCGATCTAGGCTGCTGCGTGGGAGAGGGATCAGGAACTCGTGCCGCACTAACTTCCGCAGGAGATACACTCTGGAACTCTCGGAGCCGGAAAGCAATTTCCAGGTGTCTTTAATCAGAAGAGCAGCTGTTTTTATACTCTCCAAGTAGGGTGGAAACAGGATGTGATATAGAGAGGGTGGAGAGAAAAGTGATTGGTGAAAATCAGAGTGTGACAAGGAGGGGGCGGAACAGGCGAGAATCCTATCACTGAACCACCAATGCCCTGGAGGGAGTGCTTTATGTAAATATAAAAGTGATTTATGTAAATAGACCAAAGCTTTGGATCAGTAAATCCCTATATAGGCATATGGTTAAGCAGAAGCCAGGGGGAGGTGGCATACTACCCAACAGTATCTGACTTTCTTTTGTGTAATTAGTTGAGAAGACAGAGTGATTAAGGGTATGAGAGGAGGATGCCTAAGCCAAGTAAGAAATATTTGATTAGAAAATTTATGGTACCTTCTTTAGGTCTTTCTACTATATTGCTGAGATAAATAGTTTGAAACCTAACCACAGAGGACTACTAAGCACTTTTAATTTGAAGTATATAGTTGTCCTAACTTATAGATACGTGTATACAAGTACCCAGTCCCCTAGGCCCTAGCCTGCATCTAGGATCTGTAACTTTGTTACAGAAAGCACCATCTGAAGTAGAACTAGGTAGTCCCATGTGTTAGGAAAGGTCTCATCAGATTGTTGGGATTGGAAGTTTTACATCTCTGGCTTGAAGTCTTTGGATACAAATCAAAGCAAAAAGGCAGTGGCAACATAACACAGGTCATATTGATTCAGTTGAGGTCAGCAGAGGCAGTATCATAAGGTAAGGAATCAAGAGCAGAGGCATCAAGAAATACAAGCAAGGTAAGGTCTCAGAGGTTTCTGGAATGGGAAAAACATGGACTTTAAAGAGAGTGGGGAAGTTTCTTTATGGTCTTAGAGTTTAAAAAAGCAATCGACAATTATTATTATAACCAAGTTAGTTGGGAGCTTGTCTTTCTTCTAAAATCCCCTGGTTAGGATTTATTTTACTATACTTGACCTCACCATGCTTTATGACATTTAATGATATCTACTAATAACAATAGATCAGGGTCTATTTTATGTGATGCATGTAATCTTATGTAACCACTACATCAATCCTGTGAGGTAGGCATTGTTGTCTCCTGTTTGTAGGTGAAGAAACTGAGATTCAGAATAATTGTCATTAGCCAAAGATCATGCAGCTAATAAGAATGGATTCAACACTGTTGGTCCGCTTCTAATTCTGCTTCTAAGACCCCTTCTGTTTTGATGATCACATTAGGTGCACTTGCTCGGAAAGAAACACCCTCAGGCTATCCCGGCATCTGGCGCCTGAACAGGGACCGGCACAACACCACACTTAGTGATCCAGAAGTCCAAGTCTTTTAGCCTTCCCATGGTTTTGCACAGAAAACACAAGAGGGAATCCTGCACTTCTGGGACTTTTGTCTAATGTCAGCCTGGAGTCCTGGAGAAGGAGGCAGGGTGCGGGGGAAGACACCTGAGAACTGCTGTAGTGGGCTCAATCTAAAGATTTCCCTCTGTATACAATACGAAGCATTGAAAGCGAACAGAACAGGAATGTCTTGCTCACAATTACACTTCAAAAAAGACTGCATTGCCTACTTCTCAAGTCTTTCTTTAACACCACAGAACTGAAGTGGCATGGTGGAGTGCCTGACTGCAGAAGCTTGAAGAACCAGCCCTATGTGGGCAGAGATGTTTCTGTGTAAAGGGAGATAGATGGTCATCTTCATCCATGGGGATTCCCATGCTACTTGGTACAAGCTCCAAATCCAAAAAAAAAAAAAAAAAAACAAAACCAACAAAAACCCACTGGCAATAATCATAACAATACATACAGCTCATCTCTCCTTTCAGACATTATAGGAAGATCATACCCAACACACCACCCTTGTGCTTTGGTCTAAGACATAACTAGTAGACTTGATTTGGCCACTGAAGCAGCAGAAGAAATGATGCCACCATTTCCAGGTAAAAAGCATTTTCAGATTAGTACTTGCTTTTCTTCCTTTGCTATAGTCAGCCCTGGGGCCTCCTGTGGAGATAGCAGCATGGTAAGCTTATAAAGGCTGCATCAGCTTGGCTCCCTGCATAACCACTCTGTGACAAAACTTTCCCTTAGCCCATCTCTCTACTGACTCACAAGAACATTTGTGCTGGATATGAAACTATGGCAACTTTGAAACAACACAGATTAGACTGTTCTGTCTGGTTAAAGAACAGAGCTCTTAGACTGGCCTCCAGGGTTACAAAACCCAGGTAATTGTCTGGCTCTCTGGCTAGATGCTTCTCAGTACCAGAAGTCCCTTCTTTTCTTATTATTCCTTCCCCTTCACTAGCAGTGGATCTGGGACTCCACTGATGCCTCTGATACCTGAAGCTGTAGCCCTGGCAAATTTTACAGATTATATGTCAGATCTGGCCCCCTGATTTCTCTGAAGCCACTGGAATAGACTTTCCTCCTCGAAGTTCTCAGAAGGAATCAAACCATACCAACACCTTGATTGTGGACTTCAGTCTGTAAAAGTTCAAGGCAATACATTCCTGTTGTTCAGGGGTGAGGAGATCACCCAGTAGCAAGCACACTTGACCATGAGCAAGGACTTGGGTGTGAGTCCCTGGTCTGTATGTGAGAGAACCATACAAAAGGGAAGCTTCATGAAGTACTGGTCAGTGCTGCAAAATCTCTCTCTCTTCATGTAACTTACCGTATTATTTTTTATCAAATCATTTTTTAAAATTTATTATTAGTAGCGGTTTGTAGGATTGTAAGATTGCAAGGTATAGTTCCACACCATACATACCACAATATCTCTTTGTTTCTTAATTGGGGGGATTACCACTCATATTCTGTGCCCCCCACCCTCCCAACAAGAATCATCACATTAGTTTAAATTACTGTTCGAGAATACTTTGTGAATAATGTAAATATTTTATAAATATGAATCTTCTGTCTTTAAGTCTTTCTTGCTATTGGCATACATTTTACCTTTACATAACTTATAAAGGTGGGGCTGGGTGGTGGTGCACCTGGTTGAGCGCACAGGTTACAGTGTGCAAGGACCCGGGTTTGAGCCCCTGGTCCCCACCTGCAGGGGGAAAGCTTTGCAAGTGGTGAAGCAGTGCTGCAGGTATCTCTCTGTCTCTCTCCTTCTCTGTATCTCTCTTCATCTCAACTCTGTCTCTATCCAGCAAATAAATAAAGCTAATAAAAAATGTAAAAATATATAAAACCCATATTCAAAAACTGAAAAATAGTTCATAGATACAAATCAAGCATTTTCATTATTACCATGAAGTTTTCAATACAAACCAGTTAAAAACAAGATGCCCAGCAACAGATGAGTAGGGAGGTCGCTGCGCATATACACCATGGAAGTCTAGTCAGCAACTGCAAATGCTGAAGTCATCTTCTTTGCCGCATCCTGGATGGAACTTGAAGGAATCATGCACAGATGAGCCAGCAGGAGAAAGATGAATATAAGATGATCCCACTTCCAGGTGCAACTGAAGAAACAAGGAGAGGGGGAGGCAGGCGGTGGCACACTACTAAGTGCAAGGACCCCTGCAAGGATCTGGGTTCGAGCATCTGGTTCCCTTCCTGCAGGTGGAATGCTTCACAAGCGGCAAAGCAGGTCTGAGGGTGTCTATCTTTCTCTCCTTCTCTACTTTCCCCTCCTATCTCCATTTCTGTGTGTCCTAGCCAATAAAATGGAAAAATAAAGGGGAGGGGAGAATGCCAGGAGCAGTGGATTCGTAGTGATAGCCATGGAGGCAAACCAACCAACCAGGGTGAAATTTGTCTGTTGCGACAAAGCTAAGGAGTTGTTGGGTGGGGGGAGCTGGCTGGGCACTGTGACCCAGTACACAGTCATGGAGAAAGACCTAAGTTGGTGGTAAGATTGGTGTGCAGACCCTTATCATAGGAGGATGAGAAATTATTGGCAACTGTCCTGTGACTAGTCATTTCCCTTATAGAGCCATGAATAAACAAATAATAAATAAATATAAATGACTAAATAAGATAAAGGTTGTTAAGTAAGTTTTTATCTAGAGCAGTGATAGTGCAGGGACTTCTATGTGTAAGGATCCAGGTTTAATCCTGGGCCCTGCACAGTAAATAAGGATCACAGCTGAGCAGTGCTTGGATATCTCTCTCATCTCTTTCACTCCATGAAAACAAACCAATACATCTTCTAAGAAGATTATTGACATGGTCTGGGAGGTGGCTCAGTGGATAAGCACTGGACCCTCAAGCATGAGGTCCTGTGTTTGATCCCTGGCATCACATGAGTGATGCCTGGTTCTTTCTCTGTCTCTTCTCGTATCTTTCTCATAAATAAATAAAATCTTTTGAAAAAAGAAGATTATTGACAGATTCTAAAAACAAAAAGATGATTCATGTTGATATTGATAACTGTCGACACATACATGGTTTTTAATAATTGCAACCAGGGTTATTACTGGGGCTCAGTGCCTGCCCCTATGAATGCTTTTTCTTTTCTTTCCTTTTCTTATTTTCTGTTTCTATCTTATATGAGAGAGAGAGAGAGAGAGAGAGAGAGAGAGGAGAGAGAGAGAGAGAGGAGGAAGAGGGGGGAGAGAAAGAGCTTGTGAAGTTTCCCCTTCAGGTGGTGAGAGAGGACTACTGTAGGTCCTTGTGCATGGTAGTATGTGTGCTCAACCAGGTTGGCTACCATCTGACCCCCACGCATCAATTTCTTTCCTTTATTATTATTTTTTAACCAGAACACTGATAAGCTTTGGCTTATGGTGGTGCTGCGTGCTGCAAGTTGAACCTGGGACCTAGGAGCCTCAGGCATGAGAGACTCTGCATCACCTGCCCTCAACACATTCATTTTTTTTAAAACTTTTTGTAAAATATTTATTTATTTATTCCCTTTTGTTGCCCCTGTTGTTTTATTGTTGTAGTTATTGATGTTGTCATTGTTGGATAGGACAGAGAGAAATGGAGAGAGGAGGGGAAGACAAAGAGGGGGAGAGAAAGACAGACACCTGCAGACCTGCTTCACCGCCTGTGAATCGACTCCCCTGCTGGTGGGGAGCCGGGGGCTCAAATCGGGATCCATACGCTGGTCCTTGTGCTTTGCGCCACCTGCGCTTAACCTGCTGCGCTACCGCCTGACTCCCAACACATTCATTCCTAAGAGAATCACCTGTAGCACTGCTTCACTGCTCGTGAAGCTTTCCCCCTGCAGGTGAGGAACACAGGCTTGTATCCATCTTTTAAAACAATACATATTCAGGGAGCTGGGTGGTGGCACACTTGGTTAAGTGTACCAATTACCATGCACTTGGACCTGAGTTCAAGCCCCCAGCCTTCAGGGGAAAGATTCACAAGTGGTGAGGCAGTGCTGCGGGTGTTTCTCTCTCTCCCTTTGTCTCTCCTCTCTATTACCCCCCGAATCTCTATATGTCTATCAAATAAAATAAAGTTTAAAAATTAAATAGATATTCTGTTTATTTTGACTGAGAGATATGGAGAGAAAGATACATCAATATAGGGACCACAGCAGAACTCAGCTCTGGCTTATCATGGTCCTGGGGATTGAATCTGGGCTCTCAGAGCTTGGAAGTCTTTTGCATAACCATTATGCTGCATCCCCAGCCCATGATTTGATTTTTCCTGCTCCATTGTAGGAGAGTAAGAAACTCTAGAATCCAACAATTTGAGTGTCAGTTCTACCACTTTATGTACATATGAACTCAGGAAAGTTATTCCTCTATAGAACCTCAGTTTCTCTTTCTCTCTCTCTCTCTCCCTTTCTCTCTCTCTCTTTCTCTCTTTTCTTCTTTCCTTCTTTAAAAAAATCTTTATTGGACAAAAACAGTGAGAAATTGAGAGGGACGGGGGTGATAGAGAGGGAGAAAGAGAGACACCTGCAACACTGCTCCACCACTTGCAAAACTTTCCCCAGCAGGTGGGGACTGGGAGCTCGAATCCCTGCCCTTACACACTGTAACATGTGCCCTAAACCAGGTGTGCCACCACCTGACCCGGAACCTCAGTTTCTTTATTCCAAGTAAAGGCTGTCAAGATTCAATAAGGATGGGAGTCGGGCTGTAGCGCAGCGGGTTAAGCACAGGTGGCGCAAAGCACAAGGACCGGCATAAGGATCCTGGTTCGAACCCCGGCTCCCCACCTGCAGGGGAGTCGCTTCACAGGCGGTGAAGCAGGTCTGCAGGTGTCTATCTTTCTCTCCTCCTCTCTATCTTCCCCTCCTCTCTCCATTTCTCTCTGTCCTATCCAACAATGACAACAACAATAATAACTACAACAATAAAACAACAAGGGCAACAAAAGGGAATAAATAAATAAATAAAATAAATATAAAAAAATATCTAAAAAAAAGACTCAATAAGGATGACCCATGAATATTACCTAACGCAGAGCTTAACAAATGGCATCCCCCAGTATTACTAGACCTGTCGTCACCGGTATCATCATGCTCACTGTCATTTTCAGAATCCAGAGGCTCCCTCCAGGAGCTGGGCTCCCAGGCCTTCCTGCTGCTCTGTCCACATGACCCCAATTTAGCCATGTGCCACACCCCCGACACCCACCCCACCCCAGCATTGACTCACCATAGATCAGGGCCCTGGGAAATGAATGCCCATTTCATCAGGCTCTTGCTCCCAAAGCAGGCTGGAGTTGTTTGTAGAAGCCTGAATGAGAGACTGATGACTCAAGATAAGATAGGCAATCAGCATGAACTCGCCACTGCAGACTCCTGGTCTACTTGTAAAATGCGGCTTGTCATTTATTTGACAGTCCTCAGGGTTTCCCAGAGAGGGAGGGACAAAGAAAAGCCAAGCCTCCAGTAGCATGTTCCTGATAGTCTCAAGTGTGGACTTTGCTGTTCTTGCCGCCCCGCCCCAGATTGAAGGAACCTGTCAATATCCAGACTGTCTCCATCCGGGTTCACCCATCCACTTGTTGAGGGTCAGCCAGAAGGGAAGGAGTGCAGTTGGCATCTGTCTTTAGAGGCCAGCAAAAATATTTTTATTTCAAATAAATTCAATCCAGTTCAGAAGTTTAATTCAGAGAAGAAAAGTCCAGCCACTATCTCGGGTAGTCAGCTGCACTTTACTCTCCTGTTTACCAGTGGTCAGAAATGCAGTCTTGGTCAGTAAACCTCTGGGCTCAGTGGCTGACCTAGCAGCTTCCACTGAGCCTCAGCTTTTCCCCCCTTCTTCTGTTACCAGCTTCCAAAGATTGTGGCAGTTAAGTGAGATAGTGCACATAGAGCTAGCAGGAATGCATGCACCTCATTAAACTAATCCTAAGGAAAATAACGGGTAAAGTAAAGAGCCCTGCAGTCACTTTATCTGCTTTATACAGGCTGCTTCCCTGCTTAGTTTACCTTAGGCTTCAGATACCATAGCAGCAAGGAGAAAGGGTCCTATTGTCGTTCAGTCTTACAGGATGGCAGGAGTGTATGCTTGTATAGCTAGGGCTTCTTTTAAGATCTTTCCATTCTAGCCTGGCTGCCATTTACTTACTTATTTATTTATTTTTAATTTTTAATATTTATCTATTTATTCCTTTTTGTTGCCCTTGTTATTATTGATGTTGTTGTTGTTGGATAGGACAGAGAGAAATGGAGAGAGGAGGGGAAGACAGAGAGGGGGAGAGAAAGACAGACACCTGCAGACCTGTTTTACTGCCTGTGAAGTGACTCCCCTGCAGGTGGGGACCCAGGGGGCTTGAACCAGGATCCTTATGCCTGTCCTTGTGCTTTGCGCCACCTGCGCTTAACCTGCTGCGCTACCACCCGACTCCTTATTTATTTATTATTTGCATGTCATTGCTGAAGCATTACTATTTGGGGTCAACATCTTTTTTAAAAATAATTTTATTTATTTATTGGATAGAGACAGCCAGAAATTGAGAGGGAAGGGGGAGAGAGTGGGAGAGAGACATCTGCAGCCCTGCTTCATCACTCCCAAAGCTTTCCCCCCCGCAGGTGGGGACCAGGGACTTGCACATTGTAACATGAGTACTCAAACATGTGCACCACTGCCTGGCCTCCAACATCACTAATTACACACACACACCGAGAGAGAGAGAGAGACAGAGAGAGAGAGAGAGACAGAGAGAGACAGAGACAGAGAGAGACAGAGAGAGACAGAGAGACAGAGAGAGAAACAGAGAGACAGAGAGAGACAGAGACACAGAGAGAGACAGAGAGAGAGACAGAGAGACAGAGAGAGAAACAGAGACAGAGAGAGACAGAGAGAAACAGAGAGACAGAGAGAGACAGAGAGAAACAGAGAGACAGAGAGAGACAGAAACAGAGAGACAGAGAGAGACAGAGAGAAACAGAGAGACAGAGAGAGACAGAGAGAAACAGAGAGACAGAGAGAGAGACAGAGAGAAACAGAGAGAGAGAGAGACAGAGATAAACAGAGAGACAGAGAGAGACAGAGAGAAACAGAGAGAGACAGAGACAGAGAGAAACAGAGACAGAGAGAGACAGAAAGACAGAGAGAGACAGAGAGAGAGAGACAGAGAGAGAGACAGAGAGAGAGACAGACAGACAGTGCTGAAACTCTCCTCAGTACAGCGAGGGTCAGACTCGAATGTGGATAGCTTGTGTGGCAAAGTAGACAGCCGTCCAGGTGAGCTTTCTTGCCAGCCCTGGAAATCTGTCATCAGCAGATATCTTTCCTATGCACATTCTTCATATGTAATCCATTTCACTGGGCATCTTCGACATCCAGATATGACTTGGCACAAAGCTAGCACCTGAATGAATATCTGAGAATGAGTGGTTCAGGGAATGAATGCTAGATAGTAGAACCACCACAGGAACAATCCCGTAATCACATTCTTCAACTATTATTGCTGCTGCTTCTTCAAAATCCAGATCAACAATCTCCCACTCCCACCCTTTATAAACGCAGTGCTGGATAATGAACTGGGGGTCTCACACATGTGTGGCTCAATTTTCCCCTTCAGTATGCTTAGAGAGAGGGAGAGGAAAGAGGAAAGCACCACTTCGCCACTGACGGAGTCTCCTTTGGCACTCTTTCTCTAAGGTGTTCCCATGCAGTGCCAGGAATCAAACTCAGAGTCCCATGCACAGCAAGGGTGGGCATTCTATTCACTGAACTATCTTCCAGCTCCAACACTTTCTCTCTGTAGCTTGTATTTATTTACGTATTTCTGCCTCCAGGATCATCACTGGGGCTCAGTGTTAGCATTATAAATCCACTGTTGCTATAGGCCATTTTTTCCCAATTTTTATTGGACAGGACAGAGAGAAATTGAGAGGGGAAGGGAGAGAGAGAGAGAGAGAGAGGGAGAGAGAAAGATAGACACCTGCAGACCTCCTTTGCTGCTTGTGAAGCTTCTCCCCTGTAGGTGGGAAGCCAGGGGCTTGAACCCAGATCTTTGTGCTTAATACTATGTGCTTTTAACCAGGTGCGCCACCACCTGGCTCCCTTCTCTGTAGCTTTCCTGGCTCTTTTTTCCACCATGCTTTTCTTTTCCCATTATTATTATTATTATTATCATTATTATTATTTATCAAATTGCTAACTCTTCTGTGATGGGTGGATTTCCTTGCCTCTTACAAAGCCTGCAGAGTGAATATAAAGAGAATGGAGTTCACTGGAGGTGACAAGCACAGCAGAGAAATACACTGTGCTTCTACCACTGAGCCACAGAGGGTGGGATCCATAGAGTACGGCAACAGGGGTTCTCCTTGATGCCACAGAAACAAAGTGGAGTAAGGAGTCATACATCTGGATGTCAACCTAGGAATGCAGAGTAGAACCTACTGGGTAGAACCTACTGGGAAGGGGCACTTAGGTAAATTTAAAGAGCAAGAGAAGAGGTGTTAGTGGGGAAAGCCTTCTTTTTCATTTTATTTTTATTTGTAATATGGAAACACTGACAAGACCATAGGATAAGAGGGGTACAACTCCACACAATTCCCACCACCTGAATTCCATATCCCATCCCCTCCCCTGATAGCTTCCCTATTCTTTATCCCTCTGGGAGTCTGGACCCAGGGTCATTGTGGGATGCAGAAGGTGGAAGGTCTGGCTTCTGTAATTGCTTACCCGCTGAACATGGGGATTGGCAGGCCGATTCATACTCCCAGCCTGTCTCTCTCTTTCCCTAGTGGGGCAGGGCTTTGGGGAAGCAGGGCTCCAGGACATATTGGTGGGGTCATCTGCCCAGGAAGGTTAGGCTGGCATCTGGAACCTGGTGGCTGAAAGAAGAGTTAACATATAAAGCAGAACAAATTGTTGACTAATCATGAACCTAAAGGCTGGAACATTGCAGATGAAGATTTGGGGCATCCATTTTGGAAATAGCTAGTATATCTATTTTATATTTTAGGTATATTCCAAAGAGCCCATGACTATACTAGTTTTTCCCTGAGCCTGACCCTATGCAGGTGGACCCAAGTTATTGTCTGGGGAGATGATGTCATGGCTGGAAAAAAAAAGGCTAGAAAGCTGGATCAGGGAGGAGAGTAGCTCCCAAATATGGGAAACGTGTATAAATACTGCTGACTGTAAACCCCATCGATTTGATCTGATCTGGGGCCCATATTCAGCACAGGAGCCTATGTAACCTCTGCATCCCTGTAGGTCTGAGCTCACATTCTGTGGTCATGAGTAAGAGTGTTCCAAGTTTCACCAACTTCAGGACTCATCTTCCTCAGGTGGTAGATAGAGTATGTTATCCAACCTCCCTTCGGAGGGTGGAACATTCTCTACCATTGTTGATCCCCATCGAGGGCAAGGTGCTATGGGAGTCCCCAAAGGGGTCCATCATGTTGTTCCTGATGGAGATGACCAGTGACAATGGAGAGAGGGATCTATTCAAGGTCTAGGCCCATCATGTCTGTGTGGGAATCTCAGGACTGGGGAAAGCCCTCTATGACCACATAGTGAGGTGGAGAACACATACTATTAACTGTGACTTGTGCAAGAACTAGCTGGGTATCTTGTTAAAAGTCAGATTCTGCTTTAGTAACTGGAGTGGGGCCTGCTAAAGCAGTTGTTCTAGGAAATCCACTTTGGGCAGCAAGGTTTCAGTTCAAAAAACACTGAGAAGTCTTCCATGTATTTTCCATCTTTCTTGGTCGCTTTTTTTTTTCTTTTGTAAATTTTAATAGCTTTTTGTTGTTATTCCTTTTCAGGTAACTGTAGTTTATCAATCTGTAGGTGCTTTAGAAGTATAATTTCTCATCTCTTCAAGGTGCATTACTTCACTTCACCCAAGCATCGAAATCCCTCCACCAAAGGCAATAGGACCACACCCCTGTAGCTCTGCCACCAATCCAGCACCACCCACCTGCCTTTGGGAAACTCAGGTCTCCATTCTGATTCCATGGTCTATTGGGCTTTGCTTGTTTCCCTTGAGTTGCTTATGGATAAGGCCATTACATGCTTTCATCTTATGGAAGTCCCTTGAGTATATTGTATAAGTCTGGTTCAGTGGCAAGGACTTCTTTGAACTCTTCTTGGTCTGAAAATTCTTCAGAATTCAGGTATTCAAACCTGACTGATAGCCTAGCAGGATTAAATATTCTTAAGTGGGAAGCTTCTTCATTCAAAACTTTAAATATGTCCTACCAGTCCATTTTAGCCTTTAGAGTTTCTGTAGAGAAATCAACAGAGAGTTTTATTGGATTTCCCTTATAATTGACTTTTAAAAATATTTACTTTAATGATAGAGACAAAGAGAAAGATACAGAGATAGATAGTAGATAGGTAGATAGGTAGGTAGATAGGTAGATAAGAAAAGAGAGAGAGAGAAAGAGAGGCTAGAACATTGCTCTGGCTTATGGTGCTGTTGGGGACTGAACCTGGGACTTCAGAGCCGCAGGCACAAAGGTTATTTTGCAAAACTATTATGCTATCTCACAAAATCAATTGACCTTTTTTAAAATTATGTTTTATTAGGTAACTAATGATCTACAAGACAATTGTTGTCACTTGGGTACAATTTCTCATCCTTTCATGATAGATGTTGCACCAGCCTCAACACCAACTTAGTCTGTATCTACAAACATGCATTGGGTCCCCAATGCCTTCTCAGGCCCTTCCCCTGAAGCAACCCCCTCCCTGCCCCTCTGCTGCAGTGGCCCATGTCTAGTCCTCCTCTATAAATATTCTGAAGTTGGTGAGCATTTTTACGACCCTAGCACTGAAGTAAGTCTTCACCAGAAGGTCCTATAACTTGGCTGGAGTCAGGGTTTTCTTCAAGGTAACCATCTTGATTCATAACTGCAGTGCTTTCCTTCTGTCTTCCCACAATAAAGCAGAGGATCAGTGATCTGTGTTAGAGCAAATCTGGGAAGGGATCAAAGATTCAGTCCCAAATGCCAGCCTGAGTCGCTGTTGCCAAAGCAGAAGTCTGAGGCTGCAGGTGCCCCACAGACTGGTGGGAGGACACTCCGGCAGCCTATGCAGCTGTGGGAAGTGACTTCTACAATGATCCCCTTCAACTGCCTACAACGGCCACATGGTTTATAATTTCTCTTTCCTGTTCTTTTTCTGCCAGGCCAGGCAGGTCAGCAGGGGAGACAACTCCAGATCAGGTTAAGTAGCAGCAGCAGTGGCTGCTGCATGGGCTTGGCTGGGCAGAGGCAGGGGGTGAGAGGCTGGGCTGAGCAGCTGTTGCAAAGACAACTGGATATCTTGGATGGGAGGCACTGATGACAGATGAGGAGGATGTTTCCATGGGTGTCACAGTTTTTGTCATGGTAGTGGCAGCAAAAAGTTACACTGGACCTACTAACCCACTGCCATCTTAATTAGAACCACTTGGATCTTTTCCCTAGCTTTTTTTTTTTTTTTTTTTTTTTTTTAAGATGAGAACAGAGTGACCTGAGAGAAATTGAAAAACTCTGAATCTCCTGGTGTCCAAAGGAATCTTCCTGTTATTCTTCCCTTCATCTTGTTTCATACTTCCTGGCTGGATAGTCATAGGTGGAGAACAGCCTTCTCCTGGCAGTGTCAGTGGAGAGGGAGTTGGAAACCCCAAAGTTCAACTTCAAACCTCAACCTTGATTTTCATGACCATGTCAGATCTACAGGGTGAGTGAGGGCCATCATAAACATCTCACATTCAGAGGGTTTCCCTCAAAAAAATGCTTAAGTTGGGGCTGGTTGGTGGTGCACCTGGTGAAGTGCAAATGTTACAGTGTGCAAGGACCAGGGTTCAAGCCCTCAGTCCCCATCTGCAGGGGGAAAGCCTTGCAAGTGATGAAGCAGGACTGCAGGTGACTCTCTTCCTTTCTATCACCCCTTTCCCTCTCAATTTCTGGCTGTTTCTATCCAATAAGTAGCTATAATTTTAAAAAAAATAAGCTTAAGTCATCCAGAATTTAATTTCACTGGCTGTGATCCTTCCTCAACCTGCATCTTAAGAACGTAGCTGACAGCTTGGGAGGTGGTTCAGCACTAGAGTGCTAGACCAAGAACATAGCTGTAGGTATTTCTGCCTCTTCTACCCATTTTCACTCCAGTACATGCTACTCTCTTAAGATTGGCCAGCCAAGGAAGCAGAGCCATTGATTTCTTCCTTACTCACCTGACCTTTTATTACAGTAGGCACTTGGCAAGTCTTTGCTGAATTGATTAACAAAAAGGTTGACTTCTTAAAACTACTTGACTAATTGAATTAGCTTTTCTTTTGGCGAATTTCTTTTGTGTGACAGCACAGGTTTTGTGAGCTTGAATAGTTTTACTTAAGGTGACGGGCAGGGAAGAAGGGAGAAAAAAAATGTGTGGTTCTTGAACAAACTGTAATTACTAGTTGCTCACAGCATGAGAGGAGCAGGGCTGGATTTTCTTATAAGATCAGTAAAAATCACAAAATTTTATAAATGGAAGATATCTTTTGCAGGGGTAATCTTTATTATTAGTGATTCAACAGAACTATGTAATTTGGGGGGTATATTTCATATTGGTGTGTCTATGCATAGCCACTACATCTACCCACCAAGTCCTGTTTCTCCTCCCACTTTCCTCACAGCCAGCCAGTATAAAGCTCCCAAAGCCTTAGACACTGCCAAGCCCTGAGAAGACAAGGATCTGGAAGGAAGAAGAATCATTTCTCTCTATTCCTGTCCCATGGCAGACATTATGAATCAATTATGGCAATTCTCTGTTAAAATATGAAGTGGCTTCAGAATCCTCTTTTTCTTTTCTTTTTTTATTTGAGAGGACTGAGAGAAACTGAGGAGGAGGGGGGAGATAGACAAATAGAAATAGAGACAGAGACGGGGCCAGGCAGTAGTGCACTGTGTTAAGCCACGTAGTATGAAGCACAAGTATCCCAGTTCGAGCCCCTGGTTCCCCACCTGTAGGGGGCGTCACTTCATAAGCGATGAAGTAGGTCAGCAGGTATCTATCTTTCTCCCTCCCTATGTCTCCCTCCTCTCTCAACTTCTCTCTGTCCTGTCCAATAAAATGGAAAAAGATGGCTACCAGGAGCAGTGGATTTGTAGTGCAGGCACCGAGCCTCAGTAATAACCTTGGAGGCAATATATATATGAGAGATACACACACACACACACACACACACACACACACACAGAGAGAGAGAGAGAGAGAGACAGACAGCAGGAGAGGGAGAGAGAGAAGGGCTGGGTGGTGGTTGGGGCTGGGTGGTGATGTACCTGATTAAGCACACATCTTCCGATACACAAGAACCCCAGGTTCAAGACCCCAGTCCCTACCTGCTGAGGCAAAGTTCTGCTAGTGGTGAAGCAGTGTTGCAGGTGTCACTCTGTCTCTCTGCCTCTCAGTCACCTCTTCCCTCTCAATTTCTGGCTGTCTCTATCCAATAAATAAAGATAAGACAAAAAATGAACAAGAGAGAGAGAGAGTTGGATAGAGATCTGCAGCACTGCTTCACCACTCTTGAAACCTTCCCCTGCAGGTGAGGTCCCAGGGCTTGAACCCTGGTCCTGCACATAGAAATGTGCACATTCTCAGGTGCACCACCACCTGGGCCCTGGTATCTCTCTACCTGCACACTGGTGGCCCCTTTTGCTTCTGGGCATGTCCATCTGTTGGGGGTGGGGAGAGGTTAACTGGGGGTCATCCTCAGAGAGCCTCTTAATAGGATTGCAAGATAACACTCCATTGTCCATATGCAGGATCCACACTGCTTTATTAGGTTATGAGGCTGAAACACTGTAGAAGTGAAGTTAAAGTGAAGAGAAATCTCAAAGACAGAGGGTCTCTGGGGGCCTGGGAAGATTCCAAAAAACCTGCCAAGTATGAATGCTTCTCCCTCTTAAACCCTGTATATATCCCACCTGGACCAGTTTCCTGTTGGCCTGCAGAACTCACCAGGTGTGGCTTCCTTCCTAAAACCCTTCCCATAGTGTGTAAAGGTGTCCTTTGTGCTCTAGTTCTCACTTCCCATGTGGGCAGTATTCTTGTGCCCTAATTCCCATGTGGGTAAATGTGGTCCAGCAAAGTGTCTTCCTTCCTTCCTTCCTTCCTTCCTTCCTTCCTTCCTTCCTTCCTCCCTTCCTCCCTCCCTCCCTCCCTCCCTCCCTCCCTCCCTTCCTCCCTTCCTCCCTTCCTTGCTTCCTTCCTCTCTTTCTTCAGGGTAATGGTGCCGGGGCTATAAAGTCACTGCTCCTGGCAGCCATTTTTTCCCATTCTGTTGAATAGAATAGAGAGAAATTTAGAGGGGGGAGGAGATAGAGAGGGAGAGAGAAAGGGCGACACCACTTGTGAAGTGTCTCCACTGCATGTGGAGAGTGGGACACTTGAACCCAGATCCTAATGTGGGTCCTTGCGCTTCATACTATGTGCACTTAACTGGGTGTGTGACCCACCCAGCTCCCCCAAATGGTCTGTGTTTCCCGGCTCTCCCTACCTATTCCCTGACCTCAACACATCTGAGCACATAACTGCCAAGTTGTCAGCTGTTTTGAAGTATCTTATGAAAAGCACGCCTGTGGTCCCAACTGTTGTTACAAAACCCTTGTTCAAAGCAAGCATACTCTGCAAGGATCCCTAACCAGAACATTTTCGCTCACTTGGTTTCAGTATGTCTACACGTACCTATGCAGTATAGATTTCTAGTCATTCAGTATGACTGTTTTATGCATGGAACTCATCTTTAGGGGGAAACTTACTCCAGTCAGTAGCATGTTGTGAAAACACCATCTTATGTTTCTTACATAACTCTTCATGTTTCTTCTCAAATATTGTTAGGTAAGGCTATTTGATTACATGGTGAAATTGAAGAAAGAAGCAGGAACCCAGTTTGTCTGACTCCCAAGTCTGTGTTCTTACAAAAGGGCCTGAACTTGGTTGGTTGAAGTTTATAGGGCTCAAAGTAAGCTGTGTGTTTATACCAAGAAGTCTGAAATTTCTATGTGTGATTAAAAAAAAATAGTGATTTAATAATGATTAACAAGATTATAAGATAACAGGGGTACAACTCCACACAGTTCCCACCACTAGAGTTTCTCTATTCTTTATCACTCTGGGAGTGTGGACCAAAATTCTTTATGGGGTGCAGAAGGTGGAAGCCTGGCTTCTGTAATTGCTTCTCTGATGAACATGGGTGTTGGCAGGTAGATCCATATCCCCAGCCTGTTTCCATCTTTCCCTAGTGGGGCAGGGCTCTGGGGAGGTGGCGTTCTGGGACACATTGTTGAGGTTGTCTACTCAGAGAGGTCAGGATGTCATCATGGTAGTGTCCACAACTTGGTGGCTGAAAGGCAGTAAGATATAAAGCAGGATAAATTGTCTAATAAACAGGAACCCAAAAGTAGGAATAGAGCAGGTGAAATGAGGGGTCTTTGTGTGGGAAGAAGCTAGGGAGTCTATTTTAGGTATGTTCCATGGGGCCCATGACTTTAGTAATTTTTTGCCAGAGCCTGATAACTAACATGCAGGTGAACTAAAAGTATTGTCTGGGAAGACAGTGTCAGAGTTGAGAATAAGGCTAGAAAGCTGGATTATCTACTCACAAAAAAGAACCATTTCCTCCATCCCCCCCTTAATGAGAAAGACGGTGACCTTGGACTTCCCCCAGACCCAGGAATGCAAAGTCCTGCCATCTTTGTTGTCCATGCTTGCAGGTAACTCTCAGACAGGAAAGGAAAGGTTGGGTTGTACAGTCTGCTGATCAGGAGGGAATTTCACCCCTTCCATAGGGGGAAGGGGGAGGGGATACCTTTCAGGCTTCACCCAATTAAGCATTTCCAGAGAATAGAGAGCAAACAAGAGCAGGACTCGGTCTGCATTTTTCTCTTGATCCTGACTACTGCCAGCAAAGCAAAAGGCAGCAGCTGCAGTGTCCTGCCCTGCTGTTCCTGGGGGGCCAAATCTGGGACTGACCCAGGCACTTCTTGTCACCTTATGGCCCTGGAACAACCCCTACCCATCTCCAGTCTGTGGCTCCCCCCAGCTCCCCAGCTAAAACAGCTACAAGGGAGGGAAGCCCCACTTTGTATAATGGTTTAATTATCATGTCAATGTGGATTCATTAGCATGGCAGCTGTCATTGCAAATGGGGGAGGAGGGCACTCACAGCGCCCCTGGGGTCAGCCTAATTGATGTAGTGAACAGAATACTGTATTTACTCAACAATGGTTTGGGTTTGTCTTCTGACCTAGGAAGAGCATCAGTGCTTATCAGGAATCAATAGCAGCTGAATTTTCATCCAGTGTCTGTGGGCTTAACCCCTCCAGGCCCACCCAGAGCCCAGTGCCCTACTGCAGTGAAAGACAGGAGACATTTGCTTCTTCCAGTTTCAGAAGTGTTGAAGTGGAGCCTTAGAATATGGCTCACTGAACAGGAAGGAGTATATGACCAGGCTTTGGTCACTTCACAAATACCGGACTGGACTGTTTGTGTCACAGACACCTCTGTGTCCCTCCCAACTAGGGTAGGGAATAGAACACTTGTTGTTGATTAAATGTTGACTGAGTAAGTTATTGTTCACTTCTCAGGAGCACTGGCCATGCCAGGCCCTCTTGTAAGCTTTGACCAGAGCATCAACTCAGAATTCTCACAGCTAACGCTCTGAGAGGCCCTGCTTGAGTTTTCTATTGCTGTGTAACTACATTTTGTGGCTGAAAACAGTTTACTGTTATTGCATTTCACCATGCCACCAGTCAGGAATTTGGACAAAGCACAGGAGTTATCTCCTCTCCAAGCTGTCTGTGTCTGCATCAGGGTAACTACAAAGACCAGGTGCTACACAGCTAAAAGCTGACTGCTGTCTATCTCCACAAAGCATACGGCCTCTTCACCTGGCTAGGCTGCACTTCCTCACACTAGGACTGTCTCTGGTTAGCCAGACCACTTTTGTGGTAGCTATGGGACTCCAAAGCAGAACCTAGCACTTTCTTGAAGACTAGGCCTAGAACTGGTATATGGAAACTTTAGTAGACTTTTTTCAGATGATACCATGATGCCAGCCTGACTCCTCTGGGCAGATGACCTCACTAATGTGTCTTGGAACCTCACCTACCCAGACCCCTGCTCCACTAGGGAAAGACAGAAACAGGCTGGGGGTAGGGATTCATCTGCCAATGCCCATTTTCAGCGGAGAAGCAATTACAGAAGCCAGAACTCCCACCTTCAACACCCCATACAGAATTTTGGTCTATACTCCCAGAGGGATAAAGACTAGGGCAAGATTCCAATGGAGGGGGTGAGATAGGGAAATCTGGTGTTGGGAATTGTGTGGAATTGTACCCCTCTTATATTATGGTCTTGTCAATCATTACTAAATTGATTAAAAAATAATTATAAGTCAGCTCATATTTGGGGAAAGTGAGATAGGTAGTTATCTCTTGAGTGAAATAATCTAGTCTACCATAGACAGAATGATTAAGTCTAAATATAAATGAGGGAACTAAGGTGTAGGGAGATAGTAAGTAATTTTTCCAGGGTTAAATAGTGGCTTAAGTAGCACTTCTATCTGGCACACTGTTGACGGGATTGCAGACTGGCACAGCCCTTATATATTTAAAAAGAAAAAAAAAAAACAGTATGGAGAGTCCTCAAACTAATGAAAATGGAAATATCTTATGAGCCAGCAACATTATTCCTTGGCATATATCAAAACAACAACAACAACAAAAAAACCACACCATGATAACATTAATTCAAAAGGACATATGCGCCCCTATGGTCATAGCTGCATTATTCAAAATAGCCAAATATGGAAGCAGCCTAAAGGCCCAATAACATGACTAGGTAAAGAAATTATAGGGTAGGTAGTCTGGTGAAGCACAAGGACCAGCATAAGGATCCCGGTTCGAGCCCCTGGCTCCCCACCTTCAGGGGCGTCACTTCACAGGCGGTGAAGCAGGTCTGCAGGGGTCTGTCTTTCTCTTCCCCTCTCTGTTTTCCCCTCCTCTCTCCATTTCTCTCTGTCCTATCCAACTATGAGGACATCAATAACAATAACAATAATAACTACTACAACAATGAAAAACAACAAAGGTAACAAAAGGGAAAAAATAAATATAAAATAATAATAACAAAGATATAAATCTTAAAAAATAAATTATAGGGTATTCAATGGGATATTACTCTGCAATTTAAAAATATGAAATCCTATCACTTGGGACAAAATGGACAGGACTAATTATGGTGAGTGAGACAGGTAAAAAAAGCTAAGATAGATACCAGATGATTTTGTTTATATGTGGAATTTAAACAACTGAAGCAAAAGAATCTGAGAAAAAAAATAAATAAAAGTAATCAAGCTATCTCTTAGATTGTGAAAACTATGGTGGTAGGGAGGGAATGTAGGACTCCTATGGTGGATGCTATAATTTATATTCTATTAATAATATATCATATTAATTTATAGAATATAAATTATAGGATCTATACATGGTAATAGACTATACCTCTGAAAAGCTTACAGTTTTGTGACTCACTATTAAACCACTATATATATATATATATATATATATATATATATATATATATGCATAACCCAAGTAGCAGTTCTAGACATTGGCTCCAGGTAGTTTTACTCTCCAGTTGCTTTGTGACCATGGGGGACTCACTCTTTTCTAGGATATTATCTTCCTGTAAAATGAGTGAGTTGAGGCAAAGGTGTACTTAACCTGGTAGAGTGCACACATTATTATGTGAAAGGACTTGGGTTCAAATGCCTGGCTCCTCACCTGCAAAAGGAAGCTTCACAAACAGTGAAGTCGTGCTGCAGGTGTCTCTCTCTCTCTTTCTCTCTCTCCCTCTTTATTCTCAATTTCTTTGTGTCTTTCTGGAGAAGGGAAGGGAAGGGACTATTGGGGTTTGGGGTTGGGTACATGGGAGTGGAAAAGGACCTGAGTTCAGGGCTGAGAGTGTTGTTATGATAAACTGTACCCTTGTCTCAACAAATGTGCTGCAATCCATTAACAGCACCTCTCCATAAAGTAAAATAAAAAAGCAAAAGAAATAGAATTAAAACACAGAAAAAAAAATAAAAATAAACTGAGTGAGTTGGGCTTTTCTATTCTCAACCATAAGGAAAATAATCTCACTGTAGGTCTGAGTTTCTATTGTTTGGGGCACATGTAGTTACATTGCCCATCTCTGAAAATTCTCAAGAATATTTAAATAATTTGTCTTAAGTCTCCAGACATTCCTCAGTAAAATCAAATTAAAAAGAAGTCAGTCTGTAAAGACCTGTGCTGACTGTTACCTGAACATTGAGATGAAAGCTGGAGGAAGGACATTTGTTAGCTTTGTTAATTCCTCTCCACAGACCTCTTTCTTAGCCTGTGGAAGCCGATATTCCCCATTATTTTGCAAGCTCTGGCTTGTTGTCTTCAAACCACTGTAGAATTATGATCTGACCCGTGCATTTTTCCAGGATCAGATTAAGAAAAAGAACTAGCATGAAAAGGAACGTTCTCTGCAGAGGAAAAATTGTCCTGACAGCTTTAGGCTGCCCAAACTCTCAAGCCCATCAGGACCTGGAGGGACAAGGTTAAAGGGGCTGGTAGTGGAGAGGTAGTTGAGGTTCTGAGAGGATTAGATCAAGAATTTGAACATTGTCTTGGCTCACACTGGACAAATTGCCTGTGTTACCTTTGGCCAGTCATTTAACCCCCATTTTTCTTCATGCACAAGGAAAGAATTTAGAAAAGTCCTGGAGAACAAACAGGACGTATCACTGCTGCTGACTTCATCAAATGGAAGTAGTTTTCTAGAAAAACCTGGCTGGAGGGTGTTCAGACAGTGTCCTTTGAGGGAAACTCCCACAGATGACTGGATTGAAATCTCAGCTCCTCCTCCATCTGGTGGTTAAGTTATACTTAAAAACACTCTGAATATATATTGAAACTACATTTCTTCCTGAAAAATTAGAGGAGTCATAAGGCCTTTCTTCACAGACTTACAGATAGCTTAAATGAGATATTCTGGAGAATGCTGTCAACCCAAACATACTCTAAATATTCAATAAAAGTTATGGAATAGGAAGCCTGAGTACCTTGGGATACAGAGTGATGGGCAGAGACCTCGAGTGACCTATAAAAGTCTTGCTCAGTGTATCAAAGCCCACAGCTTATTATCGCTGTGCTTATTTAGATAGACTTTAAAGTCAGAGTAAATACTAGAGGTACAACAAAATGTGGAAAACATAAAGCACATACTGTTATTTAAAAAGATGGAAGTGAGATATACCCATTAAAAAAAGTAGAAATGGACATTCAGTGAGGGAAATTTTAGAACGTGCCCAATGCAGAGCTAGTGCTTATGACAATGAATATAAGAGAACTCCAATGTTTGGCCCACCCAGCAACTATGGATGCAGACTAGAGGGGAGGAAACTGATATAATCAGTCTAGGCAATGTCTTTTCACAAAAGCTCACATCTGTGTCTGAGTAATTTTGTGTTTTGGTATTATTACTATTGCCACCAAGGTTATTGCTGGGTCTCATTGCCTGCATAATGAACCCACCACTCCCTGAGGGCATTTTTTTCCTTTTTTTTTTTTTTAATTTGATAGGACAGTGGGAGGGAAGGGAAGATAGGGAGATGAAGAAACATCTACAGCACTACTTCACCATCATGAAGTTTCCTCCACTGCTAGTAGCCTTGGAAGCTGAAACCTGGGTCATTACACACGGTGAGGTATGTCCTCTACCTGATGCATCACTGCCCTTGTTTCCCTTTTAGATAAATCTTTATTTATTTATTTGATAGGAAAGAGAGAAGCTGAGAGGGGAAGAGGAGATAGAGAGAGTGAAAGAAAGGGATACCTGCAGATCTGCTTCTCTGCTTGTGAAACTTCCCCCCTAAGGGCTTGAACCCAGGTCCTTGAGCATGGCAAACATGTCTGCTCAACCAGGTGCAACACTGCCCAACCTCGTTTCCCTATTTAAAAAAGGGGGTGGGGGAGGAAAAACAGAGTTTCACAAAAACTTGAGCCGCACTGAAATAGCCACAGGAATCTCTGAGGAAGCCTTAGAAATAAAACAAATTAATGTTCGTTATTCACTTAAAAGTTTGACAAGAGCCTAATTTCATGGGTGCAGTTTTTTTTAATGTTTCTTTTTCACAAAAATATGACTTAATCATGGAAAACTCCCTTTCCCAGATGTGGAATTTGATGTCCAGGTGGAAAAAGAAAAAAAAAAAAAAAAAAAGAAAGCTGAAATGAACCAAGAACGTCAACTTTAAGATTTATACAAACATATAAATGATGCTCACAGTTGAAAACTCTGTATACCCTCTGTTCTCTAGGTGTGTGTCTTAAGCTGCCCCCAGCTACCTTACTTTTCATTAGACAGCACTCCCTGCAAATTAAACTTTGGGTCATTTACTGACCCTTAGGACTAGGGTCTCTCCCTCTCCCCCCACTCCATGACACCCACTTTGTATCATAACCAAATAAAACCTTCCTATTGCTCCCCCAGTGATCTCTCTATCAATAATCCAACCCCTGGAAACCCAGCACTGACACTTTAGTGCCTCGGACACCAGTGCAGATGGGGGCTTTGGATCCCCCAGTGTAATCCTCACCCCCCTGAAATGTTACGAGGGGCCCCACAGCTCTTCAATTACCTCCCCTGGCCTGTCAAGACCACAGCGTCTCAAATTCAGTTAGCTGGTCTTTGGGTCTCAGCCAAGGCCCAGCCTCTGCTCCTAATGACAGCCAGCTGAGGGGACACTGAGAGGGGCTAAATTCAATTTGCAGCCCTTCTAATGAGATTAGGGGAGCAGGGTTTTTTATTTTCTCCAAAGTTTGCCATGGGCAGGATGAATGATGGCCCAGGGATGAGCTGTCAATGTCAACAAAGGCTCTGAGCAGGGGGAAGGGGGATGGGAGACAAGGCTGGGAGGGAGAGAGATCTTCCAGACAGAGCCAGGGAGCCTTGTGTGAGTCCCACCACAGGTGACAATGTCTGGTTGGCAGAGTGTCGCTCTGTGGACAGGGTGCCTTAGAGAACGGATGTGTGTGGGGGGGGGAGGCGATGAATGGTAATAGTAAACAATACACCCCACACTGCTGGTGGATTCCTTCCCACCCTTTCACTTACTTTCCAAACCTCATGAAACAAACGTTTCTTCTTAAAAATGAATCTGGGGGCCAGAGGAGGGTGGTGGTGGTATACCTTGTTAAGCGAACAGATTACCAAGTACCAGGACCCAGGTTTAAGTCCTCACTCTCCACCTGCAGTGGGGAGGCTTCATGAGTGGTGAAGCAGGTCTGCAGGTGTCTGTCTTTCTCTCTCCCTCTCTATCTCCCCCTCCTCAATTTCTCTCTGTCCTATCAAAAGCAAAATAAAAGGAGAGAGAGAAAGAGAGGAAAAATAGTCACTGGGGAGTGGCAGATACATAGTGCCCCGTACCACGGCCCAGCAATGACTCTGGTGGCAAAATAAATGAATTAATAAATAACAAATAAATAGGAGGCCAGGTAGTGGTGCAACCAGTAAGACACATGTTATCATGAGTGAGAACCCGGGTTCAAGCCCCACATCTCTTCCTGCAGGGGAAGCTTCACGCTCCATGGAGTGGTGCCTCAGATGTCTCTCTCTCTCTCTTTCCTTTCTCCCTATGTCCCCTTCCCCATCAGCTTTCTATCCCTAGGCCAATAACTAGGTAAACAGAAATATTTTCTAAAATGAATCAAATCTGAAGGATCTTGTCAAATAAGGAGCAAGGCTGTTTCTGCTCAGCTTCTAGAATTAGCCTCACCTGATATTTGCCTTGCCTGGGTAGTAATTTGGTCTCCTGTTTAGAGAGTGCCCATTGCACTGGAATTGGGTCACATGGACCTCAGATGTTCACATTATATCATGGAGACTGTTGAGGAACTAGACTATATCTAATGTAGAGTAAGTTCAGGGTAAGATGTGTTATGTAAAACGGCTGAGTCAGTATTTCTATTAGTATCTGCCTGGGCAGCTTCAGCTTAGATGTGAAATGAGAAGAAACAGCAGGACATCATTCAGGGTTAATGTGAGTGAGATGGAGGGAAAGCTTCTGAGGGAAGTCAAAGAGGAAGAGATGGAGCTACAGATACATTGGAGGAAGCCTAAGTTCTACTATAAAGAAGGGTGCAGGCTAAGAGAAGGAATTCAGATACTCGAGGCTACACGTCTCTCTGTTTCTACTTGTAAATCCAGCTGTGGCTTCTTTCAGGATCATTCCAGGTGATCGAAGTACAGTAGTCCCACCACCCTTAGAAGAAATTTCACCCTCTGAGCACCATTTACCCACTGCATCTTCCTCAGATATGGCTGTATCGTACAACAGAGCTCCTGCTTTCTTCCCAATACCCAAACCTTTCCTTGATGCCATCATCTGCACTTGACTGGACTATGGCTTTGTCACCTGGAGTTACCTGCTTCTTAGATACTCTTGTCCAGACAGGTGGGAACTGGAACTCATACTTTGTCTCTTACGTTCGAGCCACTGCTAGAAGTCCTACTTCTAGCAGGCTGATGACAACGGACATTACTGTTCTCTCTGACCTGCCCTTAAGTGTGGAAACTAATTCAGATGCAGGCCTTCACTCAGTTTCAGTGCAGGCCAACACAGCAGCTATTCACCACATATCTGTCAGTTGATACAGGCTCATGGGAAAGGTGGAACTTGACTGGGCTTGAGCATGTGAGTGCTCAGTGGGCTGTAGAAAGTGGGAAGGTGTTCACTATAAAGGGAAAAGGCAGGGTCAGGTGTTCAGAGACCAACAGTTTCCTTCCTCTCTGCACTCCAGATGTCCATCTTTTGACCCCATAATGCGACATGCCTGAAAGCAGTGCTTCAGACCCTTTGGAGACTTGAGAGATGCCTGTGACGGGCTTTTCAGTTTGTCTTCCTGTCTTGGTTTGTTATTTTGATCCTCTACTTATTTTGGTCCTCTCCCAGATTTCACCATTTGGTCCTCTCCCAGATTTCACCACTCTAGATAGACTTTTTCAGACAGACAGAAAGGCAGAGATACAGGAAAGGAAACTACAGCCCTGAAGCTTTATTCAATGCTCTGGGGACATGGTTTGAACCTATGATGCACATGGCCAAGTAGTGCACTATCCAAATGAGCTATTTTACCCTTAATAAAGTGCTGTTACTGTAGACACACCAGAGGAGCTTTCCTGCTAATACCAGGAGCTGACTCAAAGCCAGAGGAATTAGAGGAATCCTAGAAATCAGAAAATCTCAGGCATATGTCATGGCCAGAAGACTACAAGTATATTCCACCATGCAAAGCAAAAATATAAAATCCCTTGAGGACCTGTGAAAGATCAGACTGGATGGCTAGATCTGCTCTGAACCAGGTTATTTATCCAACCTTGTACCTCATAAGTGCAGTGCTTTAAAGAGAGACAACTCAAGATGCTGTGGTTCTCATCCAGGAAGAATTCAGTTCTATGGATAATCATGGCTACTTTATTGTTATAACTATTTGTATGTCATGATTCATTCATTTATTTTTTTTTTAATTGCACTGTGCTTTGTTAAAATTCCTTGTGAAGAAAACATCTGTCCTAGGTTTTTTTTGTTGTTGTTTGTTTTTTCCATTGAAGTCATAGAGATACCAGATATTCAATGCAAAGGCTTGGGCCTTCACCTGCTCTTCTTACTCCACCTTGGCGGAGACTGGTTTGTTTAGGAAGGTCAGGTCTATCCTGGAGGATGCTCTCTGGGGTGCTTTCCAGGCTCTCCAAAGTCAGCACCTGTGGCTCATCAGTAAGCTCCAATCCACGTCTCTCTCACGTTAGGATGTAGCTTCAATGGAGAAATATTGTAGAGGAGAAGACAAAGAAGTAAGGATGGCATGCTTTAAATGGTCAGCTGTAAATGCATGATGCTTATTAATGGAAAGGATTTACTCAAAGCGAATTCCCTAGGAACCCAAATTCTCTATAAAGAAGTTCTTTTTAATCATAAAGTTTTTTTTTTTTTTTTTCATCCAGGGTTATCACTGGAGCTCTGTGCTAGCCCTACAAATGCACTGTTCCTGGCAGCCATTTTTTCCAGTTTAGTGGATAGGACAGAGAGAAATTAAGAGAGGAGGGGAAGACAGAGAGGACAAGAGAAAGACAGACACCTGCAGACCTGCTTCACCGCTAATGAAGCAACCCCCACTCCTGCAGGTGGGGAGTGGGTCTCGAACCTGGATCCTTGTGTGGGTCCTTGCACTTGTCCTATGTGCACCACTTCCTGGCCCCAAGGTTTTTTTATTTATTATTATTATCTTTATTGGATAGAGACAGCCAGAAATCGAGAGCGTAGGGGGAGACAGAGAGGGAGAGAGAAGGAAAGACACTGCAGCCCTGCTTCACCACTCACAAACGTTTCCCTCTGCAAGTGGAGATCAGGGGTCCTTCTGCATTGTGATAACAGCACCCAACCAGGTGCACCACCACACAGCCCCAATCATACAGGGTTTCTATGCCTATTTTAAAAAATATTTTATTTATTCTCTTTTCTTGTCCTTGTTGTTTTATTGTTGTAGTTATTATTGTTGTCATCGTTGTTGGATAGGACAGAGAGAAATGGAGAGAGGAGGGGAAGACAGAGAGGGGGAGAGAGAGATAGACACCTACAGACCTGCTTCACCGCCTGTGAAGTGACTCCCCTGCAGGTGGAGAGCCAGGGCCTCTAACTGGGATCCTTGCTCGGTCCTTGTTCTTCACACCATGTGCAATTAACCCACTGTGCTACCGCCTAACTCCCCATGCCTATTTTTTTTTAAATGAGACTTCCAAGTGTATGAAGATGTCATTCATTTTTTAAAAATATTTATTCATTTGTTTATTTTTATGAGAGCAAAAGTGCCTGGCATCACCCTGGCATATGCGGTGCCAGAAACAGAACCTTGGACTTCATCCAGGTAAGGGCTGTGCTTTATTCAGTGAGTCACCTCCTAGACCACCCAAAGTATCCTGACTCCCATTTTAAATATGAGGAAACTCAAATGATTCATCCAAGTCCAAGGAAGACTAGCTCTGACTGATAGCAGATACATCATTGTGTCCACTGCGACATGTTTTATCCGGATGCACAGACACGGGATGGGCTGTACCCTTCTCCCCTCTCTAACTTCACCCCTTCCCTAAGCTCCAGACTGTCCACCCTCTTCTGTAGAGCTGGCGACCCCATCAGCAAGACTTCTCAGGGGATGGTTCCTTTCTGCCAGCTTTGACTGGGAAAGAGCCTCACTGCTATTTAATTTAACTGAGTATGTGTGATGTGGTGCACTGTGTCCTAAGTCGGATTTCATAGCCACGTGGTCGCCAGCTCCCCCAACAAAGGACTTTCTCTCTCTACTCCCAACACCCTCTTGGCTCCATGCCATTCTAACGTCCCCAGATTATAATTTTCCAGCTGTCCCAATCTTTCACACGGCTGCTCGAATCCATGCTTGCTGCTTCCAAATGACACTTTGCTGTCTTTCTGCTCATCTTCCTTCTCAATCTTCTGGATGTGTCACCAGACCATAGTTAACACCCTGAGGAGGTGGTCAAGAGCATTTTTCCCAATGCAAAACTCTCACCCTCAGGACTTGCTAAAAACACTCTATGATCCTGCCTCTCCCGGGGCAATGCCAGACCCACGGATGGAGCCCTGCGTCTCTTCACTTTGCGCCACATTATCACAGAAAGGTGGATTAGAAGTTATCTGCGCTCTGCTTTCTCTCAGAGCCCCTTGGCAACACAGCCACCTCGATATAAATACACCAGAAACGTGCACAGTCTCATACTCCCAGTGGACGCCTTCAGAGGCACTGGGGCAGATACAGCCAGGGAGCAAGGACAACTGAGAAGTCCAGGACATGAAGGAGTGCCAGCTTCAAGGTCAAAGACGGCATCCACCAAATAAACTGCCCGTGATCCTGGTAATTCTCTGGCATCTCATCCCAAACAGCCAAAACTTTCATGTGGAAGTTGCTTTTGCATAATATATAATTCAACAAAGGACTGATTTCATTTCTAATATTTGTTTCTCCAGCCCCCCTTTTTTCCCGTTTCCTGTTGTTAATAGAAACTATTTAGGTTCGGGAGTCCGGCGGTAGCGTAGTGGATTAAGCGTATGTAGCGCAAAGCGCAAGGACCAACATAAAGATCCCAGTTCGAGCCCCCGGCTCCCCACCTGCAGGGGAGTTGCTTCACAGGCGGTGAAGCAGGTCTGCAGGTGTCTGTCTTTCTTTCCCCCTCTCTGTCTTCCCTTCCTCTCTCCATTTCTCTTTGTTCTATCCAACAACGACGACATCAATAATAACTACAATAAAACAAGGGCAACAAAATGGAATAAATAAATATAAAAAAATTTTTAAAAAGAAACTATTCAGGTTCAAATCCCCCCCCCTTTTAATCATTGGTTCTACTAACTTCTGAAAGAGTAGAAATTTTCACAGAATCAAGGTTAAAATCAGACACAGCGAGGCAGTACTTTTGAATACAGTAATGTAAGCATATAGGGTCGAAGTAATGAAGGATAACACTGTCATCTGAGATAACTAAATATTCAGGAGACCAACACAAATTGATTCTTGGGGCTAGCCCAGAGTCACTGGAATGCTTTCTCCTTTCACTGTCCTCCTTCTAAGTCCTGACCAGAGACAGAGCCAACCCACTTTGAGAAATAGCTAAGAGAACCCCCAATTAAGTGCACATACTACACAAGTGCAAGGACCCACACAAGGATCCAGATTCAAGCCCCCAGCTCCGCACCTGCAGCAGGGAAGCTCCACAAGAGGTGAAGCAGGTCTGCAGGTGTCTGTCTTTCTCTCTTCCTTTCTGTCTCCCCCTCTTCTCTCAGTCCTATCCACTACAATGGGAAAAAGAATGACCAGCAGGAGCAGTAGATTTGTAGTGCTTACACTGAGCCCCAGCTATAACCCTGGAGACAAAACAAACATCAAACAAACAAAAACAAACATAAAAGGGAAATAGCTAAAAGAAACATACAAGAATAAAATTCAGCAAATGTCTCCTCTGTGTGTGTGTGTGTGTGTGTCTATGTGTGTGTGTGTGTGTGTGTGTGTTTTCCCTTCAGATTTAGCCACGAGACTCTATTAGACATTTTCAAATGATAGAGGATCTAAAAAGAAAATACAATAAAGATATCAGAGACCCAAACTGCCAAGCCAAAGAGAAGAACCAGGAGGAGCAAGATGTGTTCATTGTAAATATTTGAAATCTGTATTCTTATCTTGGTTCAGTGCTGTGCACTGTCTTGTCTCTGATAAGTGTAAATATTTAGTACTTTATAGCTCCCTTTCTTTGCTGATATAGGGAATATGAATAAATCTGTACACACATGACATGTGTTTTCACTTGCTGTGCAGACTGCCTGAGAGACAGCACCCCATGAGACTGCTGTGAATCGCTGCATAGCCTGAGCTGAAGAATAACCCCCACCCACCCAGCTCAGAGGTCACTGGGTCAGTTCCAAAGAAAAGGCCCTTTGTGGCATGTGCTGGAGCAAGGGTGATGGAGAGTGGTAGCATTTTATTTTTTCAGTTTGTAGTTTACTGGTATAAGGAGAGATTGAGCAGTGCTGAGGAGCAAAGTGCTTGTGTTCAGTGGAAAATAACCCAGAGATTTTTGAATCTTGGTATGATTTTTTCCCCTTCTATCTCTAAAATAAAAGTATGGGAAATTTTCATTTTGCTTTTTCTTTAACTGATTTCAACTTTGGATTTTCCCTTGAAATAGATCAAAAGAAGCGCTAGAAGCAATTCTTCTTCTAGCGTGCAATTCTCCGCTACAAGGGGAAGGAGGGTTGGGTCATGAGCTGAAGTAGCTCCAGGAGTTTGGGGTCTGTATGGGCGTCTGCCTACCTCCCATCTTGCTGCTGACACTTGGTCGGCTTGCTTCAGCAAATGGCCAAGTCTTCATTTGCTCTTTATTTTATTCTTACTTTTAAAATTTTATTTATTCGATTTTATTATTGGATAGAGACAGAGAGAATCTGAGATGGGAAGGGAAGATAGAGAGGGAGAGAGACACCTGCAGCCCTGATTCACCCCTCGTGAAGCTTGCCTGCTGCAGGTGGGAAGCAGGGACTTGAACCTGGGTCCTCGCACACTGTCATGTGTGCGCTTAACCAGGTGTGTCACCACACCACCTTCCCCCTTCATTTGCCTTCTATGCGTCCCCGGTTTACCAGCATTCCATTCTCGCTCAATTCTGTTATTTTTCTCTGTGGCTTCCAGGTCCTGTGCCTGTTTCAGTTCGCACTATGAGCAGTATAACCTGATTAGCTTTCTCAGGTGATCCTTGCAGACAGAGCCACAGGAATGCCAACTGCAGCTGGAATAAACTTCCATAGTCAAATGAAGTCCTTCCCTCCCTCCACATCCTCTCCAACACTTCTCTTCTCGTTTTACTTACGGAGCCCATTCTCACAGGTGTCAGGTGGAATCTCAATATGGGTTTAACTTGCATTTCTCTGGTGATGAGTGAACTAGAACATTTCCAAATGTGACTGTGGGCCATGTGTATCTTTTCTTTAGTGGGCTGTCCATATCTTCTGCTCACTTTTTAACTGGGGTTTTTGTTTTATTTTGTTTTATTTTTATTTATTTATTTATTTTTTCCTCCAGGGTTATTGCTGGGGCTCAGTGCCTGCACCATGAATCCACCGCTCCTGGAGGCCATTTTTTCCCCCTTTTGTTGCCCTTGTTGTTGTAGCCTCATTGTGGTTATTATTATTGCCATTGTTGATGTTGTTCGTTGTTGGATAGGACAGAGAGAAATGGAGAGAGGAGGGGAAGACAGAGAGGGGGAGAGCAAGACAGACACCTGCAGACCTGTTTCACTGCCTGTGAAGCGACTCCCCTGCAGGTGGGGAGCCAGAGGCTCGAACCGGGATCCTTAAGCCGGTCCCTGCGCTTTGCGCCACATGCGCTTAACCCACTGCGCCACCGCCCGACCCCCTTTGTTTTATTTTTGTTGAGCTTTAGGAGTTCTTAATAAATATTTACACACACACACACACACACACACACACTCTCTCTCTCTCTCTCTCTCTCTCTCTCTTACACATAATTCCAGTATACCCTGATATATAATATCTAATCAGGAGTCCATGGAAGTTGAATGACTTCATAAGATTTAATAATAATAATAATTACGATTATCGTAATTATTATTATTTTGCCTCCAGGGTTACTGCTGGGGCTCTGTGCTTGCACTATGAATCCACTGCTCCTGGAGGCCATTCTTCCCATTTTGTTGCCCTTGTTGCTGTCATTATTTTTACTGTTGCCATTGATGTTGTTGTTGGATAGGCTAGAGAGAAATCAAAAGAGGAGGGGAGACAGAAAGGGGGAGAGAAAGACAGACACCTGCAGACCTGCTTCACCGCCTGTGAAGCGACTCCCCTGCAGGTGGGGAGCCGGGGGGCGAGAACCAGGATCCTTGAGCCAATCCTTGTGCTTTGCGTCATGTGCGCTTAACCCACTGTGCTACTGTCCAACCCCCACAAGATTTTATTATTATCCGAATGATGCCTGGCCTAGATGTCAAGACACCACAGTACAAACTATAGCTGGAGACAATTATACTTACTCATAAGACTGTGTGAAGGTTAAATAACAAACGGATAATCACTTCAACAGGCAACAGTGTCTTTTCTCTCAGAAGAGTAGGGACTCCAGTTCAGTGAAAGCCAGGAGCAGACCCTGTGAAGGTGGACAACTATGGGATTTGCAACTTCAAACAGAACCAGGAAGAAGCGTGCCTGAGGAAGAGCCTGAGATGAAAACTTTACTGGTGAAGAAGAGACACTCCATCCGGTTCCCTGTGCGAGGAGGACACAATGCAGGACTTCTACTTCAGGAGGCTCAGACAGATGTCAAGACAAGTACGATTCACATAACTTAGGATGCTCTAAGATGGGGTTCTACCTGAGCTTTTTCCAGGCTAATCATTCTAAGTATTATGATATCTCTTTGTTGTATTCATTGAGCTACTTTTCAGGAACAAGGAACGGAACTTGCACGTAGCAAAAGTAAGGAGGAAGTGTGCCAGAAATCAGAACCCAATACCAACTGAAAATATTATACACCCTCTTAGGCAGAAGAGCAACACTTTAGGGAGTCGGGAGGTAGTGCAGCAGGTTAAGCGCATGGTGTGAAGTGCAATGACCGGTGTAAGGATCCTGGTTCGAGCCCCTGACTCTCCACCTGCAGGGGATTGCTTCACAGGCAGTGAAACAGGTCTGCAGGTGTCTGTCTTTCTCTCTCTCCCTCTCTCTCTGTCGTCCTCTCCTCTCTCCATTTCTCTCTGTCCTAGCTAACAATGATGACATCATTAACAACAACAATGATAACTACAACAACAATAAAACCCAACAAGGGCAACAAAAGGGAAAATTAATAAAGAAATAAAAAAAGGGAAGAGCAACACTTTATAGTATAAAGGACAGGATAAAGTATATAGTATAAAGTAAAGCTAAATAAGGTCCCTCGTGGACTGCTCTGGTTAAAATTCTCGGACAATCTCGTACAGTCTGATCTTTGAGATATTCTATGACAGTTCCAAATTTCCCAGTAGCGTAAAATACTGAGATATAAGAGACTATTTATCTATCATCTGTCTATCTATCTTACATTAATTTTTAGCCACTGTAATAAGTACACAGACATGCAATGGTAGGATATATTTGGATGTGGGGTATATTAGGACATCCTGACAGTGTACTGAAATCCCCAGGAGAGTAAAAATCACTCCACCAGGCAACTATTTTATGTTCCTCTTTGGCCTTGCAAACCATAAATATTCTTCCCACAATCTGCAGCTGTATCCTTCCAGTGGGATGTGGGGAATTCCTCTACAGTCTCTTATTTGGTATTCTGTGAACTTGAAGCTCGTTTAATCATTTTTTTTTGTATCTCCCAATATCTTTCTTATATGGCCTAGAGAATTACTTTCCTCTTTATAGTCTTGTTCTCTCATCTTCATCCCCTTTTCCCTAACCTACAGATACTTCATTATCCTCTCTCCCTCTCTCTCTCTTATACCCAGTCAACTAATGTGCATTAAGAACCAAATAGAAATTATGGTAGGAATCAGGGATGTACACTGAATGGTGTAGGTACAGTTTTTGCTCAAAGTATAGTGGAATGATACATATGTGTATATATCTAAATAATATTGTGTATATTTACATGAATGGGGTATGTATAGGAAATGGATGAGATGATCTGCTGTTCTGATATCCCCTCGGAAAGAGAGGAGTCATTCTGCAGCTGCTGGGAGTCCTGCCAAAATACAGCTTCAGCAGTACCCTCTTAGGGGTTGCCTTAACTGAGGACAGCTGTCTCACTCCGGGTCATGTGCCCTTCTCAGTGTAGCCCACATCTAATAGCATGCAACATTGCCTACTCTGCACAGCTATAAAAGACTACCCCAGTGACTGGGCTGGGGTCATGAAGGTAAGTTACAATTCCCTCTTTCTAGGACTGTTGGCCTATGAATTTGTCAAAGTTGCTGTGTTAGTAGCCAAAAGCCCTTCTTCCATCAGTGTTTTGAAAACAGGATATAGGAAAGCAAATAAAAAAGGGAAAGGACCCATGATTGCTCAACAATTTGTTTGGCTTTGTATGTTAACTCTCTTTTCAGTCACCAGGTTCCAGGTGTCATCAGGATGCCGGCCAGACTTCCCTGGATTGAAGACACCACCAATGTGTCCTGGAGCTCAGCTTCCCCAGAGACCCATCCTACTAGGGAAAGAGAGAGGCAGACTGGGAGTATGGACCGACCAGTCAACGCCCATGTTCAGCGAGGAAGCAATTACAGAAGCCAGACCTTCTACCTTCTGCAACCCTCAATGACCCTGGGTCCATGCTCCCAGAGAGATAGAGAATGGGAAAGCTATCAGGGGAGGGGGTGGGTTATGGAGATTGGGTGGCGGGAATTCTGTGGAGTTGTACCCCTCCTACCCTATGGTTTTGTTAATTAATCCTTTCTTTAATAAAAAAAAAAAAGAAAAAAAAAAAGAAAAAAAAAAAAAAAAAAAAGGGAAAGGACCCATCACAGCCTAGGACATTCTGAGGGATGACAGACTCCAGAAATGGAGATGACTGGGGTGATGATGGAAAGAGCCTTGGAAGCAATACGTTCTTGGAGTTGTGTCTTTTTTTCATATTCTAATATCCAGAATATTATAGAACCAGATAGACTCTTTTTTCTGTAGCAATGATACATCAGTACTCTAAGGGAATAAGAAACTAATTGGATGCTGTTAGCACTAATCCAGCCATGGAACAGACAAGAGGAATCAGCCATTACTGCTTAATAAAGCATAGAACTCAGTGTTACAGGTTATCTGTTGACAACAGTAAGCTTAAATTGCTCTCACATTTTTGACAATGAGCTTCATCTCTGAACAGCATAAAAGTAACAGTTATTAGAACTAAAGTTATTGGGACTAAAGATGGAATATATACTAAAAATGGCTTTAAAAAAGAAAATAGTATATTCATTGTAAAACTTGAAAATAAAGGGGAAATAATTAAGATTATTTAAGCACTTCAAATCTTGGGCCAAGTGATGGGGCTCCTGGTTGAGCACACCTGTTACCATGTGCAAGGACTCAGTTAAAGCCTCTGGCACCCTCCCACCCCCTGCAGGGCCCTGGTCCCCACCTGCAGGAGTAAGCATCATGAGTGGTGAAGCAGAGCTGCAGAGCTACAGATCTCTCTCTCTCTCTCTCTCGCTCCCCCTTTCTCCTCCCCTTCTTCTCTTACTTTCTCTGTCCTATTAAATAAATAAAAACTCAAATCTTAATAAGGCTGATATAAGACAAGTAACACAACAGTAAATGAAAGCAGAATAGCAAATATTAAACAATATGAAAAAAGAGTGGGAAAACTGATGAGAGACAAATACATTAAGATAAGATTTCAATCAGAAGTGTAGCACATGATTTCCAACAAACCCAAATAATAGTCAGTTTGTACTGCGAGGAGTCCAATGACCAGCAGAGGAGGTTGCAGTCTTTCTTGTTCTCTCCTATCCACTTAGTTTCTCTGCCCTCCACCACTTCCTGAAGGATAGATAACAGCTTCAAGGACAGAATTCAAGATGGAAATCAAAGCCAAATACTTGTATTCTTCATGGACCAGGCATGCAAAGAACTGATGTGTCAGAGACACCTTGGAGCACATTGTATGAAGCAAGCAGGAGAGAAGCGCCAAGATAAAGAGACAAGCACAGTGTGGCTGGGAGAGCTGGTTATACAAGGAGAGCATGTGTTCAGAATTCTACATCACAGAGAATTACAGCATGTCTCCTAAAGTACTTGAAAGAAAAACAGGTAAAATTAGAATCCTAGGTAAAATTAGAAGAAAACTTCCTATTTCTCCCTCTTTTTTAGACTTTAAAGCCTATTGTATTAAAATAGATTTGACATGAAAACTGCATAAATTTAAGGTATAGAACACGTTGATAGGATACATCTTAATCTGGTTGACATCGTAGCAATAGTTAGTACTTCGATCATGTCTGTCACATAATTGTCTTGACTGTCTAAGTACTACGCACTAACCAGTTGTGCCGCTGGAGCTCCCTAACTGTCATTTCTATTTTCTGGTAGAAATAATTAAGATCTAATCTCCTAACAAGATTGATGCTTACTCTGTTATATTGTTGCCCATATGGGCTACACTGCACATTGCATGTCCAGTTATTATTCATCCACATGCTGCAAGTTTAACTTGGATAACATCTTCCCTATTTGCCTATCCTAGCCACTTTATTCTCTCCCTCCCTCTCTCTCTCTCTCTCTCTCTCTCTCTCACACACACACACACACACACACACACACACACACACACGTTTGGCTTCTTTACCTTCCACATATACATTATATCATATAGTGGATATCTTTGTTGGAAATTTTTCATTTCCTCCCCCCGCCAGCCCCCCGGACACAAACAAAATGCAAGTTGGTGACTAGACTCTTTCAAATTTTCCAAAATTAAACAAAACACTGTAAATCTGGAGAATATCAAAATTTCCCAAAAGTTAAAATAGTACATAGAGACCATATTAGGAGGGACACTGTGGTAAACTGGAAATTGAAAGTACTATAGATGATGTTCCCAGCATGTCATTTGTGGTAAGTATCATTGGTTTCTTAAGTATTTAAAAAACTAGTTCTAAATCCTTTTCTAAAGTTCCTTTGTAAGAGAGCAGATAAAATGGCAATATAAATTATCTAGAAGTGGGAGTCGGGCTGTAGCGCAGCGGGTTAAGCGCAGGTGGCTCAAAGCACAAGGACCGGCATAAGGATCCCGGTTCGAACCCCGGCTCCCCACCTGCAGGGGAGTCACTTCACAGGCGGTGAGGCAGGTCTGAAGGTGTCTGTCTTTCTCTCCTCCTCTCTATCTTCCCCTCCTCTCTCCATTTCTCTCTGTCCTATCCAACAACAACGACAACAACAATAATAACTACAACAATAAAACAACAAGGGCAACAAAAGGGAATAAATAAATCAAATAAAATATTTTAAAAAATTATCTAGAAGTAATGCTTGGAAGAATATACCATCTAAAATATACAGAATTTTCAGAATCTACAAGAAGATTACTCAGTCCCATTCTTATTATTAAATAGGAAGAAAGGGAGGAAGAAAACAACTGTGAACTCAAATTATGAAGCTATACAGAGATATATCAAAATAAGAGGAAACATTAAAAAAATTGATTGAAAATAATAAACTGAGTAATAAGTTTGAAAAGAATCTGAGCAGATTATTTGAGAAGACTCACAAACATGAACTAAAGTGTGACAAGAAAAATGACAAAATGATGGTGGATGCAATGTCATCCAAAAATGATGATGATTTTTTTTTAAAAAAAAGAATGTTGGGTAAAGTAATGCTATACTCTTCATTGTCATCTTTTACACTTTTTAATTAATCATTTTTTATTCCAGAATATTTATTTATTTATTCATTCATTCATTCATTGGATAGAGACAGAGAGAAATCCAGAGGGAAGAGAGACAGTCATCTGCAGCACTGCTTCATTGCTTGTGAAGATTTCCTCTGCATGTGAAGAGCAGGAGCTCAAACCTGAGCCCTTGTACATTGTAACATGCTTTACACAATTTTTACATCTATCAGTTTTCACATTCAATATGCAAGTTACTGTCAATGTGTTTGCAGGTCCAGTACTTAGCTAGTGGACAACACCACATGCTAATATTTCTTGGAAGGGAAAAAGGAGGACGGGGAGAGAGAAAATGGAGGAGTGAAAAGCAGAAGTGATTGAGGGAGGAAGGGTGAGGGGAAGAGGTAGAGAGATTGAGAAAAAAGGTAGGGAGAGACATAAAGGAAAAGGGAGAAAGGAGAAGAAAAGGGAAGGAGAACAGAAAAGTAAAAAGGAAAAGAGAATAAAAAGGAGGAGAGAGGAAGGAAACTAAGGAGGTACCAAAGATGGGAGGAAAAAAATGGAAAGGAAGTGAGAGTGGAGAAAAGAGGGTAAGGAGATGTGGTTATAAGTATCATTTCTGGACAAACATACTTTTGCCTTCTTAAAATGAAGCCCAAATCCCAGTCAAAATCCCTTATGCCCTGTCCATCTTGTTGCTGTTTCAAGATCACCCCCACCCCTGCTCTAACAGGTCTGTTTTCAAGGATTCTGGACAGCCTGATCTAGTTGGAGCAAACATTTTTCTCACAAGGTACTAGTGCCTTTTGCAAATGTTTGCTAATACATCAACAGCTGGCGCACGGCATTACACACTTCCTCCGTCATGAGCAGACATTACCTAATTGATAAGATCGTCCCTTTAAAGCACAGAAGCCCGTTCCCAGTTCTATGTGACACACAATCAAACTCTGTTCCCATTCCCCATGACATCAACATTCTTGGTCAGTTCCATTGGATAGGGAGCTCTTTTTTCCACCCAAGATAAACTGAAACCATTCCCCAAGGGTCCCCACAGTCATTTTCTCCCGCCCACTCCCATCTTCTAGGGTTATGCATGGCTCCAAATACTCCCACAAGGCACTTCTTCAGGACTTGCTGACACTGACCCCTGCACAGCTGTGGCTCCTCTCAGCTCTCTGACATAGCTGTAAACTGATTGGAGGCACCAGGCTGTCAGTGTCCACATACACATGAACCCCTAACACTAAGACTCTCTGTCCTCCCCCTCCCACCACTTCCTCGGTGCTTCTGACCCATCACACCACCATAAATCTATGTTAAAAAGGTACATTTGGTCCTTCCTTTGGATAACATATTTATTTCATTATCAGCACCTGAGGACAGTTGGTGAACCCAAGAAGAACCCTGGCTCCCTATGGCCAAATCAAATCAACAGAGAGAAAGAAACACACACCTAATCCCAAATGACACAGGAAGTTTCCAAGAGAAGTTTTAGACAAGCCCACTTTCTGTTACTTCCTGTGCCACTGAATTACCTCTCGGGTACCTACATTCCTAGACTACAACTGCATGTCACTAAAATGCTAAGTTTCTAAACTCATTTACAAAGAAAGTCTTAGCTGCAAAATTGATTCTTAGTGCTTGAGATGAAAAGAAAGACATACATACCATCAGTGAAAAAGAACAAGAAAAATTTGTGGGATTTTGTTTGTTTGCTGTAGTAAATGAGAGGTTGATTTGTCTTTTTTGGTTTTATACTACAACGGGGAGTTTGTAATCAAGTAGACACACATTATAACAAGTGTTACTGGGAGCTGGGTGGTAGTGCAGTGGGTTAAGTGCATGTGGTGTGAAGTGCAAGGACCGGGATAAGGATCCCGGTTCGAGCCCCTGGCTCCCCACCTGCAAGAGAGTCACTTCACAGGCAGTGAAGCAGGTCTGCAGGTGTCTGTCTTTCTCTCCCCATCTCTATCTTTCCCTTCTCTCTCCATTTCTCTCTGTCCTATCCAACAACGACGACTACAACAACAATAAAACAACAAGGGCAACAAAAGGGAAAATATATAATAAAAAAAATCTTCAAAACAACAACAACAAAAGTGTTACTTAGTGGCTTTGTAAATTCTTTTTCTGCTTTAATCTTCTCATGTGGCTTTTGTAAGGATTGAGGGAAAAAAAAACCTGTATTAATTCACAGCTATGTGTGTGTGTATGTGTGTGTGCGTGTATTAACGTGTGTAGAGAAATTTGAAGTCAATGTCTTCAATAGTCATTTGTCCCTGGAAACACACTATGGAGGACAAAGAATGGACCCAGGCCTGCACTCAGACCTTCCAAGAGGTGTATGCAGCAAAAGACACCAAGCTTCAACCTCTAAAGCCATCACACCGAGGATTCTTGAAATTAGAGAAATTATTCTTTCTTTCTCCAGTTTCCTGTTCTCCTCAGTATTGGGTCTCCACTGCAGTGCTCGGCCTAAGATCTGGCTGAAATAGCCCTGTGCAGAAGGATGCATGTGGACTGGCAAGAACGCTCATCTGGGAGGGGAGAGTATCTGCTCTGCTACATGCACCCCAACATTCACAGCACCGGTGCTGTAGTATCTTTCCTTCTCTTCTTTTGTCTTTTTGTCTCTGTCTCTCTCTCTTTTTTTTAAGAATTTACAATTAAAGTTTCTTTTATCTTTTGAAAAATGTATTTATTTATTATTAAATAGAGACAGACATAAATTGAGAGTGGAGAGGGAGACAGAGAGACACCTGCAGTCCTGCTTTACCACTTGTGAAACTTTCCCCCTACAGGTGGGGACCAGGGCCTTGAACCTGGGTCCTTGCACACTGTACTGTGAGCACTTAACCAGTTGTGCCACTGCCTGGCCCTGAATCTCTCTCTCTCCTCTTTGTTTCTCTCTTTTAATTTTCTTTCCTTTATTGGGGGGTGGGGCTTAATGGTTTACAGTTGACAGCAAAATGTTGGTTGGCTTTCTCTTTCTTTTTTTTTAAGTTTATATAAATTTTATATCATTTTTTTCTTTTTTATTTAAGAAAGGATTAATTAACAAAACCACAGGGTAGGAGGGGTACAATTCCACACAATTACCACCACCCAATCTCCATATCCCACCCCCTCCCCTGATAGCTTTCCCATTCTCTATCCCTCTGGGAGCATGGACCCAGGGTCATTGTGGGATGTAGAAGGTGGAAGGTCTGGCTTCTGTAATTGCTTCCCCACTGAACATGGGCGTTGACTGGTCGGTCCATACTTCCAGTCTGCCTCTCTCTTTCCCTAGTAGGGTGGGTCTCTGGGGAAGAGGAGCTCCAGGACACATTGGTGGAGTCTTCAGTCCAGGAAAGCCTGGAAGTCCTGATGACATCTGAAACCTGGTGACTGAAAAGAGAGTTAACATTACGAAGCCAAACAAATTGTTGAGCAATCATGGACCCAAAGCTTGGAATAGTGGAGAGGAAGTGTTAGGGGGGTACTCACTGCAAACTCTAGTGTACTTCTGCTTTCAGGTATATATTTTGCAGTAGTTTATGGATACGTGTGAACATATGTTCTGTCTCACAGAAACTGGTGTATATCTAGGTTTTGGGACTTTGTTAGAAAGTGAACCACCTGAGATGGAATTAGAGTATACTATGAAAGGAAAGGTCTCACCCGAGTAATGAAGCTGAAGGGTTGTCATTCCACACGTGAAGTCTCTGGACACAGTCTGAAGTGAAGCATGTTGAGGTGGCAATTGTTGCATTGGTTAGGTTGTGATCGGCAGATGCAATATTATTTGATATGGATTGGGAGAGGCATACGGGAAAGTGGGCCCTATCCAAAGGTTCCAGGACTGGGGGAAGTAGGGGCTCTATAGTGGAGATGTGAGGTTCCTGCTGTCTTAGGGTTCAAAAAGACAATCGATAGTTAATGTTATCATCACATTATTTGGTAATTGGGTTAACTTTGAAAAGTCCTTTTGTTAGCGTTTGCTGTACAGTACCCAGTATCTTGTATATAGCTGTGCTATTGGTTGCTTCTGATCTACTTGATCTAGGCTTTTGAGAGAGTCTGCATATCAATTACACAGCCTATATATTAAAAAGATTCAGTTTGTGTTTTGAAAAACTTCGAGACATACAATTGATTTTCCCCCTCTCATATTAATTAACTACTGATTTATATGACTACATTTTACTAGGAGTGTACATAAACACCATTCCCACCACCAAAAGACTGTGACCCATCCCTCCCACCCACTCCCACCCCCCACTGGCCCAGGAAGCTGCATGCCTGCCCTTTCTCTTTCTATCTGAAAAAAATTGATGCAGAGTGATGAAGCCCTAGTGGTAGTCATGGCAATATCAACAACAACAAGGAAGAAAAACGGAGCAGACCCCTAAGCCCTTTGACTAGTAGTGGGGTGACTGCACTGCACTGGCTAGGGGTGGTACTAGGGGAGTGAAACTCAAGCCCCTGTCTGTGAAAAAAAAACCAACAAAAACTCAGTAGCACACCACCATTCATGCCCCATGAAGCTGCCTGGGAAGAGTGCAGTTAGGGAGACTGAGGTGCCAAGGCCCATATCCATCACCACTGTTGGCCTAGGGAAGCCAGGTCCATCTCAGAGGCCTCACTGTGGAACTAAGTAAGGAAAGCAGTCCTGGACTTCCACCTTGGTTTGGCCTTTTGGTGAGTCTAGCTCCCTAGCTCTGGGAAGTTCAGATAATTATACCCCTCTCTCTGAGTTCTCTCTCCCTCTCCAAGCAGACACAATTGTAAAGATCCCCCCCACACACACAATACTAGCACATGCTGGCCTTCCCACTTCTTTTGTGGCTTTGCAGACATCTCCCCAAGCCTTTGAAAACCCAACTATAACTGGAGCAAACGTCCCAGGAGCCTTTCTTGCTCCCCCTACTCCTTTTAAGAAGTTACATTTCCAGAGGAAGAATGTGATGTAAGATTTCACTTTCATTCACCTGATCACTGATGGCTGACATTTCTGTGCCACAGGAACCCTTCAGAAATGTTCCTAAGTAAACTTCTTTTCCATCTCCCCTTCTCTTGAAGAAAACACAGCCACAACTCCACAGTGAGTAAACACATGCAGTCTGATCTTTCCCCCTCTCTGGGACAGTTTGTTGAAATCTGTGAAATGATGCAGACTCCTCCAAAATAGTTTGATAAGAGCTGAGAGTCCCGCTTTGCGATTATTAAACAGTGGGAGGGAGGGAGAAATTCAACTGCTTCTGATAATTTTTAAAGCAATCCTCTCTCTTACCCAAACCTCACTCCCTACACATGTAGGGCTCCCACGTCCACCAAGACCTATGCTTATGTGCACCCTCTGCTCCCTGTCTCCCTGCGGAGAGTGTCTGCACCTCCAGAGAAAGACTAAGTCCCACGCCGATTTCAGGATTGTCTGTTGGTTTATTAGTTACGCCACATGAGAGAAATGGTAGTCAATAATTCATAGTGCACTACAGTTATGATGGGGAAAAGGAAAAAAGAAAGAAACCTAATGCAGTTTTACATAGGTAAAAGGATTTGTCCTCTAAGCAGAAGGGCAGGGATCTGGTAGTGGTGCAGCAGGCTGAGTACACACATTACAATGCAAAGGACCCTAGTTCAGGTCACCCCCGTCGCCTTCAGCAGAGAGGAAAGCTCCATGAATGGTGAAGCAGTGCTATAGGTGTTGCTTCGTTTCTCTCCCTCTGAATCTTTCTCTGTCTCTATCTAAAATAAAAATAAAAATAAATGAAAAGAATGAAGGAACAAAGAGAGAGAGAGAGAGAGAGAGAGAGAGAGAGAAAGAAATTTGAGCAGGGGGGCAGCAAATTGAGTCAACTCTGGCCCATGGTTCATTTTTTGTATGGCTACAAATTCCCCTTTGTTAATGGTTGGGGGGAAAAAAAGAGTAAAAGAGGGGGGTTGTCAGAAGCCAGACCTCCCACCCTCTGCATCCCACAACAACCCTGGGTCCATGCTCCCAGAGGGATAGAGAATAGGAAAGCTATCAGGGGAGGGGATGGGATACAGAGTTCTGGTGGTGGGAATTGTGTGGAGTTGTACCCCTCCTACCCTATGGTTTTGTTAATTAATCCTTTCTTAAATAAAAAATAAATAAAAAAATAAATGAGCTTTTTAATGCTGACAAAAAAAAAAAGAGGGGGTCAGGCGGTGGCGCAGTGGGTTAAGCGCATGTGGTGCAAAGCGCAAGGACCGGCGTAAGGATCCCGGTTCGAGCCCCCGGCTCCCCACCTGCAGGGGAGTCACTTCACAGGTGGTGAAGCAGGTCTGCAGGGGTCTGTCTTTCTCTCTCCCTCTCTGTCTTCCCCTCCTCTCTCCATTTCTCTCTGTCCTATCCAACAACGAACGACATCAACGACAACAATAATAACCACAACAAGGCTACAACAACAAGGGCAACAAAAGGGGAGAAAATGGCCTCCAGGAGCAGTGGATTCATGGTGCAGGCACTGAGCCCAGCAATAACCCTGGAGGAAAAAAAAAAAAGTAAAAGAGTATTTCAAATGAGATGAAGTTTAAATTTTAGTGTCCATAAAGCTGGGTCAACACACTGTCTTTTGCATTCACTTAACATGTCAGATTGCCTTGGGGAAGAACAGAGCCAGCAACAACAGTTCAAGTGTGTTGGAGGGGGGTGGAGCATAAAGTTTTAAATTTCATTTGGAGCATAAAATTAATAGAAGGTGAAGGGGCCTAGATACAGACCCATAGGCAGGACTTGAGAAACAAGTGCAAAACACTAAGTAACACTTGGGCTGGGTTTGAGGTACTGTACCAAAATAAAGGATTCTGGGGAAGCAGGGCAGAGAGGGAGATGGAGGGAGGGGGGCAGGAGGGTGTGTGTGTGTGTGTGTGTGTAGCAAGTTTTGGTGTTTGGTGCTTGGTGCATGATAGTAGAAAAGGACCTAAATTAGAGGTGAGAATGTTTTGAGACACCTATTATGGGGAGATGAAAAATTGTAGCCATGTGTCAACAACTGTACTATAAACCATTCACCCTCCAATAAAAGGTAAAAAAAACAAGTTACTAATGATAGGGAAAAAAATTAAAAGTAATATATTTGACAATCCCTAAACTAAAGGCATTTTAGAACTCCTTTCTTCAATTTCTTAAACAAATGCATTTTTTCCCCATATCATTTCATAGCTGACTGAACTGGGTATCTGAGCAGGAATGGGACTTCAAAGAATGTTTTCAATGTGAACAAGTCCAAAGAGAAACAGACCTCGAATCCCTCTACCACACACAGCCCTTCAGATATTCCCCCATGGAAGGGCTGTTGAAATATCCATTAAGAAAAATTGATTCTGAAGTGTGACATCATGTCCTTGAAGATACACAATATCATGACAGGACATGATATAATGTCCTGTGCAGAAATAAATTGTATTATCATAGCCCTCGTTGCTTCAGGAGGAAAGAGATGGTTGTGAGAATGAAATCATAATTTATGAAGCTACATATGATGTTTGCAGAATATTCAATGTGGGTGGACTCTTTTCTTTCCGGTGAACAACAAAGTTAAGGTGCTCTGTAACTGCTTGCTTGCTCCCAGCGTGCTTATGTTTGCAACACCTCATAAGAACCACGTTTCCCATGGTTATTTTATTTTTAGATTTTTGCCTTCACTCAATTAAATTTCTCAGGAAGGTCACTTTCAAATTCATCTTCTTATATGCCATTAAAGAAACACCAGTTTGAGAATTCCCAGAACTTCTCTTTTTTAAAAAATACATTTTTATTGAAAACACTATACAGTTATGAAATCATCTAATTCATTTAAGTGCTTTTGGAAGTTTCAGAGAAAATAGTGCTCAGCTGCATCTTAAACGCTGCAATATACACAGTCATAGGGAAGGCAGGAGGAGAAGTGATTTGTCCCGTCTTGGGATGAGATGTTATAAACTATCTTATGGTCTATAAATAATTGTTCCAGATCCAAATTATGTGTGTTGTTTCTACAGACAATACCCACATACTAACCCCAATTGTCTTTTTCTTAGCTTGGAATCAGGCTGAAGAAAATGGGAATACATATATAGACCAGAGGCACACAGGAAACCTCCCTTCTCTCTCTTCTTCTTCTTCTTTCTTAATTCATTAGTGATTTAACATAGATAAACAAGATTGTAAGATAACAGGGGTACAACTACACACAGTTCCCACCACCAGAATTCCATGTCCCATCCCCTCCATTGGAAGCTTCCCTATTCTTTACCCCTCTGGGAGTCTGGACCAAAGATTTTATGGAGTGCAGAAGATGGGAGTTCTGGCTTCTGCAACTGCCTCTCCACTGAACATGAGCATTGACGGGTGGATCCATATCTGCAGCCTGTTTCTATCTTTCCCTAGTGAGGTAGGGCTCTGGAGAAAGGAGGTTCCAAGATACATTGGTGAGGTTGTCTGCCCAGGGAGGTCAGGATGGCGACATGGTAGCATCTGCAACTTGGTAACTGAAAGGCAGTAAGATATAAAGCAGGACAAATGGCTTAATAAATAGAAACCCAAAGGTAGTAATAAAGCAAATGAAATGAGGGGTCTTTGTGTGGGAAGAAGCTAGGAAATCTCTTTTAGGGAGAGGAACTTTCTCTTCTGACAAGCTTTGGGCACCACACCAAGGGCAATGACAGGGCAAACAAAAGAAGCCAGGGAGAGGGAGCCCAAGCAGTTGTGGATCTCTGTGACTTATGGAAAAGTGAGTAGGAAGATCTTTCAGGCACTGTAAGCGGAACACCTGGGTTTCTCTTACATTTTTTGCAAGCTCATGCCCCAAGAAGATCACTTCCATTCTCCCCACCACCAATCTAACACAGGGACTTTTCACTGACTATGTATTTCACTCACTCTAGACTCATGCTGATGTCTCAGTAAGGTGCTCCCACGTTACCCCCAGTCAGACACTGCACTCGGAATCCTCTTGTATTTTACTGTCTTCAGGTCTCCCACTAACTCTCGGCTGTAGTCAGTGTTGCCCAAGTTTCACAGAGGAGGGTACTGAGGCCCACAGAGGTTTTCATTTACCCAAATTGACAGCTGCAGGTTGTAGGAATTCAAGTCTACCCAAGTCTGCTTTTCTTTGCCATGATCCCTCACTACTGCTATAATAACATTAATCACCACTAAGGGAGTTTGGGTTTCACATCAGAAAGAATTTCCCAAGAACAACTGATGTTAAGCATCAGAACATAAGGAAAGGCTCTGCCTCTGGCTAACTCTAAAACATTACTACTTTTCTGTAGTGGATAGCAACTTTCAAGTTGAACAGTGCTTTTCTAAAGTTAGTATTTTAAAATCTTTTTATATTCGGAACCCATGTGACAACTGACAATTGAATTAAGAACTCTGATTAAGGACCATAATCATTGAATCCTACTGGCTACTATACTTGACACTTTCTCTGTCTCTGTCTCTCTCTCTCTCTCCTCTCTCTCTCTCTCTCTATCTGATGTTAATGGCTCATTTCCCCACGGTTCTCTTTTCACCTTTTTTTTTTTTTCTTTTAAAGCATGTGTCTGTCACTTCAGCTTGTTAATGGCTTGGGGCATCCCATGGTACAGAGCACCACTAGGCAGTCCCACAGAGACTCCTACCAGCCTTTCTCCTTGGCTAGGGGTTGCTTACAACTTGTAAATCAGCATATTAGTCGCAGCTAAGTGTTTTTAGAAGAACTTTCCGAGCAGTGTGGGAGTATGGGTAACAATGTGGAATAATAGGATGCTCCCAGGACGGAAGCAGGAACTGGCTTGTAGGCCACGGTGGAGTTCAATCCAAGGACAAATTTAAGGATGTCACTTGAAAGGCCACTCCACACTCAAACACCAGTGAAGCCCAATGCTTTGCCGGGAGAGAAACACAGGAAAAGCAAGTAAGTTGCTGCTGTTGGAATTTTTCCTAGAGGTCCAGCTAGATACTCTTTAACTGTGAACCTTACTTAACCTTTTTGTTCTAGAGTTAAAGATATGCCCAGAGCATTTGTCCTTGAGAACCTAGATGACTGTATCTTCATAGAAGAGAAGATGCCCTGTCACACCCCATTGTCCCGTGGGTACAGAAGAGACCCAGAGCTGTCCAAACCTACTCATGCTGTGGGCTGGTCATGGGCAGCTGTCTGTATTTGCAGGGTAAGGGAGGCCTATGCAGGACTTAGCATTACCTGGTCCAGTAATAAAAGACTGGTCTGCCTTATGAGAGGATGAGCTCTCATTAACAGGAGGGAGTCACAGAGACAGGTAGTGAGACATCTTGTCAGAAATTTGAGAGAATTTTTGTATTACATGAGCAACCCAATTCCATAAATGTTAGTGTGTGTGAGAGAGAAAAAGACAGAGTCAGAGACAGAGGGAGACAGAGAGACAAGGAGAGAAAAAGAAGTAGAACAAGAAAATAAAGAGGTTGCTGCAAGCCACTTGCTCTTATTATTATTTTAAACGAAAATAATTTCCTGCTTCTTGGCATCAACTGTTTGTAGAGAACAAGCTATATTTTCATTTAGAATGGGAAAAGGCAAACATCAGTCCGTGAATCCCTGCTTGCCATCTGCGGGGAATGCAAGCACGCATTTCTGTGGAGCCATGTGTTTTCAGTAGAGATAAGGGTTTAAGAGATGCTCAATAAACACCCTTGAGTAAATGACTGACATTCTTTCTCAGGCATAGAACGGACACAGCAGATTTCAGAGCTTAGACAAGGAGCAATCCTAGGATTTTTCATCCTTTAGAAAAGCAGACCTCTAAAGCACACTGCTAGGGAACATTGATTCACCCATATGGCCACTTGGACAATTCTGCTGAGATTAGATTGCAAGTTGAGTTTCTTGACAATTCCTTGCCAGGTCTGTGCATTTCGAGTGCAGAGGGCATGCGTGGCTTGCTATGCAAATCCAGGTGCAATGCATTGCTCACTGAGAGAAATTATGGCACTGGAGAGACAGTAAACCAGGCCTGCTTGGTGAGTGTGTGCCTTTGTATACCTGGGTGACTATAGTAATAAAAAATAAAAACTCCGTGTGTTCCGGTCTAGCTTCGCGGGCGGGAGACAGACAACCAGGGACTCATGGCTGAGCTGGGAACGCAGTTCACGAGCAGGGATGCAGTTCAACAATCTAATCTCTTCTAATCTTTCTTCATTCGAAAGCCCTGACTTTTATGTCTCCTGAGGCGGAAGTGTCAGGAAGAGGAAGTACGTAGGATAAGGGGGTGGGGAGAAAGAAAAAAACAGTGGGGACTAAACCAATGAAAACAATGATTATGTAAATAGACCACAGCCTCAAGCAATGCAACAGAAGGGGTCTTAGAAGCAGAATTTAGAAGCATACCAACAGGTGTGGGTTTGGTCTGGGGTTTTAACAAATGGGCAGTTTATTACATTGCAGTTAATTCAGTACAGCAAAATAGGTGAAGGGGCAAAGATCAGCTAGTCATGACGACAGAGGCCCATGAGTCTAAGCTAAGTTGACCAGAGCTCTGCTATATGTGTTTGGTCTTGGGGGCAAGCAGCATGGCAGGTCTAGGGAGGAGAGTGCAGGAACTGTGGGAACTATGAGAGCTGAACACAGCTGGAACTGAGCTCAGGAACAGAGACTAAGAGGAGAATGCAGAGTTGAAGAAGATCTAAAAAGGGATCCAAGCTCTTTCCAGGCCCTTGCTTATATAGTCTTCTCACCCACAGTCCCTTGTTTGTTTAAGTCTGTGGTATGCTGCCAGGCTGACACCAGCCGTATGCTAATTACACCCCAAAGTCCATTCTTCACTCTGTGAGCTGTTTCATCTGAAATTCACCTGCTGGGAACTCAGCTCACAGAGCTGTAACTCATTTCCTAGCTCAGAAAACCAGATCAACTGATCACTACCCTACCACCTTGGGGTGTAATTATAGAAATGAAATAGAAATATAGGTGAAGTAGGACTTAAACTGGTGGTGAAAGTGGTGTGGAGATACCTATCCCAGGTATAAGAAGTAATTTTTATAGACATGCCAGTTTCTTGTTGGGTAGACTGTCAGAAATTGTATTTGCATGACAACAACTTTCTTATAAATTATTATTTTCCCAAATAAAACAATAAAGACACAAAGAACATATTAAACCTTTGGGGAGGAGTCCTAAAGATGAAGAAATATATTAACTTCTTGGTCAAGTGCCAAAACTTACAGATGAATATGAAACAGACACCAAATGTGTAATAATACTCAAGTTCTGAGCATGACAACAAGACCACACGTATCTAGCTTCTAAAATGACACTTTTTTTGGAAGGAGGAACTTATGAGGAGACTGGAGGTGAGAGATGAACATGAAGTGGTGACAAAAATGTATTCTGTGTCATCATGGTACCATAACTGAACAATGAAAAACCGAAGAATAAACAGCTTTGTTCAAGATAAACTTATTTGTTTATTAGCATGGGTGGGGAGAGAGAACTACAGTCTCAGTCTGGTTTAAACTATGCTGGGAGTTGAGTTAGGATCAGAAAGCACGTAAATCCTGGTCTCCACTAGAGTTCTGGTCCCTATCTGTATAACACCATTCATTTTGAAAAATCTAACATAGTCTACACCGACTCTCAAATTCTAGTATCGTTGAGAAAAGGCCAATGAAGTAAAATTCCCAAGATGCTGTTGGTATTGATGAATGGTATGAATGACAGTCTCCACTTAGCTCACTGTTCTTTACATACTGAGCTGGCAATCAACTGCTATGATTCAAAATCAAGAAAACACGGTACAAAAGATCACTATGGCAGAGAGTTTCTCATATGTTTTACAGACTGTTTCCAGTGAGGATAAGTCCCTCTGTAAACTTTGCAGGGATTGTTGTGTGTTGGGACAGGAATGTAATCAGCATACGGCTGACATTAGCCTGAGGAGACTACAAGGGATTTACACAAACCTACAAGGGACTGTGGGTGTGTAAGAAGTTATTTAAGCGAGTGGCTGGCAGAGATCACACTCTCTGTTCCTGCCTCCCTTGCCCGAACTTGTGTAGCTGAGCACTGGTAACTAGCTTATAGACTCATGGCTCCCAGCCATCATGTCTAGTCAATCCTTGCCCCTTAGCTATTTTGTTGTACCTAAATAACCTGTGATGTACTAAACCACTTGTTTCTTAACACCCAGCCCAAACCCGCATAAAGTTTTTAATTATTTTCTTTATTGGGGGGATTAATGGTTTACAGTCAACAGTAAATTACAATAGTTTATACATATGTAACATTTCTCAGTTTTCCACATAACACTCTAACCCCCTCTAGGTCCTCCTCTACTATCATGTTCCGGGAACTGAACCCTCTCTCCTGTCCCAGAGTCTTTTACTTTGGTGCAATACATCAACTCCAGTCCAAGTTCTGCTTAGTGTTTTCTTATTTTTCAACTTCTTCTCCTTCTCTTTCTTCTTCGTCTTCTTCTTTGTTACTAGTGATGTGATAATAACTGACAAGATTGTGGGATAAGAGGGGTACACTTCATACAGTGCCCACCACCACAGTGCCATATCCCATCCCCTCCACTGGAAGCTTCCCTATTCTTTATCTCTCTGGGAACATGGACCAAAGATTTCTATGAGACGCAGGTTGGAGGTCTGGCTTCTGTAATTGCTTCTCTGTTGGACATGGACATTGACAGGTCAATCTATACTCCCAGCCTACTAGAGTTATGTGTGAAATGTACATGGTTTTCAAAATGACACTTTATCTGGAAGTTTCCTTTTCCTTGTCCCTTGTAGAAAGTCAAGGACTGACATTCGAAGAACAGACTGATGTGTGAGTTTCGGCTGCCCAGTGTAACCTCTATTTTACCAGCATCTCACGCAGACTTACGGTGGTTAGCATATGTAAGAGAGCCTCTGGTAGGATGAGTGTGCTAATGGGCAGAGAGCTCTTTCTGTTGTCAAGGATAGTAACCAACAGGGAGTCGTGACACTGCAATCTTGCACTAACCTTAAACCACATGGGTTCGTACTCAGGTTCACCTTTCCTTAGGGAAATCTGTTTAGAGTGTGATCTTATTAAAATCCCAAAATTTAGAATTGAAGGGCATCATATCTTGAGCATCTTGTGGTTTTTATTTTTCTGGAACAAAATTAGGTCATTTGGGAAAAGTACTTGGAGATTTCCTTGAGTCCAAATGTTTGAATCCGTCCACCCACCCCCACATACAATAGGTTTAATATGGCCAGAAACCAAGGAGATTTTTCATTCTGAGTTCTTTAAAAGTTAATGAGAGATAGTGCATTCTCAAGTCTGTGGGGGGAGGGGGGGAGAGATCTGTATTTCTCTGAATTGGCATCTTTTCATTCAGGGAGCAAGAGTTTGGATCATAAGAACATAAAAACAAAAGAGCCAAATGGTACTCATGTTACAGTGTTTAAGGACCCAAATTCAAGCTTCTGGTCCCCACCTGAAGAAAGGAAGTTTCATAATTGGTGAAGCAGTGCTGTTGGTGTCTCTCTTTCTCCCATCACCTCATTTTCTCTCAATTCCCTCTCCAGTCTGTATACACATATTGAACAGGTGCTTTGACACCAGCATGCCTGGTTTTCAGAGTCAGAGCTATCAGTACAGAAAAGATGCTGAAATAAAGAAACTGGCCTTTAAGAAAAGGGATTACAACAGGTTTAAGAGACTGACTGAAAAGCTTGCACAGGAGAAAGATCAAGGTCAAGCAAAGGCCCTGGTATAACAGGTGATGCATTGGATCGACCTTCTCGTGGTGCATCCCGTGAGTACCCATTCATTGGGGAAACTGACGATCCTTCCTAGCCGACTGAATCCACATGGATCCCAGTCACTTTCAAAGCCAGCAACAAGCAGCTCCTGACAGCTTTCAACCTGACGCTGTTGACTGGCTACGGAAGAAGGGCAAACGCTAGAAGAAGAACAGGTGTTCTAGTATGAAGAAAAATAATGCAAAGCTGTTGTATGGTTACCTTTCAACACAGATAAAGCAGAATCTGTACAGCAGCTGAGTGAGCTAAGACTGGCCTTTATAGGAAGGCGCACACTCAAAGTGGCTGAGAAACTGTACAATGGAGTCATTCCTCAGGAGAGTGACAAAGAGATCAGAAAAATGTGTTCAAGGAAGTGAGGAAATCTGAAGCAGGAGATGAGACAGCATTTCAAGGTCACAAGAGGAGAGTAAAGGGGATGCTGTCCCTTTATAAGAGGGAAGGGAAAGGGGAAGAAGACCTGGTCCAGACATTTCATTTAGCCTGTAAATGTAACCTGAAATTGAGAGAAAAGAATGAGATTCCCTTCAAAGTATCCAGTTTTTATACTTTTCTTGTTTTATAATGGTTTATTTTATTTACTGATCATAGAGAAAGGAGAGAGAAAGAAAAAGAATGAAGCAGAGAACCTCTCCAGGACATGCAATGCCAAGGCTGGACTTAAGACCGCATTCTTTTTTTTTTTGTAGATAAGTCAGCTTTTATTGTAAAAATGTTTATGGAGACTGTCAGTTCTTTTTTTTTTTTTAATTTATTTAAGAAAGGAGACATTAACAAAACCATAGGACAGGAGGGATACACGTCCACACAATTCCCACCACCTCATCTCCATATCCCGTCCCCTCCACTGATAGCATTCCCATTCTCTGTCCCTCTGGGAGTATGGACCCAGGGTCAAGACCTCATTCTTTTAAGTTCAGCACTTTATCTACTATGCCACCTCCTAGACCAGGGCTCATGGTTTTCATAGCACTTTCATGCCACTGTATCTAAGTGACCAGCAAGTCACTGCAAGATGTGGAAGGTAGTCAAGTCAGCGTGAGGAAAGGGATGAGTGGGCCGGATGTGGCACCTGTGTTTTGCTTATGGGTGCAGTTTGCCTTGTACAATCTGAGGACTTGTGGGACAGGCCACCAAGAGAATGATCTAGGAAGCTAATTTGAGGTAACTGAGGCCTGAGAAATCTCCTGGCAAGGTAAAAATAATGCTGAATGACTGTATAAGCACATAGAAGTACACAGAAACAAAATACTTCTTGCTTTTGTTTTCAATCACTCATTCAATAAATATTTGAGAACCTTACTGTGTGTAAGGCATTGTCCTAAATATGATGACCACAAATATCATGTCATAAAATAACCTTTCTGTCAGTTCAGTCTAATTAACCTTCACATGACAAACTTGATAGTTGAATTAGAATTCATCCTCCCAAATCTATCTGGGCATTTCCAGTTTTTCAGTTGTGCCTCACAGGATTAATTATCAATAAATGAAGAAATGTGATGTGGGCTCATACCCAGAGAACACTCATGCATAATGAATGCATCTGTCCACATACTGAAAAGGTCTAGCCTTTATGTCTGATTTGCTTCTTTTGCAGCTCTGCGCTACAGACAAGTTTAACAGATGAGGAGACTGTGATTTGAAGAAATGCCCAGAAACCAGCAGCAAGAGGATGAAGCTGGACCTAGCACTCAGTCATGCTGCATTATGAAGTTCTTCCAGAATGAATTTCCACTGCTGTCCTCTCCTTGTTATCCAATAAAATGGAAAAAAATAGCCACCAAGAGCCATGGATTTGTAGTACTGGCATGGAACCCCTGCCTGCGATAACCCTGGAGAAAAATAAACAAGAAGTACAAACCCCAACTGACTCCCTGTAGTGAAGGAATGTACACTTTTCAGAAATTAGGACTGCTTTTTAGAATACTTTCTGTTTTCAGCAATGAGTCTCTTATCCAATTCAAAGATATCTCTAAGGAGAGGGACATTTAAAAAAAAAAAAAAACAGGAGGGCTGTTTCAGATATTGACCAAAAAATGAATACAAAATTAAAAGTTACAATCTTTCCCCAGGCATAAGAATTTCCCTTTGAGAGCATTCTGATGAAATAGAGCTTCCACCTTCCTAAGCTGGGTCATGGCTATTAACATCTCCCCCAGAGATGTACAGTCTCCTACAGTCTCTGGGGACTTGTCTTCTTCATGACGTACTCAGCTCTGGGCCTCACATTTCTGCCTATCTGCTTTCTTCAGTTCAACCAAAGCCCCTGGTAGCCACAGTGAAGTGATTTTCCTGACCCGTGGATATTTGTTGAGAAGCAATAGGAGGGAACAAATGAAATGATTTTTCTGGTGTCCATGTGTCAGTGGGGAGATAAAGGAGAGGTCTAGGGATTCCTGGTACTCTTCCATTATCTGTTACCTTCAATAACCAAAGGCAAAGGCTTAGGTCCTTTTGATTTTCTGACTTAATTTAAGTCCTTGGCTATCCATCCTGCTTCTAAAATGCCCACTGCAAAGAAAATTCACTTTCATTTCACTTCTATCATTCATGGGATAGGGTGAAAGAGAGAGGGAGAGGGAATGAGCTAGACTACTTACAGTCAGACTCATCACAGGCCAAATCTCTCTTCCACCCCCCACAAGACTGCCCACCACTCTCTCTAAAAGGCTTTTTGCATGAGTGATCCATACAAATTCAATTTGGGACTCACAATAGAATAGCCACATAGAACCAATGGATAGGCTGGGTTAAACATTAAGTAGATAGATCATCTTCAGGAAGGGAAGTTTGGTTGATAACATTACTCTCTGAGCCAAGAGCTGAAAGCCAGGACTAAGTGGACCTTCAAATATTTCAAAGACATTCTGACCATACCTGAAAACAGTGGATGTGTTCTAGAAGAACTAGCTAAGCCGATCAGCAGCCTAGAGATAGGAAGTGAAATGATGATACTAGATCAGCTATACTGATCTGGGGACAGTTATCTGAATATCAGGTGACAAGGGGGACTGGGCAGTGGTGCATCTGGTTAAGTGCACATAGTACTAAGCACCAGGACCCACACAAGGATCCAGGTTTTAGCTCCTGCTCCCCACCTGCAGGGGGGAAGCTTCACAAGTGGTGAAGTAGGTCTGCAGGCGTCTCATTTTCTCTCTCCCTACCTCCCCTCCTCTCTCAATAGCTCTCTGTCCTGTCCAACAAAGCCGGGGAAAATGGCTGCCAGGACCATCAGATTCATAGTGCTAGTACCAAGCTCCAGCAATAACCCTGGAGTCAAAAAAAATTTTTTTAATTTAGGGAGTCGGGCGGTAGCGCAGTGGGTTAAGCGCAGGTGGCGCTAAACACAAGGACCAGTGGAAGGATCCCGGTTCGAGCCCCCGGCTCCCCACCTGCAGGGGAGTCGCTTCACAGGCGGTGAAGCAGGTCTGCAGGTGTCTGTCTTTCTCTCCCCCTCTCTGTCTTCCCCTCCTCTCTCCATTTCTCTCTGTCCTATCCAACAACGATGACATCAATAATAACTACAACAACAAAACAACAAGGGCAACAAAAGGGATAAATAAATAAATAAATAAAATTACTCCTAAAAAAAAAATCTCTTAAAAAATTTTTAAAAATTTAAAAAAAGAAAGAAAAGAAGCAAGTAACAACAATGAGTCAAGTTTACCTGGATTCTACTCCACACATTCACTTTTATTACAAATATACATTTGTTCTGTGTTGGGGTAGATCTTCAACTTAGTCAAGCTCTTATCCTTAAGAGTTTGCTACCTGGTGAGTTTTGCATGCACTCTCTGGTTCAGTCTGCAAAGCACTCAGAACTTGCTCTTTCTTCTACTTGACACCTTCCTCCAGAAAATGATGTGTCTGACTGCACTCAGATGCCATCTTTCCAGCGAAGGCTCACCCTCCAGCCCCACTCTCATTCAGTTCTGTTTTATAAAATTTGTTCCATAATAAGGTTTCTGCTTTATATTGGCATCAAGTGGTTTCTTGCTTTTCTGTTTTTGATTCCCCAACATTCTCAGAATAGATTTAGATCAGCATCAAAGATGACTTTGAAAGGGTGAGGTAGGGGGTGGGAAGATTGATCAAAAGAAAAAAATTCAGGTAGCTGTGTGAATGTGCGCTATGCTTGGGGATTGGTGCTGGTTTATGGAACCAGGAAGATGTTTTCGTTCATTCTCTGTAACACAGAAGAGTTAACAATGTGCTAACACAATTCTCTGTTCTCATTTAAACTTGGTGACATTTTCCTCCAGGAGGTGAGCCTGCACTGTCCATTTCAAAGAGGGGAAGACAGAGTTTAGAAGACTTTACAAAATGTTTTGAGGTTAGGAAAGAAGGGAAAGGGAAAAAAAAGCCCTAAAGAAGTTTCCGCATGTGTCAGACACATCAGGCAGCTTCAGTGGAAGGAAGTAGTAGTCATCTGCAGGTAGCAAAAATCAGTGAAGACTGAGAGTCATCATTGTCAGCTGAGAGAAGACGCACAGTAATCCGCAGGCACTTAACCTTGTCCACCTGCATCAGCACTCCACCTGTGAAGAGTTCTGAAGGAATCCGACAGACAGACAGGGACTCATTCCACTGTATGTCCAGTCTAGAAAAGAATGCTACACTCCAAGAGACTTCGCCTTGGAAATAAAGTGGGTCGGAAAAAGGAAGCCCACCCCCAGGCATAACCTATTTCCTTTTAAAAACACTTATTCCAAACCAAGCTTTAATCAGGCAAGCAAAATTGAGTCGTTTTAGTTCCAAATCACACACATATTTGGCAGCTGTCCTAAAGTTTCACAAAGGATAGCTCTCTCCAGAGGGGTCATGGAGGGATGCCTAGAGTAGACCCTACCAATAAATGTCATCATGTTTTGGGTAACTATAGGCCAACTGAGTCTCTGTGGGTTGGGGGGAAGGCTGTTACTATTACTTACAGAATGAAGATGAGTTTACACTAAGAGCTATTAAGGCTCTAGAAGCTGAGAAAAAGTTTTTGTCCTGGTCTCAGACCTTTGCCATTTTTCTTTTCTTTATTTCTTTCGCATCCAGGGTTATCACTGGGGCTCGGTGCCTCCACTACAAATCCACCGCTCCTGGATGCCATTTTTTTTTATTGGACAGGACAGAGAGAAATTGAGAGAGGAGGGGAAGATAGAGAGGAAGAGAGAAGAGGCCAGATGGTGGCACATCTGGTTGAGCACACATATTACAGTACGTAAGGACCTGGGTTCAAGCTTTTGGTTCACCTGCAGGGGGAAAGCTTTGCAAGTGGTGAAGCAGGGCTGCAGGTGTCTCTCTGACTCTCTCCCTCTCTATCTCCCCACACCTCTCGGTTTCTGGCGGCCTCTATACAATAATAAATAAAGATAATTTGAAAACTCTTTTACAAAAAAGAGAGGGAAAGACACCTGCAGAACTGCTTCATGGCTTGTGAAGCATCTGTCCCACCCGCCCCAGCAGGTGGGGAGACAGGGACTCGAACCTGGATGCTTGAGCAGGCCCTCGCACTAGTGCTATGTACACTTAACCAGTCGCATCACCGCCTGGCTCCCTTTGCCATTTTCTTGATCAAAGAAGCCATCATTTCTCTCCCTTTCCCCTCGTTTTATTAAATTGCCACCAGGGTGCTCTGTGTGTGACAACAAGTCCAGGCTTCCAGTGAGCTTTTGGAGTCAGTTGTTCTACCGTTGCGCCATGAATTCCTGTGGTGATTGTTTTTGAAAAAAAAAAAAGAGAGAGACAGAGAGAAATTGAGAGTGGGGGAGACAGAGTAGGAGAGAGAAAGACATTTCACCTCATGAATCAGCAGGGAGGCTTGAACCCCAGCCCTTGAACATGGTAACGCGTGTCTTTTACCAAGCGAGCCACCCCTCAGGGCCTCTCATTGTCCCCCCTTTATAAGACTGAGTAGACTGGAGTCTAGGGTGGGAGATGTTATCTTTACTATTTGATAAGATCAAGCATGTTCGGAGTGGCATGACCATAGACCTAGGTATAGTTTTGTCCATAAGCATGGCCTTCCTACTTGAGAGACTCCTCTGTATGTGGAAGAGTCGGTATCAGGCCATCTCCTCCCTGTCCTCTGTCCACGAAGCCCTGGGTCTTCTGCACTGGACACATATAGCTGATGGCACTGATTTTGTTGAGCATTTATAGCCATGGCATTCTCCTTATATGTGTTTTTAAACTGATTTTCTTCTTAGATGTTTTAAATTGTTTAAAAATTATTTTTCTTTGAAGCTGTTTTGATCACTCACCCAGTTTGCTCTATGCTTTAATAAGTTGAACTAACTCCCCTTCTATTGTCTCTATTTTTAATCATTTGTCATGTCTAAATTGTTGCATCATTTCATTCCATTTTTACTGTGTTTTTTAAGGTGGCATTTTGTGAAGTTTTGAGTGTCGTAACCCTAGTTTTGTTTTTCTCATATGCCATGTTATTTTATTTGTGTGTGTGTGTGTGTGTGTGTGTGTGTGTGTTTTCAGGAATTCCCTTATTCCATTTAACTGTTAACTTTTACTGTGTTTGTTTCCTGCCACTCCCACATGGTATCAAAAACTGTCAAATTTTTCTGTATTTATAAGAAAGCCATTATCTTCACATGATCCTGAAACAAGCCTATAAAGTAAGTATTGCCACCACATTACAGATAATGGAGACTCAGAGGAAAGGGTGGCCCCCCCAGCACCAGCCCACCTTCTGAAGAAAATCTTTCACCACCTTTAAAGGGGGAAAAGTCCCTCCTCTCTTTGCCTTAATTTCTTGCTCTTCTGTACATTATTTATTTATTTATTTATTTTCCTTTTTGTTGCCCTTCTTTTTTATTGTTGCTGTAGTTATTATTGCTGTTACTGATGTTGTTGTTGTTGGATAGGACAGAGAGAAATGGAGAGAGGAGGGGAAGACAGAGGGGGGAGAGACAGACACCTGCAGACCTGCTTCACCGCCTGTGAAGTGACTCCCCAGCAGGTGGGGAGCTGGGGGCTCGAACCGGGATCCTTATGCTGGTCCTTGCGCTTTGTGCCATGTGTGCTTAACCAGCTGCACTACCGCCCGACTCCCACTCTCTTCTGTACATTTAATTTCTTCTGTCTGGAGTACAGTTTCCCTTGTCAATGTTTTTCTTTTGGCATCTGATTCAGAGTTTTACACAGAGCCCCTAGATTTCCCCTACTCCCCCACCCCCCACCTCCACCCTGACTCCTGCCAGTCTGTATTTCTCAGCTCACTTTTAACATCCCGGCTGTACAATTTCTATACTTTTCCTCTTTATTCTCCAAGATGTAGCCATACCTATTTCCAAAACTTGTTCATTTATGAGTCAATGAAAACTCATCTTAAATGCCATTAAGCAGATTTTAAAAAGGGGGGTGGGGGAGACTTGGTGTTCATTTAAGTCATTAAATGTGGGGTAACCAGATCAATTTCTACCCCAGAGGATAGTTGTGAGGATATCATGAGATTTATGTGTAATCATTGAATCCTTGAACCAAGTAAATAGCTCAATTAATACAACTGATTAATTTGTAACTATTCTCATCTTCTTAAAATAGCATATACATGTGTCTATACCTATCTATATAAAAAAATATATATATGTCGTTATTGTTGTTGTTGGTAATGTATACCCTGAGAAGGGGTGATTTTCTGTGACTTTTAGAGGTATGCCATTTAGAATGTAGGCCACTAATCAATCAAATTAAAACAGACTAGCTTCCTGCAATCTCCAGCCTCCTTTTGGAAACCTGACAGCAAACCTCTTAATGCCTGTTGTTTGGAATCAGATGGAAGTGCTCACAAGGCAATCTGTGTGTGTGATGCCAGCAAAGTCTGAGTTCTGGATCAAGAGTCATCATCCTTGGCCATTCCTGCCCTTAAAGAAAAAAAAATATAAAGGGAAGATGCAAGGCCACAGCTTAACAGAAAGGACTATCAACACTATCACATTTTAAAAAAGTGCTTGAGGTCAAGTATTTTATGTTCTCTCTATCAGTTCTTTCCACACCATCCAAGCCTCCAGCACAGCAAAACTCTATTCAGGACAAGTCACAGAACAATACAACCCAGACAATTTGATCAGAGTCACAAGTCATGAGCCAACCAGAGGCAAGTCGGAATCCCACGTGTCTTATTAGTTAAATGTTTTCTCACCTCCCATATCATTAGAAGTTAAATATGACTTTTAAAAGTATTTACACAACGTTTAGAAGTGACTAATTGCTGTCTAGACTTCCAGACCTATGCACGCAAACTTTGAAATACACAGTGAATAAATACTGTTTCAGCTGAAAAAGAGTCAATTTATTGACTACACACGACCTGCCAGATGTCAGTAATACCAAAGTGACAGAATAATGAAGTTATTTGAGATTTCCAATAAACTAATTAAAAATATATTCAGAGCAATAATTTGTTGTTGGTTTAGTTGAGGGAGAGAAAGACCATCCAGAAATGGGAGTAGCTACAGGTGTGGCTGGAATATTGAAGGAAGGACCACTCAGAGATGGGAGTGGTTACAGGTGTGGCTTAGGAGGTGTAGGTGGGGTTTTGAGTTTATACCCTGAAATGGAGCATGTTAGGGCTTCCTCTTTGGTCCCGACAGCATCATGTAAATCTTTCTCTACCCTTGTTCTCTCTCTCTCTCCCGGACCACCCCATGTGCCCACCATCAAGTTGTAAGTGGGTCAGGTCCCCTTCTTTCTGTTTCTTTTTATCTCTCTATTTCCTTAACATGTTTTGTTTTCAATAAAAGTTTAATTTACATGAGTAACCATGTTCTCTTTTCAATTCATAGTGGAGATCTGTGTGACAAACTTTGGGGGGGGGTTAAGCAAACGGGGGGGGTTAAGCAAGCATTGGCCTCCCAGTCCTCCCATCTTCCCCTGTAAGAGTTTTGATGTTTATGAAATTTGGGAGGTTTCTGGAAGATCTTAAAGGTCTTAACTATTTGTAATGAGTTAATAACTGTAAGCTGAATGATGTCACCACTCATGGTCATTGGTTTATTGATGTTGATTACAGTGTAGATTATGCTTTTGTTGCAGAATGCCATCAGAATCTAACTGATTATTGTCCTCTGACTTGTGGATAGTTGAGACTTCAAAACTGTTTGCTGATAAGTTTTTCCTGGGATTCACTGACAGATTGTTTTTCACACCCTTTCATTTTGCTAAGAGCCCTGAATAAAGCAGCTAAGTAACTTCATCATTGGTTTGAGAGCAGAAATATCAGCACTTTATAAGCTATTAGCTTCTTGATCATGATGGACACACAGTGTTATTATTGGTCATTCTAGAAACAGAGTCCTCTGTAGACAGAAAAATATGCATACTTCAATGCTGTGATATAGATTTGAGATCATCTAAATATAGTAAGTTGCTAAATTCAATGTAATGGAAGGAAGGAAGGAGGGAAGAAATGAAGGAAGGAAGGAAGGAAGGAAGGAAGGAAGGAAGGAAGGAAGGGAGGGAGGGAGGGAGGGAGGGAGGGAGGAAGGAAGGAAGGAAGGAAGGAAGGAAGGAAGGAAGGAAATAAGGAGGAAGGAAAAGGGCACAGGGTAGAAAATGCCAGACTAGTAGGCTAGTAGACTAGATGGTGACTTGGAAGCAGCATCTGGTATGAGCTCCAACAAGCAGCAGCTTGTGACCTGGGATTCTCTGGATAGGGTTCCAGATGCCAGCATGATGCCGACTAGACTTCCCTGGACAGACAACCCCACCAATGTGTCCTGGAGCTCCGCTTCCCCAGAGTCCTTCCCCACTAGGGAAAGAGAGAGGCAGGCTGGGAGTATGGATTGACCTGCCAATGCCCATGTTCAGCGGGGAAGCAATTACAGAAGCCAGACCTTCCACCTTCTGCAGCCCACAATGACCTTGGGTCCATACTCCCAGAGGGATAAAGAATAGGAAAGCTATCAGGGGAGGGGATGGGATACGGAGTTCTGGTGGTGGGCATTGTGTGGAGTTGTACCCCTCTTTTCCTATGCTTTAGTCAGTATTTCCTTTTTATAAATAAAAAAGAAGAAGAAAATGCCAGATTGTCACCTATAGAATGTGTCCAGCCTTCCTTTGGAGGATGGAACATTCTCTACCATTGTTGATCCACATTGAGGGCAAGGTCCTATAGGGGCGCACAAAGGGGTCTATTTTGTTGTTCCTTTTCATAAAAAAAAATGTAAGAACTATGGGGTGAGGGAGATGGCATAATGGTTATATAAAAAAGACTTTCATGCCTGAGACTCCAAAGTCCTAAGTTCAATCCCCCATAAACCAGAGCTGAGCAGTGCTCTTGTCTCTTGTCTCTGTATCTCTTTTTACTATATATAATGTGAAAACTAAGAGTTGTGGACAGGGATGAGCTGGGGGTAGTGGACAGTGGAGGAGGTCGTGATACACATACACCCAAGTGTAGGTATCAAACTATTTCTGAAACCTCATAGTTCTGTAAAACAATGTTAAATCACTTATTTTTAAATATGAGAGTAGAAAGTGTGAGGGCTGGGTGATGGCACACCTGGTTTAGTTCACATGTTCAAGGACCTGGGTTTGACCGCCCCCCTACATACAAGGTAGATGCTTCACAGACTGTGAAGCTGGTCTGCAGGTATCTTTCTCTCTCCCTTTCTATCTCTCCTTCCTCTCTCAACCTCTCTCCGTCTTGTCAACTAAAAAAGAGAGAGAGAGAGAAAGATGGCCATCAGGAGCACTAGATTCATCGCACCAGCCACAGCCTCCAGTGATTATCTTGGTGACAAAACACAAAACGAAAGGTGTGCCTGAACATGCTGACTTGCTAACTTTTTGTTCTGTTCTCACATCCCAGATGCTGCTGTTAGACAGGCTCACTTGAGCTAACACAGAGAGGCAGATGTTTGTAACGCTTTCTTCCATGTTTTCTGTGTACTGCTTCTTGACCAAGCAGCACACACCAGAAAGACTAAGTTAGTCTATCTTCTTTGTTCCTTCCCTTTTTCCTTTTTTTTGTTTTTAATTATTAGTGATTTAATAATGGTTAAAAAGATTGTAAGATTACATGGGTACAATTCCACACAGTTCCCACCATCAGAGTTCTACATCCCATCCCCTCCATTGGAAGCTTCCCTAGTCTTTATCCCTCAGTGTTGGGAAATTGTGCAGATGTGGTTGAACATTGGCAGGGCCCACAAACCACTCTATTTCCATGCAAGTGTTACTTACATATCCCCACCATGTTATCCCCTCAGGGTATTGCTAATCCCACCAGCTTTCTACCTTCCCAGAATGCCATTTTCTTTTCTCCACCCTCTTCCCTAGCCAATTCCGTCCCGACTTGCCACTTCTGGAATTCTCCTATAAAAGTCACTTCTATTTCCACTCTCTCTTCTTCCCTCTCTCTCTTTCTCTTCTGCGTCCTGACCTGGAGAAGGGCTGGTGTGCATAGTGGGAGGCAGCCATTTTGCTAGCTCCACGTGGCCTAAACCTGATGTGCTCACACCCGACTCTGGGATGTTCGCATGAATAAAGATTTGCGCTCCCGCTCCGCCATGAGTTCCTGGTCTCTTCTCTCTCCGGCAACGCTAGTCCAGCACCTCTGGGAGTCTGGACCAAAGATCTCTATGGGGTGCAGAAGGTGGGAGTTCTGGCTTCTGTAACTGCTTCTCCACTGAACATGGGCATTGGCAGGTGGATCCATACCCCCAGCCTGTTTCTGTCTTTCTCTAGTGGGGCAGGGCTCTGGGTAGGTGAGGTTCCAGGACACACTGGTGAGGTTGTTTGCCCAGGGAAATCAGGATGGCATCATAGTAGCACCTGCAACTTGTTGGCTGAAAGGCGGTTAAAATAAAAAGCAGAACAAATTGTTTAATAAATAGGAACCCAGAGGTAGGAATAGAGTAGAAGGAATTAGGGGACTTTGTGCAGGAAGAAGCTAGGGAGTCTACTTTAGGTATGTTCCAAGGGACCTCTGACTTTAGTCTGATAGCTAATATGCAGATAGACTAAAAATATTGACTGGGAAGATGGTATCAGAGTTGAGAATAAGACTGGAAAGCTGGACTGGGGCAGAAAGTAGCTCCCAAATATGAGGAAAGTATATAAATACTATTAGCTGTCAACCCCATTGATCTGACTTAGGACCCCTCCTTTTGCCATTTGAAAGTGAAAAATAATGAAAGCCTACTGTAGAGAATACCCTTTCTCTTTGCACTTGGAGCAGTCATTTTTCATGCAATGTCTTAAAATCCCCTCCTACTTTGAATGGTTTCAAAGCCTAAACAATCAAACACCTCTGGCAGGTGCCAACACTGCCTGAAACTTTCTAAATCCCAGCTGTCTGTTCCCTTCCCCTTGGACTACCTGTCAGAATCTTTCCAGATTTCCTCAGGTTTCCTGGCTCCTTGGTGGTCTATTTTAACATCTGTTTGTCCTTATCTCTAATCATGTCATGATAAGCATTTCCTTGAAAACACTGCCAAATAGATATATATTTTTTAAAATTCTTCTAACAACTATCAAGTACTCAGGCTATTATCTTGGTGGGCTGTGAGAGTGACAGTCCCAAGACTTCCAGGAAGGATGTCATGTCTTTATGTTCCCACGCCCAATTGCCTCTGGGCATAATCTTTTAATTCCAGCTACCTGGAGTTGACTATGTAGGACAATAGATTTTGCTGTCTGGTCCTGTTAAGCACAGATATAAACCCGTGAATGTGCTCTGCCCAGCACCTGGCTTGAGGTTGTTTGAGGGGGTCCTTGATAAGCAATGAGACCCTTCGCCCAACTCCTTCCTCTGGGAGTGGGTGGAGAGCGTCAGAATGGCCTGGCCTACTCAATCACACATCTATCAGTATTGTACAGCCTGGCTCCATCTCTAATGGACACTTTGCTGATGGCTTCCTTTTATCTTATGCCATTCCTCCTCCTTCCCCACAGCAGACTGTCAGTGTGTCTTTCTTCCCACACCTCGGCTCAGACACACCTCCACATCCACAGCCCAGGCCTCGCCCCATGATGTGTCTAGAAGGGATCTTCTGAAAGGAGAAACCCAAATCAGCCTGCCTAACACCGGCCAGAGATACAAAGTGAGAACACACGTCGAGGATCCTACAGCAAAGGGAAGAATTCTGTCTCGGCTCAGAGACGGCAATCTAAATCAAAGCGCAATCTAACATAAGTGGCTCGGGAGATCTTTCAATTCAGGTAAATCTTCAGAAATATACAAAAGTGGCTTTTCTTTCTTTATTTGCTTTTTAATTGAAATCTTGTTGCACTGCAACTTTCCATTGGTTTCAGGTGTGAAATCCTGGCGCTCACATCGGCTCTCTCTACTCTTGGCTGGCCCTCTTCCCTTGCAGTAACTACGATTAGCTCTGTTTTTGTTTAGTGATTTGATATTGATTTACAAAATTACACATCAACGGGGTGTAATTCCACACTGTCCCCACCACCAGAGTTCAGAATCCCCAATCTCCCCACTGCAAACCACCATGGTTCTCCTAAGGTTGCAGACATGGGCCAGCCATCATCTCTGCAACTATCTGTCTACATGTGTACATGATTATCCCCTTTTTCTTCCTGGTCCAGTCCTCTATTTCCCCCCCAAGCCACTCATGACACTATTACTACCTTCATACGTCTCTCTTCTTTTCCTCCTCTCTCTCCAGGTGTTGATGGAGCTGGAGTTCAGAGCCCTCTTATTCCTCCTATCTCTTCTCCCCAGCTGGGAGTATGGATCAAGATTGTTTTGGGGGTACAGAAGGCTGGAGTTCTGGCTTCTTTAATTGCTTCTCCACTGGACATGGGTGCTGGCAGGTGGATCCATACTTCCTGTCTATTTCTATCTTTCCCTAATGGGGTAGAGCTCTGGAGAGATGAGGTTCCAGGACCCATTATTAACTCTTCTAGCCCTAAATTTTATTATTATTTCACTCAGTTCATCTATATGCTTGCTTTCTCCATATACCAGATGCAAGTGAAAATATATGGTGATTATTATTATTATTATTTTAATGACAAAAATGAATTTTTGTTTGGTGCTCTGGACTCCTGGTGTTTAGAAGCAGAAGACAAGAAAAAAGTTCTCTTGTTGGCAGGGAAAATTGTCCCTAGTCTGCAGCTTAAAGTAGGACTGCTTTTTTTTTCTTCATTAGTTTCTTCATTGGAGGATTAATGGTTTACAGTCGACAGTAAAATACAATAGTTTGTACATGTATAGGAATAGGGGTTGGGATAGGGATTGCACTGAATCTGTATATTGCTCTGGATAGGAAGGTATAGTAATTAAAAATAAAAACTAAAAAGAAAAATAAAACTTTGATATAAGTGAGTAGCACTTTTCAACAGTTCAAATATTAAGAATAGACTTATAGACAGTCTCTGAAAGGAGAAGCTGTGCATTCAGGTGTAAAATTCCTGATCTTCAAATTCACTGAACTAGAAGTGATTTATAGGACACAATTTCCTATAATGAATAAAAATCAAATAGAATAAAATTGGTCTCAAATATATACTATGTTTATTTGATATGTTCAGTTGAATCTAATTTTGTGTAAGTTGTAGAATTCCATGATATTTTAGGAGTTGGGTGGTAGTGCAGCAGGTTAAACACACATGGCACAAAGAGCAAGGACTGGCCTAAAGATCCCGGTTCGAGCCCCCAGCTCCCCACCTGCAGGGGAGTCACTACACAGGTGGTGAAGCAGGTCTGCAGGTGTCTATCTTTCTCTCCCCCTGTCTTCCCCTCCTCTCTCCATTTCTCTCTGTCCTATCCAACAATGACGACAACAATAATAACTACAACAATAAAACAAGGGCAATAAAAGAGAATAAATAAATATTGAAAAAAAGAATTTCATGATATTTTATGTACTATATATACAATAAAATGTTTCCTGTAATCATAAAAGATGCATAATTATATCTGATACCTTGATAAAATAAATATTAAGATAAATATTTTCATAAAATGTATCTTTTACATCTAGAATATATTTTCTGCGTGGCTTTAGTTGAGTCTAAACGAAGGGGCAGTTTATCACATCACAGTCCAGCAACAAGGTATGGGTTTATTTAGGTACAGCAAAACAGGCAGACATATGGGGCCATGGGGATCAAGGAAGAAACAGAATGAGCCCAAGGAGGTCGAGGCTGTTGTGATGGAGGTTCTGGGTCTGTGCGGAAGTAGATGAGTCTCACTTTGCAGATGAGTTTACTCTGGAGAACCTTTGGGCTACTCATCAAACAAAAGGCCGTATCATGTTTTCCCTGAAAATCAGGCAGGTGTGAGGGGTTCTGTGTGCTGACACCTGCCCTGTGGGTGGAGTGTCTGCAGTTATCCACCTGCAGAGGAAAGCAAAGGTCTTAGAGCAGGGGGAAAAACTGTGTTTAATCAAGCCCAGGCTTTATTCTTTCCTACTAAGAAAATAAAAGTCACTGGCTCTCCTCTGGCCATGGGCACTTCTAACTGTCCAGTTCCAAAGCAGGACAGTTTATGTGTCTAACAGGAAAAAAAAAGTGTCTTTATTCCCTTCCTATCCTTTCCATGATACTCAGAAATACTTCTACCTTTAACTGACAATACAATTCAGAGAAGTGTTGCACATGTACACACTACTGTATTTTAATGTCAACTGTAAATTAATCCCCCAATAAGGAAAAAGAAAGAAGAAAATACAATACATAGCTATTTTAGCTAAAAAAAATCTAACCATATTTAACAAACACACACACACTGCTAGTGATCATTATAGAGTAATTGGGTCCTATCTAGAAATACTTTGTTTGACATCCTGCCTTGTTTGCTTGTGAAAATGTTGTAAATTCGGGTTTCTGTCCAGATGTAGAACATGCATGAAATCCAAATCTTTAGTGACAGCCAGTAACAGCCCCAATGAAAACTAGGAAACCCTGTGCCAAACCACTTTTAGGTTTAATGAGAACAAGAGTCCTGAGCTGCTGAGAAGCTTATGACCCAGTGTTAACTAACTCAGTGCATTTTATTTTTTAAAAATCCTCATAAGAATAGCCTGGGAGAGTGACCATTATCATCTGTAATTTAAGGAAAGAGGAACTTAGACTTGGGAAGGTCAGATTCAGTGTTCAACTGGACCTCTCCCACCGCTGCCTCTACTCACCACACAAAGACTGCAATGCTAGCAAGATACCAGCTGCTTCTTTTTCTCTTCTCTTAATTTTGATGTGAAAATACTGACGATAAACTGAAAGCTTCGGGTTTTTTTTTTTCTTTTTTTCATTTTGAAAAAAGTAGATAGGCCAGGTAGTGGCACACCTGGACAATTTTATTTTCTCTAGCCACGTGTTGTCACTATATATTTTAAAAGTGACAATAGACAAATAATGTGGATTTTGCTTAGCAAAAAAAAAAAAAAGTAAATTGAAAGACAGGTATTACTCTTGCCATGATAAATTCTTCAAATGTAGGTTTTACAGACATAGCCTCTGAATATATATTTATGAATCTTGAGAAAAAGACACATTTTCAAGGGCAAACACAGAATTTTGCAATGTCCTGGATTGAATATAAATTATTTAAGTCAAACCTGGTCTGCAAAATGCCTAGCTAAACGATGAGATGCCAGGGCTTCAAGCAACTTGCCTTTGTCCACATTCTGAAATTTAACCAAGCTGACTCCCAAGAAATGATCTGTTGATCTTCAAATGGAAAATGGGTTTTATCCTATAAGTAAAGGGCATGCAACTCCACACTAAGTTTTTCTGCCCTCTTTCAGGGAACTGTGACCTTCTGCAGACTTGCCTCATGTCTCCAAAATGCATTCCTCAGAGGCCAAAGAAGCAGGCAAAGAGGGAAGGAGAGGACATCATGAGCAAGAAAGACTGCTTTGTTGTGTAGTCTTTCTGGATGGGGACAACTGCCAAACTGGTCTCAGGAAACTAAGCCAGGCTGATCTAGAGAGAGGAAAACAGTGATAGACAATTTTTTCCCACTAATCTAAATCCTTGGAGAGAAAGTCTTTTCCAGATGAGACTTTTCTATTTTTTTTTCCTCAGATGAGACTTTTCATCAACTTCCTACCAAAAGACCCCCAAGGCGCCTAAGCCAAGTTCCATGCTGTACGGATTATGACCTAACACAAACAGTATCCACTGACATCAACTCTCAATTATCAATGGGCTGCAAATGTAGGGTTTGGGTTAACCAGATTCTCAGTTTATTTAATTTATTTTTCCTTTCATGACTGTCAGCCTGGGCCACCTTCCACCTTCCCTCCAGAAGAAGTCACAGCAAAATTTTACATAAAGTATCTTTCTGTTAACATTTGTAGGACTGAAAACTCAGTAGTGTCAAAACAGATCTTATTCACCATCTACTTACATACTTCTGCTTTATAGATAAGGTGACTTCACCGTTTTCAGCCGATCTTGGATGGACCTTGAAAAATTCATGTTGAGTGAAATAAGTCAGAAACAGAAGGATGAATATGGGATGATCTCACTCTCAGGCAGAAGTTGAAAACAAGATCAGAAGAGAAAATACAAGTAGAACCTGAACTGGAATTGGTGTACTGCACCCAAGTCAAAGACTCTGGGGTGGGTGGGGGGGAGAATATGTCAGAGGTCCTAGTGGGGGTTGTACTGTTATATGGAAAACTGGGAAATGTTATGTATTACAAACTATTGTATTTCCTGTGGAATGTAAAATGTTAATTCCCCAATAAAGAAATTTAAAAAAAAGTTACAAGGGAAATATACAGAAAGCCTGGAGGTGAAGGGCTGAAAAATGGCTCAGCCAGTTGAGCACACAGGCCACCATATGTAATGACAGGTCTTGAGCCCCCCGTCATCTCTCCCTCTTTCTCTTTTTTTCAATTTTATTTTTTTTTAAATTTTGATAGGACAGAGATAAATTGAGAGAGGAGGGGGAGATGGAGAGGGAGAGAGAAAGATAGACACCTGCTTTACCGCTCGTGAAGCGTCCCAGGTGCAGGTGGGGAGCAGGGGCTCAAACCTGAACCCTTTTGCTTCATACTATGTGAGCTTAATCAGCCCTGCTACCACCCAGCCCCTCTCTTTATCTAAAAGAAAAAAAATGGAGAGCTGAGAGGCAGCACACCCAGTTGAGTGCATGTGTTACCTTGCTCAAGCACCTGGGTTCAAGCTCCCGGAACCCACCTGCAGGGGAGAAACTTAATGAGCGGTGAAGCAGTGCTGCAGGTGTCTCTCTTTATCTCCTTCTTCCCTCTCATTTTCCCTCTGTCTGTATCCTATGAATAAATACATAAATAAAGTATATATTTATAAAAGAGAAAATACCCACTAGGAACGATGGAGTCATAGACACTGGGCTCCAGTGATAACCGTGGTGGAAAAAAAAAAAAGTCATGAGTTATTGGTGTCCTTGGGAGAACTATTGCAGTTTCCAATGGAAGGGATGGGGACACAGAACCCTGGTGGGAGGAATAGTATGGAATTATATCCCTGTTATCTTATAATTTTGTAAATCAACATTAAATCACTAGTAAAAATAAATATTTTAAAAATGTTATGAGGGATTAGTGATGGTTATTTTATTTTATTTTTATTTAAGAAAGGATAAATTAACAAAACCATAGGGTAGGAGGGGTACAACTCCACACAATTCTCACCACCCAATCTCCATATCCCATCCCCTCCCCTGATAGCTTTCCCATTCTCTATCCCTCTGGGAGCATGGACCCAGGGTCATTGTGGGTTGTAGAAGGTAGAAAGTCTGGCTTCTGTAATTGCTTCCCCGCTGAACATGGGCGTTGACTGGTCGGTCCATACTCCCAGTCTGCCTCTGTCTTTACCTAGTAGGGTGGGTCTCTGGGGAAGCTGAGCTCCAGGTCACATTGGTGGGGTCTTCAATCCAGGGAAGCCTGGCCAGTATCCTGGTGGCATCTGGAACCTGGTGATTGAAAAAAGAGTTAACATACAAAGCCAAACAAATTGTTGAGCAATCATGGACCCAAAGCTTGGAATAGTGGAGAGGAAGTGTTAGGGAGGTACTCACTGCAAACTCTAGTGTACTTCGGCTTTCAAGTATATATTTTGCAGTAGTTTATGGATATGTGTGAACATGTGCTCTCTCTCACAGAAACTGGTGTATATCTAGGTTTTGGGACTTTGTTAGAAAGTGAACCACCTGAGATGGAATTAGAGTATACTATGAAAGGAAAGGTCTCACCCGATGGTTTTTTTTCTGAACAAAAAAAGAAGAATCAATGGTCCCCACTCCCCACTTCAGTAATGGTGAGGCAGGTCTGCAGGTGTCTCTTCCTCTCCTGCTCTATCTCTCCCTACCCTCTCAATTTCTCCCTGTCCTATCAAAAAAAAAAAAAAAAAACCTAGAAAAGGACAAATAAATAAATGTGGAAAATTCTGCCAGAACTTGTGGAGTCATAGTGCCAGCACTGAGCCCCAGTGATAACTGGTAGCAATTAAAAATAAAAAATAAATTAAGAAGAAAGATCAATGTTTAATGGTTTGGACATAAAGGCCTGCTATAATGTAGTCTCATTTTTCCTATCTCCCACCAAATACAAAAAGAAAAGAATAGGAAAAAAGAAAGAAAAAAAAAAGGAATTGACTCCTAGAGTCAGAATCTGACACAGAACTTCCTAGCGAAACACAACTATGATTTCCCTCTGTTTCTGTGTTTTCTCCTTTTGTGTTTCCCAGCTCAGGACACTCTTGGTGAATCTCTCCATCCATCAAGTCAAATCACAAGGTCTGTTTCTCTATAGAGCCTTTCTGGCCATATCACAGCCCAGAGATCTCCATGGGGCTGTGATGGATCGCACAAGTTAGCATTTTAATCACATGGTCTAGTTCTGAGTCTGTTTAGTTCTTTTGTGTTAGTTTTTTTTTTCTCCCCAACTAGATTTCTCTTTATCCCCAAGAATAGTGAGAACACAATAAATTCTCAACAACTGTCAAGGGAAGTCAATGTGAATACTGCATTTAGTGAAATGAATTTATTTATTTTTTGCCACAAGGTTGTCACTCCATTGTTTCCAGCAGCCAATTTCTCCTTTAAAAATTATTTGTTTCTTTTCTTTTTTTTATTAAATAGAACAGAGAGAAATTGAGAGGGAAAGGGGAAGATAGAGACACCTGCAGGCCTGCTTCACAGCTCCTGAACCCTCCCCCACTGTAGATGGGGAGTGGGGGGCTGGAAGCCAGGCCTTGCATATGGTAATGTGTGTATTCAACCAGATACGACCCTGAGCCTTTGAATTACCTTAAATTTGGGGCCGGGCAGTGGTGCCCCTGGTTGAGTGCTCATGTTATAGCCCCCTCTCCCGACCTCTGGTGGAAGGTTCACAAGGGTAAAACAGGTCTTTTTCTCACAGAGTTCAGCTGGTTTCGTAGTGGAAGCACTTTGGCGCAGAGCCAGCATGGAGACCTTCAGTACATAGTCCTTAGCTGCTCAGATGTGGCAAATAGCAAGTCTTGAGGGCCGTGGCTCCCAGCACATCAACTGACGCCCCCCGCCCAGCCTCTGCCGAGCTCAGCTGTCAGCTCAGCGGGCACCTCCGTGGGTGGTGGCCGCCCTACCTGTCTCACCTGGAGAACCTGTTCAGTTCTTACTATGCAATAGACACCCTGCTCCGCACTCAGCTGGCCTCGGTGTTGTGCGACACTGCTGTGTCTCTCTGCCCCACACACAGTGTTTGGACTGATTTGCATTCTACGCTATGCCATCCTGACTTTTTGTTTGGTTGTTTGAATAAAATTGCGACACTCAGACACTTGAGGTGATAGTTAGTAGTTTGAAAGTGACGCCAGTGTTTGAGCCAGCTTTCATCTCAACTATGTCATACCTGGACATCTTAGATGTGTATCAAAGGTCTTTCATGGGGAAGAAAGGAAGTGTATGAAATAAACGGCAAGTTGTGAGTGATGTTGGCTCTGGAAAAACTTTTGCAAACTTAGTTGACAAAATTTTGGATCAACTGAAAAAAAAAAAGCATGACTTTTGAAATCTCTGGATGCCTTGGTTCTCAGTATTATCATTCTTTATTGAATTGATTTCTTATTAAAATATCTAGTTTTTAAGACTTTTTTTCTGACAGTATTATGTACTTTTTTAGTGTGGGTAGATGGAAGTGTCGCTTGTAGGTCACTATCGTACAGCTGACATGTATTTTTGTCTGTTCTTTATTATCTTAGTCGTTTCATGCTCTGTATGTACCATAACCAACCTATTGCCTATGAGAAACACGTAAGATAATGTATTTACAGCCACTGTTACAGTTTATAATGTATTTTTCTATCTTGTTTTATATGTATGTTATATAACATTCAAAAAGAATTTTTTTCTTGATTGAGAAAAGGATACAAACTGCAGAAATCCACGATTTTGATAACTGAATATCGCCAATTGTTTTGCGGAACTTTATTATATTGGGTGTCTTGTCTTTCTTGGGCTTTTAGTTAGGTAATGAATGAATACATTAGACACTTTTGTGTTGTAGTTGGGATTTTACATAGCTTGCATTTTAATTCTTGGGTTCTTTGCTGTTTCTATTAACCCATAGCATTATTTTAATAAATGTTATAATGCCAACCTTCTAAAAAAAAAAAAACAGGTCTGCAGTGGTCTCCCTTTCTTCCTCTCTATCTTCTCCTCCACTCTCAATTTCTCTCTGTCCCTATCAAATAATTAATTAACTAATTAATTAAAAAATAAATTACTTTAAATGTTTATTGAAGTAGCATTCCAGCGTATAAGTTTTAAGTGTATACACACACTAAATTTCTTCTTTTCAGCATAAATATGTTGTTATGGTTAGAAGAAAAATAGGACATGAGAGTTCTTTCCCTTTGCTCCTTCCCTTCTCACTCATTCAGCCATGACCTTCTCCTAAACCCACTCACAGGGAGGTTCAGATGAAAACAGAATTTGCTATAAAACAAAGTCCAAGTGTATACCTAAACAAATTAATTTAATATGAATTCTTAGCATTTCAATCAGTCAAGGGAAGAGATTATTAAGCCTTCCAAATGCTGTCTTAGCTCAAGCTAAACAGATGTTAACTGTCATGTATTCTAGGATTCAGTACTCAGAACTTAGGAAGGAAGTTAGATATAGATAATCTTCATAAAGACTTTTGCCTGAGCTCTTCAAGTAGAAGAACAATCATAGAAAAATGTTATTTCTTCCTCCAACTAAAAACCTACAAGTTGCCAAGATTGAGAGGTGCTTGTATCTCTCACATTAAAATGAATATATATGCAAATGATAAAATATACCTGTAAGTGAATATATATGCAAATGATAAAATATACCTGTAAATGAATATATATGCAAATGATAAAATATACCTGTAAATGAATATATACATGTAAATGATAAAATATGCCTATAAATGAATATATACATGTAAATGATAAAATATGCCTGTAAGGGAGTTGGGCTGTAGCGCAGCGGGTTAAGCGCAGGTGGCGCAAAGCACAAGGACCGGCATAAGGATCCCGGTTTGAACCCCGGCTCCCCACCTGCAGGGGAGTCACTTCACTAGCGGTGAAGCAGGTCTGCAGGTGTCTATCTTTCTCTCCTCCTCTCTGTCTTCCCCTCCTCTCTCCATTTCTCTCTGTCCTATCCAACAACGACAACAACAATAATAACTACAACAATAAAACAACAAGGGCAACAAAAGGGAATAAATAAATAAAATAAAATTTAAAAAAAGTTCAAAAAATATATATATGCCTGTAAATGCTAAAATAATGTTATTTTTACAGCAACTATTTAAGAGTAACTCAGAAATTTGTGTTAAAGAAAGGGTATGAAGAATACAAGTTTAATCCCCCCCCCCCCCCCCCCCGCCAACACCCATGTCCAGAAGAGAAGAATTACAGGAGCCAGAGCTCCCACCTTCTGCACCCTATAAAGAATTTTGGTCCATACTCCCAGAGGGGGACAATGGTAGGGGAAAGATGACCAGAGGGCTCTAAACTCCAACTCCATCAGGACCCAGAGAAAGAAGAGGACAAAAGGGAGGACATTCAGAAGTTGTGCTAAGTATAGGTGTGACTTACAAAAGAGAAGGGAGGACCATAGGGAACAAAAGGGGGAAACAAACTATATATATATATATATATATATATATATATATATACAGTTGTACAAATAAGAGTCAACCCATATCTGTGACCTTGGGAGAGCTACTGTGGTTTCCAGTGGAGGGAGTGGGGACACAGAATTCTGGTGGTGGGAACAATGTGGAATTATACCCGTTATCTTATGATTTTGTATATCAATATTAAGTTAAAATTAAATAAATGCATAAAATAAATAAGAATACAATTTTAGTATCTTCTACTAGTTTTTAGGTTCCCCCGAGTATGTTTCTAATGTCTTTCAGGTAGCATTATTAACATTTGTTTTCCAATTGAATTGAGTGACACATAACTCAAACTCTTTGTTTTCCATCATCCATCCCCTTCCCAACTCATGTCCCTTCATTTCTTTTTCTTTTTAATTAGAAGGTTAATAGCTTACAGTACAGTTGCTGGCACATGACAACTTCTCACGTCACCAAAATAGGTGTCTGTAAGACATTCTCACCATTTTATGGAGCTAAATGAACACTTGGTAATGAAATCTTATTAGTTAAGTGATGGGCCAGTTCAGCTTCTCCGTGCCTTCGCTATCCAAGATCCTCTCCCACCGGGGCAGGCTGTCTGAAGCCTTCTCTCTAGGCCATCTACCATCCACCTCCCAGAGATACAAGGAGGCCCCAGTACCACATGGGAGATACTATGGCACCAGAGGAAGTCCCAGTGCTGCAGTGTAGCTACCTCTCTCCCACTCTGAGTGAAAAGTCACCCAAGGAATGGTAAAATCATGCATTGGTGAGCCCACCTCCATAATTAAGTAATTAATTTATCAAAAGCATTTGCTACTGGCCAGGAAGAAATAACACAGCAGTTTATACAAGAGACTTATATTTCTGAGGTACCAGAGGCCCCAAGTTCAATCTCCAGTGCTCCCATAACCAAGAATTAAGCAAAGCCTTGGTTGAAAAAAAATATTGCTGAGAAATCTCTTTACTGAGAAACACTTCTAGATTTTTTTCCCCAAAGTCTAATAGATATTTTTGTAATCACTGGAAACTACTTATTGTGCCAAATAAGAACTCAGAAAACAAACCAAAGCCAAAACAAACAAACAAAAAACACCTTTAGGCTAACAAGATAGCTCACAGTGTGCTGCTTTGCCGCTGAAGGAAGTTCTATTTCTTCTTCTTTTTTTTTTTATTCCCTTTTGCCCTTGTTGTTTTAGTGTTCTAGTTATTACTGATGTCGTCGTTCTTGGATAGGACAGAGAGACATGGAGAGAGGAGGGGAAGACAGAGAGGGGGAGAGAAAGACAGACACCTGCAGACCTGCTTCACCGCCTGTGAAGCGACCCCCCTGCAGGTGGGGAGCCGGGGGCTCGAACCCGGATCCTTAAATGGATCCTTAAGTTGGTCCTTGCGTTTTGCGCCTTGTGCGCTTAACCTGCTGCGCTTAACCTGACTCCCAGAAAGTTCTATTTCTATGGGCTCTCTCTCTCTCCCTCTCCCTCCCTTCCTCCTCCCCTCTCCCTCTTCATCTTCCCTTCATCCTCCCCCTCCTCCTCCCCCTTCTTCTCCCCTCCCCCCTCTGCCTCTCTGTCACTCAAAGCAAACAAGCAGGCAGGGCTACAGAGTAGCAGCAGCTGCCTCCTCCCCCCTTCCTGTTCAGCTAAGAATAGCAAAGAGAGCTCAACAAGAGAACTCACCAAGTCGGGGTGGGTGTAAACACAAGTGGCCGGCGGGCAGAGAGAAGCTGAAGGAGAGATTCCCTGGGCTGGAATGCCATATATAAAAGCAAACAAGCAAACTAACAAATTCTTAGACTATGAGAAGAAATATTGTGGCCACAGGAAAAGAAAGATGGCCCTAGGAAAGGCCAAATCCCATCAGGTGGGCCAGCTGTAGAGTGGTGGCAGACAGAAATTACACTTTTGTTGGGCATCTTCATTCAGCATATACACGCGTCAAATTAGAGTCCTATAAACAGGAAACTTATATAATGCAATAGCACTGTTAGTTCAGTACACTTTTTTTAAAGTTAGCTCTCATTTACTCCCTTTTCTTTTTTTAATATTTATTTATTTATTCCCTTTTGTTGTCCTTGTTGTTTTATTGTTGTTGTTACTGATGTCATCATTGTTGGATAGGACAGAGAGAAATGGAGAGAGGAGGGGGAGACAGAGGAGGGGAGAGAAAGACAGACATCTGCAGACCTGCTTCACCACCTGTGATGCGACTCCCCTGCAGGTGGGGAGCTGGGGCTGGGATTTTTAGGCTGGTCCTTGCACTTTGCATCGCGCAGCGCCGTGCTTAACCCGCTGCACTACCACCCAACTCCCTCAATACATTTTTTAAAAGGTGAAATGACAAAAGCAAAAACTCCTCCTAGTTACCATGACCAGCACTTCATATTTTGAAAGGGAGTGCTTACCACTAATGGGAAGCATATAATGTCATAATGTCAGAAGAGAAGACAATGCTTTTTAAATTTTTTTATTGTCTTTATTTATTTATTGGATAGAGACAACCAGAAATTGAGAGGAAGGGGTAGAGAGGGAAAGAGACAAGAGAGACACCTGCAGCCCTGCTTCACCACTTGTAAAGCTTTCTCCCTATAGTTGGGACCAGAGGCTTGAACCTGGGTTCCCTGCACACTGTAACATGTACATTCAACCAGGTCCCCCCCACCCCCAACAATCTTTTAAATTAAAGAAGTTGTTTCCTGAAAACCACAGCACATAGCTTTCCTTATTTTCCTCTTTTGCAGTCGGCAAGAGAGTAAAGGCTCTATCCGAGCCTGGTCCTAGGAACCTGGAGTCTCTGGGGCTTGGCGGGCAGTGGGAGAGGTGGAGGCCTACGTCAGAAGGGACCTCAAGGTTTCCCAGGCCCTCTCACTCCTGTGACTGACTGGAGGGCCTCTGAGTGTCTGAATGTCTGCAGCCCCGATTGCTAGTTCTGTGAAGTCTAGCCCAGGAGTCTGGAAGGCTGCGAGGCAGTGTTTGTGGAGCCGAAGTGAAGATTAAGTCATGTTTTAGAAGTGACCTCTGTCCACCCTTTCTACAGGCCTCCCTCCCTCTGGACTTCACTCCCAGCAGTTCCCCACCTCGAAGCTTTTGTTCTGCACCAGCTCCCCCCCCTCAACACCCACACAAGACTCAACAAGGTCCCCTGCATACTCACTCTCACCTTGCGACCTCACAGCCACCCTGTGGTTGCCTTCTCCTCAAATGGACCTGGTCTTTGTTGTTCTAATTAGATTATTTCTGCCTTAAGGACTCAGAGGATAGTCCCCTAGCAGCCCTGGCTAGGAAGACAGGTCGCATAATCCCTGTTATCAAGAGGCTTGTCATTTAGCATGTAGATCAACTAATTCTTTCGATATCAGGGGAGCAATTGTGTATCTTCATATTGATTTTTTTTTTGAGATACAATCGCCTGCATTCCTGAGTCAGACTCACTTATGAAGTTAAAAGGTTCCACTTACTGTATTATGAAACCACCCCCACCCCCACTACACACTCCATCCCAATGTGCCACTACTGCTACAAGGCTGGACAAAAGCTGAAGGGTTTTGTGTTTTTCCACTTGCTTCAGTTTCAGAATGAACAACCAGTAAAGGAGAAACAGAAAAAAAAATTCTGGTTGTTTTAGGAGTGTGAATGTTTATACTGTGTGTGTGTGGGGGTGGCATCCTATTTGGCCATTCCCCACCACCCACCTGACCTGACCATACTTCCTGCATCTCCAAACCTCTAGAGCCACACCGGGCTCTTAATTTAATGAGGTCAATTTATCAAGTTTCTATTTTTCATGATGCATTAGGAGGCTGGTATTTAAAACTTACCTGGGGGCATTGTCTTATCAAATTCCCATCTGAGGGCACTGAAAGGTAGAAAAAATAAGATATATATATATATATATATATATATATATTTTATAATTTAAAAAAATATTTATTTTATTTATTCCCTTTTGTTGCCCTTGTTGTTTTATTGTTGTAGTTATTATTATTGTCATTATTGTTGTTGGATAGGACAGAGAGAAATGGAGAGAGGAGGGGAAGACAGAGAGGGGGAGAGAAAGATAGACACCTGCAGACCTGCTTCACCGCTTGTGAAGCGACTCCCCTGCAGGTGGGGAGCCAAGGCTTGAACCAGTGTCCTTACACTGGTCCTTGTGCTTTGCGCCACCTACGTTTAACTCGCTGCGCTACAGCCCAACTCCCAAAATAAGATATTTTTGTTACTGAGACTTGGCTGTTCCAGGATGATTTTTTAAAAAGTGGTTTAGTAACGATTAACAAGATTGTAAGATAATAGGGGTATAATTCCACACAGTTCCTACCATCAAAGTTCCTATCCCAGCCCCTTCATTGAAAGCTTCCGTATTCTTTATCCTTTAAGGAGTGTGGACCAAAATTCTTTATGAGGTGCAGAAGGTGGGAACGTCTGGCTTCTGTACTTGCTTCTCCATTGGACATAGGTGTTGGCAGGTGGACCCTGTTTCTATCTTTCCCTAGTGGGGTAGGAATCTGGAGAGGTGAGGTTTTGGGACACAATGTTAATCCAGGCTGATTTTTTGCAACACCCCTCAATTTCAGTATCACTTGACTGAGAAAAATAGTGATTTATAGGAGTGTTATCACAAGGATACTTCCCCACATTTCCCCAACATAGATACTGGTACATTTTACCCTCCGCCAAATGCTTCTCCTGTTCCATGATAGGAACTTAGGTCCAGAAGGAGAAGAATGTATACTGGATGGTCTTACTCACAGGCAGGGACTAAAAAAGCAAAACAAAGAACGATATAGGGTGAATTCTCAATAAACCATAATCTGTCCCAGCAGATTTTGGGACCCAGAATGGTGGTTGGGGGGAGCTAAGGGGAGGTTGGGGGTATAAATATATTTTTAAAGGCAACTTCAATTCCAAGCTGACTTTTTCAGATAGAAAGAGACAGAAAAATAGATAGATGATTGATAGATAGATAGATAGATAGATAGAAATAAAGTAGATGATAAAGGGGGGGGGTGGGGAAGATAGCAGATCACCAGGTCTGGGCATGAAGGGAGAGTTGAAAGATTTACTTCTTCCGATGTGGTGGGGGCCAGGCACAAACCTGACATCTGTGCAAGGCAAAACAGGTGCACTATGCTGGGAAGCTATCTTTCCACTAAGAGAAAGAATAATTTGAGCTCTTATAGTAAAGAAAAAAAATCTCATCTATCAAAAGATCCAAAATGCACTGAGATTTGGGACAAGCTGAGGTGTTGATTCTATTATGATGCAAAGACAAATAGTGGCCAAGAGCCAAAGGCACACTGTGCTCTACCCAGAAAATTCTGTGTGCCTACTGGTGAGGGTATTGATTGCAATAAAACGTGTTACAGAGCTGGAGAGACAGCATAATGGTTGTGCAGAAGACTTTCAGTTTTGAGCCTCTAAGGTTACAGGTTCAACCCCCAGCAATATTGTAAGCCAGAGCTGAGTTCTCTCTCTCTCTCATCTACTGTATCTCTCTATCATTAAAAATAGACAATAAGTAAAATATTTAAAATAAAAAATAAAGTATGTTATAATTCATTCAGTAGAATAATAGTTCTTTTCATTTATGAAGGATAGGTTATAGATTTGTACAGTAATTAAAAAAAAAAACTTCACACAGGCTTAGCTGGGCAGTTTATTGGGCGGTTTATTACATCACAAGTTATTTAGATATAGCAAAACCATCACAGCAAAGTAGACAGATATATGGGTGTCAGGCAGTGGTGCACAGGGTTAAGCAGTGGTCTGCTTTTCTCTCCCTCTCTATCTTCCCCTCCCTTCTCAATTTCTCTCTGTCCTATGCAATAAAATAGAAAAAGAAATGGCTGCCAGGACCACTGGATTCATAGCACTGACACTGTGCCCCAGCGATACCCCTGGAGGCTGAAATAGGGGGTGTCAAAGATGTCCTAGTCATGATGGTGGGCAGTCATGCATGAGTCCTTAAGCTAGTTACCAGGCTTGGCTACACATGTTCAGGTGCCAGAGGAAGCAGCATGCTGGGTCCTGGGGAGAAGGGGAGCTGGCAAGGGCAGCGGGAACAGAGCGAGATTTCCTCCAGACACTCGCTGAAATCACTTCCTACACACCCACCATCACTTGCGTGAGCCCACTGTATGCTTGTCAGGCTGACATCAGCCATATGTTAATTATGTTCATGTCCCAACAGACTTAACAGTGTATTGCTGTTTTTTTTTTTTCACACAACAGCTTGTGATTCATGTCCTATTAATTATTCTCTTCTTACAAATAAAACTACTGAGACCAAGAGAGGCTAGCATGTGATTTGCTAAAGTTCACAAAGCCAATAAATGAGTGGTAGAGTCCAATCCTAGTCAAAATTACCTAGCTCCTAAACTTGTTCTTTCTGTTGTGCTGACTGATACGCAGTACATCCATATAAACCTCTATCTGCACATGAATTCTAAGATAGTTGTTCATCACCTAGGCCCTAAATGCCAACTCCAGAAAAGGATACACAGGGTAGAGAAAGAAAACAATAAACACTGTGCTCTCATCACTGTCTGCTTCCATATAAAGAATAAAATTCAGAGGCAGGAGTAGGTAGCATAATGGTTATGCAAAGAGACTCTCATGCCTGAGGCTCCAAAGTCCCACGTTCAGTCCCCTGCACCACCATAAGCTAAATCTGAGCAGTGCTCTGGTTAAGAAAATAATAATATGCAACCAGTACCACCTCGGCATGCTTCACTTCGGATTGTGTTCAGAGACGTCAGGTGTGGATTGTCAACCTTCCAGCTTCGTTACTCAGGTGAAATCTTTCCTAGCTCATAGGACTCCTTATTCCATTTCAGGAGGTTCACGTCCTAACAAAACCTAGATATAGACCAGGTCCCACAAAGATAGGGCAAAATATATACCTTAAGACAAAAGTGCACAATAGTTTGCAGTGAATCAATAAATGCAGCAAGCAAATAGAAAGACCTAAAAAGACACCATAACGTACCTAATGAAATAGTTTCTACTTAGACCTATATACACTCCTCACCTACTTCCTATACTTCCCTCAATCACTCCAAAGCTAACCTTGTCAGACAAAGTAAGGGCTACAAAAGCTGGATAAGGGAAAGAGACTGGCAGACTTTAATGATGGCTCTTTAGTCACTATCAGGCCACCCCATCAGCTGGGGCCCTAGTCAGGGAGTCCTGGGATTCCCACACAGACATGATGGGCCTACACCTCTAACAGATCCCTCTCTCCACTGTCACTGGTCATCTCCACCAGAAATGACATAACAGACCCCTCTGTGGGCCCCTATAGGACCTTGCCCTCAATGTGGATCAGCAATGGTAGAGAATGCTCCATTCTCTGAAGGGAGGTTGGACAATATACTCTACCTACCAACTGAGGAAGATGAGTCCTGAAATTGGTGCAACTGGTAGTGTTCCTCCTCATGACCACAGAATGTGAGCTCAGACCAACAGGGATGCAGAGGTCACATAGGCTCCTAAGCTGAATATGGACCCCAGATCAAATCGATGGGGTTTACAGTCAACAATATTTATATACTTTTCCCATATTTGGGAGCTACTCTCTTTCCTGATCTAGCTTTCTAGTCCTTTTTCCAGCTATGACATCATCTCCCTAGTCAACAACTGGGGTCCACATGTATATCAGATGTCAGGCTCAGGCAAAAACTAGTAAAGTCATGGACCCTTTGGAATATACCTAAAATAAACCTACTAGCTTTTTCCAAAATGGAGACCCCAAATCTTTATCTGCAATATTCTTGCCTTTAGATTCATGATTAGACAAAAATTTGTACTGCTTTATAGCTTAACTTTTTTTCAGCCACCAGGTTCCAGATGCTACCATGATGTCAACCAGACTTCCCTGGGCAGATGACCAACGTGTCCTGGAGTCTCACCTCCCCAGAGCTCTGCCCCACTAGGGAAAGAGAGAGACAGTCTGGGAGAATGGATCAAATTGTCAACGCCCATGTTCAGTGGGGAAGCAATTACAGAGCCAGACCTTCCATCTTCTGCATCCCACAATGATCCTGGGTCCATACTCCCAGGATAAAGAATAGGGAAGATATCAAGGGAGGAGATGGGATACGGAGTTCTGGTGGTGGGAACTGTGTGGAACTGTACTCCTCTTATCCTATTGTCTTGTCAGTGTTTCCATTTTATTAATAAAAATTATAAAAATTAAAAGAACAGTAAGAAGAATAGAATTCAGGAGCAAAACGGGGTACTCAAGCTTGCATAGGAGGCTTTTGAATATAAATATTTTTGTAGAGAAAGGTCCTTGCATATTATTCAATGTTTTTGTTTCTTTTTTTAAATTTTTTTATTCCTTTTTGTTGCCCTTGTTGTTTTTTTTATTGTTGTAGTTATGATTGATGTTGTTGTTGTTGGATAGGACAGAGAGAAATGGAGAGAGATGGGGAAGACAGAGAGGGGGAGAGAAAGACAGACACCTGCAGACCTGCTTCACCGCCTGTGAAGCGACTTCCCTGCAGGTGGGGAGCCGGGGGCTTGAACCGGGATCCTTATGCCGGTCCTTGTGCTTTGCGCCACCTACGCTTAACCCGCTGTGCTACCGCCCGACTCCCTATTCAATGTTTTTGAGCAAATGAAGTACTGAGTTAAATTCTTATGTGTACAGAAGCTGATAGGATAAAGTTAGTTCTTCCATTAATATTTATGTAAATCTTCTATCTAAAACAGGTTGGGTGTATGGATTGACCTGCCAATGCCAATGCCTTTCAAAGAAACAATAACAGAGGCCAGAACTCAACTCCCACCTTCTGCACCACCAAAATAATTTTGGTTCTTACTCCCAGGAGGGTCGAAATGATAGGAGGAAAATGACTAGAGGGCTCTGAACCCCATCTCCATCAGTACTCTGAGAAAGAAGAGGAAAAAAGAGAGGGACATCTGTATATAGTAATAGGTGTATGTGTGACTTGGAAAGGAAGAGAAGATGGGATGATGGGGGAAAGGGCAAATATAGACAGTTATAGAAATAATAGCTCTCCCACAACGATCCTGGGTCCATGCTCCCAGAGGCATAGAGAATGGGAAAGCTAGTGGGGAGGGACGGGATATAGAGATTGGGTGGCGGGAAATGTGTGGAGTTGTACCCCCCCATCCTATGATTTTGTTAATGTCTCCTTTCTTAAATAAAAAAATAAATAAAATAAACATGTAAACTTGCTTGATTTTTTGTTTGCTTTTTCTGACCTTTACAGGTTTGAAAAGTATTCAAGTATTTTGCAAACTATCAAAAAAAAAAAAATAGCTCACCCATATCTGCAAGCTTAGGAGAACTGCTGTAGCTTCCAATGGAAGGGATGGGGACACAGAACTCTGGTCATGGGAATGGTGCGAACTGGTACCCCTGTTATCTTGTAATTTTGTAAATCAATATTAAATCATTAATATAATTAAAAATAAATCTATCCGGTAGAATAAAGATGTGTATATTGACTTTTTTTTTTTTTTGCTTTTAAAAAAACAAAACTGAATGTCCTTTTGAAACAGAAAAACTGTATAGCAGACTTCAAAATATTTTCAGTAGAAATTTGGTATGAATTAGGGACAAATACTAATACATGACTTTTTTCATTTACTCTGTGTTTCAGAAATAAAGAGCTATATTTACTTTTCATTGTATGACTATAACATCATGTGTCATTAAGCAGATGTCTGAAACCTCTAATTCTTGTTCAATTTCTTTACTTACCTAAATATCTTGTAGTTATGAATGATTATAAATATTGTGTCTGTGGAATACAACACTGAACTTCTTTCAATGTCTGGAACCTATTAGGAACTTAAAAGCTATATGTTTCTAGTTATGAAAGATCACTTCACACTTGTTATAATAATCATCATAAAAAAGACTTAGAGATAAAAAATGCTGGTGAGAAAAGGAAAATTTTGTGCACTATTGACTAGCATATATAATTTAAAGTCTGGAAGATCCTTAGGACATTAAAAACACAATGGAACACCATGCAGCTGTTGTAAATGACAAAGCTACCTCTTTTGTCATTTGTTGGACAGAACTTGAAAGTATCCTGTGAGATAAGCCAGAAAGAGAAGGACAAATACCACATGATCTCACTCCTAAGTGGAGCCTGGGTAGCAAGAACTTTGAGGGAAAACAGAGTGTGAAACGTGTGTGCGGTGCATCAAAGCAGAGGATTCTGGGGAGGGCGGGGAAGAGACAGAATGGAGGACTTCTAGGCACCTACTGTATGAAGGTAGAAAGTGACCTAATTGGGGACAGAGAGTATCTTACAGACACCTACTCTGGGGTGATGAGAGGTTGTACCTCTGTGCCCACCCCCCACCTCCAGTAAAGTAGAAAAATATAATATTTAAAATAGAACTACCTTATGGCCCAATAATTCCACACCTGAGAATCTATCCATTGGAAAATGGATAGAGAAAATATTACATCTATATGTTCATATCTTCATATAGGATTATTAGAAAAGTCAGGATGCATTCTTTATTTTTCTATGCAAACTAAAAGGTGAGAACTGAGATTACTTTGCAAGAAGGCTTGCATTTCTGACGTCTGTTATACAGTGGGGATCTAGAGTGTGTGTAGATCTAGCATGAGCTGGATGAACTTAAGGTGTTCCTAAAATAACAACTTTTCTTCACAAAAGAACCACTAAATCTGTACTCCAGAATGAATAAATTTTTCCCATACTGTACATGTTAAGCGACGTTTTACTTTTAGAACTGCTATGTTGATACAGCAAAGTATGATGGTGAATGCATGTAAGTTTATTTTTTTGAGAGTCTTGAATGAAAATAGTAAAGTCATTCAAGGATTCAGTCCAGAGTAAACAGCACAGCCTAATAGATCAAACCCCAGTAAGAAATCAAGCCCTGGAAAAGTAGTAATGTAAATAAAAGTGTGATTTCAATCCCCACTTGCTGACTGTCCTGCCTCAGGCCACCGAGGCTCAGTGCCATCAGATGCATTAATGCTGAGACACTGGTCACTTGTCGGGGGAAGAGGGTGGTGCTGAAAGCTTTTCTTTGCCTGTAGATGCAAGGAATAGTTTATAAGCCTGAAATTCATTCAGCTGGAGCATCAGACATCAGTTTCTGAAAAAGCAAAGGTGGTGAACTTCTTTTAGCATTGACATGACCTGAGGGCATACACGCATGATGAAGCACTAAGTTACTTCAACAATGCAGAGAGCCAACAAGAAATGCTGTGAGGCCTGCACAGTGTTGCAAGGCTGGGACTGAGTTTCCAGGAAACTGTCTTAAAAGTAATGAGGTTTCTGAAGTGTGCAGAGATACAGACCTTTCCAACTGCCAGTTCTACCACCCTTGGTAGAGTCAAACTGGGTGGCCTTCAAGGACTGATACAAAGTGACAGTGTCACTCAGAGTCCGGTAAGGATAGTATCTGAAAAGACATTTATAAGCAATTTCTACCCTTTCTTTTTCCTCTCCTGCTGAGCCATTTTAAATTACTCTGGTCCCAGAAAGGGTTAGAACTTTGACTGGAGAAAATCATCAGCTATGTGTCTGAAATCTAGGACTAAAAACCTTTGCTCAGATCTTAAAATCTTATTGAAAGAGAGCATGTAGTAGTATAAGATTAAGAGTAAGGTTGCACAGACTTGAAGAGTGTGGTATACATCTGTGAATCTCGGTCTCATCTGAAAATAGAAAAACTCTCTGGGAAGACAACCTCACCAACGTGTCCTGGAACCTCACCTACCCAGAGCCCTACCCAAAGAAATACAGAAACAGGCTAGAGGTATGGCTCCACCTGCTAACACCCATACATAGTACACCAGAGAAGCAATCACAGAAACCAGACCTTCCACCTTCTGCATCCTATATGGAATGTTGGTCCATATTCCCAGAGTGATAAAGAATAGGGAAGCTTCCAATGAAGGGGATGGGACACAGAACTTGACACTGATTTACAAGGAACACTAAGTTTCAGGAGTGTAACTTCACACTTTGTCAACTGTATATATTTCACTTAAAATTTATAGGGATCATAATAAATTATAATACATCTTATACATGTACATGGTTTCCTGTTCTGCATTAACGGGTGTCTGCTTCACACTTTTATCACCCCCAAATCAGGAGCCCCAACCCCTCTTGCCCTAGAACCCCTATTCCTCCCCTGCCCCCCAGAGTCCCATGCTTTGCTGTGGTACTTCTCCCTCAGTCCATGAGGGAGGAAGTTTCATTCCATGTTCCCCCCTGCCTGTCTCCCAAATTCCACCTACATGCAGACTTATCCCATATGCACCCTTCCTTTCTTGACCTATTCCACCCAACAAATTTCTTTCTGCTACAAGCAAAGTTGAGGCAAAAATTGAGATTTATGAGTTTCTGTTCTGTTGTCTAGGTCTTAGATGCTTGGCCTTGGCTCACTCACATTGGTCACATCACTCTGTCTTTCTGCCCTCCTTTTTCCTTTATGTTGCCTCCTTTTGTTGCTTTTGTTTGAGTTTCCATTTATATTCCACCCTTTCAGTAGTTCTTGCAAGACAGGGTTGACGTATGTTTGATGTATTTATGATACAGGTTCTGTATGTTTGGGAAGTTTATTACTTTTTTTTATTTCTCCTTCATACTTGAAAGGTAATTTGGTAGGATACACTACATGTGGTTGATCATTATTAACTCTTAATACTGTAAAAATATCATTCCATTCCCTTCTTGCTTCCTGAGTTTGTGTTGAGAAATCTGGTGGAATCTGCCTGATGGTTGTTCTTTGCTATGTCAGCTGCTTCCTTTCCCTTACAGCTTAAAATATTTCTCCTTATCCTTATTTTTGGATAATGTTACTATGATATTTCTTGGGGTTGCTTGTTTAGGTAGCTTTGGCTTCCTTTCAGCTTCTGTTATATCTATCATTTGACCATTGCCCAGATGTAGGAAGTTTTCTGCAATAATTTCTCTAAATATGCTCTCTGCTCCTCTCTCTTTCTCTTTATCTTCAGGGACCCCTGAAACTCTGAATATACATGTTTTCTTTAGCCTAAGTATTTAATGTTTCAGATGTGTAAGGTGATATTTTTTATATCTTCATGGACTGAAATAGTGATAAATTTAGAAAATCATTTGCATGTCTCTAATTGCTAATGGAGGTCTTAAAAAGATTTAAAATCATGTTGACCTTCATTTACTCTGCAATGTATTTGTCTATTTTTCTCAGATATCAACCTGCCAATGTACATGTCCAGCAGAGAAGCAATTACAGAAGCCAGACCTCCCACCTTCTGCACCCCATAAAGAATTTTGGTCCATCTTCCCAGAGAGATAAAGAACAAGGAAGCTTCCAAAGGAGGGGATGGGGCAGGGAACTCTGGTGACGAGTGCATAGAAGTGTACCCGTTATCTTACAATCTTGTTAATCATTATTAAATCATTAACAAAAATTTTTAAAATATTTTTCCAATATTTATACCTCTCACATCATTTTCTTATTGCTATTCTTTAAATTCTAGAACAATCCTTAGTGGCAATGGCTATAGTCAGCAACATTATCTTCCTTTTTTTAAAAAAGATTTAAAAATATTTAATTTATTTATTCCTTTTTGTTGCCCTTGTTGTAGTTATTATTGTTGTTATTGATGACATTGTTGTTGGATAGGACAGAGAGAAATGAAGAGAGGAGGGGAAGACAGAGAGGGGGAGAGAAAGACAGACACCTGCAGACATGCTTTACAGCCTGTGAAGCGACTCCTCTGTAGGTGGGGAGCCATGGGCTCGGTCCTTGTGCTTTGCACCACCTGCACTTAACCCGCTGCACTACCGCCAGACTCCCTCATCTTGCTTTTGACTTAAAAAATGTTTCCCTTTTTTGTGTTAATAATTTAAAGGTGTCAATTGTAGAATTCTTAAAATTAAAAGTTAAACTTTTGTTTAAGGGAATATTATATCTTATCAAATGCTTTTAAAACAATGTTGTTTGATATTCTGGCACTCATTCTGCTCTTGTTTTAGTAATGTGAATAATTATATTATTGTATTTCCTAAAAGTGTATCATTAGTCAATATCTAGGAGAAATACATTGGGCATGTTGGAATTTTTGTTACTGGTCTAGTCTTGATTTGATATGATTTTATTTAATAATTATGTTAATATTATATAATATAAAATATATAGCTGTCTCTTTTTTCAAATCTTGTCCATTTCTTTTGGCATCAGTATTATACCAGCTTTCTAAAATACGTTAGGAAGCTTTAATTTCCTTCCCTTGTAAAAGTTTTAGTAGGAAGCAGGGCAGTGGTACACCCAGTTGAGCTTATGTTGCTAAGTGCAAAGACCCGGATGTGAGGGCGATCTGGCTGTGACATCTGTCACCCCAGTGATCACCAGGGTTGATTCCCTGATCTGGCTGGCTAGGCGGTTGTCCCCTTCCTCCCTCACTGCTCCATGTGCGTCCCTCCTGAAGCTGTGTGCTCTGTGGAAGAGGACGGACTTCCCCAATAGAGACAGACTGGTCTTCGGCTGAGGGCAGAACCTCCAAACAAGCTAAGTGCAAAGACCCAAGTTCAAGTCCCTTGTCCCTACCCACAGGCGGACACTTCATAATCAGTGAAGTAAGGCTGCAGGTGGATTTCCTTCTCTCTCCCTTTCTATCTTCCCCTTCCTACTCAATTTCTCTTTGTCCTGCCTCATACAAAAGAAATATTAAACAAAATAGAGAAAAACAGAGCTTGACTCACCATCAACATTGACTTATCATTAGTTTTAATATCACATGAATGATGAGTTCTTTAAATATGAAAGAAGTCGTCAATAAATTCCTCTCCTTTTAATATTTAACCAGTTGGTATTTGTTAATGCTTTCTAATTTTTCCAGGCTTGTCACTTTTTTTACCTTCTTATTTCTTTCATAAAATTTAGAACACCTTCAATTTTAGAAACTAATTTAACCAGTACTTATAAAGTTTAGCCATATAGAGGTGCACTTTATATTATCTTAAAAGTTGTCGCAGTCTCTTTTTACCTCTGCCTGCCTGCCTGAATCCATTTCTCATTGATCTCTTATATTGAATTTTTTGGTTTGGAATTTTTCCTCTTTTTTTTTTTTTTTTGATTTAACTTATGAAGAGTTTGCTGATGTAATTGGCCCTGTTGAAAGAGCGACCAAGTTTTGGATTTAGTATCATTTATCCATTTTTCTAATTAATTTTGCTTTAAACTTTAGGCTAACGTTTGAATTCCCGTAATCCTCTCCCCTCCACCCTCTGGGCAGAGTGAAATGCTTAGATTATTTACTTTTCCTTATTCTATTTTTGTCATCAATACTCCTACTCGCCCTTTTCAGATAGAGACAGACAAAGAGATGAAGAAAGAGAGAGAGAGAGAGAGACCATAGCACCAAAGTTTTCTCTGTGTAGTGAGGACCTGGCTAGAAGCTTGGCTGTGTGTACCACAAAGCAGGCACCCTCCTCCATGAATTATCTTAGCAACTCAAATGTTTAGATGAAAGCTGTTGCTGTGTTTAATAACAAACACACTTGAGATTTTTCAGTTTTTATTATCTATCTGTCTATCTATCTATCTATCTATCTATCTATCTATCTATCTATCTATCTATCTATCCATCTATCTATCTTTTGCCTTCAGGGGTATGCCTGGGGCCTGGTGCTGCACTACAAATCCGCTGCTCCTGGCGGCCTTATTTTCCATTTTATTGCACAGGACAGAGAGAAACTGAGTGAGGAGGGGGAAATAGAGACAGGTAGAGAAAGACAGACACCTGCAAACCCACTTCGCTGCTTGTGAAGCATCCCCCCTGCAGGTGGGGAGAGGGGTCTCAGGACTGGATCCTCACACAGGTCCTTATGCTTAGTACTGTGTGCACTTAACCGGGTGTGGCAACCCGTGACGCCAATTTTTATTTTCTTAATAAAATGCCACTGTATTAGTCAATTTTTTCTAGGTTTTGCTGCAGGAACAAATAACCCCCAATGGGTTCACAACATGCAGTTTCTCTTTCTACATTCCATGTTCTTTGTGTGTCGACTATAGTTCTAATCAATGTGTTCTTCAGTTTGAGATGCAGGCTGAAGATACAGCCACATGTCTGGGAAACGCTGATCTCTTGGAAGAAAGAATAATGCTGCCATTCATATTCTAAAGCCTAGGCCAATGTCAAGTGGTGAGGCTTCACCCTGTGAAGGTAGCAAATAAGTGCAAGGAATAATACACTCTACCACAACCTGAAACCATGTCCCAGAGTTTGAGAATTCATAGCCATTGTTAGGTGGTCTGCAATGACAATGGAGTTTAGTTTCATTCTCCAGCTTCTGAAAAATTAGTTTTTAGTGCCTCAATCAATGTAATAGTAAAGAAAAATTAAGTATTGATTGAGGCACTAAAAACTAATCCAGGACATTCCAAAGAGTAGAAGTTCTACAAGCTATGCTCTGAGGAGTAAAAATAACTAGAAAATTTATAACAAAGATGTTTGATTACTTGTAAAAATTTGAAATGAATTTTTCAGGAGCTAGAGAATGAAACTAAACTAAACTTTTTAATTTTTCATATTAAAAAACACAAGTTTTGGGTTGATGAGATAGCTCCTCTGGGAGGGTATCTGCCAAGTCCCATCGCCCACACATCACAGACAGGACTGGCAGAAATGTCAGTGCTCTGATGTCTCTCCCATCTTCCTCTCTTCTCTTATTCTCCCTGTAAAAAGTCAGGAACATTGAAGCCCTGATGACAACAAAGTAAATTAGCAGTTTTTTTTTTAAGATAACTGATATTGGAGCCATGTGGCGGTGCACCTGGCTAAGCGCACGTCACAATGCACAAGGACCCAGTTTCTTGAGCCCCCTTCACCACCAGTGTCAGGTTCTCCCCGACAGGTAGTTGTGAGGAGAGAGATCTGGACCAGGTGGATCCCCCTTTTGGGGCTGAGCGGGAGGGAAAGTGTCGACGACTTGAGAAAAGAAAAGACACCAAGTTCTGTTAAGTTCTGTTAAGTTCTGTTAAGGCAGTGACTCGCTTTATTGAGGAAAAGGCCATTCTTTATGGGGGGGGTGGGCAGGGATGGAAAGATAGGGTGAGATGACCTTAGAGGTGGCTCACAGGAAGTGCTGTGTCACTCTGAGGAAGTTAGTGACCCTCAGCGAAACTTGAGCCAGGCTTAGGAAGTGTCTGCTGGGCCTAGATGGAGGCCAAGCAGGTCCCAACACGCCAGCAGAGGGGAAAGCTTTGCAAGTGGTGAACCAGGGTTGCATGTATCTCTCTGTCTCTCTCCCTCTCTATCATCCCCTTCCCTCTCAATTTCAGGCTGTCTCTATCCAATAAATAAAGATTATAAAAAAAATGTTTAAAGAGATATAACTGATATCAAAATTATATCAAAATACCAAATAAACTGCACACATAGTGTGTGCAATTTGGTGAATTTGAAAATATGCAGATACCTATGGCATCATCACCACAATCAAGGCAGCAAACCATCATCTCCAAAGTTTCTCCATGCCCGTTTGGTTTGCTCTATCTTGTGTTAAGGACACGTAAGATCTAGCCTCTTAGCCAAAATTTTAAGTGTATATTACACAGTATTGTTATTATTGACACAAAAAGTTTACCACCACTAGTTCTTGTGCTGCTTGGGCCAAATGTGGGCAATTCAACTTTGACTGAGAGGTTGGCTAAGAGAAGGAAAATCCTGCCCATAAAAGTCACATAAATCTAGATAGGTTTGACATTAGTACCTAACCCATGTTTGCCTGCCTGCATCTTAAACTTGCCTCAGACTCCAATATCACAAATTCCCTAACTCCTTGTACTTGACCTTGGCCTGAACTAGTAGCAGAATCTACTCTCCCCACTGCTTAAGAAAACCACCACTGGTGTTGGGGGGGGGCAGAAAAAGAAAGACGGGGGGGGGGGTCAGATGGTGGCGCAGGGTAAGGATCCTGGTTTGAGCCCCCGGCTCCCCACCTGTGGGGGAGTTGCTTCAAGGCAGTGAATCAGGTCTGCAGGTGTCTGTCTTTCTCTCCCCTTCTCTTTCTTCCCCTCCTCTCTCCATTTCTCTGACCTATCCAACAATGAACAACATCAACAACAACAATAATAACCACAACAAGGCTACAACAACAAGGGCAACAAAAGGGGGAAAAAATGGCCTCCAGGAGCGGTGGATTCATGGTGCAGGCACCGAGCCCCAGCAATAACCCTGGAGGCAAAAAAAAAAAAAAGACGGAAGGAAGGAAGGAAGGAAGGAAGGAAGGAAGGAAGGGAGGGAGGGAGGGAGGGAGGGAGGGAGGAAGGAAGGAAGGAAGGGAGGAAGGAAGGGAGGGAGGAAGGAAGGAAGGAAGGAAGGGAGGGAGGGAGGAAGGATGGGTGGGAGGGAGGAAGAAACAAGAGAAAACAACACCAGAACTGTTCTGACTGCTGCCTTTATTTGGATTTTTACAATTTTCTTGGGGGGGGGACTATGGATTATGAGAAGAACAAGTTTGGAGAGTGATTGTTATAAGAGTACAGAAATAAGACTAAAAAATCTAAAAGTTAGAGAGCAACTTCTGATTAAGATATAGCTGCAAGATGTACAGATTTTCAGGATGGGGCGAGGGGAGAAGAAACATGACACAAGAAACTTCTACCATTGTTTGACTAGATGCCAGACTCTAACTTGGAGTTTAGACATTTGTATCACCTGTTGCCATGATTCCATCTTAACCTCTCTGCACAGATGACCTCGCCAATGTGTCCAGAAACCTCAGTTCTCCAGAGCCCTGCCCCACTAGGGAAAGACAGAGACAGGCTGGGGGTGTAGAACCATCTGCCAACACCCATGTCCAGTGAAGAAGCAATGACAGGAACGAGAACTCCCACCTTTTACATCCCAAATAGAATTTGGTCCATACTCCCAGAGGGGGAGAAATTATAGGGGAAAACAATCAGAGAGCTCTGAACTCCAATTCCATCAGGACCCAAAGAGAGAAGAAGAAGAAGAAGAAGAAGAAGAAGAAGAAGAAGAAGAAGAAGAAGAAGAAGAAGAAGAAGAAGAAGAAGAAGAAGAAGAAGAAGAAGAAGAAGGAGAAGAAGAAGAAGAAAAAGGTGGGGGATAAGCAGAAGTAGTGGGTAAAACTTAGAAAGGAAGAGAAAGCAAGACCATAGGGGAAAAAATCTATAAATATAGTTGTTATAAAAATGATTGTCAACCCATACCTGTGATCTTGGGAGAACTACAGCAGTTTCCAATGGAAGGAATGGAAACACAGAACTCTGGTGGTGGAAATGGTACGGAATTATACCCCTGTGATCTTACAATTTTGTAAATCAGTATTAAATCACTAATACAATTTTTTAAGAAAGAAATTTTCATCACCATAGTCATGGACCTAAACTGTGTCTACGCAAGCTGCTAAACTTTTATAAAATTATACAATGATTATGAGTTGAAGATATTGTTTCCCATTAATTCTTGGGAGAACCTGTAAGATATTAAGAGTTCTTCCATGGAGAAGAACACAGAAGCCTAACCATACACAGTCAGAAATACTGGAATAAATGTGCTACTAAATGGAAAACTGGATAACACCTGAAAGGGTAATAAGATGTAATGTTTGAAATTACCTTTGCTGTATTTAGAGATGAAACTGATGTGCTCTGCTGTGAACAAGAGTCATTGTGTTATTCTCAAGTTTACTACAAGTTAGCTTCTATCTTTATACTTGTAAAAACAGCCACTTAAGTAGAAAGACAGTCAAAATCCCACGCTTCTGAGTCTGATGAGCAGAACCCAGTAAGTCCCTAAAAGGACACCCAGTAGTGTCTTTGCTCATTTTCGTGCTTTGTATTATCTTCCCTGATAGTCCAATTGTTCACACACTCTCAGAAACAAGTAATACTCATTTTCGACAAAGGCATAACTCAGCTACATGGTTTTTTTTTAAAATGTGTGTGTGTGTGTGTGTGTGTGTGTGTGTGTGTGTGTGTGTGTGTGTGTAAGCCCACCACAAGTTCCTCAAGCCCAAACTGAAATCTGAAATCTGGAATCTGACCTATCCTCTAGTAATCTCCACTGGGCGTCCCAGGAAGGTCATTCTGGTTTACTCACTCTATCAAGGGTAACGCATTCAGCAAATTCTTCAGCTCTTGTCATCTCCCCAGTAGCCTTTTGTGGTCCTTTTAACAGTCTGCTGGGCTGAGCAGGAAGAGACAGGTTGCTCTGGGCAGTGTTCAACAGCACAGCTCTTTGTCTCTTGTTGTCAGTCAGTCCTGTCACTACATTGTTCTCTAAGCGGCATGCCTTTGATGAACTATCTCCCTCTCATGTCTCAACACTCCTGGCAGCAGTTAGAGAAACAGCAGTCCTATGCTGTTTCTTCTGGTGCAGCAGAATCTATTACAATATGACGCACTATCAACTCACTTCCACATATTTGTTGAGAACATCGTGAAGGAGTTCTAAGCTATAAAGCCATGCACCTAATTCTCAAACTGTCCAACCAGTAAGAAGGAACATGCAAATCAAATGTAACCATTACACAAGAGCAAATGTGCAGGGTGGGGAGAAAAAGATGAGACACCTGCAGGCCTGCTTCACCACTCCTGAAACATTCCTCCTGATGGTGGGGAGTGGGGGCTTGAACCTAGCACATAGCAACAGGTATGCTCATAGCACATAGCAACAGGTATGCTCATAGCACATAGCAACAGGTATGCTCATAGCACATAGCAACAGGTATGCTCATAGCACATAGCAACAGGTATGCTCAGCCAGCTCATCAAAGCTATTCCTAATCAACTGTCAGTTTAAAAAAGTAGCATAATGCATAAAACTCCAAGGAAAAATTATGTGGAATTCTTATTTTAAATAGAGTGTCATTATATAACACCATATTAAAACTATAGTGTTATTGTGCCATCTTGCAAAAACATAGTTCCATCTGCAAACGCTGTACAATATCCTAACAACTTAGATGCTGTCTACAGTTATGTTAGCATGACAGCCAACATCAACCCTGAATAGGATGCTTACTCTTGAGACAACTGTTATTTTTTAAACACTAGTTATGAGGGCCAAGGTGGTGGTTCAGTAGTAGATGCTTGTTCTGCTGTGTGAAGCCCTAAAGACAGTATAAATAGTAATGTATACTCTAATTTCTCTCTTTAAAAATGACATAATAATATTGCCCAATGGAAGTAAACAATTTAGAGCACTTATTAGCCAATTTAGGGGTATGAGCCAACATCGCCTTGATCCAGTTCTAGGTTATTTTTATCATTCATAAAAATTCCTTTATGGCCACTGATTATTGACTTTATTTGTACCTCAGTATCATACCTCCATTGAAGCTTGGACCTTTAGTTGTCCCTGTGACAAAGATGAGGAAAAGCAAGGTTTTACTCAGCAGAGCTGGGAGTTGAACTTAACACAATCTGACCCAGGCCCTTTTTTGTTCTTATGTAGTATGACACTGTGTCCTCCACTGCATATACACGGATGGCAAAACCACTGCCTATTTCTCTCATTCTCAATGAAGCCTCATTATCTGGTACAGAACTTAGCATATATGGAAAGACCTCAAAAATGTGTGTGGAAGAAAGGATGACAGAGGCCAAAGTCAAAACAACTCCTAAGATCACAGAAGGCAAAAGAGCATCTTATCTATGAGGTACAGTGAAGAATCTACAGGTAGACCACCATCACTCATGAAATGGGATACAAATAATAATAATGGGGGTTAGGAATTCTAAAATTTAAAGACAATCAAGCTTTTTAAACTTATTTATTCCCCTTTTTTGTTGCTCTTGTGGTTTTATTGTTGTTGTTATTGATGTCATCGTTGTTGGATAAGACAGAGAGACATGGAGAGAGGAGGGGAAGACAGAGAGGGGGAGAGAAAGACAGACACCTGCAGACCTGCTTCACCGCCTGTGAAGTGACCCCCCACACACACAGGTGGGGAGCCAGGGGCTTGAACTGAGATCCTTCCGCAGTCCTTGCGCTTTGCACCAAGTGTGCTTAACCTGCTGCGCTACCGCCCGACCCCCTACAATCAAGCTTTTAAACATCAGTGGAGCACATGCGTGCTTTCTCTCCTGCAGTAATGACATCATTCCTCCCAACTTAATGTCACTGAACTTTGTGCAACAAGTCCCACAACAAGTACTCTGAGACTTGCATGTTCCATAGAGGAGTGGGTTTGACAAGAATGCTATCACACTTATAAAAGTCTGGTACAGGATTAAAATGGCTCCTCCTATTCTCTGCCCTAATCCAGCTTTATGGCCCTATTCTCAATTCTGATTCCATCTTCCCAGACAATAACTTTAGTGCATCTGCATGCACTAAATAGCTATCAGTCTCAGGCAACAATTACTAAAGCCATGGGCCACATGAAACATATCTAAAATAGACTTACTAGCTTCTTCCCACAGAAAGATCCTTAGTTTCATGTACTCTATTCCTACCTTTGGGTTACAGTTTATTTAGCATTTGACTTATATCTTACCAGCTTTCAGCCACCAAGATGCAGATGCTACCATGATGCCATCCTGACTTCCCTGGCAGACAACCTCATCAATGTGTCCCAGAACATCTCTCCAGAGCCCTACCCAACTAGGGAAAGATAGAAACAGGCTAGGGGTATGGATCCACCTGCCAACATCCATCTCCAGTGAAGAAGCAATTATAGAAGCCAGACCTTCCACCTTCTGCACCCCATAAAGAATTTTGGCCCGTACTCCCAGAGGAATAAAGATGAGGGAAGTTTCCAGTGGAGGGGATGGGACACAGAACTCTGATGGTGGGGACTGTGTGGAATTATATCCATTATCTTTTTTTTTTAAAGTATTTTTTATTGCTGCCGTTGTTGGATAGGACAGAGAGAAGTGGAGAGAGGAGGGGAAGACAGAGACGGGGAGAGAAAGACAGACACCTGCAGACCTGCTTCACCACCTGTGAAGCGACTCCCCTGCAGGTGGGGAGCCGGGGGCTTGAACCGGGATCTTTGTGCCGGTCCTTGCACTTTGCACCATGTGCGCTTAACCTGCTGCACTACCGCCCAACTCCCTGTATCCATTATCTTATAATCTTCTTAATCACTATTAAATCACTAATTAAAAAAGAGAAAAAAAATTGCTCCTCCAAATTACATTATCCTACACAGCATGGTGATTTCAAGCCAGTCCCCACCAGCTTCTTGTGGTTGCATGATGGGCAAAGGGCTCTACTTTTCTGGCCTCAATTTCATCCTCACTGCAAATACATAAGACTTTAGGAAAGACAAAATAAAATCTTGCCTTTAAAGCTATGAACAGAAGACCTAGCATTTAGGAAAAGCTTTAAAGTTATTGTTATTTTTGTTGTTATTGTTGTTGTTGTTGGATATGGCAGAGGAGGAGAAGACAGAGAGGAGAGAAAGATGGACACCTGTAGACCTGCTTCACTGCCTGTGAAGGGAACCCCCTGCAGGTGGGGGGCTGGGGGCTCAAACCGGGATCCTTGCATGGGTCCTTACGCATCCTATTATGTGTGCTTAACCCAGTGTGCTACCTTCCAGCTCCCAAAATGGTTGGTATTTCCATTTTCCTTCCTCAGGTGCTCTTTCTGAAATCAGGCGGGAGCATCTCCTCCCCAAACATGACATTTCCTCCCTGTGCCATCCCAAACTGAAAGCATAGGATGCCAATGGGATTGATTTGCCGCTCTTATCCTAGTCAGAGAAGGAATGGACCAACTCTCTGAAGATAATGTATCCCTAAATCCCTTCCTTCCTCTGCAATCTCCTCCCCCTCCCTTTCCTCTTGCAGTCGACTAGACAAAGAGTGTGCTGGCATCTGGCCAGGTGCCTCAGGAAGTTATGAATGAAGATTGCACAGGACCGTTGACTCTCTACAGAGATAGCTCCCAAATTAATCCTGAAATCTGGGCAGTAACCACAGGAAACTTGGAGTCATGAGGCCACCACTTAACACTTACATATCCTTGTCTCTCCTAGAGCTAACAAACTAGAGTCTAATCCACTGAAGCCTGAGGGAGGTGTTATTAGTCATGCACTATCTGAGATCAACCTTTGGGAACAAACACTCCCAGCCAGTATCTAGTATGAAACCTCTGGGGTGTGTAGTAGGATCCCTGTGTGAATCTTTGAGGAATGTTACAGCAATTTTCCAACAACTGTTTGATGTTTAACAGTGCTTAGCAATTTAGGCCTGTGTTGAAGTGTCAAAGCCCAAGGGGCTGGTTTATCAGAACTACCCTAATGAGGATCTTGTAACATATCAAAGGGAATTAAAAAAAAAATGTTCTGGCTTCAGAAATGAAATTCTACACATATCCAGGGTGTGTCTCTTTTCAGGACACAATAAATGCCAGTCAGACACTGAAAAAGGCTCCACTGGGAGTGTGACCATCTCTGAAAACAATGAGCTTTCTGCAGAAGTTAAAACACCGTTAGCTCTACTTCATGCCCATCTTCTTTTTAACCTTTCTCCCCCTTTAGGGAAAGATCTGAAACTAACTCAGTGTGAAGGCCGGGAAGGACTCTGGGCCAAAGAGAAACTTTCCACTGAAGACTTAGAAATAAATGAGACAATTAGCCAGATTCTGAATATATAGCCTTTATGTTCCTTGTTTCTTTCTCTGTGACACTATTTTCAGTAATGCTTTTTTTTAAATTTAATTTTTATTTTCTCATTAGTGATTCAATAACAGCTTACAAGATCATAAGATTACAGAGGAGTAGTTCCACACGTCATCCACCACCACAGTTCTTTTTTTGTTTGTTTGTTTGTTTTGTTTTGTTTTTTTACCAGAACACTGCTCAGCTCTGGCTTATGGTGGTGTGGGGGATTGAACTGGGACTTGAGAGCCTCAGGCATGAAAGTCTCTTTGTATAACCATTATGCTATACCCCCACCTACCCCCCACCACAGTTCTTTGTCCTTCCTTCTCTCCTTGGTCTTTCCCCTCTTCTCAAGGATAAACACCATAGAAATAGGAAAAAAGAAACTATCACAGTCTTTGACTTCAAAGTAATAGAAAAAGTTTTATAAATACCTGACACAAGTCTTTAACAGATTGAAGACTACATCAGAATAGCAAATGTCAGAATTATAGGGATCTCAGGAGAAGAGCAAAAGAAGGGGGTGTGGGAACTATATTCAAATAAATAATAGTGAAAATTTTTCTAAATGTGGGGTATGATTGAGATATAGATGTTCAGGAAGCAGAGAGAACTCCCAAATTCTGCCACATGGCTTTTTAAAAATTTCTTTATTGGGGAATTAATGGTTTACAGTCAATAGTAAAATAAAATGCAATAGTTTATACATGTGTAATATTTCTCAGTTTTCCATATAATAATTCAAACCTCACTAGGCCCCCTCTGCCTTCCAGGACATAAACCCTCCCTTCCCTCACCCCAGAGTCTTTTACTTTGGTGCAGTACACCATGCCACATGGATTTAAAGCAACTGAAAATACAGTGCCCACCCACTGCCAATGTCATGCCATGTTTCTGCTTGCATTTTTCTCTCCCTCCCTTCCTGCTCTTGCTGTACACACACAACCACCAACTTTCAGATACTGGTGAATCTTTCTTTACCAAAAGTTCCAGCTATTCTCTGATAAAATTCATTGAGTTGTTTTTGTTGCAATATTTGTTTTCTGGTGGAAAGCCAAGTTCTTAAGACTATAGCTCCACCCAGAAGTCCTACTTGAGCTTTCTGAGAAAGGTTTTGGGGGTCAGGCACTGGTACACTGGGTAGAGTGTACATACTACAGTGCACAGGGACTTGGGGTTCTAGCCCCCAGGTTCATCTGCAGGGGGGATGCGGTGGTGCACATCTCTCTCTCTCTTTTTCTCTCCTTTTATATTTCCTTTATATTTCCCTTTACCTATAAATTTATCTCTGAAAAAAGAAAGGGGCGGTGGTAAATAGTATAATGGTTATACAAAAAGACTCTTGTGCCTGAGGCTCTGAAGTCCCAGGTTCAATCCCCTGTACCATCAAAAACCAGAACTGATCAGTGTTCTGGTAAAATAAATAAATACCTGCTTTAATATATATATATATATATATATATATATATATATATTTAGAAAGAGAAGAAAAAGAGAGAGGTATCATGCAATCACCATTTAGGAAACTTCTGCTAGAGATTACAAGATATTCACTAAAGGTTACATAACCAGGAAGTGTCAGGACAAGGAAATGAACTTGGATTTGAATGCAAAGTCTAAGTTCTTATCTCTTATCAAGAAACACTGAGAAACTATCAGAGCTTTCATTGCTTCCTGTCTTTTGACCCCCCCCCCACTTTATGTGGACAAAAACATTTATAAGGGGGACTGGTTGTTGGCACACCCAGTTAAGCACTCATAGTACTAAGTGCAGGGAACCATACAGGGAGGCAGGTTTGAGCCCCCCTCCCACTCCCCACCTGCAGGGAGGGGGATGCTTTACAAGCGGTGAAGTAAGTCTACAGGTGTCTCCCTCTCCCTCTCTATCAACCCCTCCTCTCTTAACTTATCTCCGCCCTATCCAATAAAATAGAAAAAATGGCCGCCAGGAGCAGCGGATTCTTAGTGCCGACACAGAGCCCCAATTTATAAGGGACATATCTTCAGTAGCTGTTCTCTAGAAAGCATAGAATCCAGAATATCTAGGAGGTTTTGAGAGCAGACATTAGCTGTTTTCTATAGCTACAGACAGAGAAGTCATAGAGTGAAAGAGAACGCAGCACTGAGGTGTCCTTCAGTGTGGTGGGGGCTGAGCTTGAACCCAGGTCCCACACACGGCAAAGCAGCAAGCACACTGTCCAAGTGAGCTGGACTGACTGCAGCCACTGATGCTGACTATGGCACACAAGACATTTCCTGTGAATCAGCCCTACTGGAGTCTGGATATCTGTGGAGAGGACACTCTTGACCCTGTACTCTTAGCCCAAGTTTAGGACCTTTTTTTGGCGGTAGGAGCAAATAAAATAGGGACACTTTGTAGAAACAGTACTGAAAGCCTGCAATCCAATCCCATTGTACAGCTTCATGATATTATCATCATGGACATGGAGGAGGTGATAAGTGTGTGAAGGCTTTGTCACCCTAAATGAATCTTCCAGGTACTTCCTACCATTGTCCAGACTTCACAGCTTTGAGTCACCCTCTGCTTGCCCTCAGAAGCTGGAACTGGGCTGTGTAGACAGCAGAAGCACAGAGGACGCAGCCTACCCAACTAGAGTAGGCAGGGCATCTACCCAACTAACCCATAAGCTCCTTTCCCCTCATAATTCTCTAGGAAGAGAGTAGAAAGCTACCACCCATCCCATTTTACAAACAAGAAAGCAGGGAGCCAGACGGTGACTCATCTGGTTAAGTGCACATATCATCAAATGCGGAAACAGTGGTATAGAGAGAGAATAGTATTTGCACAAATTCCGAGCCAGTAACTAACTAAGACCATCTCCTTGATCTTCTGACACTGAAAGTTTATTATTTCAATTCCTCATTAAATACAGTTACAAGTCCTTACTGTAACAGGTCTCAGTATTCTGCAGAGGTCCCTATAAAAACATTGCCAAGCAGTGGCAGAGACATGATGGCTCCCTCACTGTAATTTCACCTGCTAATAATTCTCCCCTTCCCCCCATGCGACTCTCCTCCCTGGTCCTTGCACTTGCCCCACTTTCCATCTATCACCACTACCTGCTTTGATCCCAGCCCCATGGCGCCCAATGGCTACCTCTCCTGTCATGAACCAGAGAAGGGAGCATCCTTGGAGATTTTCACTTCCGATATAGCTGTCAAAGTAAGGGAAGTTGGAACATAGCAGAATAGAGAGCCTGTGGGAACAGCACTATCTTATCTCTCCAGTCCCAGGAAGAGAGAGGAGATTTCCGGCTTCTACAAACAACCGGGCTCTGAAAGGAGGCTTCTTTTACATACACTTTGCAGGGATGACTTAAGTAAGTCTTGACGACTCTCTTTCCCTGGAGACTAGACTAAAAGTATTGTTTAGAAATCTAATATATGGTTTATTTACTCAATTTGTGCTGAGCTCCACAGTTCCTTCAGGCCAGCTTCCCTCACCCATTACTCTATTAATGCTCCATTACTGAAATTAGTGCTGTAATTGAAGGGGGAAGGGCTGAGTAAGAGGACACTCCTTAAAGGCACAGGTCTCCTTTAATCACATCATGGGTAGAGGCCCAGAACTAGTGTTGGGCCATGAAAAACACTTGAGCCAAAATGTTGCCTCAGCCGTGAGCAGCAGGAAGTGGACAACAGCAGGTTGTACTGTCCGATCAGGATACCACTCGAGGCAAGTATGCAGGCACATGGGAAGAGGTGGCCCTGTGTGAGGCCTGGTACAAAGGGAGCGAGTCAAGGTCATGGATAGCTCCTCCTGCAGCCCCACAGATGTTCAGCCTTAGCCTTCATCTAACTGTCCGGACCAGCAGTACCCAACACAGCATCTGCTCATCCCTGCCTCGCAAGACCACCACTGCCAGCAGATGAACTCAAGGTCATTTTTCTTAAGCTTCCTTTGCTGGCCTCTACTTCATTATGCATTGGTAGTTTCGCCCTTTCTGTGTGGAGAGAGAGAGAGAGAGAGAGGGAGAGAGGGAGAGAGTGGTGTGTTGTGTCTTTTGTTTGCTTTTACCAGAGCACTGCTCAACTTTGGCTGATAGTGGGGAGATTGAACCTGGGACTTTAGAGCCTCAGGCAAGAGTCTCTGCATAACCACTATGCAATTTTCTCTGCCCCTTTTCTTTCTTCCTTTCTTTCCCTCTTTCTCTCTCTCCCTCCCTTCCCTTCTTCCTTCCTTCCTTTCTCTCTCTCTCTTTCCTTCCTTCCATTTCTTTCTTCCTCCTTTCCTGAACTGATTCATTCCTCACCTAATAGTCTCCCCGCAACATGCCCCATTCCTATAGTCTTGACCATGCCCAGGTCGTCCAAAAAGCAGTCCAGAAATCTGCAACCCCCCCCCCCCACACACACACCCCTTGCTCTTCCTCCTTAGAGTTCTTTTTCTCCCGCACATGCTGATTTACTTGCATTTCTCAAATAAGCACCTTAAGCCTCAGGGCACATTAGTCCTGCTCACAAATCCATTGTGGAGACACCCACACTCCTTGTTCAGTCCTCAGCACTCACTCATTTCTCAGATCCTTAAGATCTGAATTGTACTCTCTCCCAACTTCGGAGCCACATTTCAGGAATGTCACCAGCTGCCAGACTAGCGAGACACCTCACGCTAGATCGTGTGCTCACTTTGTGCTGTGTGGCACCCAGGTTGCAATTTGGCTTCTACCGCACTGGGAGAAGCTCTGGTGCTCTGTTGTCTTTCTCTCCCTCCCCCATTTTCCCTTTTTATCTGAAAAAAAAAATGTCAGCCTGGAGTAGTAAGGCCTCAGCAACAACAACAACAACAATACATTGTTAAAAGGCCACTTCTCATTTATCTTTTTAAAGGCAATATTCTTTAAAAAAATTTAATATATATATATTTATTTATTTGATAGAGGCAGGCATAAATTGAGAGGGAAGGGGGGATAGAGAGGGAGAGAGACAGAGGGACACCTGCAGCCCTGCTTCATCACTCACAAAGCTTTCCTCTAGCAGGTGGGGACCGGGGACTTGAACCAAGGTCCTTGGACATTGTAATATATGCAGTCAACCAGGTGTGCCACTACCTCGCCCTGACCATTTCTTATTCCTTATCTTCTATGGGCTACCTGTAACATCTAAAATTGCCAAATGCCCTTTCTAGAGTGTGAACGCTCCCTTTGGCACTTGTAAAAATGGTTTCTCCAAGTGTTTTTTTCTTTCTTTTGCTTCTGTTTGACAACATTCTCTTCCGACATGTACAATTTATAACCCTTTTTTGTGCATCTGATAAAAACACACATCATAAACTCTATAGAAGTCTACAAATGCCATTTTAGCCACCGTTTCTCGTTGCTTCCCTGGTGACTCTTGCAATTCCAGTTTTAAAATGATATATATTTAGATAATGTTCAAATATAAACCATGGTTTCTACATCTGAATTTTCAGCCACCCACTGAACATCCCACAGGCATCTGAAACACATCTCCTCAACATATTATCCCCCCTTCTCTCTCTTTGACACCAAGACTTGGACTTGGTGCCTACACAAATTCAACACTCCTGTAGCCATTTTTAAAACTAGGGAGTGAGACAATGGAATACTATGCAGCTATCAAGAACAATGAACCCACCTTCTCTGACCCATCTTGGACAGAGCTAGAAGGAATTATGTTAAGTGAGATAAGTCAGAAAGATAAAGATGAGTATGGGATGATCCCACTCATCAACAGAAGTTGAGGAAGAAGATCTGAAAGGGAAACTAAAAGTAGGACCTGACCAAACTGTAAGTAGGGCACCAAAGTAAAAACCCTGTGGTGAGGGGTAGACATGCAGCTTCCTGGGCCAGTGGGGGGTGGGAGTGGGTGGGAGGGATGGGTCACAGTCTTTTGGTGGTGGGAATGGTGTTTATGTACACTCCTAGTAAAATGTAGTCATATAAATTGCTAGTTAATTAATATGAGAGGGGGAAAATTAATTGCATGTCTCGAAGTTTTTCAAAACACAAACTGAATCTTTTTAATATATAGGCTGTGTATTTGATATGCGGACTCTCTCAAAAGCCTAGACCAAGTAGATCAGAAGCCACCAATAGCACAGCTATATACAAGATACTGGGTACTGTACAGCAAACCCTAACAAAAGGACTTTTCAAAGTTAACCCAATTACCAAATAATGTGATGATAACATTAACTATCGATTGTCTTTTTGAACCCTAAGACAGCAGGAACCTCACATCTCCACTATAGAGCCCCTACTTCCCCCAGTCCTGGAACCCTTGGATAGGGCCCACTTTCCTGTATGCATCTCCCAATTGATATCAAATAATATTGCATCTGCCGATCACAACCTAATCAATGCAACGATTGCCACCTCAACATGCTTTACTTCAGACGGTGTCCAGAGACTTCACGTGTGGAATGACAACCCTTCAGCTTCATTACTCGGGTGAGACCTTTCCTTTCATAGTATACCCTAATTCCATCTCAGGTGGTTCACTTTCTAACAAAGTCCCAAAACCTAGATATACACCAGTTTCTGTGAGAGAGAGCACATGTTCACACATATCCATAAACTACTGCAAAATATATACCTGAAAGCAGAAGTACACTAGAGTTTGCAGTGAGTACCCCCCCAACACTTCCTCTCCACTATTCCAACCTTTGGGTCCATGATTGCTCAACAATTTGTTTGGCTTTGTATGTTAACTCTCTTTTCAGTCACCAGGTTCCAGATGTCATCAGGATGCTGGCCAGGCTTCCCTGGACTGAAGACCCCACCAATGTGTCCTGGAGCTCAGCTTCCCCAGAGCCCCACCCTACTAGGGAAAGAGAGAGGCAGACTGGGAGTATGGACCGACCAGTCAACGCCCATGTTCAGCGGGGAAGCAATTACAGAAGCCAGACCTTCCACCTTCTACAACCCACAATGACCCTGGGTCTATGCTCCCAGAGGGATAGAGAGTGGGAAAGCTATCAGGGGAGGGGGTGGGATATGGAGATTGGGTGGTGGGAATTGTGTGGAGTTGTATCCCTCCTACCCTATGGTTTTGTTAATTAATCCTTTCTTAAATAAAAAAAAAGGAAATAAAAAAAATAGGGAGTGAGAGATGATAGGTAAAGAGAAACAGGGAGGGGAGGGAGAGAGAGAGAGAGAGAGAGAGAGAGAATGCCTGCAGAACTGCTCCATAGCTTGTGAAGCTTCTTCCCTGCATGTGGAGTCTGAAGAGTTGAACCTGGACCCTCACACAGGTAATGTACTATCTACCTGGTGAGCTCAGGATATGAATGGGCATTCAGAGACTCTTGTTCCTGGCTCCACTGTTTTTTCCCCTCTCGAGTTATCTCATCATCTTCATAATCCACACTTCTTTCAGTAAGAACAATGCACTTCACTGTTTAATAGGTCACGTAACTTTTGGCAAATAATAATTACCATGTGCTTACTTTGAACTAAAATCAGACTCAATGATTTCTCCTCAGAGAGGAGCTGGGTGGTGACCGGCTCACCTGGTTGAGCACACATGTTACATTGCACAGGGACCCAGGTTTGAGCCCCTAGTCCCCACCTGCAGGGGAAAAACTTTGCAAGTGATGAGGCAGGTCTGCAGGTCTCTCTCTCTGTCTCTCTCCCTCTCTATCTCCCTCTCTCCTCTTAATTTCTGGCATTCTCTATCCAATAAATAAATAAAGATAATGAAAAAATAAAGAGAGAGAAATTGAAAGAGAAGAGGAAGATAGGAAGGAAGGGAAGGAGAGAAAGAGACACCTGAAGTCCTTACTGTTCCACCACTTGTGATGCTCCCCTGCCTCAGGTGGGAGCAGGGGCTTGAACCCAGGTCCTTGCACATTGTGATGTGTTGCACCATTGCCAGGCTCCCAGGTGTATGCTTTCAAACCTTCCAAATCTGTTTCTCTTGTTTCTTACCCTCCTCCCTGAAGTAGGATCACCGAGATTCCTGGATTATGAAGATGATGAGATAACTCGAGAGGGGAAAAAGCAGTGGATCCAGGAACAAGAGTCTCTGAATGCCCATTCATATCCTGAGCATCATATCCTGAGCACCTGGACCATCCCCTTGGCCCTGTCAACTGAAAACTAAGCAAACTTTTTATGTTCTAGCCTTTGGAAACCAATGTATTTTGATAAAGCACATGAACCTTGTCTGGATAAACCACCTCTCATTGTTATCACCTTGAAGTCTATATTCCAGTCAGACTAAACTTCACACCACGTTCAAGTATAGCGTGCCTTTCCAATCCCTGCCCTGCTGCTCAGACCAGACCATGCCTTCCCATACGACTTTGCTCCACTTTCTCCACTGACTGACTCTGCTCATTCGTAACCATCCAGCTCCAATGCCACCTCCTCTGCAACCTTCAAGAACTACCCTCATGGGAATTTTGTAGGAAATTTTCTTTGTTTCTTACCCTTCTTCACATTTTGGAATGTTCTTGGCTATATATAATTAACAACAGTAAAAACTCAACTAGCCATAGCTCAACTGAGAGGATATTTATTTCCTTAACAGGAAGCTAGATGATAAATGGACTTAGTGATTCCATCAAGGACCTGAGCATCAAAAGCACTGTATTGTCATCCACAATTGTCTGTGGTTCTCTTCCCAGTCACAGCATGTCTTTTACAATTTCAAACATCATATCATTACACAACAGCATTAGGAGAAAAGTAGAATGAATGTATAAGCAAAAAGGCTCATCCTTGCAATAACTTCTTTAAGTGATAAATCATGTTGGAAGAAGTGGTCCAGAAGGCTTCCCTTGAAGTCCTCTTACCCAGAACTGAGTCATAGCTCCATGTCTAGTGCTGGTCACTGGGACAAGGACATCAGACTGATGAGTGATCAGTTCAGACCAATCACAACTGATTCATGATGGCAAAATAGCTTAAGTTGGAATAAAACTGGCATTCTCTTAGCAAGGAAGATGGGATAATAACTATTCATTTTCATTTTTTAAATTTTATTTATTATTGGATAGAGACAAAGAGAAATTGAGAGGGGAGAAAGATAGAAAGGGAGAGAGACAGAGACACCTGCAACTATACTTCACTATTCATGAAGTTTTCCTCCTGTAGGTGGGGAGCAGAGGCTTGAACCCAGGCCCTTGTACACTGTAGCGTGTGTGCTTAACCAGGTGTGCCGCCACCAGGCCCCAACAATAACTATTCATTAAGCACACAGGCAAAAAAATATGCCTACTGTGAAGCAGGGTCATAATTTATCATTTCATGTGTTCAGACTGGAAGTTCCTTAAACACAGATTGTGTCTGCTTCACCTTGGAATCACTCGACTCCCACAAAAAAAAAGGCATTTAATAGATAGTTTCAATAAGTAAAGAGATAAAGAGAGCTACCAGGTGGTTTCATTCATATGTGGAATGTAGAGAACAGTTGCACATGAACTTGCAACAAAATAAAACAGAAGCAAACAAACTGTCTCTAGAACCTGTGTGGGAACTATGGTGGTTCTCACTGGGGAGAGGGGCACAGAATTTCGGTGGTGGATACATTGTGGAGCTGTACCCTGCAGTATTACAACAGTAGACCACTGTGGTAGACCACTGTCAACCACAAATAAAAATGGCTTGGAAAAAATAACAAAAAGTACTTTCTAAGGATAAATGAAGAAGCTCATATCTGATGCTTCTCCTGAGACTTTCCAGATACTTAGGACACATATTAAGGCTAAAAAGGTGATTTGAGGAACTGGGAAGAGGCCCACCTGGTTAAGCACACATAATACTGGGTGCAAAGACCTACACAAGGACCCAGGTTTAAGCCCCCGATCCCCACCTCCAGAGGGGTTGCTTCACAAATGGTAAAGCAAGTCTGCAGGTGTCCACCTTTCTCTATCCCTCTCTATCTCTGGCTCCCTTCTCAATTTCTCTCTGCCCTATCAAATAAAAAATAAAGGAAAAAAGTTGCCTCCAGGGTGGAGTAGATTCTTAGTGGCAGTGCCAAGGCCCAGTGATAACTCTGGAGGGGGAAAAAAGTGATTTGAAAGATGTAGATGTAGAAAGAGAGAAAGCTAAAGAAATGTGTAGCCACTCACCTTCACTTGAAACTAAAACAGAACTAACACTGACCATTCCCAAGAAGCTTAGGTCATTTTAAGGGTGTGTTGGTGAAATACTATTAGGTTCTCACATCTCTCTATCCCTTTTTGCTGTTGATGAAGTCAGAGGCAGAAGTGCTAAAATAGAACTGAAAATGGCGGTCTCGGGGTATTTCTGTTCAAGTCAAAGTCCAGAGATAGGAAATCCCACAAGATTGTCCTTATAAAGCTTCAGACTATGTCGTGGGCAGACTCAAGGGTTATGGAGAAGTGACTGTCCTTCAGGGCCTTCTCTGACTAGAGAGAAAGCTGCAAAATCACGCCTTCTCTGCACAGAGTGATAGCTTCCACTGCCAGGCAGAGGCCCTGCTAATGATTTTCTCAACACAGCACTTCTACGGAGCCTGTGTTCCCTGGTGGGAGCACAGCTCACAGGAAAGCAAAGGGCAGTTCTGAGGACTAAGAGAGATCCAGTATGTTGAAAATATTCCCTAAGATGAAAGAGGGGTCCCTACTGTGCAGGCCCTACAAGAAGTATCAATTTAATATTTTTAGTCCACCTGCACATTAGCTATCAGGGTTAGAGAAAAATTACTAAATCCATGGGCCCCTTGGAATATACCTAAAATAGACTTACTTAGCTTCTCCCCACAGGAAGACCTTAAGTTTCATCTGTTCTATTCTTACCTTCAGGTTCCTGATTATTAAACAGTTTTTCCGACTTTATATCTTACTGCTTTTCAGCCACCAACTTTCAGATGCTACTATGATGCCAATCTGACTTCCCTGGGCAGACAACCTCACCAATGTGTCCTGAAACCTGACCTCTCCAGAGCCCTACCCCACTAGGGAAAGATAAGAGACAGGCTGAGATTAAGAATCCATCTGCCAATGCCCATGTCCAGCAGTGAAGCAATAACAGAAGCCAGAACTCCCACCTTCTGCTCCCCATAAAGAATTTTGGTCCATACTCCCAGAGGGATAAAGAATAGGGAAGCTTCCAGTGGAGAGGATGGGACTCAGACTCTGGTGGTGGAAACTGTGTGAAATTCTACCTCTATTACAATTATACCCTTTACAATCTTGTAAATAAGTATCAAATCACTAATAAAAAAATAAAAGATGGGCAGTGAGCCCAGCAGGCCGTCCTCAGCAAGGGCCGCCTTCTCAGGTCAAGGCTGAGAGAGAAGGGTGAGTTAGGCTCCCATAAAGCCTGCTGAGAAGTGGTGCCGTTTTCTAGTTTCCCAAATGAAGAAACCAAGCTGAAACCAGGTGAGCCCACGGACGGCCAGCAGAACCAGATTATGGGCGTCCCTACCAACCATCAAAGGAAAGAGCAGAGGGGCCCTCAGATCTGGCAGAGTTTCCTGCTTTCAGGACACACCTCCCCCCTCCACAGCCTTCCTCTGTGCGACATCATAGGTTGTAAAGGAGCGGCAGGCTTGATAAGGCTGCAGTGTGTGGAACTCCCTCCCTGATGATTCTGTGTGTAGAATCTGTGATTCAGAATCCTCCTCTCACAAACGTTAGGAGTGGTGGGAGTCAACCCCACACTGGTAGGGAGCTCTGAGTTGCGTGAGGCACGCTTTGGCTTATTTCAGTTGGTTGTTTGTTTTCAATATGGTTTTAGTTTGTGGAGTTGCTGGAAAAAATAAAATACATATCTCAAAAAATAAAAACATTTTTAAAAAGCTGATGGACCTTTAACATTCCTGCCTGCAGGAGGGTCTTCCCAGGTGTTTAGATGCAAAAGAAATAAATTTTTGTGTGAATTGGATGGCATATATAAGATCATTATGTTGTACACTTGCAACTAGTTACTGCTACATATCAATTATACCTCAATAAAAAATTATTATTGCCACCAGAGTTATCACTGGGGTACCAGCACTGCAAATCCATGTTTCCAGCAGTCATTAGTTCCTTCTTTTTTTTCCTATTTTATTTGACAGGACAGGTAGAAATGTAGAGGGGAAGGGGACATAGAGGGAGAAAAAGTAAGACAGAAACCTACAGACCTGCCTCATCGCTCTTGAAGCTTCCCCCTGCAGGTTGGGAGTGGGGGCTCAAACCCGGGTCCACCCAGACTCAATACCATTTTTTAATTAAAAAACACAATTGTCTCCCCCCCAATTTTAACATATAATCTCTTTGATATTTCCCATTTTTCCCGATGTTATCAAGTTTTTACTTATTTTCTTTCATTTTCGTGAGTTAAATGCTACCATTTGTATATTGTGGAGAGATGACACTAGGTAACAGACACCAAGTGAAATCAAGAAACCCTTGCTTCTGCATTCTGCATTTCACTGAGTTTAACTTCTAACGTCACCCCCTAACTTTATAACCAGAAGAACATTTCAAAACTGCACAGGTCTCTAGCACAGAGATAACTTGTAGCTTATTGAATTATACATGAGTATCCAATTCTATAATGCTTAAAAAAAGAGGGGGCGTGTTCTCTTTCTCTTGCCTTTTCAGTCTTTGGGTAGGGGTATCATTTCCTCTGAGTGATGTCTAGTTACTTAAAACTACCATGTGCTCCTGGATAGGAAACTTCTTGGGTTGCTGTCACTGAAAACGCTGCTGCTCACCTACTAGGAAAACATGAGCCATCACATTTTGAACGGGGAGGAACATGTAAAAGCTTTAACCTGATCACCCAAGCCATTTTGGAGTCTGCTTCATGCCTACTCATCATTCCCTGCCCAGAACTTCATCCTCACCGAGAGACTGCTTCTTTTCTGAACACCTCCACTGACTGTGAACTCACGACGTGCAGTCAGTCCTGTTTCTGCACAGCTCTGGCTGCTCTGCAGTTGTTATTTAAGCTGATCCGAAATGTGCTTTTATGGCCCTCGGCACAGCAGGCAGTGCGTCAGTCTCATCATCTGAAATGTGCTTTCTTCTCTCTTTTTTTTTTCTTTTAACATTTTATTCGTTTATTGGCTAGAGATAGGGAATATGAGATGGGGGCCGGGTGGTGGTGCACCTGGTTGAATGCACATGTTACATTGCACAAGGACCCAGGTTTGAGCCCCCAGTCCCCACCTGCAGAGGGAAAGCTTTGTGAGTGGTGGAGCAGGTCTGCAGGTGTTTCTCTGTTTCTCTGTCTCTACTGCTCCCTTCCTTTCAATTTCTGGCTGCCTCCATTCAGTCAATAAGATAATAAAAAAAATTAAAAAGAGAATATGAGTTAGGGTATACTTTGTGCCTCTCTCCCCACCCCCACACCAAGTTCTTTCTTCTATAGGATTAAAATATTCAGTCACTCCTACAACTCCTAGTAACTCCCCAGTTATGTCACTTGAGTCTTATTTATTCTTATTTATTTTGCAACCAAGGTTATCACTGGGGCTCAGTGTCTGCACCATGAACCCACCATTTCTTGCACTCAAATATATATTATTGGATAGAGACAGAGAGAAATTGAGAGGGGAGGAGGAGCTAGAAAGAGAGGGAGACAGAGAGACACCTGCAGCCCTGATTCACCACTCGTGAAGCTTTCCCCCTGCAGGTGGGGACCAGGGGCTTGATCCTGGGTCCTTGCGCACTGTAGTGTGTGCACTTAACTAGGTGCGCTATGCTACCACCGCCTGGCCCCTCCCTGCAGTCATTTTTTTCTTTTTTCTTTTCACTTGACTTGATAGGGCAGAAAGAAATGGAGGAACAGGGTCTATTAAGAGGGAGAGAAACAGAGACACCTGCAGACCTGCTTCACTGCTCATGCAGCTTCCTCCCTGTAGGTGGAGACCAGGGCTTTGAACCTGGGTCTTTGTGTCTGGTAACATGTGCGCTCAACAGGGTGTATCACTTACCAGCCCCTTTGCTTATTCTGTGAAAAATCAGGAAAATCAAAGTTTCACAGGTAACAGAAGATGGGAATATAAAGGCCAAGATACCCATGATTAGCTCTGAAGTGCCATCCACAGGCAACACAGGACTTCCCAGGAAAGGTAGGCAGGAAGTGTCCTTTCCCGTACATACCTGCTAAAATCAGGGAGATGAGATAACCCCTTCACATGCTGTGAAGCCAGACAGGCTAATAAAGAAACAAATCCTAAAGGTTTAGACAGGGTAAAGGAAACCACAGGGAAGGTGACATTCAGGGAGCTGGGAACAGTGGGACTTGGCTACCATCACTGGGTCTGAAGGGATGAGAGCATGAAGTTGGTTGGCCCCAGTAGAACACAATAGGTCCTATTACTGGTAGAAACACACACACACACACACACACACACACACACACACACACACACACACACACACTTTTCTGTAACTTGTGTTTCTATACATAAGAGCATCATATCAAGGGGAGGGGAACTCCACAAACAGTGGAGCAGTATTGTTCTCTCTTTCTGTCCATCTGTATTCTTCCCTTCTCTCTCTCTCTCTCTCTCCTTCCCTCCTTCCCCTCCCTCTCTGTAATAAATAGCTCAAGGCCCCTGCATCAAGAAGAAAAAAATAAACACTGATACGATTTCTGTAGCAGGGCCGGCTTGTGGTGCACCTGCTTGAGCATATACCTTGCCACGTGCAAGGGCCTGGGACCAAACCCTCCAGTCCCCACCTGCTGGGGGAAGCTCCAGAAGTAGTGAAATAGTGCTGCAGACGTCATTCTTTCTCTCTCCCTCTCAATTTCTCTCAGTTCCTATTCAATAAAGTACTAATAAAACACATAAAAATACTTAAGTGCCGTTGCTTGTGTTTCTGAACCCTCATACTTAGAGCGTAACTGGCATTCATTAAACTGCTAAGAGCTCATTGGTTCTAACTAAGCACCAAACAAGGACTGGACTAAATAATCAGGATGACCCCAAGTACAAGCCGAAAGAGAAGTGCTTTCTGGGACATTCTTAATAAAGGGGCCCGTGAGCAAGTGCCAAGCACGTGAGATCTCACTGCCCTCCCCCAACACCCTCCACCCCCCTTGCTCCTAGAGGTGACAACTGTTGTGTCCCTCTGGCTGAAGTTGGGCTCACAGCCTGGCTGGAAGACACCTGGCACCAGCCCAGACAGGACTGTGTGCCGACCCCTCTGGGCCTCTGTTCCAGCAGGTCACTCGGGTCTGTGTTGTCACCTTGAAACACACACACACACACACACACACAGAGAAGTAGAAAAGGAGACGTGTGGGGCTGGGGGCTGGGGGCAAGGCAGGCTGGCCCTGAAGGGTGACTGGAGAGCATTTGACAGCCGGGACTAGAGCCCAGGGTCCCACTGCTGCCGACATGAGCTCCCAGCAGGCGCCGAGTGGATAAGAGTGTAGACAGTGAGGCCAGCCTTGATGCTTGCCAGCACCTGCAGATAGCAGGCAAATAATTGGCACATGTTTAAAAAAAAAAATTAAAAAGCTATTGGAAGTGAGTATTCTTTAACTGTGTCTGGCGGGAGTGCCCGGGAGGAATTTAATCAGCCAGAGTTGTTTAAATGGGGCTTCACGCGCAGGCCCTGGCCAGGCTGGGAATGAACTCTGTATCATGTGCCACTCCTGTCTGCTGAGGACATTCAATTTGTTAATTCTGCAGCTGGTGAGAGAGGTCAGATAGGAAAGTGATGATTGTTTTTTGACGTTCCAACCCCTGCTCACATCTTCCTAATTAATCCTTTTAGGAGCCGGTGGGAGATTAAGGAGGAGAAAAGGTGAGCGAAGCCAGCATGAAGGAAACTGATGGGAAAGGCAGCACTACTGTCCTTCTCTTCTCACTAGGATGGGGTTTGGGGAGCTGGTGGACGGACAGAGAAAACACCCCTCCATACCTCACCTCTACCCACACCCTACTCTTCCCACCAGAGGGAAATTTAATACTGGAAGGAGATGAGACCCTCCAGACCCAGCAGATATTCTCCTAGAGTGACTGTGTTTTTGTTGTTTGTATTATTTTTTGCCTCCAAGGTTGTTGCCGGGACTGGGTGGGTGCCCACATTACAAATTCACTGCTCCTATCGGCTGGCCATTTTTTCCCTCCCCTCCCCCCATTTAATAGCATAGAACAGAGAGATATTGATAGAAGAGGGGGAGACAAAGAGGGAGGGAAGGAGAGAGACATTTGCAGATCTGCTTCACTGCTCATGAAGCATACCGCCTGCAGGTAGGGAGCAGGGGCTTGAACCTGGGTCCTTGGGCAGGTCCTTCCACATAGTAATATGTGCACTTAACCAGGTGTGCCACTGCCCAGCTCCCTTGCTTGTTTCTCTAAGCAGAGCACTGCTCAGCTCTGGTTTCTAATGGTGCCAGGGATGGAATCTGGGACTACAGAGTCTCAGGCTTGTAAGACTTTTGCCTAACCATCATGCCCTCTCCCTTGCCTTTAAAGTGACTGTCTTAAACATGAGTCAGAGGAAAGGGCCTATAAGCTGGATCACTCAGCCAAGGACTTCTCAAACTGGTGTTTAACTTTCCCTTATCTAGCCATTAGGGTCCTTCTTCTCCATGCCATCCTCCATGTGTCCTGTTCCCAGCATGCCCTGCTCCCGATGACACAGAGCCTGCCATGAACATTTATAAACATGGAGAGAGTCATAGGTTTCAAACAGTTTTTGTTTACTGTTGTCCTGCAATACTTCCTCAAGGTAAGGAAACACTAATGGCCTGGCAATATGATTAAAATGTGGCAGAAGGAGACGTCAGAGGCAATAAACCCCAAGTGGATATGACTGCGAAATAGCTCATCTACATATTTTAAGACCTTAACACTGTTAAACAGTAGATTGACCTGCCAACACCCATATCTACAGGAGAAGCAATTACAGAAGCCAGAACTTTCACCTTCTGCACCCCAGCAAGAATTTTGGATTATACTCCCAACAGGGAAGAAATAATAGGAGGAAGATGACCAAAGGACTCTGAACTCCAACTCCATCTGAACTTTAAGAGAAAAGAGGAGAAAGGGAGGGGCATTTGGATGTAGTAATGTGTTTGTGTGTGTGTGTGAGTGTGTGTATGTGTGTGTGTGTGTGTGTGTGAGTGTGTGAGTGTGTGTGTATGTGTGTGAGTGTGTGTGTGAGTGTGAGTGTGTGTGTGTGTGTGAGTGTGTGTGAGTGTGAGTGTGTGTGAGTGTGTGTGAGTGTGTGTGTGTGTGTGTGTTTGTGTGTGTGTGTGAGTGTGTGTGTGTGTGTTTGTGTGTGTGTGTGAGTGTGTGTGTGTGTGTGTGTGTGTGAGTGTATGTGTATGTGTGTGAGTGTGTGTGTGAGTGTGAGTGTGTGTGTGTGTGTGAGTGTGTGTGAGTGTGTGTGTGTGTGTGTGTGTGTGTGTGTGTGTGTGTGTGTGAGTGTGTGTCTTGCAGGCACCTATTATGGAGAGATGAGAGGTTGTACCTATGTGTCAGCAGCTGAATTATAAACCATTACCCTCCTCCCCACACACAATAAAGTGGAAAATACATAAATAAATATACAAGAAAAAATAACTAGCCATGTAACTTGACTCTTCAGACTCTGTTGAGAAAAGTATGCAGATAACAGTAGGAATCTTTAGCTTGAAATTTAGAGCAAGTTCGTACTACTTAAACCTAGAGTATTCTCTAGTAGTTGTAAACTTCTTCAAGGTAGAGCTGTAACTGTCTCACCTTACAGAGCCTGACTTTTGCTTCTGAGTTACAGTCTTAAGAGAATCACTTAAATTCCCCCCACACCTATTTTCTCACCTTTTAGCATATTAAGATACAATACTTAAAATAACATAACAAGAAGTAAACATTAAATAAACGTTGACTAAGAGGAAGGGACAGATGGATACATGAACACAGATGGACAACACAGCCGTTGGATTTACTCTGCTCATGTAATACAGATGTCAAATGCTTCAAAGCACAAGTTAAATCTGTGTTTGCAATCATGACACCACAAGGGAACTTTTCACCTTGTAATAACATCTCTGTGTTTTGTACATTCTCAGTCAAGTGCAACTTCAAACTAGGGTCTACAGTGGGGTCTCTGTCTTGCCTGTGCAGATTATTATACATAAAAAGAAATACAACGGTGGGGAGAGAGAAGGTGGGGGGGTCGATTACCTCTTTATCAGGTGTAAGAACAGCACATTCTTTCATTCATTAGCACCCACTTGTGCCTGCCAAGAGAAGGCCAATCAGCTGCCATTTGTCAGGGCTTGAACAGGAGAGTTAACCCAGAAGACAGAAGAGAGAGTACCAGCAGCAGAAGGGGCCAAGGGAAAATAAAAAATAGATAAGCCCTTCTACAGGAAGGGGTTAGCTCTCCTGGCCTCAGCAATACACCTAGGATTTCAAATTTTCCACACTGAAAATGATTATTAGCTATGGGTTTGTCATAATTGGCCTTTATTATGTTGAAGTCCTTCTATTTTATTCCCAATTTCTAAAGCTCTTCATCATAAATAGATGTTGGATCTTGTTAAATGTCTTTTCAGCATTAACTGAAAGATACATGAGGTTTTTATCTTTGTTCTTGTTGATATGGTGGATTGCACTGACTTGTGGATGTCGAGCTATCCCTGTTTCCTAGGGATGAATCACTTGATTTTGGTGAATTATTCTCTTGATATGTTGTGAGATTCGATATCAAGGATCTTTGAATGTAGGTCTACAGCTGTGTCTTTTGGTAGAGTTCTTTTCCGCTTTGAGAATGAGAGTGATGTTAGCCTCATAGAACATGTCTGGGAGTGACCCTGCCCCCCTTAAATTTTCTGAGAGAGTCTGAGGCAAAATTCATCTAAAGCTTTCGTAATCCACTCAATCACTGACTCTTTTGATAGGTGAATTTAATCTGTTCACATTTATGGTGATTATTGATAATTGCCGGGACATGAACATAATTGGCAAACATAATCAGCACCAGCCTGATGAATATACAACAGACTTTGGCAAACTCACAAAGGACTGTGGGTGTATAGGAAGTTGTTTATGTGAGTGTCTGGTGGGAATCCCTTTCTGTTCCTGCTGCCTTTGTCTACTGTCCTCCCAGGACCCATCATGCTGCTTCCCCAAAGACCTGAGCATATGTAGCCAAGGGCTGCTAACTAGCTGAAAGACTCATGGCTCCCCACCATCATGACTAGCCAATCTTTGTCTATTTTGTTCTCACATTTTTTTCTTTATGGAGGGATTAAAAGTTTACAGTTAACAGTAAAATACAGTCGTTGGTACATGTGTAACATGTCTCAGTTTTCCATATAACAGTCTAACCTTCCCCAGGTTGCTCTGCCATCATGTTCCAGGACCTGAACACCCCCCCATACACACACCCCAGAGTCCCAGAGCCTTTTACTTTGGTGTGATACACCATCTCCAGTCCAAGTTCTGCTTTGTGTTTTCCCTTTTTTTTTTTTTTAAAGGCTTTATTATTGAATAGAGACAGAGAGAAATTGAGAGTGGATATACAGAGGGAAAGTGACAGAGAGACACCTGCAGCTCTGTTACACCACTCATGAAGCTTTCCTCCTACAGGTGGGAACCAGAGGCTTGAACCCGGGTCCTTGTGAACTGTAACATGTGTGCTCAACCAGATGCACCACCACCTGGACCTGTGTTTTCCCTTATTTTTCAACTTTTTAAAAAAATTTTTTGATACTTATTTATTTTCCCTTTTGTTGCCCTTTTTTTTAAAAAAAGAATTTATTTATTCATGAAAAAGATAGGAGGAGAGAGAAGGAACCAGCCATCACTGGTACATGTGGTACTGGGATTGAACTCAGGAGCTCATCATAGTTGAGAATCCAATGCACTAACCACTGCACCACCTCCTGGACCACCCACCCCTTGTTGTTTTTTATTGTTGTTGTAGTTATTATCGTTGTTATTGATGTCGCTGTTGTTATATAGAACAGAGATAAATGGAGAAAGGAGGAGTAGACAGAGAGGGGAAGGGAAAGATAGACACCTGCAGACCTGCTTCACCACCTGTGAAGCAGCTCTCCTGCAGGTGGGGAGCCGGGGGCTCGAACCAGGATCCTTACGCCGGTCCTTGAGCTTTGCACCACATGTGCTTAATTAACCTGCTGTGCAACTGTCCAACTCCCATTTTTCAGTTTCTATGGGTGAGATCATCTTATATTCATCCTTTTCTTTCGGGCTGATCTTACTTAATACGATTCCTTCAAGCTCCATCCAAGATGAGGTGAAGAAGGTGAAGTCACCATTTTTAGTAGCTGAGTAGTATTCCATTGTGTATATAGACCACAACTTGCTCAGCCACTCATCTGTTGTTGGACACCTGGGTTGCTTCTAGGTTTTGGCTATTACAAATTGTGCTGCTATGAACATAGGTGTACACAGATCTTTTGGGGTGGTTGTGTTTGGTTCTTTGGGATATATTTCCAGGAGAGGAATTACAGGGTTATAGGGTAGGTCCACTTCTAGCCTCCTGAGACTTCTCCAGACTGCTCTCCATGGTGCTGGATCAGTTTACATTCCCACCAGCAGTGCAAGAGGGTTCCTTTATCCCCCCAAACCTCTCCAGCATTTCTTGCTGCTACTTTTTCTGATGTATGACATTCTCACAGGAGAGAAGTTGTTGTCTTTATTTACATTTCTATGACAATCCAGTATTTTTTTTCATATGTTTGTTGTCCTTCTGGGTCTCTTCTATGGTGAATATTCTGTTCATATCCTCTCCTGATTTTTAGATGGATGGGGTAATTTTTTTTCCTGAGCTTGGTGAGTTCTTTATATATTTTGGTTATTAGCCTTTTCTCTCATGTATGGCATTTCCCATTCTGTAGGGAGTCTCTTTATTGGGGTGGCTGTTTCTTTTGCTATACAGAAGATTTTTAATCTGATTTAGTCTCCTTGGTTTGTTTTTGTTTTAGTTTTCCTTGCAATTGGTTTTGTATCATTGAAGATACCTATAAAATTTAGACAGAAAAGAGTTCCACCAATAGTAGTTGACAGTTTCTGGTCTAACATCCAAGTCCTTGATCCATCTGGAATTTACTTTTGTGTCTGGTGAAATATAGTGGTTCAGTTTCATTCTTCTGCATGTTTCACCCCAATTTTTCCAACATTAATTGTTGAAGAGATTCCCCTCCCCCCATTTAATTGTCTGGGCACCGCTGTTGAAAATTGGATGTCCATAGGTGAGGGAACTTACTTCTGGGCTCTCAATTCTATTCCACTGGTCAGTGTGTCTATTCATATTCCAGTGCCAAGTAGTTTTGATGACAACGGCCCTATAATACAATTTGAGATCTAGGAGTGTGATGCCTCCAGTTCTGTTCTTTCTTCTCAAGATAGTTTAGATGCCATGATTTTATGTAAATAAATAACCTGTGATGCAATAAACCTCCCATTTGTTAAACTCCAACCAAATGCAGCAGAAGATTTTTATTTTTTGTTTACTATCTATGGCACACACTATATATATATACTTATAGCCTTTCTGATTTGTTTCAGGGTTGTTTTATGTTCTTCTTGATTTTTTTGGCCTATTTTCTATTTTTTGTGCTGGTCTTGCATACTGTAAATATGTTTCCTATTTGTCTCTGTGCTATATTCTCTTTTGTTGTTACCAGGAGTATTCTAACTTACAATATCTACAAAAAGTATTTTTTAACTTAACCTTGGTTCACAAACATTTGATTGAGTTGGTCTGTCCATTTTGCCCTTCCCTTTCCTGTGTCTATGTTTTTTCCTATTGTTGTTTGTGTTCCTGGTTCTATTCTACCGCTGATCATCTGATTAAAAGTTGGAAGAAAGAAAAAAATGAGGAAAAAAAAGAAGGAAGGAAAGAAAGAGAAGGGTGGGAGACAGGCAAAGTGCAGAGCCGACTCAGGCTTTACAATAGGCCGACTCCTGTTCTAGACACCTCACACATTTTAACTAATTTAATCTGCCCAAAAACCCATGAGGCAAAAAAAAAAAAAATTATGACATCCCTATTCTAGAAAGGAAGCTGAGATACAAGAGATCGAGAGGCTAGCACAGGATCATACAGTGAGCATGAGCAAAGCACTTCGCTGAGCATCACATCTAACCCATCCTGCAACCCACAAGGGAAATACTATTACAGGTGAGACTTCGTTGGAGAGTTGAAGAGGCTACGTCACCTGCCAGGGTGCACTGGTGCTAAGTCACAAAGCACACGTGACCTCTGGACAGTAGCAGGATGAAGGGCAATAGGTATTCTTACATCTCACCCAAGAAAATCCAAACAGTATCACTTCAAGATAGAAAAGGCCATTTCTAGAAGGCTTAATTTCAGAGGCCCTAACGGTAAAATGCCCATGCACTCTAAGACCATGAGATCTTGTGGGACATTGCAGGGAGGGCTGAGCAAGGGAAGGGCCCATAACTCACATGTAATGAACACAATTTAATCTCTCACTAATAGGATAAAAGAACAAAGAACAAGAACAAAAGTTAAGAGTGCAAAAAAAAAAAAAACAATTTAAAAAACTTTAATGAAAACTTGGATTATAAAATTAGGAAAGAGAAGAACTTTGTAATACCTGAATCAAGACCCACCCATCGGCAGAGTGGTAGAAGAACCCCCAAAGAGAGCAGCTTGGCCATCTACTGAAGACTGTGTGGGTGGCCATTCCCACCCCGACCCTCTTGGGCTCTCTTCTCTCCCCCATTAACTACCTCACCCACCCACACATTCAAGGATAAGTGTTCACCATGATGGATGACTTAAGGCAGCCTAAAAAGAGCTCTGCACTAAAGCAAGCCTCCAGCATTTTATAGAAGAAATTTCATTTATCTTAAAAAGAGAGAGAGAGAGAGAGAGAGAGAAGCAACATTTTTTTTTCTCATGCAGAAAGCATTAACTTAGTCCCTATTCAGTGACAAGCATACTCTGGGCACTCTTTTTAATTTTTTAATTATATTTATTTATTTATTTATTTATTTATTTGATAGAGATAGCCAGAAATTGAAAGGGAGGGAAAGGCAGAGGAGAGAGAGAGAGAGAGAGAGAGAGACCTGCATGCCTGTTTCACCACTTACGAGGCTTTCCCCCTGCATGTGGGGATGAGGGGCTTGAACCTGGGTCTTTGCACACTGTAATGTGTCTGCTTAACTACATGTGCCACCGCCCCAGCCCTGCCCACCCCCTCCCCGGCCCTCTTTACCTGCCCTGCCCTTCCCTACCTCCTGCCCCCTCTTCATGTTTCCCCAACTTGAGCTCTGGTCACCCCAGATTCTTCTTCTAGTTTTTCCTTCTGCCTGAAATGACCTTCAGTACTTTATTTGTCTGGAAAACTCCTACTCAGACTAAAGACCTCCACTCATAATCTCCTCCTCTGGGAAGCCATTCCTCCACTCCAGACTCCCTTGTGCACTTAGTCTCTGTCCCAACCCTTTCGGAACCCCCCTAGTTTCATTAGAATATTGTAGTTTACAGTGTCTATTGCGTCAAATCAAGAGCTCCTCGACTCTGAGAACAGTGTGCTGTTCACTTGTGAAGTCTAGGAGCTAATGCAGGACCTGGCTTTACGGGTTCTTATTCAGAGAAGTACACGGGGAAGGCAAAGGAAAGATAAGAGTTGTAGCCCCATGGAAGAGGTTGAAAATGCAGACAAGCAGCCAGATCACACAGTAAAATGTGCAGGGATGCTAACGGGCTACTTAAGAACTACAGACTTCCCTCCACAATAAGTCAAGTACCCAAGCCGTCACCAGAGAGACGACAGAGTAGAACTTCTGCAAGCTCTTCAGTGTGTAAAAAACTTGTAGGTTTTTAAACTATTGTCTTCTTGCACCAGAGAGAGAAGAGACAGGGTAGACTTAGCAAGATCAAGCCACAGGTTCTTTCGGGAATTTGAACATGTCAAAGTTCAAGTAAGAAAAAGGGCTTTGAGGAGAGAAGGAAGGATACTGCAGGCCCTCTTTCTCTAGCTTTGCCTTGTTTTGTGTTTGTCTTTCCTACCCCAAAGTTACTGTTCAGGTGAAGCAAAGCAATATAGTGGTTAAAACTGGAACCTCTGGGCGGCCAGGCAGTGACACACCCAGTTAAGCACACATAGTGCTAAGTGCAAGAACCCACACAAGGATCGGGTTCGAGACCCCTCTCCCCACCCGCAGAGGGGACGCTTCACAATTGATGAAGCAGGTGTCTGTCTTTCTCTTCCTCTATCTCCCCCTGATCTCTCAATCTCTCTCTGTCCTATCGAATAAAATGAAAAAAAAAAAAAAAACACAAAACCAGCCTCCAGGAATAGTGGATTCGTAGTGTAGGCACTGAGCTCCAGCAAGAACCCTGGAGGCAAAACCAAAAACTAAAACTGAACCTCTGGAAACTGAGTTGAAAGGCAGATATTGTGCCACATGGCCCAGGTTAGAGTCTTCTCTACAGTCAGAGTCCTCATTTGGGAGACAAATGCCTCCCTCACAGATATGGGAGGGATGAAATAAAACAGATATTCTATGTCAGTCAGGGTTCAGAGCAGAGGCCACAGTAACCAGTAAGATTGAAGACTGCCAGTCTCATGCTCAGGAATCTCCTGGAGATCTGGAGGAGTGGGTGGAGGCCAGGCCTTGAGGAATTTCTTCCAGAGCACATAGAGCTGGCCCACCAATGATGCCATCAGGAATACTACGGAGGGTGAGAGTCCCACAACAGCAAACTCACACATGTTAGCACCTCTGAGGCTCCAGGACAATCCATGGATTTTTTTTTTTTTTGACAGAGAGAGAGAAAAAAAAATGAGACTTCACATGATTAAGAGTTTCCTCTAGTGCTGTGGTTCCCCAAGTGGCTCTGGGAGCTGAACCTATCAGCCCCACACCCAGTAAGGCATATGGCCCAGCTGCTGACCTCTCTCTCAACCTGTGGCTTTTTGTTTTCTTTCACCACTCTCATCATCAAAGGTCTGTGCCCCACACCCCCACAGGCATCCATGTAGTTCTCCCGCAGCCTTGAAAATAGGGTGACATTTTGTTTTTTCACATTTGTATATTCAACTGTCTGTATTCTGCATATGAGTGAACGCATTCTGCAGCTGTCCTGCATCTCCTGACTTGCTTCTCTGAGCGTCATCTTCTCCATTCCATCCACTTTATCCCAAAGGACACAAGATCATCCTTTTTTAATTTTTTATTTTTACTTTTTAAAAAAATTATCTTTATTTATTGGACAGAGACAGCCAGAAATTGAGAAGGGGGCGACAGGGAGAGAGACAGAGAGACACCTGCAGCCCTGCTTTACCACTTGCAAAGCTTTCCCTCAGCAGGTGGGGACTGGGGGCTCGAACCTGAGTCTTTATGCACTGTAACGTGTGTGCTCAACCAGGTGTGCCACCACCCGGCCCCAAGATTATCCTTTTTTATTGCTGCATAATACTCTGTTGAATATATAACTTTTGTATCCAGTCATCTGTCGTAAGGCATTTTGGTTGTTTCCAGGTTTCGCTACTGTGAATAAAGCCGCCATGAACATGGGGGTGCACATGTCCCTTAGAGTCAGTGCTATCACATCTTTTGGGTAAATGCCTCGTCGTAGAGTTGCTGGGTCCTATGGCATCTCCATTTGTATTTGCTTGAGGATTCTCCAGACTATTCTCCAGAGTGGCTGCATTCATAGCCTCTCTTTATAGAAACTTATGTACATGATGAGTGCAGATGGGCATCTCCTAGTGGGAGAGCCGGGGGTGGAGCAGAAGTGAAGACTCTTTTATTAGCAGGTGGACATGAGTTAAGCAGAAAACCAAACAAAGGGAATTATTGTTGAAATATGTCAGAAATTACAGGTTTCTTAAAGGTCGGCTTGCCCCTAAGGTCGGGGGCTGATATGACAGGAATTGATGAGATACAAGACAGTTATTCTCCATGACGCAAGCAACTTAATTATCCAAAGGTATTTGAGAGAAGCATAGGGGTTAAACCAGAAGGGTGAGACAGAGAGAAGATGGATATCAAAAAGCCATATAGTTTGGAATTTCTCTTGTCTGGGGTCTGAGGTGTGTGATGAAGTGTGTGATGAGGTGTGTTCAACTCTTGTGAAATACAGTCCATACAGGCAGAGACGACAAAAGTGACAAAGCCAATGTCTCAAACTTTTTAAAGCACAGACTGAGTCTTTTTAATACATAGGCTGAGTCTTTGATATGTTGACTCTCTCAAAAGCCTACACCAGGGAGAACAGAAGCAACCGGTGACACAGTTATATACAAATAATGTCAAAGGATATAAATTATGGTGATGCTGGGTATTATATAGCAAATCCTAACAAAGGGATTTTTCAAAGTTAACCCAATTACCAAATAATGTGATTATAACAATAACTGTCTATTGTCTTCTTGAACCCTAAGACAGCAGGAACGTCACATTTCCACTATAGAGCCTATATTTACCCAGTCCTGGAACCTCTAGGGGCACACTTTCCTGCATGCTTCTCTCAACTCATACCAAATAATATTGCATCCATCGATCCCAACTTAATCAACAGAACGAGTACCACCTCAGCATGATTCACTTCAGACTGTGTCCAGAGACGTCAGGTGTGGAATGACAACCCTTCAGCTACATTACTCAGGTGAGCCCTTCCCTTTCATAGTATTCTGTTGGGACTATGTGTAAGCCTGATAGAGCTTAGGGAGAACCACCCCCATCCTTGGATGGAGGTCTGAGAAGATAACCTCTTGGTGAGTCTCTCTCAACCGAGGGGGGAAACTCAGATTTGGTTCTTTCCTTCTTGACTTTCAGGCCCACAGAAACCCCAGTACTTCCCTCCATTAACTGCAGGCCACATGGATTCACTTATTCAAAGTCACCTTCTGATCACAGAAGAACACACCTCATCACACACTTCATCACATACCTCAGACCCCAGACAAGAGAAATTCCAAACTATATGGCTTTTTGATATCCATCTTCTCTCTGTCTCACCCTTCTGGTTTAACCCCTATGCTTCTCTCAAATACCTTTGGATAATTAAGTTGCTTGTGTCATGGAGAATAACTGTCTTGTATCTCATCAATTCCTGTCATATCAGCTCCCGACCTTAGGGGCAAGCCAATCTTTAAGAAACCTGTAATTTCTGACATATTTCTACAGTAATTCCCTTTGTTTGGTTTTCTGCTTAACTCATGTCCACCTGCTAATAAATGAGTCTGAGTTACACGCTGAAGAGCTCCCCGGTGTCTTTTACTTCGTGTCACCCCTGTCGTGAGCGAGAAAGAACCAGTCCATTACCTTTCCCCTGGAAATCACCCCGCCAGAGACCCGACAGGATTCTCTAATTCCATTCCAGGTGGTTCACTTCCTAACAAACTCCCAAAACCTAGATATAGTCCAGGTCCCCTGAGACAGAGCATATGTTCACACGTATCCATAAACTAGGGTAAAATATATACCTGAAAGCAAAAGTACACAATATTCTATAGTGAGTCAGTATAAAGTTACTAATGAAATAGTATCTAATTAAATTTAGACACCCTCCTCACCTAATTCCTATTACAGTTCTCTCACTCACTCCAAAGCTAACCTTATCAAAGCAAGGACTGCAAAAGCTGAATAAGGGCAAGAGACTGGCAGACTTTAACAATGACTCATTAGTCACTATCAGGCCACCCCATCAGCAAGGGCCCTACTCGGGGAGTCCTGAGATTCCCAAACAGACATGATGGGTCTAGACCTCAAATAAATCCCTCTCTCCATTGTTACCAGCCATTTCTATCAGGAACAACAAAATAGACCCCTTTGTGGGCCCCCATAGGACCTTGCCCTCAACTCAGATCAACAACAGTAGAGAATGTTCCATCCTCTGAAGGGAGGATGGACAACATATTCACTGATACACCTGAGGAAGATGGGGCAGCTTGGAATGTTCCTACTCATGACCACAGAATGTGACCTCAGATCTACAGGGATGCAGGGGTCACATAGGCTCCTAAGCTGAATATGGGCCTCAGACCAAACCAAATTGATGGGGCTTATAGTCAACAGTATTTATACCCCTTCCCCATATTAGGGAGCTACTCGATTCCCTGATCCATCTTTCTGTCCCTTTTCCAGCCATGACATCACCTCCCTAGACAATAACTTGGATCCACCTGCATATCAGATTTCAGGCTCAGAGAATAATAATAATAATAAACTAGTATAGCTACAGGCCCTTTGAAATATAAGTAAAATATGCCAACTAGTTATCTATAAAATGAAGGATCCCCCCCCCCAACACTTTATCTGCGCTATTTCAGCCTTTAGGTCCATGATTGTTCAATAATTTGTTTGGCTTTCTGTGTTAACTCTCTTTTCAGCCACAAGGTTCCAGATGCTACCATGATGCTGACCAGACTTCCCTGGACAGAAGACCCCACCAATGTGTCCTGGAGCTCTGCTTCCCCAGAGCCCCACCCCACTAGGAAAAGAGAGAGGCAGGCTGGGAGTATGGATCAACCTGTCAATGCCCATGTTCAGCGGGGAAGCAATTACAGAAGCCAGACCTTCTACTTTCTGCATCCCACAATGACCTTGGGTCCATACTCCCATAGGGTTAAAAAATAGGAAAGCTATCAGAGAAGGGGAGGGGATATAGAGATCTGGTGGTGGGAATTGTGTAGAGTTCTATCCCTCTTATCCTATGGTTTTGTTAATGACTCCTTTTTAGAATAAATTTTAAAAAAATACACCAGGAGGCAAGTCTGCTTATAGTCTCATGGATTTTCCTCTGTATGTGACTCTTGTTCTCTGGGCAGACGACCTCACCGATATGTCCTGGAACCCCACCTTTCCTTATCCCTATCCCACTAAGGAAACATAAACAGGCTGGGAATATGGACCCATCTGCCAATTCCCATGTCCAGTGGAAAGCAATTATAGAAGCCAGACTTCCCACCTTCTACACCCCAAAATGATCCTGGGACCATGCTCCCAGAGGGATAAAGAATAAGAAAGCTTCCACTGTTGGGGATGTGACACAGAATTCTGGTGGTGGGAACTGTATGGAATTGTACCCCTCTTATCCTACAATCGTGTCAATCATTATTAAATCAACCCCCCCCCCAAAAAAAAACAAACACCAGGAGGAGAATGGCCACCAGTATTGCTCTGAAATAGGGAAGGAGTCTATGGCCCTACCACCTTGAACATGCCTGATCTCATCTGTCTAAAAGATGGAATGAGACTGAAAATTCCCATGCAAAGTTTTTGTACAATTAAAAGAATTATCAGCTCACTGAAAAAGAAACTATTGTCAAAGAACAGATGAAAAAAGTGACTGAATCTCCCCTTTGCTTATAGGACTGCTGTGTATTTTCAAGCAGATTAAGCCTGTCTATAATCGTTAAGCCTGACCTTCAGTATTTATGAAGAGGTTTTGGCTTACAGGAGCTTTCAGACTATACACATTGTTGCTAAGATATAAGAGCTGAAGGACTCAACTATCAACAAGCTTGCCCTGCAAGAAGTTCTGAAAGGTCTCTTATAAGCAATCACATCATCATAAACATGCCACATATCAAGACACTCTAAAATTTTAGAATAATGGCATTAAAATATCTTCTTTCTATAAGATCAATAAATGTCAATGGCCTAAATTCACCTGTTAAAAGGCACAGAGTAGGAAGATGGATCAGAAAACACAACCCAACCATATGTTGTCTGCAAGAATCCCACCTAACTCAACAAGACAAACACAGACTCAAAGTGAAAGGATGGAAAACTACTATACAAGCCAGTGGACCACAAAAAAAGGCCAGAAATAGTTCTTCTCAATCTGACACGATAGACCTTAAAACAAATAGAACTTAAAAAGATAGGGATGGACATTACTTAATGCTCAGAGGATCAATCAAGAGGTCTTAAGATTATTAGCATCTATGCACCCAATGAAAGGCCATCTATACATTAAACATCTACTGAGAGGGCTACAGCAATATATTAAAACCAACACAGTAATAGCAGGGAACTTCAACACCCCTTGGATGTTAGACCAGAAACTACCAAATACTTAGGAGGAAAATATTGGCAGAATTCTTTTCCATCTAAGTTTTAAAGGCATCTTCAATGAAACAAATCCAATTACAAAAAAAAAAGTGTTGAACAACAAAATGAAGCAGAACTTGGACTGGGTCTTGTGTGTTAAACCAAAGTAAAGGACTCTGGGATGGGGGGAGGTTCAGGTCCTGGAACATGATGGCAGAAGAGGACTTACAGGGGCACTGAATTGTTATGTGGAAAGCTGAGAAATGTGAACAGGAGTAGATGACATCATGTTTACACAAAGAGACTCTTATTCCTGAGGCTCCAAAGTCTCAGGTTCATGGTGAATTCACCTTCTTTACCTCATCTTGGATGGAGCTTGAAGATATCATGTTAAGTGAGGTAAGTCAGAAACAAAAGGATGATGAATATGGGATGATCTCACTGATAGAAGTTGAAAACCAAGATCAGAAGGGAAAACTCTAAGCAGAACTTGGATTGGAGTTGGTGTACTGCACCAAAGTAAAAGACTCTGGGGGTGGGGAGACGATTCAGGTCCTGGAACATGATGGCAGAGGAGGACCTAGTGGGGGTTGTATTGTTACGTGGAAATGTTATGCATGTACAAACTATTGTATTTTACTGTTGACTAGAAACCATTAATCCCCCAGTAAAGAAGTTTTTAAAAAAGAAGAAGAGCTGATCTGAATCCAGCTCTCATAATCATCTCACCTTCTGTAAGTTCCCTAGTGACTTTCTTATGCCTTTAAACTTTCAAACTTTAGCTAAATTCAGGAGTGAAAATATGGGGGGCAGGTGGCACCTGGTTGAATGCAAGTTACAGTGTACAAGTACCTGGGTTCCAGAACCCCACCTGCAGGGGGAAAGCTTCATGAATGGTGAAGCAGGTCTGCAGGTATCTCTCTGTCTCTCTACCTCTCTATCTTCCCCTTCCCTCTTGATTTCTGGCTGTCTGTATCCATAGATTAAGATAATAATAAATTTTTTAATTAAAAAGGAGATTTAAGAAAAAAAAGTAGTGAAAATACAAAATTCTATGGAGAAGACAATCTTTTATGAAGGTACTAGAACATCCATATAATATGTCCAGTAAATTGACATTTCTGTGCCAAACTGCTAGATCAATTGATTACTCCAAGAAAGAAAGAGAAAGAAGAGAAGAGAAGAGAAGAGAAGAGAAGAGAAGAGAAGAGAAGAGAAGAGAAGAGAAGAGAAGAGAAGAGAAGAGGAGAGAAACCTCTGATTATTTCATTCTCTGGTCCTTTCACTCTCTTCACTGTCTCCCCCCTCCCCCGCCCCATTCCCACCCAACCCCCAGGATTCCTTGGAGTTGCCTCACTGTCCTGGAACCTCTGACTCAGCTATATGAATAACAGGAAAAATAATTAGAAGACAGAAGGTCAAATGTTCCAAATGCTCATTGGACAACTCGCTCCTTTCCCACCAGGATTCAGCATCTTGGTTTCCTTGTGGGAACAGATGTTGTGAATCTAAGTCACTCAGGTAGTGAGAAAATGCTCCCACAGTGGCATTTCTGGATGGAGTGCTGTGGGTCAGGGCTATTCATCCACTTTTATGTCATTGCAAAGTGAGAAAGTCCTACAGTCCCATGTTGGATCTCCATAGAGGTGTTTGCTGCACTCAGCCTGGGAGATTCTGGGTTCAGTGAGCATGACTATGCCTGATACTTCAAAACTCAGTAATAATAGCAAGAACATGGGTAATATCCCAGGGTCAGTGTTTTACTCATTTCAGTCTATTTAATCATCACATGACGTGCTCACTTCCATAGCACATATGCTAATCATCACGCTACCCGCCCCAGTACTGTTATCAATTGCCTTTATGAAGAAACCAAGACACAGAAAGACAAAGTGACTAGTCCAAGGTCAGACAGCCACTAAGTGGTAGGCCTGGGAGTTGGACGAAGACAGTCTAGACTTTAACAGAATTAGGACTCTTCTCAAACTCAGCGTCCTCTTGGTGTTGGTACCCACATGTTGTGTGAGTATCTCCATGTCCTCATGACCAGACTTCACAGGCTTCTGCTATTGTACTTGAAGTATTAGATGACAAAACTGTTCTGGGGTGTGGGGGAGGCAGGTGGTGGCATTCATAGTATGAAGCTGAAGGACCAGCATAAGGATCTGGGTTCGAGACCCTCTTCCCCACCTGCAGGAGGGACACTTCACAAGTAGTGAGGCAGATCTGCAGGTGTCTCTCGCTCTCCCTCTCTGTCTCCCCCTCCTCTCTCCATTTCTCTCTGTCCTAAACATTAAAATAGAAAAAATGGTCACTGCCAGGAGCAGAAGATTCATAGTGCCAGCACTGAGCCCCGGGGATAACCCTGGAGGCAAAAAAAGAAAAAGAGGGAGTCGGGCGGTACCGCAGCGGTTAAGCGCATGTGGCGCAAAGCGCAAAAACCCACGTAAGGATCCGGGTTAGAGCCCCCGGCTCCCCATCTGCAGGGGAGTCGCTTCACAAGTGGTGGAGCAGGTCTGCAGGTGTCTGTCTTTCTCTCCCCCTCTCTGTCTTCCCTTCCTCTCTCCATTTCTCTCTGTCCTAATAATGATGACATCAATAACAACAATAATAACTATAATAACAATAAAAACAACAATGGCAACAAAAGGGAAAGTAAAATTAAAAAAAGAAAAAGAAAGAAGAGAAAAATAGCAGCTGGAAAGGATATAAATTTTTAAAAATATTTTATTTATTTTATTTTAATAAGAGAGACTAAGAGCCCTACTCAACTCTGGCTTATATTGGGGCTGGGGATTAAACCTGGGACCTCAGAGCCTCAGGTATGAGAGTCTTGCAGAATCATGCTGTCTCCCCAGCCCTGGAAAGGATATAATTTAAAAAACAAAAAAAAAAAGATGTTTTTCCATAGATCAGTTACATCTCTGACTTACACAGGTGCTGAAAACCTCCTGGAAACATAAAAATTAATAAGAAAAACCCTGAATCCTGTCTGCATCAGGGGATAAATGCCAGTCAGAACCTACACAGAGCAATCCATTGATGCCAATACTCACATGTGAATGGAAGTTACCCTCTCAGGAAACCCAGGGTATGATTTTTTTCCCCTTTTATCATTGTGCTGGAGGGCAGTGGTTAATGATTTAATGCAGGAGTCACTGACACCTGGGCATGGTTTCTCATCTCTCCGTAAGAGCTGTCTAAAGGGGGTCGGGCAGTGGCAGTGGGTTAAGCGCATGTGGCACAAAGCACAAGGACCGGAGTAAGGATCCCGGTTCGAGCATCCGGCTCCCCACCTGCAGGGGAGTCACTTCACAGGCGGTGAAGCAGGTCTGCAGGTGTCTGTCTTTCTCTCCCCCTCTGTCTTCCCTTCCTCTCTCCATTTCTCTCTGTCCTATCCAACAATGAACAACATCAACAATGGCAATAATAATAACCACAACAAGGCTACAACAAGGGCAACAAAAGGGGGGGGGAATGGCCTCCAGGAGCGGTGGATTCATGGTGCAGACACCAAGCCCAGCAATAACCCTGGAGGAAAAAAAAAAAAAAAAGAGCTGTCTACAGAGCACTCTCACTCCCAACTTGGGCGCTTTGCCGCCATCATGCCCCAGGACACCACAGTTCACTTCTGCAAGGAGTTTCTTGTACTAGGTAGGGAAGTATGAGCTGAGCTTGTATTTGCTGTGCAAACGGACCTGTGCAAGTGTTGCCTTCCTGAGGAGCAGGAAACATCCACGAAACACTCAGAGCACTCGGAAGACTGTATAGCTTCAGCTGTATCAGTCTGATTTTTATAGCGCATTCTCTGAAGGTCAAACACATGTTTTCTGACCTTGACTTTATACCTCTCCCTGCCCGCGGGACAGTCAGCAACTTTTCAGGTGCAACAACCAAATGAAAGATGAACACCATCTGGGGGCACTTTGCTCCTTTCCCTGCTTCACTGCATTAGCACTTCCCCTTGGGGTGCCCACACTGCCAATACCCCATGGGTCACTGTGAAGGTCTTCCGTCCACAGCCTCCTCAGCACCTGGGTACAGTGTCCAAATGCTTGCACCGCAGATCTCTGGGATGGAAGTGTGACTGATGCTGCAACAGATTCCAGGCCTTTGGAGGAGACTTTCTCACTCAGAAAGCTGGCCCTGGAGTGCATCCTCTCACCTGAGTCTGGCTACTGACTCTGCTGTCCCTATGTAAGTCCTGATTAGGCTAGGAGACTGATTTGTGGGAGTCCGGCGGTAGTGCAGCGGGTTAAGCACACGTGGCACGAAGCGCAAGGACTGGCGGAAGGATCCCGGTTGGAGCCCCCGGCTCCCCACCTGCAGGGGAGTCGCTTCACAGGTGGTGAAGCAGGTCTGCAGGTGTCTTTCTCCCCTCCTCTCTCGATTTCTCTCTGTCCTATCCAACGACAGCAACAACAATAATAATAACCACACCACAGCAATGATAAAACAACAAGGGCAACAAAAGGGGAAAAAATGGTCTCCAGGAGCAGTGGATTCGTGGTGTAGACACCAAGCCCCGGCAATAACCCTAGAGGCAAAAAAAAAAAAAAAAAAAAAAAGGAAGACTGATTTGTGAAATTTTCTAGTGTTTGGGTCAATTTATTAGCCATGCATAATAGAGAAAATATATCAAGAGTTTCTGCTATGACCTCACCAACGTGTCTTGGAACCTTACCTCTCCAGAGTCCTACCCCATTAGGGAAAGATAGAAACAGGCTGGGGGATATGGATCCACCTGCCAACACTCATGTCTAGTGGAGAAGCAATTACAGAAGCCAGAACTCCCACCTTCTGCACCCCATAAAGAATTTTGGTCCATACTCCCAAAGGGATAAAGAACAGGGAAGCTTCCAGTGGAGGGGATGGGACACAGAATTCTTGTGGTGGGAACTGTGTAGAATTGTACTCCTATTTTTTTTTAAACTCTTGTGCATCATTATTAAATCACTAATAAAGTAAAATAAATATTTGGTTGGCAGAAAAAAAAGATTTTCTGCTATTATGTGCCTACCCCTCTAGTATCTGATTATTTTTTTAAATTTTATTTATTTATTTATTATTAGATAGATACAGACATTTTTGGATAGAGATGGAGAGAAATTGAGAGAGGAGGAGGAGAGAGGGAGGGAGAGAGACAGACATCTGCAGCCCTGCTTCACCACTCTTGAAGCTTCTCCCTGCAGGTGGGGACCAGGGGCTTGAACCTGGGTTCTTGTGCACTGTAATGTGAGTGCTTAACCAGCTGTGCCCCTGCTCAGCCCCTAGTCTCTGATTCTAAAGTCAAATCATCATTAGCCTTAAAATAGATTTGTCAGATGACTGCATCAGAAAGCCTAGGCTTTTCTAGAGCACTAAGTTAATGCCTATTACACTGATTTCATCCCATTAAAGGACTAAAGCACTCTGTTAAACCTAAATTAAAAGGAATTCCTCTATTATCATTTATAATACTTGCGTTACTTAGCTCACAACTAATTTTCCCTAAGTTTCAAGATGGTTGGGAAAAACATCTTGTCTTCTTCTAAAGCTACCTGATATTGTACCTATGCATCCTTGCTGAGAAAGATGACTAGAGATATACACTAACAAAGTTTTAGATCAACACAATTATTTGCATATCAGACTCAATATTCATTTAGCCTAGATACTGTAAGATCTGCAAACTAGTAGGAAAGTGTCTCTGCTGCTGAAGAGCCTTCTCTCCATGAACAAAACCACAAGGATCTGACACCACATCCCTCCTTCCTTCAGAAGGGAAATGAACCCATGTGCTGACCATAGGTGCCCCTCCAGTTTACCCCTCACAAACTCCACCCAAATATTTCCCATCACTGGACCGCTTTTTCCAGAACGCTGTTCAAATAAGTGCTTGAGAGTGGCTGCATGGAGCACAGTACAATGTGATCAATACTTATTGCCTGAGCACTGAAGCCATTTTGCATCTTTTAAAGTTGTTTGTTTAATTAAATTAATCAGTGAGCTTTCTAATTGATAAAGATCAAAGGTAGATAGTACCCATCATCAAGTCCTTCATCTTCCTTAAAGATTCTCCTTTATTGAGTATGCTTGAAAAATCAAATAGGTAATTATGATCTTGATTATATTTTAAAATGCATAGACCAGAAGTTGTCAAGACATATGCCAATAAATTAACAGTAATTATCCATAGGTGGTAGCATTGGAAATCTTTCTTTCTTTCACTCCTAATGCATTTTCTAAGTTATATATAATATGCCATTGCCTTTATAACCAGAAATAGAATTAGGCTTTTAACAAGTGCTATATCAACAACTACTACAATTCTACACTTATCTAATTATAGTGGTGTTACATAATTATAGGAATATACATACACTTTCCGTTAATTATAATTATATGTAATATAATTATATATATGTAACAAAGCAATTAGATGTGTGCTAATGTGTTAGCATCAATTGTTTCAAGGACGTAAGATATGGTTTGAGTTCTTTTCTGTTTCAAAAATTTCCCTAATAACATAACTATGATTACCACTAGAAGCAAAATCTAACGTTTTCTCTTCCATTTCCTTGGCTGAGAGCATCAAAAACAAAGATATGCAGAGTTGCACTAATCAAGACTTCATACAGGTCCTGCATGCAGAGCAGGGAACCCCCAGACTGCCACCTGCCCCTCCCCATGCCCACCTATCATCAAGTCAGGCTGGTCACTTCTCCAATACAGAGACTCCTTTGTCATCTCTTTTGAGATCAAAATAGTATCCTGGTATCTCTTGATGACTAATTCCAGGCAGCAGCTTTGAAGGATTCACGGACCACGAAAGCCTTCCTCTGAGACCTCCAGATGCCACCTTGCTCCGCCCTGAGTGGGACACTCACGCCCTCCACTCAGTCACAGGGCTTCAGGGGGTGAGAAGTTCGCCTCTCGAGACAGGAGCTGCAGGTTGTTTTCCTAAGCTGGGAAAAGCACCTCACAGACATAAAGGTGAAATGTGAACTAAAAATAGAGTGGGTGGCTTGCTAGCTGCAGAGGCCGGGGCAACAGGTAGGCACAACAGAAGGGCTGAGTGAGCTGAGGACAGAGGGCTCTCGCAGCTTCTCATATCTGCTCTGAATCACAGCATTTCCGGCAGCTTCCACAGCTGCTCAGTGATGACTTCACAGACACGGCCGTTTTCTCCATGCATTTTTATTATACGCTGGGCACACCCAACCCATTTCAAGGGCTTCATGAAGAAAAGAGAGAGCCTTCCCTTCCATGGCTCTGGTGACCCAGGAATTTTTTCTTCTTCTTCTTTCTTGGGAGGATGGATAGTTTACAGTCGACAGTAAAATACAGCAGTTGGCACATGTGTAACATTTCTCAGTTTTCCGTATGACACTCTAACGCCCCACCGAGGTCCTCCTCTGACATCCTGTTCCAGGACCTGAACACTGCCCCCCCCAACCTGAGTCCTTTACTGTGCAATGCACCAGCCCTAGTCCAAGTTTCTGCCTTGTGTTTTCCTTTCTGTTCTTATTTATCAATGTTTGTCTACATGTGGGATCATCCCATAGTCATCCTTTTTCTGGCTGATCTCACTTCACATGATCCCTTCAAGCTCCATCTATGTTGAGGTGAAAAAGGTGAGTTCACCATTTTTAACAGCTGAGTAGTATTCCATTGTGTATAGACCACAACTTTTGAAGTCACTCATCTGTTATTGGACACCTGACTTGCTTCCAGGTTTTGGCTATTAAAAATTGTGCTGCTATGAACATAGGTGTACACAAATCTTTTTGGATGTGTGTGTGTTTGGTTCCTTTAGGATATATCCCCAGGAGATATATGCAGGGTCATAGGGTAGGTCCATTTCTAGCCTTCTGAGTCCTTGCCAAGGAATATTTATTTGTATCTTAATTTAAGAAGCCCTGGGGCGGGGGGGGGGGAATAGCAAAATAGTTATACAAAGAGACTCTCATGCCTGAGGCTTTGAAGTCCCATATTCAGTCCCCCGTGCCACCATAAGGCAGAGCTGACATGTACTATGGTAAAGAAAAAAAAAATTAAGAACCCCCAGCTACAGCAGAACATTACCACAACTAGAAATTCCCAGCAGAATTAAAACAAAATACACCCGTACATTCCACTCCTGAAGCCCCACAGCTGCTCTGACTGGCCATTCTGACCTTTCCAGTGAAGGAGCCTTATTGAGTCTTCATTCTGCTCACAAACTATAAGCTACACACAGGATTCAGCCTTGAGTTCTTCCAGAGGCAGGGGACTTAGATGGTGAGCTTCATTTTCTCCATCTGGAAAATGGAAGCTGGCAACCCCAGTCTTCCTGCGCTGTGCACACTGCAGACCCGCTTTCCTGTCTGCCTCTGGGAGCAGTAAAGGATGAGAACTCAAAGCCAAGGTAACTCTGAAAGACCCAACTTACCTTTCAGGCGGTCACATTCACTTTGTTACAAGGTTTTCAGTCCATGTTGACCACCGATCTATGTTGACGCTCTTTTTTTTTTCCTCCAGGGTTATTGCTGGCCGAGGCGCCTGCACCATGAATCCACCGCTCCTGGAGGCCTTTTTTTCCCTCTTTTGTAGCCCTTGCTGTTGTAGCCTTGTTGTGGTTATTATTATTGCCATTGTTGATGTTCGTTGTTGTATAGGACAGAGAGAAATGGAGAGAGGAAGGGAAGCCAGAGAGGGGGAGAGAAAGACAGACACCTGCAGACCTGCTTCACCGCCTGTGAAACGACTCCCCTGCAGGTGGGGAGCCGGGGTTCGAACCGGGATCCCTACGCCGGTCCTTGTGCTTGGCACCATATGCACTTAACCCACTGCGCCACCACCTGACCCCCGTTGACGCTCTTTTAAGAACTGCTTTAGTGAAGAAATGTTACTCAGGATCCTAGCAACAGAGACGTTTTCACTAAGAGGGTTTCAGGGTCCACGAATGGACTGGGGAGGCAGCCTAAAACTTGCAATAGCAAGAATCCATGACCAGCCTAGCCTAGGTCTGAAGGAGCAAGGAAGCTAGCTGATGGCTGTCAAGAACCCGTATCTCTAGCAGGGACCGAAGTTCATAGTCGTCACCTGGACATTGAGTGAAGCGGAAGGTAAGTGGCTCAAACTCACCTCCCTGCCTCCTGTCTCCTGCTGGTGTTTTCCACTGGCCAAACCAGGTAAAATTTTAGAGGAAGGGCCCCCCCATCCCGCCCTAATGCAAAGCAGATGTCAGAACCAGGGGGCTGGAACAGAATTAACAGTAGAGGAGACACCTGGGGAGACTTTCATGCCTGAGGCTCTGTGGCCCTAGGAACAGTCCCCAGCACCACCATAAGCCACAGCTGAGCAGTGCTCTGGTAGAATAAATAAATTAGGCATTTATTAAAAAAAAAAAGTATAGGGAGTCGGGTGGTAGCGCTGCGGATTAAATGCATGTGGCACAAAGCACAAGGACCAGCATAAAGATCCCAGTTCGAGCCCCTGGCTCCTCACCTGCAGGGAGTAACTTCACAGGTGGTGAAGCAGGTCTACAGGTGTCTGTCTTTCTCTCCCCCTCTCTGTCTTCCCCATCTCCCTCCATTTCTCTCTGTCCTATCCAACAACAACATCAATAACAACAACAGTAACTACAACAATAAAACAATAAGGGCAACAAAAAGGAATAAATAAATATATAAAAAAATTTTTTTAAGAGTAGAGGAGAGCTGTAAAGGAGAGGTAAGGAATGGATGGAAACCAAGCAGGCCCAGGCACTTTGCAAGTCTTCATTTGCAACTGCTGGGCCCTGGTGGTGGTGCACCTGGCTGAATGCATAGGTTGCAAACAATGGCTGGCAGATTGCCAGTTCTCTTTCTCTATTCACACTACCTTTGGAAAGCATTTGCTAAGCTTACTTAATATTCTAGTTTCAAGATATAAATCTGGGGTACAAAACTGAAGGCAGGTGGTGGAGAGGTGGCTTGCCTGGTGGAGTATAAGCTTCACGGTGCACAAACGCCTGGGTGCAGGTCCCTGGCCATCACAGCAGCAACCCTGCAAAGTGGACGCTTCATGAACTGTAAAGTAGCAACATATAATGTCTCACCTCTCTCCCTATCTTATGGAGAACCCCCAACTCTTCATCTGCATTATTCCAGCCTTTAGTTTCATGATTAGTCAACAACTTGTTTGGCTTTATATGTTAACTCTCTTTTCAGCCACCAGGTTCCAGATGCTACCATGATGCCAACCAGACTTCCCTGGACAGACAACCTCACCAATGTGTCCTGGAGCTCCGCTTCCCCAGAGCCCCTGCCCCACTAGGGAAAGAGAGAGACAGGCTGAGAGTATGGATCGACCTGCCTACGCCCATGTTCAGCGAGAAAGCAGTCACAGAAGCCAGACCTTCCACCTTCTGCACCCACAATGACCTTGGGTCCCTGCTCCCAGAGGGTTAAAGAATAGGAAAGCTGTCAGGGGAGGGGATGGGAAATGGAGTTCTGGTGGTGGGAACTGTGTGGAGTTGTCCCCCTCTTCTCCTGTGGTTTTGCCAGTGTTTCCTTTTTATAAATAAATAAAAAAAAAAAAAAAGTCCACCAGGAACAGAGGAGTCAGGCAGGCAGGGAGTCCTATTAATACTGCTGTTGACCAACAAAAGGAAGAGGAGGAAACACTACTAGAGTCATCCTATCCTCAAGTGGCTCACACTCTAGTGAAATGATGGGGCTGTAAGGGGAACTCATTCAGCGCTGGTACCATGCTCAACATTTAAGGCAAGTGCAAGCATTTGACTATGGGACAATAATAATGTCTCAACTTAGCTAAGCAGCAAGACCACAGGATTTGAAAGGAACATTAGCAGTCCCCGACACAGGTGCTGGGGACTGAACCTGGGACCATAAAGCTTTAGGCATGAAAGTCTTTTGCAGACCCACTCTGCTGTCTCCCCAGCTACCCGACCCACATTTCTGTCAGTCCAGTAACAGTCAAGACTTGAGCTATCTAGTCCGTGTTAAAGCCAGTTAAAGGAATGGTCCTAAGCAACTTCTTAGACTCTATATTGTCCCAGTGTAAATTAAGTGTGCCATACTTCAAGTCATACTAGTCTGCAATAATGATCAGATATTTTGACCCAATTTCTAATTCTGTGACCAGAGTAATTCTGGCCTCAACATTTTGAATAAAAGGCCTCAGACAAATCACATGCACACTCTTCCACAAGATATTATTTGCATGCAGTGGCATATTAGCCCACAAGCTGAAGCTGTGGTAAAATGAAATAAAAGTGTTGATTCTTCCCTCCAGGGACAACTTTGGAAGTTGTGCTGTCTAAATGATTTGTCATATTCAACTTCTTTGAGAGAAAATTAATTACTTAGGAGAAAGGAAAAACATGGACTATGGAGGAAGGAAAACTATTGGACTAAATCTCTCTCTCTCCCTTTATTTCTCCCTTTATCTCCCTCTCTCTCTCTCTCTCTCTCCCTCCCTCCCTCCCTCCCTCCTTCCCTCTCTTTCTCTCTCTCAAAATAGGGTTTAGAGTATGAGTACTTTATTACCCTAGGTCACATTTTCATTCACTTTGAGAGCAAGAGAGACTGACAGAGAGGGAGAGAGACTCAGAGAGGGAAAGAGAGCAAACTTCTTGCATAGTCATTGCACCTCACATGTGGTATTGGGGTTCAAATGCCGATCTTTCATGCAATGAAGCACAGGCATCCCACCTGGTGGGCTATATATCCAACCTTGTTCTTTTAATGTCATTTCTTATTTTCATTCATTGATCTGTTCATTTTTATGAGATAGAAACAGAGACCAAAGCAAGTATCTCTCCTTCTCTGTCTCTCTCTAGCCCCTCCTCTCTCCCTCTCTCTCACCTCTGTCAGAGAGAGAGAGAGAGAGAGGAAGAGAGAGAGATTGAGAAAGGAAGGGAGGGAGGGAGGGAGGGAGGAAGGAAGGAAGGAAGGAAGGAAGGAAGGAAGGAAGGAAAAATGGTCAGGTGGTGGTGCACCTGGTTGAGTGCACATGCTACAATATGCAAGGACCAGGGTTTGAGCTCCAGTCCCCACCTGCAGGGGGAAAGTTTTGCCAGTGGTGAAGCAGAGCTGCAGGTGTCTCTCTGTCTCACTCCCTTTCTATGATCTCATTCCCTCTTGATCTCTGGATGCCTCTATCCAATAAATAAATAAAGTTAATTTAAGAGAAATAAAGAGAGAAAGAAAGAAAGGAAGGAAGGAATGAAGGAAGGAAGGAAGGAAGGAAGGAAGGAAGGAAGGAAGGAAGGAGGAAGGGAGGGGATGGAGGAGAGAGTGGAGAAAAGAGACAGATACCAGAGATTGAACTTGGAACTGCTGAGGGCTCAGACATGTAAACTTTGTGCTCTAACACTTGCCCTGTCAGCCTGGATCTAAATCACTTTACAAGTCACCCAAAGTATGGCCAGCTTCTCCATATCCATACACCCTAGTTATATAAGTATCTTACTTTCAAAAGACCTTTTTACAATTTATTTTTCTTGTTACTTTTATTGTGGTAAGACTACTTGACATGAAATCAAGCCTCATAGCAAAATTTCAAGTGTACAATGCACTATTGTTGAGTGACAGGTCCAGCAAAGAACATAAATCTCTAGAACGTACTCATCTTGTTTGCTGAAACTTTATACCAATTGATTAACAAGTCCTCATTCTCCTTCCTCTCAGCACCTGGGAATCTCCACTCTGCTCACGGATTCTAGGAGTTTGATTATTCCAGACAGTTCCATCTAAGTAGACTCCTTACTTACCATATCCTCAAGGCTCCTCCAACTTGTTGCAAATTGCACGATTTCTATTATTATTGTTGTTGTTGTTATTGTTAATAATAATAATAAAAACATTTTCAGCAATGCAACTACCAATTGTGCCTTCCATTACCTGCTGCAAAAGGGGTAGGAGGTTGCAAGTTTGGCCACCAGTGGGAGGAATGGAGAGACAAAGTGATTCCCAGTCACTCATCTCTGCTCACCAGATGGCTGACCTTTGATCACTATTTATAGTCTCTGGGTGTCAGTTTCTTCTTCTGTAAAATTAAGTGATTGTATTAAATGCCACTAAAGCTTCTTCCGCCTGTGCGAGGTTATAGCTCAGTGTGGATTAGACAATATATCAAACATGTGTCTAAGGATGTGTGTCTACAGACATCCACACAAGAATGTTTAAATAAATACAGTTCCTCCCCAAGGTCCTTGGCAGCTGGGAAAAGAAGTTTATTTAATGGTAGTTGCAACGCTGAATTCCATGAGAGTAAAATGCATTATTTGCTGCTTCTTCCTCTCCCATGTTTTTTTGTTTCTCTTTTTTCTCCTTAGAAAATGCCATAATATAAATGTTAAGCTCATTATAGAAAAAGAATCCTTCCTGATGAGCTTGGGATCCTATAGTAATTATATTAAATCAGCCCTTTTATTGCTGGTTAATGAAATTCTTTTAAAATTGAACCAGCTTCAGGTAAACTAATTTGCATTGATTTGGTGATGTATAGAGCTCAAGCCACTCTATGTATAAGCAAATTAAAAGTCTTAAGCCCATACAGTCAAGCTACATGCTCTTGGCTGAAAAATTGTTTCCTTAGCTCCTTCTAGGGGCACCTTGCTTTGGGGTTGATGCTGCTTAAAGGGACGCAATTTCTTTGGCAGAAAATAAATTAATTAGGAGAAAAGAAAAATCATGTTTGATGTTCTACTAAACCTTTCCCCCAAGTCATCAAAGATCATTTTTATAATGGGAAAATTTTTCTTGGATGCCTTATAAATCCACTTTTTCTTTTTGAGCTACCACAGTTATCGCTGGGGCTTGGTACCTGCATAAAGAATCCACCACTCCCTGCGGCCATTTCTTCCTTCTCTTCCTCCTCCTCCTCTCCTTCCTCTTCCTTTGATAGGACAGACAGAAATTGCGAGGGGAGGGAGATAGAAAACTGCAGAATTTGCCTCACTGCCTCTGGAAGCTTCCTCCTTTTGCAGGTGGAGTCCTTGTGCATGGTGGCATGCACTTACCCAGATGTGCCACCGCCTGCCGCCTACATGCACTTATTTACACACACACTCTTAAATGACCCAGTAGAGTGCTCTCTTGCCAGGCTGTTCTGGCTGAGCATTCTAGCTAGACCGGCTTTGAGGTCCTCCAGAGCTCTGAGAAGACTGGGGCTCCCATCTATCCTGCTGTCACCCTGTAGCCTGCTCTGTCACTCCTGACAGGACTTTCCTCTTGCTGAGAGGAGTTTGGGGGAGGACCACACTGAAAGTCTCATGAAAGCCAGGCCCAAGAAACCAAGGGAATTTTTATGATTTAGAGGACTAGCTTCTTCACTGACAGCTATTTCTAAATTGCTCTGCCTCAATTACTTTATCTGAAAAATGGGAATAGCATAATATCTACTGGATCATGTTGCTGGGCCCTGAATGTAATTAGCAGATGGCGGACCTAGGCAAACCCACAAGGGACTGCGGGTGAACAGGAATTTATTTAAGCGAGCGTCTTCCAGAAATCACTCTGGGTTCCTGTTCTTTCTGTCTTTGCTGCTCTCCTTCTCCCCAGGACCCACTGTGACATCTTCCCCAGGATCGGAACACATGTAGCCAAGTGTATTTGGCAATTTCACATGTTACAGATGTTGCATAGAAGATAAGATGGGAGAAATGGTTGGGGCCGGGTGGTGGTGCACCTGGTGGAGTACACGTGTTACCAGGCACTAGGACACGGGTTCCAGCCCCCTGGACCCCACCTGCAGAGGGAAAGCTTTGAAAGTGGTGAAGTGGTGTTGTAGGTATCTCTCTTTCTCTCTCCCTCTCTATCTCCACCTGCCCTCTCGATTTCTGCCTGTCTCTATCCAACAAATAAAGATAATAAAATAAAAAGAATTCTTGGCAGACAAAAAAGAGTACATGTTCTCTCCAGCTGTCCTGAGACAACTAATAAGGTTGTCTGAAATATCATTCCTAATAATAATCAGTTTACTGGTCTTCAGTGTCCTGCCACTGTCTTCTAGTAAAAGAAAGAAAGAAAGAAACAAACAAACAAACAAACAAAGGACCATTTAGCATATAGCCAAGCCCTCTGATTCGACCATAATAGTTTTGCAGGATTTTCTACTTAGCCTGAGCAAAAAAAAAGAAAAAAAAAAAAAGACAGGGAGGCCTCCCCTAACAGCCTTAAGGATCACATGCTGCAACTTCAGAATCAACTCTCTGCAGGAAAACTGAAAGAAAGACTGCTTCCACCTGCGTGGGAGCTACTTCACAGAAGAGGCATGCTCTCAGGTGCTGAGACCTGGCGCAGAGCCTCAGGCACAAGGTGGAGGCATCCTGCAAAGGGGCATCGCAATGAATGGTGGAGCAGTACTGTGGTGTCTCTCCCCTTCCTCTCTTTCTTTCTATATGAAAGAAAAAAGTCCACCAGAAGCAGTGGAATTCCAAGCACAATGCCCCAGGGAAATCTAGGCAGAAAAATAAAAATAAAATAAAATAAAATAAAATCTGATGATTCCCTACACCAAAGTAAAAGACTCTGGGGTTGGGGGGAAGTATTCAATTCCTGGAACTTGATGGCAGAGAAGGACCTAAGTGGGGGTTAGAGTGTTACGCAGATAACTGAGACATGTTACACACGTGCCAACTACTGTACTTTACTGTTGACCGTAAACCATTAAACCCCCCCCCAATAAAGAACATATGCAGACAAAATACAGGTACGAGTTGGGCACCACTGGAGTTTAGGTTTTCCAGGTCAAACTTCAAACTTGCCAACAGCTCTTTATACTATGGAGTTAGAGCACAAAGCCCTGAGTCTCTCAACAGGGCTGAGCAGCCAAGAAAGAGCTTTAATGAGCTCAAGGCAGCTATCACCAGAATTCATAGACAGCACCTTGTTCTGACTGAAAGATCAAAGCAAGGGCTGTTTTTTTGATCAAAAATTGTCCAGACAAATATTTTAGTCTCCAATTTATTCTTATTATGCAGAACAGGCCTGAGAGGGTCACAGCTAGTTAGAGAGACAGTCACTCAGCCCAGTCGTTGTGGGGGGTGGTGGTGGTGGTTAGGGAACAACACAGCTACTTTTTTGGAAGTCCTGAGATTGGAGAACATACTACTGGTTCAGGTTGTGGGAAGTCAGATATCAGGCAAAATAATAATAATAATAATAATAATAGAACCCTCCTGGCTGTCCATGCTGAGCTAGTTACTCTCGGATGAGGCAAAAGGAAAGGTCAGATCCGGAAAGGCCTTTAGAGACCTCCCTTGGTTCACAGTAAACCAGCTAAGAAGCAGGTTGGGAGGTGAATTAGGCCTTTTAACTAACCCACCATCTGCACTTCTGCCAGCAGGAAGAAGACTCACCATGAAACATAAACCTGACTGCAAGCTGCAATCTCTGGGGAGACATCCACAGAAATCTCCTGAAATGCTAGGCTGAACCCATCCTTAGTCATAGCTGCAGCTCTGAGGGACTATGAAGGGGTCTTGCGGAGCTGAGAGGAGGAAGGGCAGCCCTCAGAGCAGCTACGGCACCAGGAGGAAGGGCCTCCGGGTCAGATGTGATAATCCAGACTCTCAATTCAACAGTGAGATGAACCTGCTGTCTTTAACGAAGCCCCTTAGGTGTCCAATCCTAAAGCCATTCCCCGCAACTGCAGATATTTACTGAGCTCTTTCTCTGTAGAAGGTACTACTACAAAACTGCATTCACCAGGTTCTTGTAATAATCCTTCAATGCCGTCTCAAGAAAGAATCAGGGGAGGTGTGGAGGAAAACAGCATAATGGTTATGCAAAGAGATTCTTTTGTCTGAGGCTTCAAAGTCAGAAGTTCAATCCCCCAAACCACCATAAACCAGAACTGAGTAGTGCTCTGGTAAAATAATAATAATAATAATAATAATAATAATAATAATAATAATAATAATGAATCAGGGGGCTCTCCCACCTGCAGAGAAGTTGCTTCACAGGTGGTGAAGCAGGTCTGCAGGTGTCTAACTTTCTCTTCCCCTCTCTCTGTCTTCCCCTCCTCTCTCCATTTCTCTCTGTCCTATCCAACAACGACGGCATCAATAACAACAACAGTAATAACTACAGCAATAAAACAAGGCAACAAAAGAGAGTAAATAAATATTAAAATATATTTATTAAAAAAAGAATCAGGGGGCTCAAAATATGTATTTGTTTTTTCAAGGGAAACTAGAGACTGCATAGTAGAGGGAGAGTTAAAACCCAGACCTGCCTGTCTTCCATGCCTTCTGAGAATCAAGCAATTGTGCTTATGGGACCTACAGTAACCAAACTGTTGTTGAACTGCAGAAGATTCAACTAGTAAATGAGAAAGAAAAGATACAGTGAGAATACCACCACTACAACATTGATGAATAGTTCTAGACAGTAATCACCAATAGAAATCTTAGTTGAAAATCATTAGATTAAAAAATTCAGGTGGTGGCTAACCCAGTTGAGTGCACCCATCACCATGCTCAAGGACAGGGGTTCAAGCCCTGGGTCCCTACCTGCAGTGAGGGAAGCTTCATGAGCAAGTGTCTCTTTTTCTCCCTCTCTGTCTCCCTTTCCTTCTCAATTCTCACTGTCCTGTCAATAGTAAATTAATTACATAATTATACATAATAAACAAGTCAACGCTCATAAAAATATCCTGCACTAGAACTATACATTGGCGAATTATGAAAGAACAACACCAATCATAAAGTGGCCCCCAATGTAATGTAATAAGAAGGGTTACACAGGGAGTCGGGCGGTAGCAAGGATTGGCGTAAGGATCCCGGTTCGAGCCCCCGGCTCCCCACCTACAGGGGAGTCACTCCGCAGATGGTGAAGCAGGTCTGCAGGTATCTATCTTTCTCTCCCCCTCTCTGTCTTCCCTACCTCTCTCCATTTCTCTCTGTCCTATCCAACAACAATGACATCAACAATAACTACAATAATAAAACAACAAAGGCAACAAGAGGGAATAAATATTAATTTTTTTTTTTAAAAAAAAGAAGGTATACACACCTTCCACTGTAAAAAGTCAGCTCTGAACGTGGCCAAGCCACTAAGACTTCCACTGCCTTATGGGGAATGTTAGAGGACAGAAGAACACATTAAATAGTACCCTAGACTTGTAAAGGGGAAAATTCTATGAAAAATTCTTTATGTCAAAAGGATCTAGTTTCTTCCACAAATAAATTGCCAGTGATATAAGACTTAAGGACTAAAAGAGGGTTAAGAAACATATTAGCCTAATGGAGTGTGTGGATCCTGCATAGATCTCAGTGCAAACAAACCAACTATTGAAAATACTTTCAGACAATAAGAGGGATTTTCAAATCCCAACTGGATATTCACTGACACAGCATGTATTCGTGTTCTCTTATCATCATAAAGTTAGCAACTTTAAAAGGGCAGCATCTGTTATCTCACAGTTCTGTAGGTCAGAAGTCTTGACACAGCCCTCCACATGGTCTTTCATGGCCCCAATCAAGACATCAGCAGGGTTGTGCTTTTCTCTGGAAGCCCTAGGGAAGAATCCAGTTCCAAGTTATTCAATTTCTTAACTGCATCTTATCCCTTGTTGCTATGGAACTGAGACCCCACCCCCCACCGCCTTATGACCGGCTGTTATCTGGAGGCCATCCTCAGCACTTAGAGGCCTCATGCCAGCCCTGGCTCCTCACTGTCATCACCACTACCCCATTCACACTTCCTTCTGCTGCATTTCTCTTCTGCAGCCTCCTCTTGCAACAAGAGAGAGAGTGGTATGCATTTAAGGGCTCATGTGATTATCTTGGGCCCACCCAAATAATCCAACACAATCTCCCTGTCTTTAGGTGTCTAACTTTAATTCCATGTGTGCAAAGTCCTTTTGTCCTTGTATTAAGTTTTTGAGAATTACACTATGGACATCTTTGTGAAGAGTGACATAATTCTGACTTCCATGCCAAGAAAATAGGTATTTTCCAAGAGTAATAATAGTGCTGTGGTCATGATTTCAAATAAAATCATTATCTCTTATATCTCAGTAAGAAATGATTACTGGCTGGGCAGTGCACAAGTTATCATGTGTGAAGACCTGGGTTCAAACCCCAGCGCCTACCTGCAGGGGGAGACACTTGACAAATGGTACGGCAAGTTGCTCACCCATCTCTTACCCTATTTCTTTCTGTCTTTATCATAAAAAATTATAAATTAAATACTATAGTAAAATATTTTCTTAATTCAAGGGGATTGGGAAAACTGAGTGTGGGTATAGGTGAGGCATGTTAATCATTCTGGCAGGTTCATGAAGACGCAATACTTAATTTCCTCTTCTTTTGAACAAAATATAACAGTTTCTTTTACCCATTAAAAAAGGGGGGAAAGCTTACCAAATCTGGTAAGCATGGAGTCACTAGGAAGTTTATCAAACACGCATTTTCTGAAACACAACCTCTAGCTACCGGTCTAATATATTTGGATTGGGACCCAGAGGGTACAGTATGAGTGACATTTTAAGAAGCATTGTACCATTGTAGGAAGCTTAACAAGAAAATAAAATATAACTATTACAAATGTGCTACTGTGGACATAGGTGTGCATAGGTCTCTTTGGATAGGTGTCTTTGTTTTCTTGGTATATATCCCCAGGACAGGAATTGCTGGGTCAGAGAGTGTCCTTTTTTTTACCAAAAACATATATATATTTTTTTCTTTCCTTTTATTTCATAGGACAAAGAGAAATTTAGAGATGAGAAGGAGATAGAGATATAGAGAGACCTATAGCACCGCTTTGCCTTTTGTGAAGCTTCTTACTTAAAGATAGGGACTAGGGGTTTGAGCCTAGTTCCAGGTGCATGGTAACATGGGCACTCAACTGGGTGTGCCAATGCCTGGCCTTTATCTCTGATGTTCTAAGTATTCTCTAGATTATTTTCCACAGAGGTTGGACCAAGTTGCATTCCCACCAGCAGTGTAGATGGGTTCATTTATCCCCACAACCTCTACAACATTTGTTATTTCTAATGTGGTATCTCAATGTTGATTTTATTTGCATTTCTCTGCTAATCAATAACTTTGAGCATGCCTTCATATGTCTGTTGGCCCTTTGGATCTCTTCTTTGGTGAAGATTTAATCCATTTCCTCTCCCCATGTTTTTGATGGGATTATTTTGTTGTTGTTGTTGTTGTTGTTGATGGTAGTGGTGGTGAATTTTGTGCACTCCTCATATATTTTGTTTGCTAACTCTGTCTGGTGTATGGCATGTAAAGATCTTCTTCCAAAGGGAGTCTCTTTGTTTTGATGGTGGTTCCCTTTTTGTGAAGAAGCTTTTCAGTTTGATGTAGTATCTTTGGTTTACTTTTGCTTTTGTTTTTCCTTGCAACTGAACTTGAGTCATTGAAGATGTTTTGAAAACTTAATTGAAATGGATTCTGCCAATGTTTTCCTCTAAATATTTAATGATAAATATTTGATTTCTAGTCTAACATCCACATATTTGGTCCATTTGAAGTTGACTTTTGTGTGTGGTAAATGTAGTGATCCAGTTTGATTAATCTGCATGTTTCAACCCACTTTCCCTGCATTATTTATTAAAGAGACTCTCCTTTCTCCATTCAGTGTTTTAGCCTCCATGTCAAAATTAAACATCTGTGTTCATGTCAGCACAATGTGCAATAGTCCAAACTATTAAATAATTTTATTAGACTATTAAATAGTTTAGCCATTTAATATTAAAGAGTCCAAAACACAAAGTAAAATGCAGACTTGGATTGTTGTACTGTACTAAAGCAAAGGACTCTGGAGAAGAGGAAGGGCTGGGGTTCCTGAGGTCCCCACAGACGAATGGCTAAGAATGTGTGACATGCAACATCTACATAGTAGAAGACTGCATAGCGATTAGAAATGTGGAATTGCCATCCTGACCTCCCTGGCCAGATGACCTCACCAACATGTCACAGAACCTCAACTCTTCAGAGGCTTCGCCTACTAGGGAAAGAAAAACAGGCTGGAAAACACCAGAGGAAGTCAGGCACTGTTTTGTTTATCTGAGAGAGAAGAGGAATAAAGGAAGGACACTCAGAACTAGTGGGGTGAGGCTCTGGGGAGGTGAAGTTCCAGGACACATTGGTGAGGTCATTTGCCCAAGAAGTCAAGATGGTGTCATGATAGCACCTAAAATTTGGTGGCTAAAAGTTGGTAAGGAATAAAGAAGGACAAATTTTTAAACAAGAATCTAAAGGTAAAAATAGAACAGGTCTTCATGTGGGAAGAAGCTAGGAAGTCTATTTTAGGTATTTTCCAATGTGCTTATGACTTTAGTAACTTTTGCCTGAGTCTGATAACTAACATGCAGGTAGGCTAAAAGTATTGTCAGGGAAGATGGTGTCAGAGTTGAAAATGAAAATGGGACCAGAAAGCTGGACTAAGGGCAGAGAGTAACTCCCTAATATGAGGAAAGTATATAAATACAGTTAAATGCAAACCCCAACGATCTGACCATGGGCCTATATCATTCCTATTTAGCACAGGAGCCTGTTTAACCTCTGAGTCCCTGTCAGTATGAACTCGTATTCCATGGTCACAGTTAGGAACATTCTAGGCTGCACTCATTTCAGGACCAGCCTTCCTCTTTCCAGAGAGTGGGGCAGTCCCTACCACTTCTACTCTACATTGAGGCCAAAGGCCCGGAGAGGCCCACAAGAGGGTGGAGAGAAGGATCTATCAGAGGTCTAGGCCATCAGATCTATGTGGAAATCTGAGGATTCCCTGACTAGAGCCCCAGATGATGGGGGGGTCTGGTAGTGACCAAAAGGGCCATCATTACAGTGTGCTGGTCTCTTGCCCTTATCCAGCTTTTATAGTCTTTACTTTATTTGACAGGGTTAGACTTAAAGTGACTGAGGGAAGCAAGGTAGGGGGTAAGAAAGGAAGGGTATCTGCCAGTCCCTGTTCAGGGCACCAACTGCCAGTCTAGCTTTGCGGGTGGGAGACAGGCAACCAGGGACTCATGGCTGAGCTGGAAAGCAGTATCTCGTTTATTAATCAGATACATGGCCTTTTATGTATCTCTTCACCGGAAGTGGCAAGGGAAAGGAAATGACTAGGAGAGGGGGCGGAGCAAAAAAACAGAACATAGAAAGCTTCCATCTAACCAGTGGGGATTAAACCAATACCCTGCTGGCAGGGCGGGATCCAGGTAAAACAGTGATTATGTAAATAGACCACATCGTAAGTAATACAAGGGAACCCAATGTGATGATCAAAACAGAAGTCTTATAAGCAGAATTTAGAAGCAGACCAACAGGTATCTAGGCCTAAATAGAAACTATTTGATTATGTAATTTGTGGTGTCGTTTCTTAGGGTCTTTCTACTTGCTTGCTGCACTTACTGAGTGAAAGTCTTCTTACAGCACATTATTGCGGAGGCTAGTTGTGTAGTGGAGTTCAGCTTCAGCTCGGCCCTTTCTCAAAAGAGAAAACACAAATACACCATGAAGAATTATGTGCTTGCCTCAAAAGAGAAATAACCAAAGTGGCAAATATATAATAGATCATCAGAGCTGCTATTTTAAATCCTAGTCAAACAAACTTCTTGCTTCCCTCAGTATTAATGAAATATAGACCACTGTTTAGAAAGGTGAAACTTATTTCACATTTTTTTCCTTGTATATTTTTCAATTCCTAAGGAGTGGACAATGGAGCTGAGAAGGCTGACTCTCTGTTACTCTTTGTGAAATGCAGAATGTAGCACATCCCTTTTCCCTCTTCTAAAAACATGCTTTTTCTGTGTCTGAGGAGATTCTAAAAGGTCCAGACTATTTCACAACTTTTTTTTTTGGTCCTTATGAACCCAAATTTCAGTGTTAAACAGCTCTATTTTCAGAAATAAATATGAGATCAGTGGATACACACACACAAACACACACTCAATTTTGTCCAAATGGACTACACATTTGTAATTGTATCTATTAATTAAAACAGGACATACTATGCATTATGAAATATATCATTTCAGAGATTATAATGTTAGTGAAATACAGTGTTTAGTTAAATCCTAATCTAGATCAGACCTCAAATTACACCTTTCATATTGTTTCTAGACACCAGCAACATTTAAAGGAATGTGTCCCTGGTCACAGCAAGGCACGTCCCCCAAATAACCCAACAAAAATATGTTGACCCTAACCTATATATTCTGTAAATGCTAGACATGGTTAACCCACAGTTAGCACGTCGCACAAGGATGCCTATATCTCCTATATACTTGCTGATTCTTTTTAATCTTCTCGTTCTACCTGGCTTTGAGACAACTGTCTTAAAATCATTTATTTCTCCCTTTAAAGCTTCTGTCTGAGGCTGAGGGCAGGGATCAAACTGCCAACACCCATGTCCTACAGAAAAAGCAGTTACAAAAGCCAGAACTCCCACCTTCTGCACCCTATAAAGAGTTCAGGTCCATACTCCCAGAGGAGGGAAATGTTAGGAGAAGATAGCCAGAGGCCTCTGAAATCCAGTCCCACTGGGACCCAGAACTTTTGTGACCAAGAACCTTTGTTTTTGCAGCATCAGTGCGAGGGAAGAGATTCTGGAGCAGCCAGACACTGTTTCTTTTATCTCAATGAGAAGAGGGAAAAAGAAAGACAATGATGGGATGATTTCACACATAAGTGAAATACAGAGAATTAAACATATGAATTTGGGGGCTGGGCAGCAGGTAGCACACCAGGTTAAGCTCACATGGCACCAAGAGCAAGGACCAGAGCAAGGATCCCAATTCAAGTCCCCGGCTCCCCACCTCCATGTGGGTCACTTCAAAAGCGGTGAAGCAGATCTGCAGGTGTCTATCTTTCTCCATCTCTTTCCCTTCCTCTCCTTGAGAAAATTTCTCTTTGTCCTATGTAGCAACAACAATAACAATAACAACAAGGGCAACAAAATGGGAAAAGAAATGGCCTCCAGGATCAGTGGATTTGTAGTACAGGCACCAAGCCCCAGTGATAACCCCGGAGGCAAAAATAAATAAATAAAAATAAAAACATATATATGAACTTGGAAAAAGAGAAAAAACATATAGGCAACCCATAACTATGGCCTTGGGAGAGCTATGGTGGTCGCCATCAGAGAACTGGGAAGACAGAACTTTGGTAGTGGGAGAGGTGCACACTTCTACCTGTATTATCATCTAAGTTTGTAAGTCACTAATGAAAACAAATCTTCTGTACGTGCTGACATTTTGGTCTTACTGCTTGATGCGTCTTGTTCACCCTTTGCAGCCGGAAGAGGCAGCACTCTCTCTGAGCCCCTCCACCAGTGCTTTCATGGGCCCCATCACCGGCCTTACTGCCCCTCAGCCTCCCTTGCAGATGATTCTCCTCTGCTTTCCTCAGGCCCCAGTATGGCTTCTCTTCCTGCCAACAGTATCCCCATTCCCGTCTCTGTGTCACTTTCCTGTCCTCAAACACACTGGCACATCTCTCTAATCTGGACAAACTCAACTATTGAGTGGATGTGGCTACAAATCAGGACACACTCAGCCCCAGAGAGTTGAGCTATGTAGCACCCATCCCTCTGGCCAGTATCTCATCAGCCTTCAACTTCCAGTCCACTCATGGAAATAATTTGGATCCACCCTGGTGCTCTGGCTGTCCTGCTCCTTTTCTCTCCTCTGGAAATCTCCTGAAGCTTCAGCTATCTGAGTCATATTCATCTATTTTTAGACTTGTAGATTTTTGTGCTTTCCGACTTAATAAAAAAAATTTATCGGGGCCGGGCGGTGGCGCAGAGGGTTAAGCGCAAGTGGCGCAAAGCACAAGGACCGGCGTAAGGATCCCGGTTCGAGCCCCCGGCTCCCCACCTGCAGGGGAGTCGCTTCACAGGCGGTGAAGCAGGTCTGCAGGTGTCTATCTTTCTCTCCCCTTCTCTGTCTTCCCCTCCTCTCTCCATTTCTCTCTGTCCTATCCAACAACAAATTGCGTCAACAAGGGCAATAATAATAGCCACATTGAAGCTACAACAAGGACAACAAAAGGGGGAAAAAATGGCCTCCAGGAGCGGTGGATTCATGGTGCAGGCACCGAGCCCAGCAATAACCCTGGAGGAGGAAAAAAAAATAAAATAAAATAAAATAAATAAAAAATAAAAAATAAAAAATTTATCATGGTCCGGGAGGTGGCACAGTGGATAAAGCACTGGATTCTCAAGCATGAGGTCCTGAGTTCGATCCCCGACAGCACATGTACCAGAGTGATGTCTGGTTCTTTCTCTCCTCCTATCTTTCTCATGAATAAATAAATAAATTCTTTTAAAAAATTTATCATCTTTATTTATTGAGTAGAGATAGCCAGAAATTGAGAAGGAAGAGGGAATTATAGAGGGAGAGAGACCGAGAAACACCAGCAGCCCTGCTTCACCACTTACAAAGCTTTCCCCATGCAGACAGGGACCAGGGGCTTGAATCAGGTCCTTGCACATTGTAACATGCCCTCAACCACTCCACCAGGTGCGCCACCACGGGGACCTGCTTTCTAGCTTCAAGTATTTTCTTTTTCCTGTTTCTTCAATGGACCTGAAACCTTACCCTGAACTGACTTTATTTACCATGTGTGCATAGGGCAGTCTAGAGACAAATAGTCCCCTAACTCTTCAACTCACTTTCGTGCGACACTTTCAGTAACATTTTATAACTTTATTTATTTATTTATTTATTTTACAAAACTGTTTTACTGCAAAGCACAGTTTTGGCTACGGTAGACTGAAGAATGTGTTGTCCAAGCTACATCTCTTTTGCCTTCCACAGACACACGTTATAATAATAATGACCTCATAACCTATCATCCAGCACAAGCACTGAAACCAGAAAGTTTTCAAACTGACTGACTGCTGTGTGGGTCTTCTCAACACTGCATCCCCAGGGTCATTTGCCCTGCATTCTCCTGCATAAATGGGTTCAACTCACAGAAGGGAAACACCAGGATATGAAGCTACACCAGAGACGGAGTTGTTTATTTTACTTCTGTCAGTAAGCCTCACATTGTCACTTAACAGTCTACATGGCTGGCTACTGATTTATTATTGGGGGCTGCTACCCATGTTATCTCTCCCAGGTGAAAATGCTGAAATATAAGTGGGTCTTAGTAAAATGACCATGTCTTCGCGTTGAGAGCTTGCTGGTGGCCTGTGCATTGCCCTGTCACTCACCAGTATTGCCCACGATCTAGCACCATGTCTCCACACCTCCATAGCATAATCCCATCAGGTAGGTTCTCCCAAATCCCTTCCAGGAGCCCGTTGGATAACCCTGATGAAAACACCTTTCACCAGACTCTGTGTCAACACAGGCCTGAGACAAGTGTTTGCTTTTTCCTTTGGAAACTAGACCAGAGCAGGGACCTTGAGTTCACCTCCTGATGTGTCTACATCAGCCCGTGATGTGCTCATTCATCATGACAGTGACACTTGCTAGTGGCGACTGAGGTGGTGGTGGATGGAGGGATGATGGGGCAACTCAGTGACATTCTGCTACACAACTCCCAACACTACACAACTCAGCAAAAGCACCTTGGGTCTCAGAGGTAGTTACCTCTAGGGCTAGAGGAAAAAGTCAGGATTTCAGCAACCTCCTGAAAGAATCATGGTGTGCTCTGGCCAGCCAAAGCAGTAAAGACAACGTAAAGCAAGTAGAGCTCAGTTGTGGTTACACAGACCTCTTTAAATGTTCAACTGCCAGATTTTCTGGAGCTCTGACTCCTGTTGAGTTTGGAATATGGCCCATGCAAAGCTGACTCAGAAATTTGGGTGGTAGGGAACTATTGAGGCCTACCAATAAGACAACGCCCTCTTGTCTTACAGGAGGCAGTACATATTCACAAGGCTCTAGAACACGATGATCTCTGTTTTCTGCAAGAGCAGAACTGTTTTCTCCAGCATTTTGTTTTACAGATCATACCAGTTCTCCCCTCAAATTCAACAGCACTGGGCCAGACGGTGGTGCACCCAGTAGAGTGCACACAATATCATGCACAAGAACTCAAGTTCAAGCCTCCTGCTGCCCCAGACAGGCACCTCCCCTTCGTCAGCAATGAAGCAGTGCTTTAGGCATCTCTCTTTCATTCTCCCTCTTCACCTCCCCTCTCCCTCTCAATTTCACTCTGTCAAGAAAGAAAGAAGGGGAGAGAGAGAAAGAAATAGCATAATGGTCATGCAAAGATTCTCATACCTGAGGTTCTAAAGTCTCAGATTCAATCCCCCACACCACCATAAACCAGAGCTGAGCAGTGCTCTGTTAAAAAAAAAAGGGGTGGGGTGGGGCGGTAACACAGCAGGCTAAGTGCACATGGCGTGAAGCACAAGGACCAGTGTAAGGATTTCGGTTTGAGCCCCGGCTCCCCACCTGCAGGGGAGTCGCTTCCCAGGCAATGAAGCAGGTCTGCAGGTGTCTCTCTTTCTCTCCCCATTTCTGTCTTCCCCTCCATTTCTCTCTGTCCTATCCACCAAAGATGACATCAACAACAATAGTAACTATAACAACAATAAAACAAGGGCAACAAAAGAGAAAATAATAAAAAAAAGAGTTTACAAAAAAAAAAAAAAGGAAAAGAAGGAAGCAAGGAAGGAAGGAAGGAAGCAAGCAAGGACTACCAGGAACAGTGAATTTGGCGCACACCGAGCCACAGCAATATCCCAGGTGGCAATTTTGAAAACCACAAGGCAGTAATTCAGTAACGCCAACTTGAGCATAGACCTTTTGTGGTCAACTTGTCTTAGCTGCCGCTAACAGTCACTGCCTTGAGTGCTTTGTCCTACACCCAGTTAAGATGTTTTCTTTCATCTCCATCAACTTTCCCAGTGGTATCCTTCAGAAGCAACAGAAAATCCCAACAAAAAGCTTGAACTGAGACCAAGTGAAAGGAGAAGACACCTAAGGGGTGGGGGTGGGGGTGGGGGAGGCAAGAGAAACATTTGTTTTTGTAGACAAATTGCGGGATGTGTTTTTGTTTTCATGTGGCAAAACTGACTTGAATTCTCTCATCTTAGCCACGTTTCAGTGCACAAGTCATTGACACCTAGCAGGCCACATGGTGATGCCATCATCACCACTGTCTGTTTACAGCTAGTTTTCATCACCCCACATTGAAACTCTGTGCCCCTTATATGCTACCTGCCCCTTCCTCCCCCCTTCCCAGAAGCCCTCACACACACACACACACGCACACGCACACGCACACACACACACACACGCACGCACTCACTCTCCTTTCTTTGACTATTCTAACTATCCCATAAAAGTGATATTGTCTGGTATTTGTTCTTTTGTGACTGGCTTATTCCACTTACCATAATGTCTTCAAAGCTTATCCACGTTGTAGCCTGTATTCTTCCTTTTTATAATTAGATAGCATTCCATCATCTGTGTATACCACATTTTATTCAGTCATGCATTAATGAAAAATTGGGTTTCTTCCACGTTTTGTGGAACTGGTTACTGTGAATAAAGCTACAATGAGTACAGATAACTGGTGAACAAATATTTAAGTCTCTGCTTTCAACTACATTGAGCATATGCCAGATGTGGAATTGCTTGGTCCTCAGAGAATTCTATCTTAATTTCATCTGAGATTTATTTGTTTATTTATCATTGGAGAGAGAGAGTAGAGCAAAACACCACTTAATCACATGTAGTGTCAGGCCTCATGATTACAAAACATGCATTATACCAGCTGAGTCACCTTCCGAGATCTTTTCTAATTTTTTTTAAAGCATCACACTAATTTCCATAGTGATTTTACTACTTAAACTTTTTGCTTCCAGGGTTATCACTGGGGCTCAGTGCCTGCACTGTTAATCCACTTCTCCTGCCTACCATTATTTTCATTGTTTGTTTGTTTGAATAGGACAGACAGAGAATTGAGAGAGGAGGGGAAGACAGAGAAGGAGAAAGATAGGCACCTGCAGACCTGTTTCACTGCTTGTGAGGCGACCCCCCTGCAGGTGAGGAGCTGGGGACTTGAACCGGGATCCTTGTGTGAATCCTTGAGCTTCATACTATGTGCACTTAACCCAGAGTGCCACCTCTTGGCCCCCTTAAGGTGATTTTTCTCATCTTTCATCAGCTAAAGGAAAAAAACATTATCGGGGGTAGCACAGCAAGTTAAGCACACATGGTACAAAGCACAAGGACCGGCGTAAGGATCCCAGTTCGAGCCCCCGGCTCCCCACCTGCAGGGGAGTCGCTTCGCAAGCGGTGAAGCAGGTCTGCAGTTGTCTGTCTATCTTTCTCTCCTCTCTGTCTTACCCCCACTCTCGATTTCTCTCTGTCCTGTCCAACAACAACAGATATAACAAAAATAACAATAACAATCACAACAAGGACAACAAAATGGGAAAAATAGCCTCCAGGAGCAGTGGATTCGTAGTGCTGGCACCGAGCCCCAGCAATAACCCTGGAGGCAAAAAAAAAAAAATTAGCAGTTTTAGAGTACACATTGAGACTCTTAGCACTTTAGACCAAGTACTCAAATGAATTGGAAATCTCTCCCCAAAATTCAGTCTTATTTGGAACACTAAAATATAAGAGAAAAGCAGAGGTGATTTGGTTGGGCAAAGGTGAGACACAGCAACAGCCCTTGTATTTCTTCTCTGTCTCCCCCACTTACCTCGCAGAGCTTAAGGCCCTTTCTCAGAGCCCTGGGAATCATTACTCTGTCCAATATCCATAATAGGTGTAGGTAAGCGATACTGCGGTTTGTCTCCCCTCTCTCTGCCCTCTCCCTTCCAGACTATGTGCTCTGTGAAAAAAAGAGACAGTCTATCTGGGTTATCTTCATATTATGAGCAACTAATACCACAGTTGTTACTTATAAAGGCTCCACAAATGTATGGATTACAGAAACGCCGGATTTTATCGATGAATGACTGGATGGGTGAATGAAGACAGTTTTAACTAGGCCTAATGCTGAAGCTGAAGTAAGGATCTCTCTGCATAATCTTAAACTTGAACCTATCTCAGAATCACCTGGCGGGCTTGTGAAAACAGAAATTTCTAGAACTGCATGCAGACAACCCAGTTTCAGTCTTAGAAGGTCTAATCTAATAATAAGTTCCAGCCGATGCTGAAATGTATTAGTTTCAGCTGATGCTGAAGTGGGCCTGATGGAACAGGCAGAGTTGGGGACTCGAGAAGGTGCAGAAACTTCCTAGGTGTGGCCCTCAGGTCCCGTCTTTCTATCTTTCCAGTACAAGGCAGAAATCTACATTTTGTATAAAATTTCTTAAAATCTCATTAAAGCTCTTTTTAAAACTTTTTTATATTTTATTTTCCCTTTTGTTGCTCTTGTTTTTTATTGTTGTTGTAGTTATTATTGTTGTTATTGATGTCGTCATTATTAGATAGGACAGAGAGAAATGGAGAGAGGAGGGGAAGACAGAGAGGGGAAGAGAAAGACACCTGCAGACCTGCTTCACCACCTGTGAAGTGACTCCCCTGCAGGTGGGGAGCCTGGGGCTCGAACCCGGATCCTTACGCCAGTCCTTGTGCTTCACACCAAGTGCGCTTAACCCACTGTGCTACTGCCAGACTCTCTCAAGTTCATTTTTTAAGCTGTGCAGGCAGAGGGAACATTTGAGAGTTGACAGTCAATCCACGGTACCAGTATATCACTGTGAGTCTAAAGGAAAGGCCCCATTTAATCAAATATCTAATAGCTCCCACAAAAGAAGATCCCTTGCAACTAAGGACAAAAGAGATGGAAAAGATCTCCAGGGTGAGGACCAAGATGATTTAGATGGATCATTGTTGGTTAGAAGATGGGAGTATCTGGTTGAGAACTGGACAGACTATCAGAATGGTCTGTCTACAGCAACTGAATTTCTGGTTACTTGCTCAGCCCCCATTTGTTGAGTGTTCATTTTCAGAGTTGCTTCCTAGATTTAGTTTTAATTTCTGTTAACCCCGACCTTGCTTGGCTTTATTCCGGCCTTGTTCTAGCTAAAAGCCAAAGCTCTGACACCCTGGTGAGAGTTAAGGAGAAGCCCCCTGAATGGGGTGCCCCCAGGACCAGGTTGCAGGAGTAATGGCTCTAAGCCGTCAGTACTCGGCTGTGTCTGCTGGAGCCGGTGAGAGCTGACTCAGGGGATGACACAGGCATTTTGAAACATCAATTATATACTTAGTGCTAACCTTTAGTTCTGATTTAATTTTCCATAAGTAATTCTTAGTAAGCACAAGAAATTAATAAAGTTGAAAAAGGTTAAGCAGCTTGCCCAGGGCCTCAGAACCATACCAAGGTAGCATGAAATAGCTTGGGGTGGGAGGGCTCAGGAGAGAGGGACAGTTCATCTTTGTTTTGTATCTCAAGGGGCTATTGAAGTGAAATCCCTCTGGGTGACCTTCTCACTAAACATCTCCCAATAATTCCCTCCTCTACTGTATTTAAAAACAAAAGAACTGGGGGTCAGGCAGTAGTGCAGCAGGTCAAGTGCAAGGACCCCAGTTCAAGCCCCCGACTCCCCATCTGCGGGGGGGGGGGGGGGGGGGGGGGGGGGGGGGGGAGTCACTTCACAGGCGGTGAAGCAGGTCTGCAGGTTTCTATCTTTCTCTCCCCCTGTCTTCCCCTCCTCTCTCCATTTCTCTCTGTCCTATCCAACAACAACAATAACTACAACAATGATGAAAAAACAAAGGCAACAAAAGGGGGGAAAAAATAGGCTCCAGGAGCAGTGGATTCATAGTGCAGGCACCAAGCCCCAGCAGTAACACTGGAGGCAAAAAAATAATAAATGGGGAGACCACACAATGGTTATGCAAATGATTTTCATGCCTGAGGCTTTGAGGCCACGGGTTCGGTTTTCAGCGCCTTCATAAGCCAGATCACATCAGAATTTGGCTCTGCTATTTGCTAACATGCAAATTCAAGTCACCCTAACTAGGCTTGTCAGTTTTCTCAACTATGGCGAGTCTGCCTACTCAAAGAAGACTGACAAAAGTTCAGAGGCGGGTCGGGCAGAGGCGCAGCGGGTTAAGCGCACGTGGCACATAGCCCAAGGACGGGAATAAGGTCCCGGTTCCAGCCCCCAGCTCCCCACCTGCACGGGAGTCGCCTGCACGGTGAAGCAGGTCTGCAGGTGTCTGTCTTTCTCTCCCCCTCTCTGTCTTCCCCTCCTCTCTCCATTTCTCTCTGTCCTATCCAACAACTAAGACATCAATAATAACAACAAGGGCAACAAAAGGGGGGAAAATCCAGGAGCAGTGGATTCATGGTGCAAGCACTGAGCCCAGCAATAACCCTGGAGGCAAAAAAAAGAAAAAGTTCAGAGGCTCCAGTTTCTTGTCCTACTCTCAGAATATATAGGGAACACTTTCAGAACAAAGTTCCAGTTAGTATTAGTAGGTCCTAATGTTATAGGCTCTTGAATCAAACAAAATTAAACAGATCTATTATCTTGTGGAACTTTTGGGGGCCGGGTGGTGCATCTGTTTGAGCACACATTACAATGTGCAAAGACCAAAGTTCGTGCCCCCAAACCCCACCCGCAGAGGGAAAGCTTTGTGAGCAAGAAAACAATGATGCAGGTGTCTCTCTTCCTGTCTCCCCCTTCCCTCTCAATTTCTGTCTCTATCTAATAAATAAACAAATAAATTAATAAATATAATAAAAAATAATAACCTTATTTTAAAAAAAGAACTGTTCAAAGTTTTTAAAAATACTAAGACACTCTGATACACTCTTAGGAAAACAGTGTATCTAACCGATGTGTATAGATCTATTTACTTATATAGTGATCGCATTATTTACTCAGTGTTTTGAAAAACACATGTTGGGAAGTACTTGCATAACACACGGGATTTGGGACTGTTGACATCACCAGACTAAAGCAATAATACCAGTTCTGCTAAGACTTACCAGGACTGCCTGCCAGACCATCACACTAAGTGGGTCTTTCTAATGCAACAGCCTTTGCTATCATTCAGACACATATAGTTTGGGTCTCTATTTCAGAGTCCCTGGCTTCTGAACAACAGGTAGAGTTAAAGTTGTTTTTTTCTTTCTTTTCCCCAGCTATTTCTGAGTAGAAGGAGCTGGTAGGGCGGTACAGCCACCTATAGGAGACTTGGGTTACTGCATAAATCAAGCATCTAGGAGTAGGTGGACTCAAGAACTAGATGAAATTGAGTACAAACTTTACAAGGGTACTAAGGTTTCACCAGGTGAAGGTTTTATTTTTGTTTCTTTATATATTTTTTGTTTTGTTATCTTTATTTATTTACTGGATAGAGACAGCCATAAATTGAGAGGAAGGGGAGAGATAGAGAGGGAGAGAGACAGAGAGACACCTGCAGCCCTGCTTCACCACTTGTGAAGCTATTCCCCTGCAGGTGGGGACAGGGGGCGTCAGCCTGAGTCCTTGCACACTGCAACATGTGTGCTCAGCCAGGTGCGCCACGGCCCGGCCCCTTGTTTTTGTATTAAACGGGTGTGAGTGGCAACACATGGTCTTGCTCATAATTGTTATCAGGACAGAGTGTGCCTGCCAATGAGGGCTGGGATTTAACGTAGTTGTGTCTTTGGTTGCCTTGGCTCTGAACTCCAACTCCAACAGGACCCAGAGAGAGAGGAGGAAGAGGGAGGGCCATTTGGATGGAGTAAACAGCTATATGTGTAGTTTGGAAAGGATGAAAGATGGGCCGGGGGGGTGAGGGGGGGAGCGGATATATAAAAATATAGACAGAGAGTTGTAGAAATAATAGTTAACTCATATCTGCAACCTTGGAGGGACTGGGGATCCAGGCATGGTGCAGAGCACCCCCTGTTATCTTGTAATTTTGTAAAGCAATATTAAATCACAACTAAAACTTTTTTTTGCCTCCAGGGTTATTTCTGGGGCTCACTCAGTGCCTGCACCATGAATCCACCACTCCTGGAGGCCATTTTTTCCCCTTTTTGTTGCCCTTGTTGTTGTAGCATCACTGTGGTTATTATTATTACTGTTATTGTTGGTGCCGTTCATTGTTGGATAGGACAGAGAGAAATGGGGTGAGGAGGGGGAAGACAGACAGGGAGCGAGAAAGACAGACACCTGCAGACCTGCTTCACCGCCTGTGAAGCGACACCCCTGCAGGTGGGGAGCCGGAGGCTCGAACCGGGATCCTTATGCCGGTCTTTGCTCTTTGCGCCACGTGCGCTTAACCCGCTGCGCTACCGCCCGACCCCCAACTAAAACATTTTTTTAAAGAAAGTTGACTAAAGCACACATAAGTGTGGACTCATTTACAATCTCCACGTCCAGCAGTCTTGTTTACCTGTAAGGTCTTCCTTACCCTAACAGCAAGGTTTGTCAGTGGTTCATTTACAAGGCATTTTACACATAATATCCAAGAGCTCTTCAGTATAACAGCTGGGCTCACAACAGTTTCCTAGACATATCTTCAGTCTAGCATGTTGGAAGATAGTTTTGTGTTTTCAATTCCTTGACAGGTGTCTCCAAATGTGTTGGGGCAATAACATTTGTGTCCTATGAACTCTGTCTAGGAGACTGCGTTTTGCGATTAAAATCAAAATGAATAAAGAGCTCGCCAAACTCAACAAGAAAACAAGTGGCCCCATCCAAAAATGGGGAGAGGATATGAACAGAATATTCACCATAGAAGAGATCCACAAAAGGCCAACAAGCATATGAAAAAATGCTCCAAGTCTCTGATTGTAAGAGAAATGCAAATCAAGACAACAATGAGATACCACTTCACTCCTGTGAGAATGTCATACATCAGAAAAGGGAACAGCAGCAAATGCTGGAGAGGGTGTGGGGTCAAAGGAACCCTCCTACACTGCTGGTGGGAATGCAAATTGGTCCAACCTCTGTGGAAAACAGTCTGGAGAACTCTCAGAAGGCTAGAAATGGACCTACCCTATGACCCTGCAATTCCTCTCCTGGGGATATATCCTAAGGAACCAAACATACCTATCCAAAAAGATCTGTGTACACAGATGTTCTTGGCAGCACAATTTGTAATAGCCAAAACCTGGAAGCAACCCAGGTGTCCAACAACAGATGAGTGGCTGAGCAAGTTGTGGTCTATATACACAATGGAATACTACTCAGCTATTAAAAATGGTGAATTCATCTTCTTCATTTCATCTTGGATGGAGCTTGAAGGAATCATGTTAAGTGAGATACCTCAGAAACAAAAGGATGAATATGGGATGATCTCACTCACAGGTAGAAGTTGAAAAATAAGAACAGAAGAGAAAACACAAAGCAGAACTTGGATTGGAGTTGGTGTATTGCACCAAAGTAAAAGATTCTGGGGTTGAGGGGGAGGGTTCAGGTCCTGGAACATGATGTCAGAGGAGGACCTAAAGGGGGTTGTATTGTTATGTGGAAAACTGGGAAACGTTATGCATGTACAAACTACCGTATTTATTGTTGACTGTAAAACATTAATCCCCCAATAAAGAAATAAAAAAATAAAAATAAAATAAAAATGAGATACATGACAATGCATTTAGCAACAGATTTGAGCAGTTGTTTTCAGTTAGATGAGAAAATTCTTTTTTTTATAGTGTTGGATTCTTTTTTATATTTATTTATTTTCCTGTTGTTGCCTTTGTTTTTTTTAATTGTTGTTGTAGTTATTATTGTTGTTGTTATTGACATCATCGGTTAGATAGGACAGAGAGAAATGGAGAGAGGAGAGGAAGACAGAAGGGGGGGAGAGAAAGACAGACACCTGCAGACCTGTTTCACCACCTGTGAATCGACAACCCTGCAGATGGGAAGCTGGGGGCTTGAACTGGGATCCTTACACTGGTCTTTGTGCTTTGTGCCACATGCACTTAACCCGGCGCTACCACCCGACTCCCTAGGTGGGAAAATTCTTTTCTTATTTTTTTATTGGGCGGTTAATGTGTTACAGCACAGTTGTTGACACATGAGTACAATTTCCCATCTCATCATCATAAGTGTCTGCAAAATACTCTCACCCCCAACTTAGGCCCTTTTCCATCATCATGTGTTAGGACCAGAAAGCTCCTCCTCCTCCAGCCCCTCTCCCTGTCCTCCTTCCCAGAGTCCTTTGCTTTGGTGTAATACACCCAGCCAGTCCAAGTCTTACTTTGTGTTTCTCCTTTCTGTTCTTGTTTCTTAAGTTCTGCCCATAAATGAATTCACCCCATATTTACCCTTCTCTTTCTGGCTTTTCTCACTTAACATGATTTCTTCAAACTTCATCCAAGATGAGGCAAAGAATGTCATCATTTTTAATAGCCAACTGGTATTCTGTTGTGTGTCAGACCTTTCAAGGCAGAAAAGGGAAGAGAAAACCAAGTGCCAGGAGAGATCATTCCAGTTCCCCTCTTGTGTGCAAAGAATGACGATCATTCCTCTAGCCAACAGGGCAACCCAGAGGCTGTTACAGACCAGATGATGTGGCAGACGGAATAGATAGCCTGTGATTTTGACAGACATAGCCCCTCAGCCTGGAGACACCAGTTCCTATCAACCAACTGGGGTAGAACACCATATCCAAGTAGTAAGAATTCTAAAGAATATCCTATGATGAATTCTGATTAAGCCATACTTCAAGATTTGAAATTTAATTTTCTAACACAGAGTAAGGAGAACTCCATTGCTTTTTGTTAGACTGAATAGTTGTGCCCAAAATAGGTGTCAATTGGTCTTTTCCAACAATTCCTTGGTAGGCAGAAACATTTTCTGTCAGCTTTTTCTGTCAGAACATTTTATCTAAATATTTCACCTATTTAAGCCAAACTTTAATTACCTTGATGATAGTTAAATAAGCTAATGAAAGTAATTTATAATATGAATAATTCAAATATTAAGAACCCCAACATGAAGCTTACTATTTTGAATGTTTTTGGTTCATTTCTGCTAGTTTCTTTTCTCCTTCTACATATATTTTCCACTGATATAGGTTTAAATATATACACACATACATACATAATGTTTTTAACTAACTATTTATTTTACCACCATGCTTGCTGCTGGGGCTCGGTGCCTACATGATTCCATCACTCCTGGTGGTTCTTTATTTTCCTTCTGTTTTTGATAGAATGTGAGAGACAGAGACAGAGAAAGGGAAAAGAGAGAGAGAAAAAGATAAATGTTTGTAGCACTGTTCCACCACTCATGAAGCTTCATTCCTGTAATTGGGGACTAAGGGCTTGAAGCCAGATAACTGAGTACATCACCACCCATCACCCCCAATTAATTATATATTATTTTTTCCTTAAAATTATGTTACTGTCTTTCAAAAATTATAGAAATAAATGTTAATTCTTAAGCCTGTGCTGGGGAGGGGAATGGGCTTAGTTATGTTATTTTATTTGAATTATCTAGCTGAATAGTTTAGATGTCTTCTTCTTCTTCTTCTTCTAGCATTTGCCCTTCTTCCGTAGCCAGTCAACAGTGTCAGGTTGAGCCTGATGTAAAGTTTTGAGACCCCCCTTTGAATCTGGAGAGCTGGCAGTTGACTATGTGAGTCTGTAGCCAAAGGGGCAGTTTGGGTCGTCTCTGGCTCCCCAGAGATGGAACATAGCAGTGCACCGGCCATGGCCTGTTCGATAGCGATTGAGGAGGGCCCGATCATAACGTGCTAGGTCAAAGCCGGGTTGACGCTTGCAGGGGTCTGTGATGAGGTGTTTGTTCTTGACCTCAGCTGACTGCCAACTCTGTTTCCAAGAGACTGGAACAGAGAAGTTCAGTGTAGGGATAGGGGACCAGATTGGGTGACGAGACGTCAAGTGTTGGACAGGGTGGGCGAAGATATCCGCGTATATTGGCAGGTCCGGTCGAGCGTAGACGTGAGAAATGAACTTAGATGATGCCGCATCCTGACGAATATCTGGCGGGGCGATGTTGCTAAGAACTGGCAGCCATGGAACCGGGGTGGAACGGATGGTTCCAGAAATGATCCTCATGGAGGAATATAATTTGGAATCGACCAAGTGGACATGGGGGCTACGGAACCACACTGGGGCACAGTATTCTGCAGTGGAATAGCATAATGCCAGAGATGATGATGTTTAGATGTAAGAATATTGAACTCCTACATTCCCAAGAGATCAGATCAACAGGTCCAGATATGAACAAATGCAAGCAGGGAAGAGCACTCAACTCCCCAAACCTCAAAATACCACTTATTCCTACAGTTGTGAAAAAGTAACATGGCTCTTAATGACAAAAACCGTAAGACCCACCACATGTGATTTGGGCTGTCAAAAAAGACAATATCAAGAACCAAATACTTTCTGGGGGGAAAATACTCGTCTCAAGACCTCCTAGCATCTATAAGTGGAAGTCAAATAAGTGGTTGACTTTAACAAGGGTTATAAATTGGAAAGACTAATGAGCCTTGATTGTACTAAATATGCTTTGCTGTTATGCCTTATATGTCTAATTTATACACAAGTATGTGTAAATTATATATAATTATATACAATTACACCCCATATTCTTAATCTATAATTACAGTCATATATATACATATATATGTCACTTATATATGTATGTGACATATATATATATATATATATATATATATATATATATACATATATATGTGTGTGTGTGTGTCACTTTTATTTTAGTAATCTTATCAAGTGTTAAGATAACTTAATTTAGGGGTCGGGTGGTAGCACAGCGGGTTAAGCACACATGGTGCAAAGCGCAAGGACCGGCATAAGGATCCCAGTTTGAGCCCCCAGCTCCCCACCTGCAGGGGAGTCACTTCACAGGCGGTGAAGCAGGTCTGCAGGTGTCTATCTTTCTCTTCTCCTCTCTGTCTTCCCCTCCTCTCTTGATTCCTCTCTGTCCTATCTGACAACAACAACATCAATAACAACAATAATAATATCCACAACAACGATAAAAAAAAAACAGGGCAACAAAAGGGGAAAATAATAGCCTTCAGGAGCAGTGGATTCGTAGTGCAGACACTGAGCCCCAGCAACAAAATAAAAAGATAATGCAAAGTAAGGGTCCAGGTGGTGGCACATCTGGTTGAGCACACATGTTACTATGTTACATACATGTTAAAATTATTTTTCCCCAACAAGACCTGGTTGGGGGAAAGCTTTGCAAGTGGCAAAGCAGGGCTGCAGGTGTCTCTCTGTCTCTCTCTATCTCCACCTTCCTCTCGATTTCTGGCTGTCTCAGTCCAATAAATAAAGATCATAAGAAAAGTTTTAAAAGGGGGGTCAGTTTAAAAAGGGTTCAATTGCATTCACTAGACCCTTTGCACCAAAGTAAGAAAATTGGCATTTAAAATTTTTATTGAAGGGCGGAAGAGATAGCATAATGGTTATACAAAAGAACTTCCATGCCTGAGGCACCAAAGATCCTAGGTTCAGTCCCCAGGAACATCATAAACCAGAGCTGAGCAATATGATCGAAGAGAAATGATAATGATTCATTACAGAATTTCAAAAGCAGGGAGTCAGGCGGTAGCACAGCGGGGTTAAGAGCATCTGGCGCATAACTGGCGTGAGGATGCCAGTTCGAGCCCCCGGCTCCCCACCTGCAGAGGAGTCGCTTTGCAGGTGGTGAAGCAGGTCTGCAGGTGTCTATCTTTCTCTCTCCCTCTCGGTCTTCCTCTTCTCTCTCCATTTGTCTCTGTCCTATCCAACAATGACAACATCAACAACAATAAAAATAAGGGCAACAAAAAGGAAATAAATAAACAAATATTAAAAAATCTTTAAAAAAGAATTAAGAATTTCAAAAGCAAGGAATTATATATATATGTGTGTGTATATATTTATATAAGAATATGTTTGAATTGGAAATCCTAACACATTCTATTATAAGATATTATTAAGAAAGTGAAAAGGCATTCCCCCAAATAGCAAATCTCACCACATGGGATAGCCATTGTTAGCCTCTACTTTACCCCCTTGCAGATCTCTGCCCACCCAATCCATCACTGGCCTCTTGCCTGACACTGTGCTTAGGTTTCTTCACTGTACCATTTCATCCTCATCAAAAATATAGATGAGAGGTGCAGCTGGTAAGCATGTTATTGACGTGGGAGCTGCGTAAATGCCAATCCCACTTCAAACGTACTGAGGTAAGGAGATTTAAGGAAGTTGCCCAGGCTGCCTGCACTGGCCAGCAACTGTATTTACATAGCAGGTGCCTCTCACTGCAGAGTCCT